>NC_066362.1:198479915-199204915 GCF_013377495.2 Cygnus atratus | reverse complement strand
CTATTGTGTGTCTGGGGAAAGCTTGCCTAACTGCCATGTCTCCACAAGCCACGGACAGTGAACACAAATGTTGATGGCCTAGAATGGGGCAAATGGACATTAACTCTCTTGGGAGAGATTTGATCTTGGCTTGACAAGAGCATGTTCTAATCCCAATGGGATAATTTTGGACATCTTTTTCATTTTTATATTTTCAAGAAAATGATGAACCTAAATTCTGACGAATAAATCACACAAAAGAGGCCACATGCAAACACCTGAGGCAAAATTCCTTACCTTAGACCAACGGATGGATTTCGTCTTTCTAAGGATGTTGAAAATGTGTCATTGATGTGATGTTAACCTTACTATGGGTCGTACATGAACTCTGTGCTTTAGACCAGAGTATTTTTAATCAATGTTCTAGACATCTTCCTGAATTTTATTTAGTTTAGAAAAGCTTGTTCAGCTGTTCACTCTGCCACAGTGGAGTTTCATGATCTTTACAGTATACAACAGAATCAGAAGTAGGTGAACATGAAGATGGGTAGCAAAATTTTGCCCAATCAGCACATCTCAGGACTATATTTCATGCACATTTATGAATCTTCTGGGTGTTCGTTCCTATCAGTATTCCTTTGTAAATGACCCACAATCAGTCTCAAGTGGATGCTTGAAGTACTACTACATTACAGATTGAATGATTATACCCCCCCCACCCCCCATCCAGCAGAACCGAAACAGGTGCTTGAACTAATGCATTCTGGCATAAGAGGCTTTTTGGACACCACTGGGCCACCCAGAGCACTTCAAAAAGAGGACAGAATGGTAAGGGAAGTATTAGACAAGTGTTCTGTAAGAGCAAATACGTCTTAGTATTTGGTATAATACAGAGAAAAGTATTATGCATCCAAAGATCAGTTTTGAAAAATTGCTGTGTTAAAAACAGTTAAAAATCTTTTGTTCCTTCAGATATGTGAAAATACTGTAGCTACCAACACCAGCCTCCCAGGATTGCAAGGCAGAATCACATACATCTCAGCTTATCCACATGAACAATTTACCAATTATTTGCCATCCTTTATGATGGTTATGAATTGCTGCCTATTTTCTGGTGAAGTTTGTCAGTAAGATCAATTACTGGAATACAGTCCCATTTTAGTGTGACTTCAAATATGCTAATTTTTAATGTGAAATAGTAAACTTGCTGAAGAGTAATTTTTCCTTCCAAAGTGGTTTAATTATTTAGCCTCCCCATTCTCTTTGATTGATGTATATTCCTTTTATTGGCTACCATGACAATGAAGAAATCCAGGGTAGAATGTGAATAAAAACTGTCTGTTCCCTCAGGTATATAACTTTTCTCTAAGTTTTCTTTGAAGTAGCTGAAGCAGCAGCAGTAGTCTGCTGAACTACTTAAGCCAACTGTAGAAGTATTATTAATAGGTACAGTTTTATTGAATTGTGGGGAATAACTGCTAAATTGACAAGGAACTCTGCCCTTCTTGAGTTATTCTGAACTGCCTCTGTTGATCACTGCATTATTTCCTATTAGCTTTAGACAGAGTGTCAAAGGGGCTGTTGGTTTTGTGAGTGTTGGTGAAAAATCAGTCTGAGTAGGGCTAAGCTGATGCTTCATGCAGTTTGGGATAGCCTCTTTTTTCAGAATGTTGGTATTGAGACTCCAGATCCAGACTTTCTTTAAGCAAAGCAGTTCATTTTATGTGATGTTCTCTGACCATTTGAGAAAGCTGAGATGATCTAGTGTAGTGTAATGCAGGAGTTTCCCCACTGCTGGAGTATACAGAGAGCCAAGTCTTTTATCTTGCATGATGAAGCATATAGAGGTTTTATCTGGTTGAGTATTTGGGAAATGGTCCTGGGCACTTTCAAACATTCAGTAAAGCCAACAACAACAACAACAACAACAAAAAGGTTGTAAGAACATTCATTTTTTGTCATTATGATACTACATATCAGGCCATTTAAAATTTCTATCCATACTAGTGCCAGGAGCAATAACACCTGGAGCATTCTGCTTACAGTGATGTCTGAACCATTTACATTTATTGGCATCACAGATTTAAACCCTTCCAGCTTTATTCCTGCTCTTTCTATTTCTGGGCAGTACATGTAAAGACATGTAATTCCACGTCGAGGAAGTGTTCAGCTGAGATCTTTAACCCTAATTCCAATCATCTCAGCATGACAGGATGAGGTACGATGTTTCTCAGCTTTGGTTTGCATAGTTAAAGTCAGCTAAAGTGAGCTTTGTGGTCAGGTACAGCTGCAAGGAAGAGGTTTTCATTTCACATACTGTTGGTTATGTCCAGTTTATCCCGAGACACTTTACAGAGTGACACACTTTTGTGCAGTGCAATGCTCTATACGAAGGTGAATATGGCAGCTATTATGTGCTCAGTAAAAGCTGAAAACTACTGTTAGTTTAGCCCTAGAAATGCCTAAACTATGTTCAGCCCTGAATGCATTAGTTTCCAAAGCTTATCCAAAACTCTGCATTATCTGAATATCCTAGTTTGCAAGCAGTCCTTTGTCTGTTTGAGTTTTGGGACCATACATTGCACTTAACCAAAGGACATTCACTACAGGGTACAGTAATAGAAGCTGGTTTATAACTAGAGTCACCCAAGCAATGGAACACATAGAAAAATGCATATATTTCACTCACCTGCCCCTGTCACCTTCTGGCATTGTGTGCCAGAAGGCCGTTCATTCACAGTCTTATTTCACAACAAGATACAAAGGGAGATGTCCTAAAGGACTATATCTGTATCAAGAATTTAAGGAAAGATCCTTGAATGTTTCAGCTCTTCTTTGGTTCACAACTTGGCCTTCATAAGAAAAAAAAATAATGCAGAATGGTTTATGCTATTCCACTAAGAGATATCGCTTATCAAAACTGAAAAACTTCAGCTGTAAGTTTTATTTTTTATTTATTTTTTATTATTATTATTATTTTGGGGGGTGGGGATTAATTTATCCTTTTGACAAAATCTATTTTTTTGGGTCAAAATTTGCTGTTTGGACATTTTCACATGAAATTATTATTATTATTTCTGTTTCAAATTACTCTTTTTTTTTTTTTTTTCCTCTCAAACATGTAAGCTACTGTGGAACAAAATATTTTTCAAATACTCAACTGAAGGAATTATTTAGATAGTATCAAAAATAAATGCAATGAATGACTCAGACTGTTTGGGGGGATCTAAAGCTTGTAGGAATGCACCCTTTTGAAATTTTTGCTTTCTCTCAGTGTGCTGAAAAATCTGTCTCCCCACCTTGTTTATTTGGAAGTGAACTCATGAGCAAACACACAGAGAACATCTCATAACTGGAATTTGCAAACAGTTTGTACTGCAAGAAATGTTATTCTTAATGCAATAAAAATGCATTCTGGGTCCTACTGTGCAGTCATTCATTTCTGTAAGTCTCAGGACACAGCTAGTTTCTACAGTGCAGCCAGATTACTTGGAAAGACTAGTATATAATGATGCTTATTAAAAGTATGTCCTTGCCACCAGATCAAATTCTAATGCTGTATTTAAAGCATCCAGCCTCCTTTTTACAGGTAACAGCTAGATAATTTCCTACAGTCTCCACTGGCATCTTATAATGAAGGCTATTGACAAGCTCAGTGGGTCTATAGGAAATTTGTTTTTCCTCCAAGATAATAGATGTCTGTGGTGTGCTTGAAATCCTTCGCACCTAGACCTGTAACACAGTGCCATGTTTTTGCCATTCACTCCCATCTGACAGTTGGAAGTAACAGCAAAGAACTGGATTTCCAACTGAGATGAAAGCTGACTTAAGTGTGTCACACACTCCTGTGTGGACAACTCTCCCTGCTGCCTTCTCTCAACAAAACACATTCCAGGAGGAAGATACAGCCTAAGTGGCATTCTTTATTCTCTTTAGATGTCACATAAAAATGTAGATGGATAAAGGACTGTAGAGAAAAAAGTCTGTCTTTAGGAAGAAATGGCTTCAACTGAGGCAGCCTCTGAGGATTCATTTCCCCAAAATCAGATGGAGTGAGTAACATTCCCAAACTTTATTTTTCCAAGAAGCTTACTTATACATTTCATAAGATCTCTGCTAATCAAGCAGAGCAGTATGAGGTCTGTTAAAGTTGTTCTGTAGTCAGTTTCCAGAAAAATCTAACCACAATGTGTTATATTCTAAAAGCAACTAATGTCATCTGATCATTTTGGGATAACAAGATCCCTAGATGAGTCTCATTAATAAACATAGGATCCTTTATTGCTTCCAAATCTCAGCAGTTTCTCCTTTCTATACTGTGTAACAGTAGACAGAGAGCTAGGTACAGAATTAGAAAATCTTCATCCATGCCCCTGGAGGGACTGACCCATCAGACAAACGTCTGCAGTAGGCAGTCTGAAAATGGCTCGGTTCCTTCTGCTACTCCTCCTCTTGTGCTGCATCTGTCAAACACAAAGGACAGACAGCTCAGCTCATGAGGACTGTGGTGGGGCAGCTGAAGAAGTCACAGCCCTGAGCTGCTACTTACTGCTCCTCAGGCAAAGAGGTTTGCAGATCTAGAGGACATTTTCACTGAAGTAGAATAAGCATGCTCACACAATCATTTATCACATCTCGGCTCTTTGGGCTGCCACTTCCACCTGCAGGATAAGAAACAATGACTGAGAGCTCACCATTATGGTTACCTGAATTGAGGCATAAACATCTTTATGGACCAGGGCCTGGAGGAGTATCTTTTGCTGACTATTTGAATCCCATAAACTAGTGACAAAATAGGACTCATTATTCAGCAGTGAGCCTGCTGGCAGAGATGCCTTTGCACTTCAGCATCAGTAGTGCTCAGGGCCTATAATTTGCAGTTGAGAGTCTCTGTGGTAGTTTTCCCTTGTGTTTCTGTGCTGAAATTTGGGAGCTAATAGCCTCACAACCTTGTACCTGCCAAACCTTGATGCCAGTGTTATTGCAAGTTCTCATGGGAAGTTACTGCCACTAGCGTAAGAAACACCTCTTCACTTCTTGCTTTACAGATTTTATTATACACAAAAGAAAAACACAGAAAAAATAACACAGAAGAAAATAGTTACATACTTGACAAATACTACCCAGGGCTACATGTGCCAAGTCTTAACAGCCAATCAATGTACAACATCTATGCATAATTAGCACTCTCCAAACAGCACTAATAGGTTCACAACCAGAAACGATGAATAAGAAGCTTAAGTAGCTTGCAACTAAGAATATATAATGCTACAGGAAAAGCATAGTGATTTTTTTTTTTTTTTGTCATCATTATCATCATCATCAGCAGTATCTTTGTTGTTGCTACTTGCTGATCTGGAGTGTCCCTAGAGAGGAGGACACTCATCCTGGACACCCATCACTGTTCTTGCCTGAATAGGTTTTCCCTTTGCCTTTGCTGTTCCCATTCCCTTTCTCTTCTCCGCTCACACTCAATCGTTTATTTTTTCCCCAGATATTATAACTATCAACATTAGAGTCAATGTATGTCATGTGCTATGGACCCTGCTAATACCTCTTTTTGCAAGTGGACCTGTCTCACCCTCCCTTGTGCAACCAACAGGAAGTATAAATAGTCGTAGGCATGTCAGCACAATATGAGTGTGTATCAGCTTAGAATATATGGCTGAAAATCATAAGCTTCCACCTTACTTATAAAACGCAATGATTTATCAGTGTTACAGAATACAGACAACTTTATTATGCCACAGACCATACTGATTTCCAGTCTGTAAATCAAAGCCATCCTGTGTTCACCAAATTCACCTAATGTATTGAGTTATATGGTTAAAATGTTGTACTTGATCATTTATAACCTGCAATTTACAAGACTTTAATTAAGATACCTCTGTTATGTCCTTGCTATTTTTACTGTATCACTGTATCACTTTTTTTTCAGCTGTATCACTTTTGTATTTAAAAATTCTCAAGATGCTTTTGAAATAATTGGAATGATTAACATACAGCTTCTCAAGGTTGCAAGGTCTTTTATTATACAGCCCTTTACACATCATGTTCATTGTTAACTCTGATCAAAATCAACTAATTAAGAATATATTTTACAGTTTCTGTAACTCAGGTTTCATTGGGCTCAGAAAACTTGCAACTGTTTTAAAAAAAGGAGTATGGGAACCTATATAATGATGTGTATTACTTTCAACATAAATATTTTGCTGAGTTTTGTGAAGGTTTGGCTGCATTTCATTCTTGAATGAAATGATAATGTTTAGAAGAAAATGTATAGGATCCTCTTCCAGATGTAGTGTGCACTATAATGATACATCACTAGTTAGGTATTTAACTCAGGTTTTTGACTGATTTTTCATTACATTGAGACATAGCATAACCAAAAATCAAAATACAGATCCTTCAGATTCTCTCATCTCCTTACTGAACTCTCTCCCTACCCCAGTCTTTACCCCAAATCACTGTTGCTATCTAAGTAAGGACAGGTTCTTGAAGTTAGATTTGATCTCCATCTCTCCCACTCCTCCCCCCCCCCCCTTTTTTTTTTTTAAAGGATGAAGAAGAATGATAGGAATGGCAATAGATAGGTTCAAATCCTGCTACTTGAGAGTTTTATTCATTTTTCATTGTCCTGAAGGGTTTTTTGAAATATTAGAATGGGGTCTATGACTTTGCTACCACAGTGGAATTAAAATGTCATCTTTAATTTTGAAGATATTTAAAGTTCTTTAACTGATTCTTTTCCATCTTTCACTGAATATTTTCACTAGTGGTTTCTACCTCTGACTAGAATTCCAGAGCAGAAAAACACCCATCTGATGATTAACAGGCATTTTGAGTATCAGCAAACTCAAAGCATAATCTTGTTCCATTCTCAAGTATTCTGTGGCAACTTTGATGCTGAAGAAGTGGGAGACACTGGTGAAACACTAGGGAAATCACTTCAATTCTTAATATTGGCTTACCCATCCTGGCTGACTAATGGCAAGCTACTAAAACATTTTTTATTTTTTTATTTTTTTACTCATGAGATATTTTCTCGGTTCCATTTTGTCTAAACACAGAGAATGGAAAATTTCTTAAGATATGCAACACATGCAGCACAATAGGTTCCAGTTCTGTCAGCATTCCATAGCTTCATGTTAAAAACATTATGTATACTTACTTATAAATAAATACTTAGCTTTATGTAGGTTAATATCAGTGTATGATAATCTAAACCATAACAACACCTAAAACATGAAAAGTATTTGCCAAAATAAAAGATGACAGTTTCCAAACAAAAATCTGTTCAAATGCATGTAAAACTTACTTTAATAATAGGCTGTTTCTGGTCTGTTAAAATACACATCCTAAAAGCATAAAAAACAGTAGACAGAGAATTATAAAGGAGGCCCTCATTTGCTTTATATTTATTCTTTTAATCTTTTTTCTTTATGGGGAAAATTTGCAACACTTAACAGGCCCATTACATTACAACAGTGGACAACATGACATGTTCCCTTTATCTTAACAAATCCAAAGGTAGAGTTTTCACTGCCCTGGCAGCAAATTGTCTGAGGTACATGATGCTTTGCAGAAAGTCTGGAAGAAATGCTCTTTGGCAGTTCAAAACTGAGTCATGTATTCTACAGAAGATATCATTGTTCCATTTACTTTCTGTTGCATGAGAAGAGCATTTCTGGGTGATCGTAAACCTATTGTGAATTAGTAAAGATACCATTTATGGCAATATAGCAAGATTCTGCACTGGATCTTTCCGTTCTAACTTTTGTCTCCTTAGTATCTGTTTCATGCTGTGTGTTTCCATTCATCTCAGCAAGTCACAGTGTCAGTGAAAGGTAAGCTATGGCCTGTGTATGTATTTATGCTGTGGGAGACCTGTCATCTACAAGAAGCTAGAAGCTGTTTGGGGTACCCTTGCAATTCTTGCTATAATGAGAGCATGGACATTTAGTTCACCAGTGACACCATGCATCCTAAATTTAGGTATCTCAATCTGAAGTAAAATTCACAGACTATTTCTTATGCTGCCATGGGACATCAAAGCACCAGGTGGACAGCAAAATCAATTAAATTGCTTCATTATTTCATTAGATTTCCTCTCTCTCTCAGCTTTTTTTTTTTTTTTTTAATATTTATTTATTTATTTATTTATTATCCTGATCTTGTAAATTCTGTTGAGTAGCAACCATTTTATTTTGTAAATTAAAAGTACTAGTACCAAATCCATAACTAGGGCTTCTAAATGTGATAATAATACAGTTATATTCTCCACTTTTCTGCACTATTACAAAGCCTTCAGTCAACTGAACAGAATGAGTAGAAGAGAGGTTAGGATGCTTGGATGAGTAAAAACCCTGGTCTGATCTCATGGTCTTTATGCACTCCTATGCATTTTCCAGAAAGTATACAATAACAGCAATGCTAGCAAACATCACTAACTGTAAGTAAATCATGGAATGTATTCACAGAAATATGCCTAATCCCATTTTATGGAGCAAGAAACAAATTGTACAGAATTGAGGGGTTTATGCAAACTCACCCACAGTGCCTAAAGCAGAATTGAGAATAGAGTCAACATCTTCCCTTTCCTGTGACAACTTTAATGTATATTTAAATTACTTATATTCAGAATCTGGATTCTGCCTACTGATGGACACTTAATTGACAACAGTCATGTAGAGCACAGAGCCTCAAATATCCAAGAAAGCAACACATCTCAGAAGTAATTTTTCCACCAAAAAGGGAAAAAATGAGAGTCTTCATGGGTTCTCAAGTCTCAGTAACCACAACAGCAGACACCTCTCCCTGCAAAAAACAGCAACAGCCCAGAAAATTGATTGTTTGCACCGCAAATCTCACAGATTGACAAAAGGAAAACTGCTGAGACAAAGCAAGACCATCTCAGAAAATATGGTAATGGAGCTAAAAAAGTTCAAAATCAAAATGTGTGCTTTGAGTGCTTGGCAAAGAGAACAGTATACTAAATGCAGAATGCAAATAAAAAATCTTTTGGAGCCTGTGGATCTTAGATCAGTCCAAATGCCCCAATAAGAGTAATGATTTCTAAGGTCACATTCTGGTCATGATTTTCATAATCAGAAAATCAAGTTCTGAATTAATACTTGCGGATTCAAAAATCAGTAGTAATCTTAAAATAAGTTGGTATTTACATGTCCCCAGATATGAAGTTTTGCCTTGAAATTACTATATCTAGCCTATATCTATATATATCTATAACACACAAATTTCAGTATTTTCAGCAAAGCATATAAATCTGTATTAGAGAACTGAAGTGCTAAAGAATTGATTATGTCTATATTTAACTATTATATATCATGCGCAAGGACAATTTTTTTCTGTGTAAATTTATCTTTGTTTACCATAATTACAGATTTCTATTATCTCTTTTTTCTACTGATATAAGAACCTTCTATCTCAAAAATTTGTTTAGACAGCTATGGAATTTGATTAGAAGAAGTCTTTAACTCCTCCGTGGTAACAGATGAAGCATCTTAGAAGGCAGGCTTCCCAAATATCAGACAATTAAATCATATAACTCTTTTATGAGTGTTTTCAACATTTTTTAAAACTGCCCATGAAATCTGGGAACCAAGTCATGACATTCCTTTCTGGCAAACATCTGAGTAGCTTTATCTATCCACTTTCTTGAAAACTTGAAAAGAGAACTTAAGGAAAACTGACCCCCCCCCCCCCCCCAATACTGTGATTTCCACAGTCTAGAAAGATTCATCAATCTAGCTCCCCCCAGCTGAGGATTGTTATTCACTTATTGGAAGTATTCAGCTTGTGGGCCACCAAAATCAACACAGTTCTAGCTAGTTAGGTGAATTAAAATTTTGAAATAACTCCCAACCATAGACTTTCTCTATGGAACTATTAGAATTTTGGTCTTGGTCTCCTCTTTAACTTTGTATGCTTGTCCCTTTCATACTTTACAAATCAGTTGCACATCAAAAAGAGTCTCATAAAATAATGCATCAGCAGCAAGTCTTGAAATTTTAGGTGAAAGCTCTAATAACTTCCCTGAAGAAAAAAAAAAAAAAAAAGGAAAACAATCCCGTGAAAGTAAATTCTTTACCTGTTTCAGTATAGCCAGTTTAGTCTTCCTCATTTTTTATCAAATATACACATTTCAATAATAAACTCTCCAAAACATACAGCTTTAGAGATTCAAGGTTCTGGCTCAGTTGGTTAGCTCTAACTATGATGGAATTTCAGGACTTGGGATTGAGGTGGAATTTGCTCCAGTGCAAATGTAAATGTGTATTGTGTCATAAACTCCACTGCTATATTAGCCCTCAGATGGATAAAACAATGGGATTTAATTTCCTTCCAATGTGTCATGGCCAAAACAAAGTCAGCTGTTTAAGATAAGAATTAGGGAAGATTAATGCCAAGAATGAAACTAGACTAGATTATTAATCAGTGCCTTTTATAGCCTTGTTTTATGCAGCTTTCAAAAGCCAGTGTTCAAAAGCCAATGGGAGATGATCTCAAAGTGACAGAATTATAGCCATAACATGATAACATGCTCTAGCAGGAAAAAAAAAAAAAAAAAGACTTGGGCACTATACTATACTGCAATAACACATGCTCCTCCCAACACCATATAGGGTAGACGTGTTTGACCAGTGTTAACTTGCATTAATGTGAGCAGTGGATGTAGAGACATATGAGTGATACTAAGGATCCTGAATTTGGTCTGGAAGTCTGCTTCCAAATGTGGTTAGGCTCATTTTTAATATGCACGGATACAGTCTATGTTCCATTTAGCACAAGCACCATCTGAACAGGAATTGGTTAGATTTATTTTTTTTCCCCTTTGGATTCTTTCAATATTTTAGTGAATGTGAGGCTGTCTAGTCTTTACTAGTATTACCTCCTCATAGTTCTAGTTTTCCTTTGCTAGAACACTCATATGGGTATGCATATGAGCTCAGATCAGCAAGTAAAATGTGTCTTTAATTCCCCTAATTTAGTGGAATAAAAGATTTGCCCCCTGCCCCCCCCCCCCACCCCCCCCCCCTTTTTTATTTTAATTATTTTTTATTCTGGTTCTTCTTTAAATAACTTGACAGTGGACATTTTCCCTAGATAAGTCCAACAGGATCTTGTTGGAAAGAAAAGAGAGAAAGAGAGAAAGAGAGAAAGAAAGAGAGAAAGAGAGAAAGAGAGAGAGAGAGAGAAAGAAAGAAAGAGAGAAAGAAAGAGAGAAAGAAAAAGAAAAAGAAAGAAAGAAAGAGAGAAAGAGAAAGAAAGAAAAGAAAGGAAGGAAGGAAGGAAGGAAGGAAGAAAGGAAGGAAGGAAGGAAGGAAGGAAACATGGAGGAAACTCAGGAGGGATTTATTAGGACAAAATTTTGAACCACTGTACTGCAGAGATATAGCTTTGTACATTCTTGTACAGCATCTTGTCTTTAATCAAGATCAGACTATACTAACTGTAATGTAGACAGAACTTGATAGGTAATTTGAGGCAATACTACAATGCATATATCTAATAACCACATTAATAAAATATAAAATCAGAAGTCGATGTTTCCTTCCTTCTGTGGGGTTAGGTTTCATATGTTCCTCTTTGTCTGTATCCTTTAGGTTAAAAGGTCTCTAAGGGAAAGATTTTTTTCCCCTGAATGTATAAAATAATAGTACAGGCAAGCACAACTTCAATTCCCTTTGAGGCTTTTGTGTTTTCTTTACCATTTTAGAAATGGTTGGAAATATTGGTATTGATTCTTTTCTCCAAGAGTTTCTTTTAATAAAGTTGAGATTTTTACGCACTTTTTTATGGCAGTCTGTAAAGGTTACAGCATTAAAAGTGATCTTTTTTATTTTATATTGTATTTGTATTAATAGAAATCATTTTCTAATTTTTGTATCTCATCACAATTTTTAAGGAAAGAAATTAAGATTTCTTTCTCTCACTCAAAAAAGCAAATTGAAGTTTAATATTAAGGTATTGTATTTCCTCTAATATGAAACAAAATAGTTGGGAAAGTATATTCCTTCTCAAACCTTTATAGCTTTTTAAAAATAATATTTTCCCTTTACTCCTTGTTCTGTTCTGACATCCTTAACGGAGATTAACAAGGACATTATTTTTTTTTTCAGATTTCAAAATTCTGATTTTTTTTCTTTCCTTTTAGAAACAGATTGAAATTAAATTTAAAAAAAAATCAAAAATTTCTGTGACACAATCTTTCAAAGAATTTTTTGGGTCTAATCAAAACATTCATGTTTTGCTTTCATTCCTGTAAGACATTTTGAAATGAAAAATCAAAAGATTCCTTTAAAACCACCAAAATGGTGGTTTTCAGCACTTCTGAAGCCTGTCGTTGTTGGTTTTGATTCTCAAAATGAATTTCATCAACCAACAGAATCAAGCATTACAGAACTGATGCACATTGGTGCCACCGGAGGGAGCAGTTTGTGTAAACAGATTTTACATGTTAATTTCATAGTTAGAATGTTTCTCCTGCAACTTCATTCATATTAAATAGGACAAAGTTGCTAAGCGCAAAATTAACTTTAAATTCATGTTTAAGTGTCCCTACAAAGTAAATATTTAAGCGTGCATTTACCCTCTTTTGACCCCAGGAAAACATATGTTTCAATTCTTTGCTGAATAGGAATACACTTAAATTCCTCACCAGCATGTTACAGAGCTGTGGCCTCAAGGTTTTAATGAGGGATGCCTGGATATAAGAAGAAAGAGCATCAACCATCATCAGAAGCTCAGACTTTTAATTCCATTGCAATCACAGGAAACAACATGCTTGAGAAAGATCTATATTGGGTTAACGACTTCAATAGTGACATGATACTGATGTAGCACTACTTATTCTCATCAGTTACAGAAGGCCTGAATTGATTTATAATATACTGTATGGATTCTTTTACAAACCATCACCTCTTTGACAGTGATTTAAAAACTGGGTTAGTTCCAAAAGGGAAAAAAAAAGAGAGATAAAAAGATAAAAAAGTATAAAAAAAAAAAAGGAGGGGGGGAATTCACTAAGAATAATGTTTGTAAAAGAGTAGGTCATATTTTTAGTAAGACATTTCCTAGTCAAATTCTTATGATCAGTTTAGCTACAGTTTTTCATTCTTTTCCAAACAAAGCTTTTCTTTATAAAAAAAAGTTGTTTTTTTTTTTATAAAAAAGGAATGTCATCCACAAAATAAAACATTATGTCAGTGTCACAATATAATCCTAAATGGCCATAATCTTAAACTCTTCTCTACATATCCATCATGGCCACTTAAAGTAACATGATATTGAGTCAGATGGACCTTTAATGCAACCTGATATAGTCAATTTCATGTTCTTATGGGATGAGACACAGAATACAGGAGAAATCTGACAGGTTTCATTAAGAATGTTCTTTAACCTTATTTTCATTTTAAGCCATTTTGAAAGTTGCTTCTTAATGAAAAACTGTATTTTCCTTCTGAACAAAAAATCCAGCTCAGCCAAGGTGCCCTTTCCACCTCTCTTCTGTACCAGAGCTGATCCACATCCTGTCAGTGCAATTTAAGCAACATGGAGGGTCAATATTACAGGCTGAAGGACTGTCCATGAAGAAGACAGATGTCAGTACCAAGGCACTTCTCCTGTTGCCAGCGGTTTGGGAAGGTAGCTGGTTTTGCTACTGGAGGTTTCTTTTGACAAGGAGGATTGATGGATGTGGAACTTCTATTCAAAATCTGAAAACATAATCTGAAAGATTATCTATGATAATCTTTCTGTTAACACCTTACATGAGTAGGCAGACACTGTAAATGTCAGGTATGTTCATTTATAAGACCTGATGAACTGTTGTGGATCTCTGAAAAAAAGAAGCACTAAAGGAACTAGAGACAGCCAACAATTTCTTGATACTTTTGTCAAAAAAAAAAAAAAAAAAAAGTTGAGATTCATTTTAAGTGAACTCCTTCAAGTGAAGAAAGACAAATAAAATATTTGAGTTCACAGAGTCTCATTTAACTGGTAAGGTAAATCTCATACAGCCTACAGAGGGAAGGCCCCAAGTCTGTAACTCTGTCAGAAAATGAGTCTTGCTCTAATCTCCTCCAACCTGTTTCCAGTATTGCTAGTATCTAATGAGCTACAAGAAGGTAATTGAAAACGCCATCAATTGCTATTGTTTCTTCATATTTTAAAGAATCATTTATAATTCAATCCATCCTTTCTGCTCCTTTTCATTTCAGTTCCTTTCCATTCAGCTTCTTCAGGCACGCACTGTGTCAGAAACGTGCTTATAGAAACAAAGAAATCATCATACTGACCCAGCCAGTCCCATTCCCTGTTACTAACCAGATCTAGTCAATACCAGAAGATCGAGAGGAAGCTTTAAGTAACCTGCACTGTATGTACAAGATGGGATAATCGGGCCCACATCAGTTTGGGTCAAGTCTAATTGCTTTCGGTTATTTTAAATCCTGAATAGCAAGATTTAACAGAATTTTTAGCTTTGGTTATTCTTGTTATGCATGTATATCTCTGAACTATTTTTGAGACGAAATTCTTTGTCTCAACTGCTTACTTTGACACAGACTGCACAGTCTGTGCCTGTGAGAAAAATATTTCTTATATTCATTTTTAATTTGCTTTGGGTGACATTTATTTGTTCATCATGCCTCTATCCTTATGAGCTATTTTGTTGTCGGTGTCTGATTCTTTCCATCAGCAAAGACCATAAAGTTGAAAGAACACCTGTAAATCAGGAAAAGGCTTATTAGCTCAATACCTGTCTCTACTAGTGGTCAAAACAGAAGGATACAAAATGTTTCTTCAAGCCTGCATTTTTATCATGCTGCACCATATTCTGAGTTTCACAAGTCATGTGAAGTACCACATTATTTTGATTTTCCAAAACTTCTACTTTCTAGTGCCTTTTCACTTCCCCTTAGTTCTTGTAATGGAAAAGACAGTAAATAATGATTCCCTTCTGGCTTGCTCCTTGACCCTCTTGATTATATAGACTGCTGGCATATCTCCCTTGCCAAGTTGAGGCTTGTGCAGACCTATATGGAGGGAGTATTCCTGCCCTGATAGTTACATACAGCTTCCTGTACTGCCCAAGCACCTACCCAGGGTGGCTCAGGGCCACCTGAAAGCCAGGAGCAATACAAAGAGATTAGTATGTGCTTCCTTTGTGCCAGTTAGCTTTGCCACGATTGAGAATGTATTTGCTTCTTTACAGCATTGTGCAGAGCACTCAGAGTTAAATGCGATATCTTAACATAGAGGCATACACCAAAGGCAGTCCGCCTGAGAAAAGGACTAACCTTCCAACCGTCCTTCATGACATTATTTTGGAAGAATTGTTTCTAAGAAAGGAGAAAAAAAGATGTATTTATCTGGGGATTTTTTTAATCCTCCAAACCCCTCTGATAATTGAAGATGTTTTGGGAAGGTATGTGGCAATTGTTTTTCTTTTCAGCAGATTAGCAAGTTCCTATTGTCCTCTGTAAATATCCAAAGAATTGCACATCCAATAGAGAAAAAAAAAAAAAAAGTCTGGTTTTGTTTGGTTTTGTTCATTTAGTTTCCCATTCCAGTTACTAAGATCAACTGAATAATATTGCTGGCCAAAGAACTGAGTTGTGTTCCTGACTGACCAGCTAGTTGACTTTGGGCTACCTTGTGTCTCACTTTCCCTGTCTATAATGTAGTACACCCTTTCTGAAAGACAGTCACTTTCTTCACACATTTCTTATCCTTTTCCTCAGTAACATTTATAATTTGAAGATGTGATGGATCTCTCCAGCATATCAATGGACTGCTGAATCCGACATACCGACATATTTTAACTCCAGATTTTCACATTTTTCTGTTCTAACTCATAATTAAAGTTGAATTTTGAGGTCAATACAGCAATATGAAAAAAAAAAAAAAGCAAAGAAAACAAACAAACAAACAAAACTGTTTCAGGCAGAGCTGAGATTTTAATTTAAAAAATGTTTAAAAAAAGTATGATTTTCATTTTATTAAAAAATAATCATGTAATCTAATATCAGTCCTATTATTTCGTTTTCTTTATATTTCAAAAAACATTTCAATCTTTAAACTAAAAAACATTGTTTTGGTACCAAAGAATTGATAGATTTTCCCTAAGAAATGTTGAAAGTAACATTGTCATGTTTCCACTCTAAAGTATTTCACTTCATATTAGACACTTAAAAATGTCAAAATTAAATTATTCAGGATTTTAATTTCCCTCCCTCTTTATTTTTCAGCTGAAATTATTATGAGTAGATTCGTTTCCACCTACCTTCACTCCAAATCACACAAACTGGTAACTTTTATGTTCCTCAAATACATACTGATTGCACTGGGGCTATCCCACAATTAGTAGAATGGCTAGATCCAGCCCAGCCCTCAGGCTCTACATCATACAGTGCTCCTGGTACTTTGAATGCCTCAGACTGTGAATTTATCACAGTAGTACAGAAGTTTTAATGCCATACTGAATGGTGCACACAAAACAGCAGGAAACCTGGGCAACTCTCCAACCTTAGCCATTTCTATCACGTTCAGCTGCAATAGACACTGAAAATCTTCCATTCTATCACTGTTTTAGTGAACAACCAGTTAGTTTCTTTACATGAAAAGTCCGATTTAAGACAAATCTAGGAGTATCATTATCCTGTAAACAACACATCAGTGAGAAAGAAAGCAGGAAAAAAATGCTCAGCCAGGACTAAAGAGGGTTATTTTTGCAAGTAATCCATTCACTGATCAATTTTAGTGAGAGTTTTGCCTAAATCAGGACAGGAGTTCAGAATGGGTCTAAAACACCACCATCTGCATAGCAATGTTTCTAAAACATCTACTTTGTAAGCTTTTTCCACCAGCTGGACAAAATCCATACAAATCATTTCTCAAGGGATTCTTTCCAGAAGTACTGCTTTTAGTATGTATCGTACCAGTTACTACTTTCTGACCTTGCATATTTCAGGATCTCTGGCATATCCTATAACATAAAATAAATACTTTCTTCACTAAAATTGCCGTCTGCTTTAGATTTAGGGTTTTATTTGAAAAAAATGTGCAGTAAGTGATTTTTCCACCTCAATTTTAGTTTAACAGCCTTTGGTTTCTTGGTGTATTTCTTGTAATAGAATTTCATCCAGTTTCTGTTAGTTCAGGTAAATTCGTATTTTTGCTTGTTCATAATAGGGTCATTCAGGTCTTTGGCATTCCAAGGAGGCTTTATGCCATTCATTTAAGGGTTATTAAATCTTACGATTTCTCCTATTATTTTTCTTTTATGACTTAAAATGGCTGCTCTCCCAAGTTCCTTTATTTATTGTAACTACTTTATCAAAACTCCCTACTCTTTTCAGTAGCTAAACTATTCATTCTTGGTTCAGCTCCTTCCACTGACTGTTGATTCCAAAAAATCAAAATTCTCAAAGGAAATCTCCTTCATTTTTCCTTTCAGAAGGTAAAGTGCTTTAGTATTTTTTTTTTTTTAATGCAAAGTCATTGTACAGGTTTGTTCTGTTTCTAGTTTCTTTTTCTTTTCTTTTTTTTTTTTTTTTTTTAAATGATCAGTTTAACATTATGTATTTATTTATTTTAATACTCCACATATTGTATGCTGTCATCTTATAACACATCAAACACATCATGGGGTTTGGCTGTCCTCAGCATTAAGAGAAATTCATTCCACAAATGGTGCAGCCTGAACAGCAGAGTACAAACTTGGTTTCTGAGTATAGCAGTATTGCTCGGTGGAGTTCCACCCACAGCAACCTCTCCTGCTCCTGAGTGTGCTCGTGCCCATGCTGATGTAGATGAGTGGGCTCGTCTATGTGACGGTCTGGGTCAGAGTCTGGAAGAGACTACTCTGGCACCAGAAGCAGGTAGCTGCTGTCTGGCTAATCCTTCAGCTGCTCAGTTGCCAGCTCCAGAAAAACATCTGCAGGTAGCTAACAGATGCCTGAATCCAAGCTGTTATCCATCAGGCTTCAACATAGTCTTTCATCCAGCCATAACAGATATGACCTTGCCTTGATATCTTCATGTCAAACTTGCCACAGAAGCAATTTCTGCTTTGTCCATGACACATCTCTTACAAAATCCCTCTTTCAGCTGCCTCTTTGCTGCTGTCAAACAAAGGCTACATTGCAAAGCCCTCACAATCCACCATTATCTGTTTCATATTTAAACATCTGCCTCCATTTTGCTAAACTCCACTATCAGCCTCCACTGTTTATTAACATGCAGTGTTCTGATTCCCTCATTCTGCTCCTCCAGTGCTGTAACACTCAGGTGTTATTTTCAGGTATTTTCACATTTTCAGGTATTTTTTTTGGCTTCCTTCCCAACTTCCTCAGAAGTCCCCTGTTAGAAAACTTGACAGTGGTTATGCCTGTAGGATACAGGTACCACAGACTTCTACAACCGCTACAATACTGTATTCCGTGTCTCTCTGCATGTTGTGTCTTACAGGTAGATGGTATCTCTTTGGAGTGTTGTCATGGACTGCTGAGTCACAAAAAGCCATATTTAGGGATGACCTAAAACAGGCCTAATGACATCTCAGTTCTGTTTATCTTTCATCCTGTTGAATCCCCATGATGAATTAGTTAATGAATCAGAGCTTTTGTTCTCAGTTTAGTGTTTGTGTAAATAGTGTTTATGAAAAACTATGTAAATAAACTTGTATATACTTAGAAATGATATGTATTGTTATGTGGAGCACTCTGCCAGGAATAAGCACAGTCATGAACTTGTATTGTGAATACATTTGTTCATTACATGCAAAGCATCAACACAAGTAACATTCACTCAGCTGGATATGGTAACCTTTTTTTTTTTTTTTTTTTTTTTGAAGAGAAAGCTGTGTCAGACAATTACTAGTTTAGATGATAGGAATTAAGAGGTGAGACGTTTTTATAATTAAATCAGTAATCAAGAATCTGGGATTGAAGAATTTATACTCAAAATAAATGTGATTGGAGGAGTCAGGAGTGTGCTCTTGCTGCAAAGAAGCCTAAGAGCATCTGGGCTTCATTAGCATGATCATAGCCAACAGGTCAAGGGGAGTGATTACTCTCAACTCTTTAGCACTTGTGAAATCACATTTGCAATTTTTTAACTCCCAAGAATTACAGAAAAAAAATGATAAACTGAAGCAAGTCCAATGGAGGACCACTTTGATGGCTGAAGCATGAGACACTCAGGAGGGAACTGAAGCATCTGGGTTTGTTCAGAGTCAAGAGAAAGCTGGGTAGTTACCTAACTGGGTAGTTACCTAACTGCTGTCCTCAGCTTTCTCAAGAAGGAGATATAAGATATCCAGATTCTTTCCAGAGATGCCCAGTGAAAGCAGAAGAGGCAGGAGTAAAAGTTCTGGCAAGGGAAATACCAGCAAGGTATAAAGAAAATAAAATTCACAGTGAAAATTGTTAAGCACTGAAATTGGTTTTCCGGAGATGCTGTGGGATCTCCCTTTGGCAACTCTCAAGGATCAGTTGTGGAAAGACCTGAACCCTGATCCCCCAGTGATCCTAAATACTTCTACTGGCCCCACATCTCACTCGGGGAAGGCTAAGGAGTAGCAGGATGCTGCTCCACAAAGTTTTGGGAAAAGAGCATTTGGGACTTGGTGATGGGAATTCATCCCCAAGGGCATACCCTTGCTTGCCATCCTAGCTGTACAGCAGCACAGTGGCAAGACTACCTGTATCATAAGGGACTCTTCAGAAAATAACAATCATCTTTTATTACTCACAGCATAAGCGCCTTGCGACTCCTGGCCCATTAAGAGGCCTCCTCTGTGCTACAGCAGTAAAAATTACAATAAAAAGAAGATTGCTTTGCATCAAAAAGAAAAGAACATTTGTTGAATAAGCTGCTCTACCAGCATAAATAATGATGTCACAGTCTAGCTCTCTGTCTCTCTTTCCGCTCATTTTTAATTACTTTTGTCTAGTTTCCTTCTACGGTATAAAAAATGGTCTTTTTCCTCTCCCTGTATCCTTTTGTACTACTTTTTTTTTTTTTTTTTTTTTTTTTAATTCTATGATTCCAGGTGTCACTAACCTCTGTATGTTTGCTGGAAAGTGCAGATAGGAGTCTGTTTGCACTCAGCCGGACAGAAGCCCTCCATACAATTGTTTCCTATTTCATTTATTTTCTATTCTATTTAGCATGTTTCGTGGATTAAAACCGGTTTATCAGAAAACATCTCAGCTACTCTCAGCTCATCAAAGATGCCAATGCTGGAAACATACGACAATTTCACCTTGCAGGAATCTATACAAAGCAACACATGTGCACACGTATGCATAGAATCAGAGACTTTCAGATCTAGGAGGCAGTTTTGAAGAAATAAAATTGAGAATGTATTAGACATAAAGCAATCTCTTTGTTTCTCAGTACATAAGGAGAGAAATAGAAGCTGAAACATTCTTAAATAACATAACTTTCTATTTATGGGACAACTTCTCTGCCCTTGCTCTGATAATGCCAAGTTCTTAGCTTTTCCAAAAATGTTTTGTACTTGGGTTCCTGAATGGAAACTAAACTTTTCTTTAAACATCTTTCTAATACTGTGCTTGAAATTCTGTCCCTGAGCAAAATCAAATATCTGACCCTCAAGCATGTAGAACAGCATACACTCAATACACCAGTTTTTTTCTTTTATTGTGCAAAAGTTAAATGACCCTTACTTCCTTTAACCTATAAACAAAGGACCTTATCCTTTCAATCCCTAGTAGCACAGTAATAATCTCTTGACACCAGATAACGAACAAAACCTTCCAAACGTCTTTCTGCAACGATTGAGTCACAGCACTCAGAAATATTATTCCTTCTAGCAAAAAGGCTAGCAATTCCCATCTGCTTTTTTCATTAAGTTTCAGCAAAGAAATGTGAGAGTCCCATACATTTTCCTTTCTCATTTCCACTCTCAGATCTCATGAAAAAATGAAAAATGTCTGTAGCCAAAAAAACAGTTTTGTATGATATGTTGATCTATGCAAATTAATTGTAAAATATCTTGACTTCTTCCTGAAAGGGAACACAAATCAAGCTTCCTTCATGTCAGCAAAATCTTAATTCTTTAAAACAAATGGTAAGGGATGAACTGTATGATTTTGACTGATTAATCAAACAGATTCTTTCCTTAGAAATGCTTGCATAAAATTACAATAAATCCTGTGACTTCATTGGTTTTTCTCGAGTTTTACTCTGACTTGAAGAAGCACAGAGTCTCAGTGAGAAGCTGATATCCTTCTGGCATGACACCATTTAACTCAGTTTATTTCAGTAGAGCTACATCTGGTGATATGAAGTTGAAACCAGA
This sequence comes from Cygnus atratus, assembly GCF_013377495.2. Lineage (NCBI taxonomy): Eukaryota > Metazoa > Chordata > Aves > Anseriformes > Anatidae > Cygnus > Cygnus atratus. Next base: position 199,183,581 of record NC_066362.1, on the reverse strand, counting down.
CTCAAGCCCAGACTGCTGATTAAGGTATCAAAACTAAAAAAGAAGGCTTTTACTCCATCTAGGCTGCAATGTTCCCTTCCGTTTGCCTTCCTTTTAAATTAGATCTGAGAAAGATAAAATGCTTCAGAAAATTCAAAAAAAATATATCTTTATTACAAATTAACTGCAATAATTATGTACTTGTTTTTAATTTTGAGACCTAAATGTTTTAAATCCTCAAAGAAATATAAGGGTTTCTGTTAAAACCCAACATTTTTCAAGCAAGTGGTAAGTATAGGTACTATGTATGCATTTTATATTAAACCGCTGTGTTCAACCATGCCACAGATGGGACTGATTTGGGGTTTTAAAATGTACAGGTTCCTGGCTGTCTTTACATTTTGTTTTATGTTCTTTTTTGTTTCCTGGCAGAGTATTTGGGGGGAAGAGGCAGACTACAGGACTATGTTTTGGGAGTCTGAGGATTAGGTACCTATGTGAGAATAAATCTGTGATTTGCAAGCAAGACAAGATGTAATATTTTGTAAATGCAAATATCTAGGGAGACAATTAAATGCATATGGGGCGCTGACTTGTTGAGTGCTGGGAGATCCAAACTGATGACTTTGAGAGTTAATTTATTGTAGCGGTATATAATATTTACAAGTCTGAGGCAGAGAGTTTCTTTCAGTTCAGGGAGAGCCATACCATCAATAAATGACTTTATCTGGGTAGGGTGGAGCACTGGCTGGGTGCTGGCATCTGAACTAAACAGGCCAGGCAAATGCTTTATCATTACCAGAAACTAGGAATATAAACAAATTTTCTTATTTTGGGCAGGGTGGTAGAAAAGCTGATAATCAGCCTGCAGTAAGGCAAGAAAAGTCTTGCACAATTTGTAACCCTGAGGTGAAGCTCAGACAGCTTGTCTAGTTACAGGAGTTACTATATAGGATTTTTGGCTGTGAACATATAATGCCCAGGCAGTCTGCATGAGTGTCTCTTTCTGGCCACTCTTAACATACCAGGTGGTCTAATTCATTTTCAGATTAGATTTTTCCCCTATCTTTCCTGTCCAGACAAAACCTGGATGATAAGCCTTCATCTGGAGCATAATGACCTGCTCTATATACTCCCAAGTCACTTCAGCAGGGCGCCGTTCCCTGCCACCCTCTGGCTCAGCTGTGTTGCCTGTCACCGTGAGGTTCAGTCCCATTTATGCTCCTCTTTGATGTGTAGAAGCTCTAAAGTACAACATGCTGGCACCCGTCCTGGTTCACCCTTCCTACAGCTGTTTACCCTGTGTGCTGTGGCTTTTAAGAATGTCCTTGGGATGAAGCCTGAAGAAAATCTCCCAGATATCTTCAGCCAAAGGGATGGGGCTAACCCAGCCAGATATGTCTTTCAGGATCACCAGGGTGGGGGGACAGATCCAATGTGAGAGACTTGAGAATTTCTACTACATTCATGGGGAAGTGGTTATCTAGATCCATTGTAAATACTGGAATGGAAAGGTGCATGCAGAAGTGATCAAAGGTTCATCTGAGCGGAGAATAGACTTTTTGTGCTTTTTGTGAGCCCAGCAAGTTTACTGAAAGGAACAAGGCATGCTCTTGCAACCTTTGGTTCTCACTGTTAACAGGTCAAGCTAATGGACATAGAAGGACAGCCATATGAGTTCAAAGACAGGTTGCATTGCAGTCAGTGGCAAAATTCTCAAAGAGAGCAACTAAATGAAAGTGGAGAACAGACAAAGGGCACATGGCATGAGCAGACAAAGTGAGTGAAAAATGTGCATCCATGAGAAAAGAGAGGGACTTCTGACAGAACAAAAAGCAAAAATGTAAGGGGTTTTATATATATATATGTATATATATAAAGAAGAAGAATAGAAGCAAAAAGAAACTTTCATTAATGTCTTTTTAAGTAGATGCTCAAGACAGCATGCAAATGCAAATGCATGAAGCATGGGAAATAGAGGAATAATCTAATTACATTTCTAACATGAGTGAAAACAAGCCTATACAGGAGAAAAAAATACAAGTGTTCGATTTCAGCAGAGCAAGCTTTGTTAGCATTGAAACTGTTGAGCAAAACTGAAAGAAATAGAATGACGAAGAGAAGGGGCAAGTACGGGAAATTGGAAGGTGTTCAAAGTAAAATTCATGTTTGCCTCAGGAAATGTTGTTATGTGTATACTACCTACCTAGTACATGTAGCATAAAGGAAAATGGGTGCCAATGTGAAGGAAAAATGCTTTGTAAAAAGGAATCAAGGTTAGGAAGGGACCAAATGTGAGGGATAAAATGTAGATTATGGAAGAGAGAGATGAGAAAATGTAGAGAAAAGAAAGGGCAACACAGCAAAAAAAAGACTAAAAGCAAAGTAGTGCAAGAGAAGAAAAGAGAAGCAATAGAAATGTGTGAGGGCAGGAAGGTCATCCAAGGAGATTATAGACTAGGATATTGTAAATGTAAGGTATTATTAACCAAAGAACTAGATATGGCTACAATATGAAATTAATTCCCTGCCTCAGTTTTCACAAAATAAAAATAAAGGACAAATGTTAAAAGCAGACATAAAATTTCCCCAGGGAGGAAGAAGAAATATTAGAAATATTACAGGAAGTCTCTGTCATGCCAGAACAGGTAATCAAAAATAATGGTCAAAACCATATACACCAAGAATATATATAGAAAAAACAAAAAAACAAAACAAAAAAAAAAAAAAAAAACCCTCAAACTACCTCTACTCAAGTATACTTTACAACTTTCTTTGTAAGAAAAAAAAAAAAGGGTTTAGAGGAGGGAAGAATAAAAATTTCAGCTCACAGCTCTCTTTTAAAGCATATCGATGACAAGCTAAAAGCTATATTTAAAATACCCAGCCCACCAATTCTTCACTCTTCTGATAAAATAAATGTCTTTGGAAAAGAACACAATAAAACCACTCCTCAAAGCCTGTATGTTTCACTCTCGTGTAATTCACATACCCATTAAGGACCTAATCTGCTACCACTGAAGCCAATGGAAGGATTTAGTGCTGATTTCACTTGGCATTGAGTCAGGTTACAGCTAACAGAGCAGCTTACATGCCTACAGTGAAGAAATGGTAAGGGCTTCACATCTCTGCATGCTGAAAGTGCCTCCGCCACCAAATGCATGCTCAATCACCGATGCTGTGTGTCTCATTCTTCCCAGGTGGGAAATGGGACACGCAACTGGTATTGAAGTGTTTTGAGATCAGTCAGTGAATACTTTGGGATTTTATACATACAAGGGTCACCCAAAAACTGCTTCTTGGGACATATAGAGGAAGAAATGACTGAGAAGCACCTCTTCATTTCTCTGTTTGGCTGCCTATCTGATATATATATATATATATAAAAAAAGGTCAGAAGAATCATTGTGTATGGGCATCTACACTTTTCCAGTGTCCAAAGTCATGTCCCCTTGTGTGTACCATTCAAAGTGCAGGTCAACAGGAGGAAGAAGTGCTCTTTCTGTCAGAAAGTTGTTCATTAATTCCTTCTGTATTACCAGTTGAGTATAACTACATGCTGACACTTCCTCAGGGAAGACTGCAAATCCTGTATTTTCAAGCAGTACTGAGCTAAGATTTCTATAGACCCTTGAGGGATCCCGATCATCACTCATCTCCACTTGGACATCGAGCTGTTGGCTGGAACTCTCTGGATGCATCCATACAGTCAATTCCTTAGCCACTGAATAGTCTGTCTGTCAAATCCATCCCTCTCCAATTTACAGACAAGGATGTAGTGTGGGACTGTGTCAAAGGCCTTACAGAAGTCCAGGTAGATGATATTGGTTGCTCTTGCCTTGTCCACTGATGCAGTCACACCGAAGTAGAAGGACATTATATTGGTCGGGCATGGTTTATCCTTGGTGAAGCCATATTGGCTGTCTCAAATCACCTCCATCTCTTGCATGTGCCTTAACATTGCTTCCAGGAGGATCTTCCCAGGCACAGAAATAAGGCTCACAGATCTGTAGTTCCCCAGGCCTTCCTTTCTACCCTTTTTAAAAATGGTAGTGATGTTTCCTATATTTCAGTTGCTGGGGATTTCACCTGACTTCCATAACTTTTCAAATATGGTGGAGAGTGGCTGGCTTGGCAACTCCATCAGCCAGTTCCTCAGGACCCTGGAATATACGTAATTGGACCCCGTAGACTTGTATAAGTTCACCTTCATCAGGTGGTCTCAGACCTGCTCTTTGCTTACAGTGGAAGGGACTTTGCTTCCTAGCCCTCATCTACAGGTTCAGGGAAACAAGAGACGTGGAAGCCTGATTGGCAGTGAAGACTGAGGCAAAGGAGTTGTTGGGTACCTCAGCCTTCTCCATGTCTGTTGTTACCAGAGTAATATCTGAGAATCCATCTGAGGTCAGTGATTCAAACACTACAGGGAGCTTTATTTATTTATTTATTTTTCCCCTTCTTTCTTTTTTCTCCTTTTTTTTACGTGTTCAGCAGTAGCAGAGGCTCTTCTAACAAAACTACAGCTGGATGAGGTAAATCTCGCTATGAGTTACTTTGGAATGAATTCAGATAAATTCCCTTAACTTATGCATGCATGTAGAACAGCCAGCATTGATACAAGCATCTGATGGCTTTATTTTTTATTGGTTAAAAGTTCTTAAAACACACTTGAAGAGTCCTTAAATGCTAGTGAATAGATTAGTCACAGAGTACTTCTCTTCTTCTCTCTCTTAGTTCCCAAATAAGATGCCAGATGTCATTTCAAAGAAGCACAAGACAGTAGTTTTTGTTGTGTTTTCTTAAATATAAATGGTGTCTCACATTTTGTTGGAAGGGAGAAAACATTTGGGGAAATAGAACATGGACAGCAGCAGGGGTATCACTGCTTGGATTTCTGGCTTCAGATTTCTACTGAACACAGAGAAATGGTTGTCTTCCATTTTCTGTGTTTCAAAGAGTAACCTCTGAGCCACCTAAGAATTTAACCCCCAGGGTTTCTGTGAATATTTTCAGAGGTGTGAATCTCAGCTGGTGAACTGACACTGGCTATACTGAAGTTAATTACTGACACCAGATGTGAAAGATTAAGCAGCAAATCAGCAAACCAGAAGCAGAATCCAAGAATCCAGACTCCCTTGAATCACATTCCCACCTGTATCTTGAGGGCCTTTAACCTTCCCAAGTGCTCAATTATTTTCATTAAACCTTCAGGTATATTTATTTAATTGTGTCCTATATTTAAGGCAATATTTAAGCTCTACTGTATCTGTAGACAAATTCCAAATTCACAGTAGGAAGGAACTGTATACATGAACCAGCCCTGAGTTCAAACAAAAGAGCCAGAAGAAAGTGTCATTCAATAAACAAATTAAATTTTCAGTGAGCTTTACAAACAGACAAACATCCAAGCTTTTGTAGCAGAGGCTTCACCGCTAGTCTCCTTTTGAAATACTGGGACATAAATAGAAGATATAACTCCACAAGTGCTCAATACATAAAATGCTAGAGCACAGCAGAAAAAGATTAAGTATTTGAGCTGCTTTCAAAAGACAACTGAAGAAGGTACTAGCAATTGATAGGTCAAAGGGCCACGGTGTTATTGAACAGGCTATGCTGTTTGGGCAGAATCCAGATCAGCACCTGAGCAGCTGCATATTCTAGACAATCTGTTGCTGATTAATGAAGGAAGAGGGGAGGCCAGCCACAGTCATCTCAGCCCAGTGTTATGAACACATAGCATAAATCAGGTTTTCATCATCTTTTGTAAATAACCTAGTGCAAAACATGGAATAACTTTCAGGTGGCAACAAGGGCACTGTGGAAACTCGTGTTCAGTAAGCAGGCACATTGGTCTAATTTTGCTCTATGGAAGCATTAATTGTAAACAAAAATGTATAATCATAAGAGATTGAACAACAAGCTGAGGAAAGTTTGGGAAAAAATACCTAAATGATGGGACAACTGTTTTAGCTCATTCATCAGCTTGGGAGGTCAGCATTTTCATGGGAAGAAGTCAAATCATTTAGTGTGGGTGTCCATTCCTGATATCCTGATATAAGTTTCCCTTATATTCACAGAAGAAAAGAAGGCACTACAAGGGTCAGTTCCTCTTACATATTTTAGATGACTACACTAGGATGAGCTCAACCATACCTTGAAATGTCCATTTCTCTCTTTTGACCTTAAAGAAAGCTTTCAGTAAAACTACCTCAGATGTAGATGACTGCATGCAAATGCCTCATGCAGTCAGGTGAATATCCCCCTTCTTGCACCAGTTTGAAATGTTTGCATTGGGCATTAGATTTTTGATGTTAAGCCTTGGAGTTGAAGTTAAAGATCTTTGGGATGGAAAAGGCTGGCTGTGATTCTCTGCTTATCTTGAAGCCTTGGTGGTTCTATTTACACTGAGCTATGGAGTGTGATCCAGAAATCCTCAAGCTATCAGCAACCCATGTGTGTCAATAGGTTCACACAGCAATGTGCTTAGCAGCTCATCTTCAGAAGTAGTATAATCATGCTGTCAGAGCTAAGAAACAATCTGAATAGGAAAACACTGTTTTCAAAACATGTTTGATTGCTCAACAGCATGCTTCCCAGTGTGTTGAATTTCAGGGCATGAAGAACTAATTTGAATTTCTTTGCACTCATGGTGCAAAATATACTGTAGGCCTTCTTTTGTTACTACACAGACTTCAGTATAATCTCCTGACCCTCATTTTCTTCAGTAGTGTTTTGGTCAACGAGGGTAGAGGGAAAGGTAGGAATTATGTTGTATATTCTTTTTTTTCTTTTTTTCTTTTTTTTTTTTCCAGAACTGAAATATTGTATCTATACTTTTTAGTAGCTTTAAACTAGAATAGGAAAAAAGGAACGTCATGGGCTACGTTTAATTAACCAGATAGTTTGGCTGAAGTAGACAAAAACAAACATATACTTTTAAAAACTCTCAGGAGACAAGGAAGATTCTGTTTTAATTTAAGGGTTTAATTAAAAAACAAACAAACCAAAAAAAAAAGAAAAAACCCACGCTGTTCCTAAATTTACATTGCATTTTTCAGAATATTTTCAAAGGATAAAAAGCAAGCTAAGTATTTTCATAAAAAAAAAAAAAAAACATTTTATTTGAAACAACATATTTTCAAATTATTTTCACTTCTGATTGACGAATAACAATTACGATGTTATTATTATTAGCCATACCTAAGAATGACATATGAATGTGGCTATCTTCATATATGCCTCACTGGTGTAGCCAGACTCTGAGAAGAGTGGGACTGTGAAAGAACAAGGAAACAAGATCCAACACACAAGCTGGGACATGGTAAATTCTGTTTAGATATTAAGAAAACAAAACAAAACAAAACAAAACAAAAAACATTTTTTCATCAGAAGGGTGGTCAAAAATTGTAACAGGTTGCTCAGAAGATTATAGGAAATATTAATCATTGGAGATATTCAAAATACACCTTGGAAAAGCCCCTGAGAGCCTGATTTAATAGAATCCTGTTTTGAGCAGGAGGTTAGACCAGGTGACCTACATAAGTTCCTTCCAAACTCAACTCTTCTGTTATTTCTCTTGGTCATCTCATAGTGTTGCTGATCATAGGTAGTAAATTAGTTTAAGTGCTGTGTTTCCAGAATCATAACATCCTGTTCTCATCCACCAGCTGTCACCTCTTAAGCTGTGACAGAAGACTCAGCAGATAATAACAGGGTTGTCCCACAGCCTCTTTCTCCAGTCCTGTACATTCCAGAGCCACAATATGGCTCCAGAAACTCAGAGCTGTCTAACACAATGAATACACAATGGAGAGCATGTTCACACAATTAATATACTAACACCATATCCAAAACTCAGTTCATCTGCAGACAGAGATCTTCCATATACACCTTCACAGCTTAGGCAACCCCTCTCCATGTGTAGGCACAAAACTTGTCAGAAGAGGACTCTGGCCATGAACTGTGACTTTTAGGTGCTACAATCAGGGCTAAAAGTAGAAGTGTAATCTCATTTTTCTAATATTCAGCCTCCCTATTCTTGCCTTCATTGGCACTCTTCTGCCCATATGTTGAAGGCTGAAAAACATTTGTCATCCACACATTTTGCTTCTTTATTTTCCATATGGCATGATGATCCCTAGACCCGAATCCTTAAGGAATAATACTGTGCTCATTTTGGTCTCAAATTTTATTTGAAATGGGCAGAAATTTCTACAATTAAGATCATGATGGAATAAATAAATGAAATGATAGTGTTTCTAAACAGAAAGCCTATATAATTTTTAGATCCGTGTGATCTTTCAATCTAGGGAGGCCCAAATGATTGTATTGGAACTAATCTACCAAAAAGGCTTCAGACTCAGTTTAAGATCAGCTAAATCTTGGGTGCCTTGCTGCCTGGGATAAAACTAGGCATTCACAAACTTTCTAATATGGATGGGTATGGGATGGGCACCTTAGAAAACTTGCTAAAAAAAAATATGTTTAGAGAGAAGCTGCCAAAACTAGCAAAGAGAAAATCCCTCAATTTCTCCTCACTGTGGTTTGTGTTTTGATTTCTACCTCCTTTCTCTCTTTCTCTCTTCCTTCTTTCCTTTCCTTCTTTCCTTTCTTCTTTCCTTCTTTCTCTCTCTCTCTCTCTTTCTCTTTTCCTTTCTTCCTTCCTTCCTTTCTTCCTTCCTTCTGGAAAAATGAATTACTGCTTATTTCTAAAAATCTGCCAGTTTGGGCCATGCCACTGTGACAGGCAAGTATATGTCCGAGAATCCCTTTGGGGTTTAACCACTGTTATTTTCAGACTTTGTATAATTGTGCATTTTACCAGTGTCAGAAACATATGACTTAACAGGATTTAGATGCTGCAAGTACAAGGTAGCCAAAGGAAACAATCTGTGAATTTCTATGGATGCATATTGTGGTCATGAGGTTTATTCAGATATTTATTAGTAAGAGATAAAAAAGTGTAACTTTTTTTTTTTTTTTCTGTAAAGTCTCATTAGCCCACAGTACAGAACAATTGGAAAACAGATGTCAACAAACCATGAATCTGACTTTGCATTCATAAGATTAAGTTTAAAAGAAAAAAAGGGCACTGCTTGCCTTCAGTCAGTACGGTTCACTTGGTTCACATTTTCTGTACACCTGTGACCAAAGAAATTTTATTTTCTTAAATGAAAGCTGAGAATCCCACTTAACCACATCATTTTGCAAGCTGGATATGGAACACTTAATCCTTTCCTTCTAAGTATTTTCATAGGCTTTTACATGATGGTCCTGTTCCTCAAAGTAATCTCCTGTAGTTTTTGCCTAATGTATTGACTGTAATTGAGCTAGACCACCTTATATCTGTTCCCAAATCTCATCTTCAAAGCAAAATTTTTGTTTAATCTTTCCTCGCAGATTTGCTAACTGACCATTTTTAGTCTTATGTCATGTTCTTTAACTGTTCATATTCTTTCTGTTCAGGATGAATTATTCATCATTTGGACACACTCCAAAATGCACAGAAACATTTTAAAGATTGAAGATAGTTCATACCATTAAAGGTAGCCATCTTTGGAAAGCATGCTTTCCTTTTCTGACTCTGCCTTTCCTGTAGAAAATGCTTTCATCTTTCAGATTCCTTTCCCTGAGTATGGTCTTCATTCCTCATGAAATTACCCAGTCATTGCTCCCCACCACAAGCATGTGGTCCCACGTTGGTCTGGAACATATAGAGGGTTATTGTATTACATGGTTATTTGTGACCTGTAAAATTGATACCAAGTTTATTATAGTGCAGCTGACTTGGTTTCAGATTTCAGACGTTATTAATCATAACAGAAAAGAGTGTAACAGCAGGAGCATGTCTGATGGAGGAGACTTTAGACTGCGATTAGTCCTATATGTAGGTTGAAAAACAGTTAACGCTATCCATATTTTAAACTGAGTTCCTTACTTGTGACATCTTTTAAGGCTTCTAAACATACAAGGAGAATTATGCCCTTGGAAGCTTAGCATTACTTTTATCAGTGAAATAATAAAAATAAAAAGGCAAATAAAGCTCAAGATAGAAAAAAAAAAAGGAAAAATCCTAGTTCAGGACTTCCTCAATGTTTGTACTAATTGTTGAAATAGCTTCACAAAAGGGAGATCTTTGAAATACTAAAGGATAAATTCTGATTAAAGTTACCATAGGATAAACTGGAATTATTCCCATGACATGAACAAACAGACGTAAATGAAAATAGAATCCAAATTTAGGTGAAATCGGTTGCCTAGAGAGGCAACCACTCTAACAGGTCCATGTCCTTGTGCTGGGGACCCCAGAGCTGAACGCAGGGCTCCAGATGGGGTCTCAACGAGAGCAGAGCAGAGGGGGACAATCCCCTCCCTCACCCTGCTGGCCACACTGCTTTTGATGCAGCCCAGGATAAGGCTGGCTTTCTGGGCTGCAAGCGCACATTGTTGGCTTATGTTAAGCTTCTCAACAACCAACACACCCAGTTCCTTCTCCTCTTGGCTGCTTCCAGTCCATTCTCCGATATGTGCACAATCAACCAAAAATATAATCTTAGTTTAGCAAGCTATTAATCACTTATCAGGGATCTGTTACAGCAAGAAATCTCTCATGAGGAGCAAGGGATCTCTGCAGCGGGTGTGAGAGGCATCCCAACTCAAGGGGAGATTTACTCTATAGAATTTCATAGAATGGCTTGGGTTGGAAGACACCTTAAAGATCATTTAGTTCCAACCCATCCTGCCATGGGCAGGGATGCCACCCACTAGATCAGGTTGCCCAGGGCCTCATCCACCCTGGCCTTGAACACCTCCAGGGGTGGGGCATCCACATCTTCTCTGGGCAGTCTGTGCCAGTGCCTCACCACCCTCTGAATGATCCTATTGTGCAGCCAGCTGCCATGCAGAAGACCTCAAAGGGCTCTTGGCCTGCTCACTATTCATGGGGCAAAATGATGGACTAATAGTCATATTGAGTTTTTTGTTTGTTTGCTTGTTTGGTGCATGTTCTATTGGCCTGCAGCTGCGGAGCAAGTCTGTATGACAGTTTCTCCAGTACCAAGTTAGAGCTGATACTGTGGTCACCATGTGCCTGAGCAAGGCCTCGTGTGTAGCCAGGACACTGGTTGCTATCTGACTGATCAAGGCCTTGCAAGCAACAGTCATTATTTGAGCAAGGCAATGGCCAGATTGAAGGTGTAGGTGGTGGTGGGCAGAAGCACACCATCACAGAGACTCACCAGACACTTACAGAGGTAGTTCTAACTTCTAATTATAATATTAAAGATGAAAATTTTGAAAAGAGACAACTTTTTATGCCTCAAAAGCACAGGCTAGCAGAAAGACAGAAAATCTTTCCCCCTGGGCAGATACCTTTAAAGCTGCTTGCTTGAAGCTTGCTTTGAAATCTGCAATATCAGCCGTTCCTGCAATCTACGCATAGACAAGACTTGTTGCACTCACTATTATGCTGCTATGCCTTTTTTTGAAGGGGTCACTGTAAAGAGCTTCTGCATACTATCGACGGGGACAGGTGATTTGCCACAGAAAAGGTTTGGTGCTTTTAAGCATGTGCTTAATTTCAAGCTTGAGATTAGTCTTACTGAAGGCAGGAGGCACCCTTTTACAGAGTAGTTAAACGTTTTATTGAAGAGGCCTGAGCTTTGCAGCCTTCCTGCAAACACAAACATTAGGCCAAATTTATAGAGTGAATCATTAAAAATTATTTGCTCAGCTCTCTTCAAGAGCTCAAAGACAATGTGTTGACACTACAAACAGAGGAGTGAAGGAAAACAAAACATAACCATTTATACAGTGTTTCTTTACTCTGTCAGATCCTCCAGACTGCAGAAGCTCTTAGAAACTGCCAATTTATTTTAGGGGTGTGCAGGGATATTCAGCACTGATAGCAAATAATTTTGCATAAAGCTTAAAACTCCAGTACATACAGTAAGGCTAAATCCCCAGAGTGCTTCTCAGCTTTGAACAGTGCTGCTTTGGAAAAGAAGTGATTGTATATGCAAGAGAAAATCAGAAATAAAACCCATCTATGCTGAAAAATGGAATACCAAATGTGGAGATAAATAATATGCTGCTTCAAAGTAAGTCTTGCCACACAAATCCTATAATCGCTGTGAGAAAAAGGGATTATGTAAATATATTTAGTGATTAGCAAAATTACATATTCATAATTCTTTAATTTCATTATCTACTGAAACTTACACAAATAAATACCTACTATACCTGCATTTTTCCCATCTGTTTCTCTGTCACTTTTGACAATTACTATCTACAAGCTAGACAATGCATGACCCAGATGATGAGCTAGATTTTGTTTAGCAAACATTTATCATGTAGTACCATAAATTATTTCAGAGCAGAAAGGACAAACTGATGATTAAAGTCCATGAATAAGTACTGAGAAATCTTGGCACTGCTGTCATTTGGTTGGTTACTCACAGAAAGTCAGTTATTTTTGTGTCTCATTTTCGGGGCATGCAAAATGGGCTGATTGCCTGGACAGGGGTCCCCTTGGTCAAAATTTGTTGCATCACACATGGGAGTATGACACCAGCAAGAGTTGGGAGCAGTTGGAAACGGGGAAGAAGGCTGTAAGGTATGGCAGAAATGACAGCTGTAACATGCATAGCCAGGTAGCCAAGGCCAGAAAGTAAAAGAGACAGTTTTGCCCCTTTCTCCCATACCAAGAAAAGGAAAGGGAATCTGAAGTCCATGAGGCACTCTCTGGTAAGGCTACATGGAGAGAAATAAAAAATGAGTGATAGACAGGACTAACCATCTTGGATCACATGGATCAGTGTGGGAAAGATTGATTTCTATTAAGAAGGGGATTCCAAAGCAGAGAAAGAAGTATAGTAGTAATTGTGTATGAAAATCCAGGTCAATTAACTCTGTCTAGATTGTATAGGTTGAGTAGTTACCCTAAGAGGAGGGCAACAACATTCAGTACTGGGATGCAAATTACAGAGTCACAGAATGGTTGAAGTCAAAGGGACGTCTGAAGGTTATCTGGTCCAACCTCCTTGCTCAAGCTGGACCACCTATAGTATGTTGCCCAGAACCATGACCAGATGGCTTTTGAATATCTTGAAAGAGGACTCCGCAGCCTCTCTGGGTAACCTGTGCTAGTGCTAAACATACAACCTGAAGGCAAAGAGATTTTATATAAGAATCCTTCCTGAGAGGACAGAAAATAAGGAAACTACTTGGAATCTGTGAGATGAGAGACTGCCTTAATTCTCAATATAACACAAATACATACATGTTATTTGGATACAAAATAAATAACACTGCTCTCTGGTAGCCACAGCAGCTACCAGAGCAAGGCAAGGAATGGTGTAAGACAGAATATGCAGTAAAAAGAAGAGCGTAACAGGGAGGGGAATAGTATGCAGCAAGGGGGAGCAGGTAGCTTGCACCTCACCAACCGCTGAACTTTCCTTAGATCTGGCCTTGCTATCCAGAAAGACTTAACAACCTCCAGGTCCAGCTGAAAGTAATGCAAGAAGAGCAACCCAGGGCTTAGTCGTTGCTTCTCCAGAGGAAAAAAAAAAAAAGTTATCATGGCTTCAGTTTTACTTAAGCATTAGTTAATCATTACTGTGCCTACCCACCTGTTAGAACTGCGTCGTCTCCCTTGATTACAGGCATTGTTCATTAGCCTTTTTTCATTAGTTTTCTTTTTTTTTTTTTTAATTCAGTACCTGGAGCGTATTACAATATGTATTACAATAACCCAGGAGACTAGGCAAGGTCTTGGGCTAGGGATTTGCAAGTGAGGCCTTCAAATTTGAATCTGATCCTTGACACTGCCAAATAAGTCTCACTGGAAGTTAAATGTGGGCATTCAAAACCTGTGAAGTCCCAACAATATCCGAACCCCAAATAGGGTTTATATAGTAAGGGTTGGATAGGGGGGAAGGTGTTTTAGGTTGCTTTTAGTTCTCACTGATCTAGTTGGTAATAAATTACATTAATCTCCTTTATGCTGAGCCTCTTCTGCCCATGGCAAGAACTGGTGAGTGATGTCCCTGTCCTTAGCTCAACCCATAACCTTCATTCATCATATTTTCTCCTGTATTTTAAAGGAGTGGGAGAGTGGCATCAGTTTCAACCCACCACAGGCATTTCACACTACACCTGTTCCAGTGTAGCTTCAGGTTGTTGCCAAAAGAAGCAGTTCTCCTCTACTCACTCCACACCTTCAACTGTGTTTTACGTCTCCATGCCTGTGTAAGATCAAAAAATAAAAAATAAAAAAGATGATTTATATAAGATTTGATGGAAATGCTTTTGCTGTTGTTTATGTGTGTGGTAGGTTTCTACAGATCAATTGGAGCGGCTGACTTATACTTCAGTTTCAACTCTAGTACATGGGAAACATCAGGAGTGCATAGCTGGGGACACAAAATAGAAGGAAACACCACCTCGGGGTGCACTGCCAACTCATGTGAGTTTGAAGTGTTCATAAAGTTACAGACCACATCTCCTATTTACAGTTTCCTCTCACGAGGACAGAATAAGGCATTTTTCCTTCTGTGTAAGAAGATGGGCAAACACAACTCCATAATGACTATGGACCACTAATAATCAGTGAAGATAAAAGCAGGTGCAGGTATCAGATAAATAGTTATAGACACATTCTTCCTCAAGGTCCTTTCATTTTAGCAGAGCTTTTGTTTGACTTTTTGACTCATGTCTTGCTACAGACAATTTAACAACAAAACTTTTTTTTATTTTTTTTCCAGAGTGAAGCTTGGAAAATAAATTTCTCATCTGAGAGCAGTATTGACTTTTAGGGAAAGAAAATAAAAGAGAGAGCAAGGAAACCTCCTGAATCAAGATTAAAACTGTAAGAAACAAAGCACAAGAGGTCTAAAAGAAACCTAGTAAGAGCACTTTGGAATTACTGTATCTCACCTGAACAAAGTGCTGACAAACTGAATGTCTGTCAGCCAGCCACCCTGAACTCTCTTTGATCACCAGAGAGAAAGAGGCTGTCTAGAGGTTGTGTCAAGGTCAAACTCTTATCTTGAGAGGAAAAGCTCACTCTTCCTTGCATTGACTACTTCAGGCTTAAAAGTCTAAGTATCCAAGTTTAAATACTCAAGTTCAAGACTTTGTTTTTCTAATCTGTAACATATCTATAATACGCTAGTCTAGCACAACATTAATATCGATGACTAGGTTTAATATTAAAGCTAGACTGAAGCTAGAATGTTTAATATAAATATGTTTAGTATAAAAGCTAGAAAGGATTGAGAAAATAAAACAACTTTCTCCCACCTGCAACACCACTGGGGATATCACTACAGTCAGTGCAGTATGTTTCTCTGACTCTTGCCACAGTTTTTTTTCCCCATTTGAGCTAACACAGAAGCTTTTTTCACAGAGTGCAGGCCACCTTGCCAGCAAGTATCCACCCAGAATACAATGATTATTCCCTAATTTATCATTTCCATAGAGCACCAGCACTTGGCTCCCTTAGATGAGGCATCCTGAATTTGTTTGCCCATCTCCATTTCCAGTGCCCTAAGCAATCATCCGTATCCTGCTTTTTAGCATTCATTCAGAATAAAAAGTCTGGGATAAGAGCTGTGGCCACTGCATTTAAAGGACCACATTGTCCTTTGTCCTCTGAAGTGCCTATTGCTTGGGAGAAGCTCAGTTTAAACATCTATAAATCCATTTCCTTCTTCCACTGTAAATCTATGAAAGAACTTACTCTGCTGCAGTGACCACATTTTTTTTTTCAGTCATTATGCCACAATATGTTTTCAGTACAACTTACTGGGTCATGATCATGATGGTAGCTATCAGTTCAGTTCCTCTTGGTGATGTTCTCCACTTATGGATACCTGCCCTTGTCTTCTCCATAGTCTTTATGCACTGAAGATTGGGACTTTTTCTGCAGTAGCACTGTGGATCATGTTCTTTGTCCTTAGTTGCATCTCAACCTGAACAATGTAGTGGAAACACATGCAATATGCAAAAAATTCTGAGTCATATTTCCTTCAAATAAAAATTTATAGGTCCTGATTCTGCATTGTCGAGTGTCTCATGCTAATAAAATATTTTACCATTATGCTCTATGTAAAGTTGGCCTTTTGAATGGGCCATCATCTGGTCTTTAACTTTTATATACGGTCTGTATTGATGCCTGAAGTTAATATCACACTTACATTTCCATTCCTAAAGCTCATTACAAGAAGCTTATAAATTTAACCTTTACAAACGAAGTAATCTGTTCCCAGACAGCTGTCAAATAGCTTTCAAAAATCTGAATATAAGCAGTTGTGTTACTTTTGAGGATGCAAAAAAACATGTTTTATCATTGCAGGGTTTTTGCAAACCTTCTGAAACATTTCTAATGGCTTAGCAGAAGAAGAGTGAGACTTGAAACTTGAACAGTGAAGCATGACTTGCAGCCATAGCTTATTGTAATCCCGAGGAAACCTGTTTTAAGTTGGCTGCTTTCTAGAGGTTTAGGATGTCTTTTCCATATGCACTGTTCTTCATATTTCACCTGTAAAGGACCTGCCAATGCTCCACTGGTACAGAACATGTGTGGGAGTTGAGCAGAAATAGCAGAAATTTCCATTAATTTGTCAATCTATGTTCAGCACTAGAGTTTGAGATGGGGAAAAAAAGTAATCTTTTTAATATATATGCTTGCATGGAACAGAAAACCGTACCTACATACTTGTGTGTGTTTACAGAGCTATTTACATACAAAACTACAAAGCCTCAGGAGGAAGATTTTCCATATTGCATCTAAAAGAGACATCAGCAATTTATAAAACTGCCAAAAATATATTGATGCAATCAGAATTAATTTAAGTAAAAGCCAATACTCTCAAAATGTAAAAGTTTTTCCTTTAAAGTTTTGCATTCTCTTAAAGAAAAATTTTTAAAGTTCATTTACCATTACACAAAATTTATAGCTTTCCTGATTACTTTGTATCATAGCATATTTCATAGATTTTAATTCTTTAATATCTAATTATGCAATCAGTATAATTCATAGATTACAATGTTTTAAGGCCAGGAAGAATCAATAGCACAATTTAATTTGAGCCCTGAATAATCCATGTCATGAAGTGTTATCCAGTTGTTTCTGTAAGAACGGCTTTCATTAAACTTTTTTTGAACAAGAAACATAGCTTTAAACTAAAAGAAGGTAGGTTTAGGTTAGACATAAGGAAGAAATTCTTCACTCAGAGGGTGTGAGGCACTGGCACAGCCTGCCCAGAGAAGCTGTGGATGCCCCATCCCTGGAGGTGTTCAAGGCCAGGCTGGATGGGGCTTTGAGCAACCTGGTTTGGTGGGAGGTGTCCCTGCCCATGGCAGGGGGTTGAAATTAGATAATCTGTAAGGTCTCTTCCAACCCAAATCATTCTGTGATCCTAAGAACACACAAAAGTCACTGGTATTTATCATAAGCTGAATTGTTCCCTAATATAATTTACTCTTTAAAATGCATATTTTCTTCCATTTAAATTTCTTTGGCTCTAACTTTTAACTGCTAGATTTTATTATGTTTCTTTCTGCATAAAATGAGTCACTAAAATAGAATCAGGACATTTATTCTTGAATAGATTAGGGTCAGGTCATCTTTAAGACTGTAATTTCATTGTCATTCTTTTCTACAGCTGCCCTAACCCTTCCAACCAGCTGTTTTTGTACCCACACCAAATAAATGGCTCTGATGGGTGAATATAAGTTAAAAAATAAACAGAGAACAGCACAATAATGTGAAGGAACAGCCAGAAATGAGAATGGGCTTTTTAAGCTGAGAGTTTATTCTTTGTTAGGTGAGTTTATTTGACAAGAACCCGTACTACAATTCCTAATACACAGGAATGCAGAGAATACTTAGCATGTAAGTGGGGAATAGGCTTTTAAAGGGGAGAAGACTTGTAGATGTCTTAAGAGAAATCTAATCCTTTTTATCTGTTTTTAAAAAGTGGCATAAAGAGTGTATAATGTAGAAAAATTCTTCCGTCAGATGGCCAGCCATAAATGTCATTACAACACTAAAGAAATATAAATACCACCTAACCTTTAAACCATGAAATATTGGGAACAGGAGGAATAATAAAGTGTTTTTTTTTTCTTTTTCTTTTTTAAAATGTAGTTTTATGTTTTAATGCCCTCCTGCTCTTTATCCTTTCCATCTATGTTTTGTTTGATTCTCAGAATCACAGAATGGTTGAGGTGGGAAGGCACCTCTGGGTCCATCTGGTTCAACCCTTGTTCAATCAGGGACACCCAGAGCAGGCTGCCCAGGAGCATGTCCAAGTGGCTTTTGAAAATCTCTAAGGAGAAAACTCCACAGCCTCTCTGGGCAACCTGTGCCAGTGCTCCCTCACCCACACAGTACAGAATTGATGCCTGATGGTCAGAGGGAGCCTCCTGTGTCCCAGTTTGTGCCCATGGCCTCTTGTCCTGTCTCTGGGCACCACTGAAAAGAGCCTGGTCTCTGCACTCTCTGCACTCTCCCTTCAGGTATTTATACACATTGGTAAGATCTCCAAACCTCATCAATATTTTTTCATAAATGAAGCTTTGAAATTAAAAAACAAAACTGAGAATTCACTTTTTATATTTTTTGTCCTCCTTTTTGCCTTGCAGTTTCCTCAACATTTATGAGAGGTCCAGTTAACCGAACACAGTACTTTACATACAAAAAGATATTCCATTACAGCCCTGTTAACTAGAATGTATCATCATTCAACACAGGTGACCAGAAGATGTGTATGACTGCTTATTGAATTTAAAAGGAATATAAACTCTTTTTTAAGCACGAAGAATGACATTAGGGTTGATGGGTAAAGAAGTTTAAATTAAGCCCTAAAAATATTGCCTACTGTGGTATGTCTGTCTTTGGTGAGTCAAATGAAAAGTTGACTTCCTTCTGTGCAAGGGTCCAAGAGTATGCAACAAGTATTATCAGAATTAAAGAAAACAGACCCCTCCTTGCCCATCACCCTTCCATTGCCAGATGGCTACATCCACAGATGTCCCTGTTGTAGCCTCCAGAAATGTTTTAAAAGTGCATCAGATACAGTCGTCCCCAAAGCAGATTCTAATACATGAGAAGTCCTGATGTGCTGACACCAAACTCCAAAGAATGGGAAGACATAAACTAACAGAAGCCTAGCAATATGCTTAAGTTGGCAAGGCTGAAAGATTGGAAAATGTTGAGAGAGCAGATTTAGAGAGAGATTGTCAGCCCTTACAAGCTTCCACAAGGTTTTAAAGGCAGTTCATGGAATTAAGGCAAATAAGTGGTCATTACATGGTGCATGCTCAAGGTGAAGGAAGGCCTCTCTTTGTGTAAATACTTTGATATAAGCTGGTGCAAGAACTGGAATCCAATATATCCCCTTAATGCCTGTGCACCTCTAGCCAACAAGCTATGAAACTATTCCCAGTCTCGCTTTCAGTTTTATCTGCATGTGGACAAGTGCCATGCACAAAGATACTCCATAACAGATAGATAGCATATGCACACCTGAAACAGCAACAGTGGCACCTCAAATGTAGAACTGAAACACCAATATTTCCACCAAATTCAGTAAATTAAAGTAGACCTAGCGTAGTTAATTTAGCTGGATTTCGATTAGGAAAAACACCCCTTTTTCTTCTGAGAATAGAACTTTAATACTCATAAGAGGGAAAAATGTATTTATATGTTTTAAATATTGTATTACACAGGTTTGCCCTCACTGCATTAACACTCTGAAGTATTAAGACCTGAAGTCTAGATGTACTATAATAATAAAACTAACCCACTGAGATTTAATAACTCTTGGACTAGATTTCAGAGGCAAAACAGTAACTCCATGCCATAGGCACTTTTCGTACTCTTCATCCTTTAACAAGGGCTAGGTTTATTTGATGGCTACATGACAGTCATGGTTTGATTATTTTGCAAGAAAAATACTGTAAATAAAGCTTGATATTCAGTAAAATGTGAGTAAAAACTGCCTTATAAGCATCATTTTAATCCTAAGGAAATTTTCTGTTTCTGTATATTACAGACAAAAATATAACTGTAATGAGAATGCCCTTGAGAATACATAAAAAAAAAAACACCTGGCAACTTCTGAAATGAAGTGTGAAGAAATACCTTAAGAAAACAGATGTGTCTTTTCCTGATGCACTGAAGGATACTGGAATATCACCGAGCTGTGGACTGATAATTAGCTTAGTCCAGAACTACAGTATTTTCACAGATACATAAACAGGTGAGCTGGATAGCAAAATGCACATGCTGAGTCTGCCTCTCCTCTGCTAGTTTTTCTTCACTTCTTCAGAAAGACACAAGCATGATCTCCACAAATCAGTGATCCAAAAACATCTCTCTTTGGTGTGCCTGCATATTCCCTTTGAAGCAGCAGCACATGGAGTGACTCATGCATTAAGGAGAAATACTGCTACTGCAAACCAGCTTCCAAATCATTCCTCTTCCAACAATGTCCTTGGTTTTACCGTTTTCTCACCCACTCATGTTTCCATTCTGACAGTTTATAAACTCCTCTTGATTCCATTTCCTATTATATTAGATGTTCTCCAACTATTTTCCAGTATATGCAATCCAATACAAAGGCTGCTGAGTGGAAAACTACTTTTGCAATCACAGGCGGTACCTTCTCACCGTGTCTTCCCTTTTGATTCATACTGTAGTGACTACAGAAATTGCAACCACACCGAAATATAGTTCAGTTAGCCTTTAGTCCCCTTCTTATCTGTCTAGATTTGATTTAAGGGCAGCAAACTAGGAGAAGCATTAGATTATGGCTGGTTTCAAGAGACTGAGTTAACATTGTTTTAGTAAATTACTGACCATCAGTTGAGATGGTGTAATTGACTTTGAGTATTCTCTAAATGCTTGGCTTCATTTAAAGCACTTCAGTGCTTCTCTGGGTCTGATATATAAATGGTGATTCCAATCAAGCCCTTTAACTTTCAGTTGCATCACACTAGGAGAGCAGGCACAAACAAATACTAGTCTCTGCTTTTCTCTCCACATTCTCCACCTTTAGCCATGCTCACAGCTAAAGACTGTTAATTCACCCTTCTCTGAGCACCCCTTCTAACCTAAAGGTAGTAGTGATTTCTCAGGTCTAAATATGCTCTCAAATCACTCCCTGCCCTCTTACTCCAAGGATAGATCAGATCAGAACTGGTCTACTTTAAAATTTGAACATTAAAAATCTTTTTTTTTTTTTTTTTTGTGGATAAGGAGTAAAGTCATAGTAAAAAAAATCTAGTTGTAGGAAGGTCAAAATTCCCACACTTGTGTTATTTGTATGCCCAGCCTAACAGGAGCATAAAGTGTTGGTAAATGCCTCTTTATACCAGGTCAAGTCATTTCCTAAAGAGGGGCCAGAAGCAACTAAGTTGATGGCTTGCAGGTGTCTGCCTTACGGAGCTGATGGATTTATAACTGAGGCACGGTTTAGCCCTGGATAGCTGACTGAGTCTGCTTCCTGAAGCCTCTTCAGACCCAAAGGCCTCGTGTGCAGCAGAGATCAGGTTGTTTGAACATTGGATCTGTGTCTGAACCCAGTGCTGCAGACAGGCTGTGTGCAGAGGCCATTCAGTGCTGAACACCAACATAGTTTACACCTGTCTGTGTAAGGCGGAAAGTGAGGCATTTTATATCCCCACTTACAGCCCTAAAAAGAACAGTAGGGCAAGGCCTTCCAAAGCTCCTGAGTTCAAGCTTCCTGCTGACACAAGCTCCTTTAATGACGTTTCGCGACTTGTCCATTCCCCTGGGTGCAAAAGAAAAGGCAGCATTTGATCTGGTCAGCACTATGGTACATCATAACCACACCATTTTCCTTCATCCTTCCAGCCTCTGGCATCATTTCTCCTGTATGCTGAAGCCTCTTTTACAGTAGGCATGCTATCTCTTGCTTCAGCCTGAGAGGGTTAACCAAAGTTTATTGAAAGTGTCTAATGCTCTGAAGAGCCTCCTCAAATCTGAATTCATGTTTATTCACAGCCTCTTCAAATGTGAATTGCTTATGTAAAGCCCTGCAGCCCTAAGACTCAATTCGGATTACTTACAATTACCTGAAATTATTTGAACAGAGTAAAGCTCCCTCTTTTGAAGCTTTTTAAGATCAAAGAGTCAGTCTTCACCCTTTACAGCTTGTCACTTTAAAGCCCTGAAGTAACAATCAAAGGGCACCTTTTCCCAAGCATTTCCATTATATCCAGACTACAAAACTGTGCTGCAATAAAAATAGGTGTGGAAAGATATTGCTTTTTTTATTATATTTCATTAGATGACTTTAGCTTCTAAGAATGAGTCAAGTTACCCAACAAGCCCCTCTCTCTCTCTCTTTCTCCAAGACAGCTCCATTTGCATGGAATACCCAAACATTTCCTTCAAAGCTCCAAAAGCAGCCTTAAAATGATCTGCATTCCCAGGGCCATCCCAGTTGCAGAGGTCAAAAATGGAGGCAACCCAAAATCAGAAGTCAGTTGCATGCACCTTAACAAGCAGTTTTGTTTTCTGCTGTGACCGTACAAAGCAGAACTCTCTCTTTTGCTTCCATTGTAGCTCACCATTCTCTTTCTGCTGGACAGTAATGCCTTGTAATCCTGATCCTCAGGACTGTTTCTATCCCTTCCACCTTCTATCTCTTTCTCCACAATCCTTTGATTACAGTTCTCATTTTCTTCCTGCAAAAAAACTCTTAACTAAAAACAACCGATTCTTTGCAGCAAGTTGGGCTGGTAGCAATTACTGCTGGGTTTGAATTTACTGTTCTCTGATAAAAATAGAGAAAAATGCCTATTGCCTGTTCTGACAAGGTAGCGACAGTAAGACAGTCTAAGCCCTCAAGTCAGACTTTATAAAATCCAATCACAATTGGAGCTTGGAATTTTGACAATAGCTGTTGGGGCCCTCTGAAACCCCTTTTGTGCCATCAGATAGATTTGGTGCTGTAGAAAGGGTCAGGTGACATTGGTCACTGAGACAGCGGTGTTGGAGATGGCAGTTCCAGGCAAAGGCCACACTTCTAATACAAGAATCAGTGATAGAAAAAAAAAAAAAGTAAAAAAAAAAAAAAAAAGAAAAGTAAGTGTATCAGATTTTGGCACCATGATCCTCTTGATAGGATAAACCATTAGCTTTGAATTGGATGACACGTAAGGACAAAATGAATTACAATAAAAATCACTGAGGACCAAGGAGGCAAGGAAGCACTAAGCTTCTGGTTTGGTGTAAGTCCTTTTTAAAAATAAGATAAGAAATGCAAATCACCAGTCAGGATGCAAAAACCTTAGTCTAAATTCACCAGCTCCCCCATGATGTGAATGCTGTAAGAGAACTGAAATGCAGATTTCCTTCCATCCCAGTCTGTCTTGTAGCTCATCTACTGCACTGGATGTATTTATACCCCTTTAGATTCATCAGATAGATTTCTTCTCCAGGAGAAGAAATATACTGTTAGATAATGGTAGCAATCATCGTGTACGCAATGCTGCAGTATGGTTGCATATGTAAGCACCTAGCTTTTAAGGAGCACTAATTAAGGCTGAATATTTTCTCTTCTATTATTTTTCCCACTTGTGTACATACATTACAACACAGACGCTAATTATGTGACATAGGGTGTATTAACTGCAAAATACAATAAAATCAATGCAGAATATTTTCCCCCACATTTACAGACAAGGAACAATTTCATAAGGCTCCTTCAGCCAAATCTCAGAGCACTTCTGGAACTTATTCACCTGAGTCCCTGAAGAAAAAGCTACTGAGAGAGAGCCTGGGGTATTTTTCATCCGTGGTCCCACATGGCCCCATCCCATCTGTTCTGCATGGCTTTATATCCTCCTCTCCTCCCTGCTGCCAGGCACTCCCTCTGCCTTAGGCCTGTTACGGGATTTTGAGTATGGACCTCAACTGCTCTTTTACTTACACTGATGGGTAAAAAAAAATCATTAACTTTAGAAACTTGCCTACTGGCTAAAACCAGTCAGAGATGGCATAGCACTGGCACAGAGTCAATAGATCAGAATACACATGGATAGTTATTACCTGAGAGCTCAAGAGCCAGAAATGATCCAACAGAGGGATTTCTGCTAAGCGTGTCACTCCAGGGTTAGTGGCAGTGGCCCGTGCTTTAATGGCAGGCAGGTTTGCATTCACTCCCTGCTCTTCCCAAATAGCTTCCAAGTGGATGTGATTTGTGGTGAAGAAACAACTGTGACATTTTTAAGCAGCAATATTTTGCCAGAGGATTGTTATACTTTTTACAGGTACGCTGGAACTGAGGCTCATAACAGCCAGGAAACTAAATCTTTACTTAGGCAACTCAAGCAGTGGCCTGATTTTCTACAGTTTTGACTCCCCTGAAGAGAACAGGAGCTCTGGGCACTCAGCAGGACTGAAAAAAACTACCCATTAAGTTCTAAATCTATAGCAATTTCACAGCTGTATCTCTACTTCATGCCATGCTGCTCAGTTCTCCTCAGCAGCAGAGACAAGCCTCTCACACAAAAGAAGGCTGCTGAGTGCACTGATCTCTGGCCTCCTGCTTTGGGAAATGTAGCCCACATGGCTTGGTCAAGGTCACTCATATTGCCTGCTGCATCCTTCCCATCTCCCACTCCTGCACGCCCCCCATCCATCTGCTAATCTTTCCCTAATACTATTGCTGTATGTAAGACCAAAAAAAAAAAAAAGAAGTAATAAAAAAATTTCCCTTCATTTACATATAAAGTATAGAGTAAAACATAATTAAACCACATACTACAGATGCACTATAATAAAAAGGAGAAATAGTAAAAACAATTACAGGCTGGCATACTTACTGCTTCACATTTAAATAATAACGTGAACTATTAAGTAAACTAGAGTATAATCAGCTGAGGTTCATTAACTTATCTTACTGTAGAAATAGTACTACAGTTCAGTACAATTAGGTACATACTAGTAGGAAACAGTGCTTTTTCTGCATCATGCTGAGCCCAGGCTTAGAGATGCTGAGGTCTTTCACTTCCCATTGACTTCTCAGAGCATGCATCGTCCCTTTTAGGAGGCACAGAGTACCACTCTGGATGCATCCCCTTGCAAAGAAATACTTATCAAGTATATGATTTCACTCCTGTGATATCGATAGCAGTGGAATCACCAAACCTCTACAAATAGGCCATGTTCACTGACCCCGTCCACCCCTAGACCTGCTTCAAGTAGAGAAAATCCAGGCCACTGCAGGCTCACAGAAGGCCCAGGAGAATCCAGTTCTCGATTATTTAAAACCATCCAGGAAGATCAGAATAAGCCAAACAATTTACTTCAGGATATCTAAAGTACTTCTTGGCACATGCACCATCCCACAGTAACTTCCCTCCCAATGACCTTTTCAGTCCCAACAAACCTTCCTGTCTGCAGAACGAAGAGTTAAGGCACTGAAATCCTGAAACGGTGTCTATAAAACCTCATTACTTTGCAAATTAGAATCTTCACTACACATGTGGTGTTCCTGGCTGTGTCTATCTATAGTAGAAAACCAGAGAGCATTAGGGCCCGTCCTTTGACCCTAAGGGCAAGTGGCATGCACAGCTGATGTCCACCCACATAAATTTCTTTCCCTACAAAGCAGGAAGGTCTTGGCCTGCACAAGCACAATCTGGGATAGTGGTAGGGGGATATTGGCAAAATAGTTCTGGGGAACATTCAAGTAGTTAAACAATATGGAAAATCACGTCAGTGTTTGACTCAATGCCTTAACCCCACTTACTGGTTTTGCTTCCCTCAGAGCTATGCAAGGCAGCATTTTGATGAAAGGGATTTGGCTTAAGGTAAAAGGGGATGCTGATAGATTGGAGTGAGCATCTGGAGGATAGATTGTGAAAAATGTTTGAAGAATTTCTCTAATCTTTCTTGAAGTGTTCCTTACTATCTGAATGCTTTTGAATCACTCATTTCCTCAGTTTTCATATGAGTTTGATCAGTAGATATTTTTTTCTCTCTTCCATCTGTGTTTAGCAAGGAGATGCAATGTTGTACCAGATGGAGATGCTGAAGATCTCACTGAGACCTCCAGATGGAGAGTGGTCAAAAACCTATGCGGAAGGACATCATTCTTTTTGGACACCATTTTAATCACAATTTCTATGGGTGAAAATAACAGCATATGGCACAAGAGAATAAAACAGCTGTTGAGGGAAAAAATATTCTGTCAATACAAGCTAGGGTCCATAAATATTACCTATTAATTTAATTTAAAGCGTACTTTTAAGGTCGCAGCCTTTACGTATCCCTAAATAGCTTTCAGTGATTTCTCCAGGCTATATGAAAAGATTATGAGTTACAGCTGCCAATGTCTTCAAGCAAAGTGACTTAGAAAGAGATGCTCCATGGCATCTTTACAGCAGGTGTCACACAGAAAGCAGCGTAAAATGGGGATGGTTTTAAACCTTGGAACTGTGAGCAATGCCAAGTAGAGTGTGTTACTGAGAGCTCGGATGAACAGTCCACAAAAAAGTCCTACGCAAAGATCTGTTCGATAAAGATATCGGTCAAACAATGGGTCATGTAACTGCTAGCAGTGAAAGAATTCATGTTTAAATTAAATCCCTCTGTGCATGTGCAATTAGGGATTGGAAAATGACGCTTAATTGTCTGAATACATTCATTCCAAATTTCTCATTTTGATGCTTATACCGGGGAGCTAATAAACTGGAATTTTAACTTCATGGACAATTCTACAGATCTCCTATGCTATTTTCTTTCAGATTGGGGTTAAAAAAAATAAAAGAGAATTTCATAATACTCTACAAAAGGAAATTTTAAGAGATGGGATGTTATTTTTGTTTTACTGGAATACAGAATTTTGACAAAATACTGGGTTTGCTTCATTTTTAATTTTTTGGGTTTCCAAACTAAACATACAATGATAAAACCAGACTGAAATTAAGGAAAAAGCAAGCAAACAAACAAACAAAACACACACACACAAACAAAACTTTAAAAAATGAAAAAGATTTTGAAAAAGAATAGCAGGCAAACCCTATTCCCAGATGAAAAGTTGTCCCCAAATTATGTAAGTGACATAGCATTTTCCAGCACAATAATGCTCCTTTGGAAAATACATGTCCAGAATATATCCAAGGCACTTCTCTGCAGCCAATCTGTGACAGAGTTTGTTTCTATGATTAAGGTGCTTCAGAGGAAGTTTCTGCGCTGTATATTCTATAGACATACACCATAGCTCTGTGGGTAAACATAGGAAATCTCAGGTCAAACTGAAAAAAAAATCTAAGTACATTTCAGGAAACAGAAAATAAGCAGCCCCTCTGGATTGCCATTCTCAAAGTTCTTGTCCAATGCTGCTTCCGTGATGTCTTGCAAATGGATTTACCAGGACTCCACAGGCCCCAGGTGATTAAACTCCTGAAAACAGGGCAGAATATTCCACTGCACATGTGTGAAGTCAATTGCTTAATTGTATACAACCTCATAACTTTCAGAAGTATGTTACAGGCAATTTAAAACTGGTCAAAACCCAACTGCTTCTTTTTTATTCACTGCAGTTTACCATACCCAGATCAAACCTGAGCATTTTCTTTTTTTCATCTATTCATTCCTTTTTAGGCTTGCAAAACATTTCAGCTCCCATTATTCACTTTCTCCACCCCAATAAAGAAGTTAAATTACTGACTCACCTGCACACACAGCTATCTGCTTTTATACCCTGATCATACAACCCTGTGCAATATTGCAAATTAACAAAACTAATTGGGTTTTCATTGTGATGCTAATGAATACTTCCTTTATAAAGTGCTTTGAGATCCACTAACACAAGGCATTATATCAGAGTTGGCATTAACATTTACTATGTATTTATGATTATTATACCTCTTATAAATATAATTGATTTTCCATGGTATTAAAATTCTCTGTACACTTGTAAAAATGCCCACTCAAGCAACTCAAAATCAGATGCATTGTTTCTCATTTTTTGGACATTCTAATTAATCTGTTATATTGTTGTGATTAAAGCTTTTCAGAGTTCTGTTCTTGTGATATAATCAGCATCATTTTTATTCATTAGTTGTTGATGATAGTGACCATAAAGTGCTTAGCAATTTCCAGACATTCATAAGAGAGAATAAGTGCCATAAGGAGCTGAGAATCCAAAAAAGAGCTCATTAAAGCCATATATATATATTTTTGGACTCAGTGAAAATTTGTATTAGACCCATTCATCTTTTGCTTTAAAGGTTTTGCTCTGCAGAAACCACAGTCTGGTTCTTAGTTAAGAAACAAGCAAGTCCAGCCATGAGTGTGCACATGTGCTGGGGAAGGCACTATAGCCTCTCATAACAAAAATCCCAGTTTCTATGTCTGGCGAGGCTGGAGCACATGCTGTCACAGTGATAACGTGCTGGTCTTGTGTCACAGGCAGGCTTTGCCTGCTGCCAGTCGTCAGGGACCCTTCCCAAAGCTTCGGGTGCTTATGTGGTGCCTGCATCTGGTGCAAAATTACTCACTTCCAGTAACCCTTGGTCAAATGCCTGTCCTAGGAAAGGATTTTGTCCAGCTTTACATGTGCATAATGAAATCCCTGCATAAAACACTTCTTAAAAGTCAGCTGCCCACACCTGACCTGCTCTCTCCAGAGACTGTATCCTGTCAACTGCAGGCTTTCAAGATCATCAAGGGCTGGGAAGGCATGTGTGGTGGGGCAGGGAGGATTTTATGACTCTAAAATAGCTGAAGGGATTTTCCTTTAGTTTTACAAATGTATTGATTTAGTAGTCTTAGCCAGGATATTTTTTTTATTATTATTGTTTTTTTCAGTCTGAACATGGAACAATTTAGAAAGGAAACTGAGCTTTGGCTATAAATGGATTTATTTATTTATTTTTGTAACTGACCACCAGTTTAGAGCTGCAATTCAAACCAAAGGACAAAGTATGTCTTTTTGAGTTTTCTTTTAACATTTGCAGTTATTTGATTAACATAGTTTTTATTAGTCTGGCAGCATCTGGGTTTTGATTCTGCTTGTGCAGCAACTCAGAAGAGAATTGGTGCTGCTGAGCAGGCTCTGGTCTCTCAAAGCAATTTTGGGATGTGGTAATGGAAATGTCTCAAGTCCATCTTCTCACTCTTCCTCATTCTGCATCTTTGCTATTCTTAATAAAAATGTACAGACTAGAAAATATGGATTATCTCAGACAACCAGATTGAAGAGTTTTGTCTTTTATATTTAGTTGATATAAATCAGCAGCGTGATCCCCAAATCTTAATATTCTATGCCTGTTTTTATTCTTTCAATCCAGACAGCAGTTCTCCAGCCTTCTACTACCCCCTGCCCTGTATTTACCTTTAACAGTGATTTTAATGTACCTTTTCTGAGCAACAGTACCTCATTTCCTAGAACTACATGTAATACCAATTTGTAGTAAGTTAAAAAGAGATTTTGCAAACAGTCACTTATTTAGGGCTGGAACTACAAATCATACACATTCCCATATCTGCCATTTCCAACCAATTTGACTTATTTAATTTACCAAGTCAAATATTTTTTTAAAGAATTTAGATAATATTTCTAGAAGCACTTTTAATCAGGTGCTGAATCTATTCTGTACTCTTCCTAATGGGATTTAGAGAGCAGGGCTAGCAGTAAACAAAGAAGTAAATGAAATAAACCCCATTAATTAGGGTGAAACAGTAATGGAGCAGTTCTGGTTTTACAGATGGGCAAGATGTCTGATTGAATTTCCCAGGCTATGCAGATTGGCTGCAGATGGTGTGGAAAATGGTCCAGAACTCAGAATTCATATAATCAAAAACACTCAGATCTAAACAAGAATGTTTTCCCATGTGATGCTACATAGCTTGCAACCTTATCACAAGCATTTGGTAAGTTTTCAAATCAAACCATAACATAAACCTCACACAACACAGTATTGAGCAAGGCTTCTCATTAATGGTGCTATTATATCTAATAATTCAGTAACAGCACAGCTCCTGGAGGCAAGTTAATTTGGCCCCAAGTTATAATTTCCTAGTGAAAATGATGACTGATAAGTGCATGGGCCAACTGGAGATCTCAAGAGAAGAGCATTAACTGAGTATGCTGTATATGAGCAACACCCATTATCATTAAGAAAATAATACTGGAAGAACTTATTACCAGTGAAAATATCATCAAGGATTCAGCAAAATATTAATATATCGTACACCTCAAACTCTTAGGAACTTTATCTAAATTTTTGCAGACCTTTTTGGCCTAGAAATTAGACTGTCTTCTTGAAATTTTGCTTGCAATAGCTAGACATTACAGAACAAAACTCTTTTGCAAAGGGAACTGTGCACATATGGTAACCTCCTCCCCTCTGCAAGGATGCTGAGACTAACTTCAAAAATCAGCAAATAGATGATTGCCGCCTTCAACCATGTTCAGCTTGCAAGGCGATAACCCTTGTTACCAGGGTGTTGCTCAGGTTTTAATTTGATCATAATAAAGCTATCTCTGAGTATCTGTGCAACATCTACCTACATTCTTTCCTGACATAAAAGCTCTTTTGCTGCACTATCCTCTTCAGGAAGAAAGAGAAAGCCTTCCGAATGCCTGAATATAATCCTTTTGTGCCCTTCTTTACACCCTCACCCAGATCTGACCTTGTCTTAACTCAGACTAGGACAACAGATGTGGAATTTCTTCAGTGAATTTAACTCACCTAATGTAGCCTTCACCTCTGCTCTACTTAATTTAATCTATGGAAGAACTTAATGGAAGAAAGATTGGGATTCACTGAGAACCAGGCCCAGTAGCTTTCCATAGGTGTAATTAAGACTTTAGCTGTGCCCTTAGGCCTTTTTCTCCTCCCTTCTTCTTTTTCTAACAAGAGATGAGAGATACAGTCGTCACATTGTACAACGTTTGAGATAAATATCAACCAGAAAAATTAGCACACCAAGTTATGTAAAACATTAGATCATGGTAAGAAAATACACAGCAAGACTTAGGTAATAAACCAGCATAATGAGAGTTGTTAATTTACAGTAAGAGTTTTTAAAGTTACTCAAGTCCAATAATTTGTCATTGATTCTATTCTAATAGACTGATATGGCTTCCAGGTAGCTAGACATATAGAAGTAGAGGAAGAAAGAAAATAAAAATGAATCTCACATTTTACTTTGTACACTCAATTTCAGAGGAGAATCAAATTTTATGTAAAGGCAGTGAGGCTTGGTAGAGAGGTTCACAAAGAATGAGGTATCAGTGGAAGTTTAATTTTTATATTCCTCTCAAAAGGTCTTAATTAGCAGGGAAGGATGAAAATGAGCTTGAAAGAAAATCACCAAAGACACTCTGGGAAAAGAAATGTCATTAAATAAATCCCCATCACTTGGTACTTTAAAATTGAACTTGACGAATGATGGCCTAAAATACAATTGGTAGAAATTCTGTGCTAAGGCTTCTCTATTTAGGCCTTAGCAGAGTTACAGCTGGGAGATGGGAAAGATAGAAAGTCTTTCAGGGGAAAAAAAAAAGGGGGGGGAGCGGGGGAGGGAGAGAAAAAGAAAAACCTCTCCAAGTAGTAAGGAAATTCACAAGTGAGAATTTTACCTTGTGAAGGGGACTTCCAGGGGAAACAGAAAATCTGTTTCAGAAGGAGCTGTCGGCTGCCAATCACCAGCCAAAAAGCCCCTGTCACTTTCAGTGAGTTTCTAGCGGAAGGTGAAAATGACAAATTTCCCTCCAGCCCAGTTGCAGTGCTGGGGCACTTGGGGAGCTGCTTTCCAGGAGCTGTGCTTTACTTCCTCTACAAGCCTCTGGAAGATTCAGCTCAATTTTGCTTTCTCCTAAAAGTAGAGGTAAATACGGCAACAGTCTTCCCAGTCAAAAAACATGGAGACATCACTTTATTTTTCTTGAATCACAAGCAAAATTCTCAGCAAAATTGAAAATTAAATTTTGAACAAGTCTAGGTTTCCCTAGTTCTATGAAATCAAAGGAGTCTTAAAATTTCTTCTATAAAAATCTATAAATCTCTGAATAAGAGACAACATCTGTGGCATATGATATAGCGCTATGCTAGTATGTAATGAAGAATGAAGAAACAACAGTCAATGCATCGGACAATCAGGCAGCAGGTTAAAAAGGAAAACAAATAGAAATACTATTTTTGTACTAAGGGTATTAAACTGTGAAGGTCGTTAAGAGTTCATAAGAGACAATGGGTTGATTACAGGGTCCTTCACAGTGATGGAGAGGAATTCCTAATTAACAGGGTGGACCATAACAGGGAGGTAACACCTTTTAGTTCAGGAAGATCTTATAATAATGAATGCCAAAACACAAGAAAGTTTATGTTACACTGATTTTTTGATTGTTTGTTTGTTTTTCTTATTCTGTTTCTCTAAGCATCTAACATTGGCTACTGTCAGAAAAAGGATATTAGAAAGATGGACGACTGGACTGAGCTGGCTTGGCAGTTTGTGTTTTAACACAAAGTGATAGAAAGTGGTTTGCCAGCCCAGAGCCATTGAAGGCTGCCCCATATAGTAATGCTGGAAAAACCAAAGCTTAAACTCATTTGTAGCTGAGACATATCCTCAATTCATTAAGCAGAGTTCGTATGCATGAATCATCACATATTAACAGGAAGGTTGACCATTCCCAGAAGACAAAACTGCCTGCTAGGTAGGTTTTACCAATCTCCCAGCTCAAATATTACTATTTTTCTCACTTGTTATTAAAAGTTCTGAAGACTCAGGAGAGGGTTTTCTTTTTTTTTTTTTTTTTTTCATAGAAAGATTCATGATTACCACATTCCCTTTCCCCCTTTGGCTTACCATGGTTTCTTCTAAGACTAGAAAAGCACCAGTCTTCCAAATTCAGAAGGCAAATTGCATCTGAAAATGTTTGACTTGAATCCAGTTAGGGTCAAGTATTTTTGAGCTGAGTCTCATTCTGTTCTTGCGATAAAAAAAGAAAATAAATAAAAAAGTAGCTAATAAACATTTTTCTTATCAAAGTGATTTCAAAACAAAAACTAATACATTAAGCATTATCCTGGAACACTGAAAATTAGATAAAAAAATTCACGTTAGTTACAAAAAACACCGCTTTTACTTTGGCTTACTTAACTTTGCTGTGTATCATTTCATCATTTATAAAATGACACAACTGTTTCCCACATTATTTTAAAAATCTGAGTACTTATGAAGTCTTCTGAGGACCATACAGCAAGCAAGTGTCACGGTTTTGGCTGGGATAGAATTAATTTTCTTCTCAGAGGCTTGTATGATGCTGTGCTTGGGATTTCTGATGAAAATAGTGGGGATAACACACCATTGTTTTAGTTATTGCAAAGCAGTGCTCACACAGAGCCAAGGACTGTTCAGCTCCTGGTGCTGCCCTGCCAGCGAGGTATCTGGGGATGCACAAAGAGCTGGGAGGGGACACAGCCAGGAGCTGACCCAGACTGGCCAAAGGGATGTCCCATTCCGTGTGGTGTCAAGCTCAGCAATAAAAGCTGGGGTAAAGAAGGAGGTAGGGGGGGATGTTTGGAGTGATGGTAGTTTTTCTTCCCAAGGAATCATTAAGTGTGATAAGCCCTGCTTTCCTGGAGGTGGCTGAACACCTGTCTGCAGATGGGAAGCAACAAATT
Source organism: Cygnus atratus (assembly GCF_013377495.2). Lineage (NCBI taxonomy): Eukaryota > Metazoa > Chordata > Aves > Anseriformes > Anatidae > Cygnus > Cygnus atratus. The sequence goes on along the minus strand of NC_066362.1, from coordinate 199,149,918 downwards.
AATTCCTTGTTTTGCTGTGCTTGCATGTACAGCTTTTGCTTTACTTGGTAAACTGCCTTTGTCTCAGTCCATGATTCTCTCTGATCTCTCTTGTATCCCACCTGGGGAGAATGAGCAAGTGGCTGTGTGGTGCTGAGCTGCTGTGGTTAGACAACAACAGCAAAGTAGACAGAAACAAACAAACAAAAAATAAATTATAAATTGTTTCTATTTCATAAGAAAACAGGAAAAATATTAAAAAGTGTGGATGGGGTTACTTACATAAATTCATGGAATAACCAATGCTTACAATTTTTTTTTTATTTTTTTTACAGTGGTAATCTGTACACTTTCAAACTCCATGATGTTACATAATATAATTTCATGGGGATGATCAAGGCTTTACTTTTCTTTAAAATGAAGATTTTGGACAAAAACATTTGCATGAGACAAAGAAGACTTTTTTGAAGTTTCTCATGAATTTCATCCTTATTGCGTGTTCTGGAAAAAGGCCCTTGAGATGAATGCCAAATAGCTAGTAAAACTCAGAAGTGTGCTAAGTTCAAAGTAGCTGATAATAAATGTTAATGATGGTCACTGCTTGTTTGCTTTTCTGAGTAAAGATCTGTCTGCCTATACACAGGAGAATGAATGTTTGGATCTGGTTTAATAGTGGTGTACAAAGTCCTCAGCACCATTATGTAAGTATAAACCTCATTAAAAAGCTCAGGTTCTTAAATCAACCATAAAATAGACGATGTCATAAACCACATAAACCATGTCACAGACACAGACACAGACACAGATTTCTAGGTTGGAAGAGACCTCAACATCATCTAGTCCAACCTCCTTAACACTAAGTACTCCACTAAACCATATCGCTAAGCTCTACATCTAAACGTCTTTTAAAGACCTCCAGGGATGGTGACTCCACCACCTCCCTGGGCAGCCCGTTCCAATGCTTAATAACCCTTTCGGTAAAGAAGTACTTCCTAACATCCAACCTAAAACTCCCCTGGCGCAACTTTCGCCCATTCCCCCTCGTCCTGTCACCAGGCACGTGGGAGAACAGACCAACCCCCACCTCTCTACAGCCTCCTTTAAGGTAACTGTAGAGAGCGATAAGGTCGCCCCTGAGCCTCCTCTTCTCCAGGCTGAACAAGCCCAGCTCCCTCAGCCGCTCCTCGTAAGACTTGTTCTCCGGACCCCTCACCAGCTTGGTCGCCCTTCTCTGGACTCGCTCGAGCACGTCCGTGTCCTTCCTGTAGCGAGGGGCCCAAAACTGAACACAGTACTCAAGGTGCGGCCTCACCAGAGCCGAGTACAGGGGCACAATCACTTCCCTAGACCTGCTGGCCACACTGCTTCTTATACAGGCCAGGATGCTGTTGGCCTTCTTGGCCACCTGAGCACACTGCTGGCTCATATTCAGCCGACTATCAACCAATACTCCCAGGTCCTTCTCGGCCAGGCAGCTTTCCAGCCACTCATCTCCCAGCCTGTAGCTCTGCTTGGGGTTGTTGCGCCCCAGGTGCAGGACCCGGCACTTGGCCTTGTTGAACTTCATACAGTTGACCTCAGCCCATCGCTCCAGCCTATCCAGATCCTCCTGCAGAGCCTTCCTGCCCTCGAGCAGATCGACACACGCACTTAGCTTGGTGTCACCTGCAAACTTCCTGAGGGTGCACTGGACGCCCTCATCCAGATCATCGGTAAAGATATTAAAGAGGACCGGCCCCAGTACCGAGCCCTGGGGGACACCACTAGCGACCAGCCTCCAACTAGATTTGACTCCATTCACCACAACTCTCTGGGCCCGGCCATCCAGCCAGTTTCTAACCCAGGGAAGCGTACGCCAGTCCAAGCCCCGAGCAGCCAGTTTCTTGAGGAGAATGTTGTGGGGAACGGTGTCAAAAGCCTTACTGAGGTCAAGGTAAACCACATCCACAGCCCTACCCTCATCCACCAAGCGCGTCACTTTGTCATAGAAGGAGATCAGGTTCGTCAAGCAGGACCTGCCTTTCATAAACCCATGCTGACTGGGCCTGATCGCCTGCTTGCCCTGCAAGTGCCACGTGATGACCCTCAAGATAATCTGCTCCATGAGCTTTCCTGGCACTGAGGTCAAACTGACAGGCCTATAGTTCCCCGGGTCTGCCCTCCGGCCCTTCTTATAGATGGGCGTCACATTGGCTAGCCGCCAGTCAACTGGGACCTCCCCCGATAGCCAGGACTGCCGATAAATGATGGAAAGCGGCTCGGCCAGCTCCTCCACCAGTTCTTTCAGTACCCTCGGGTGCATCCCATCCGGCCCCATTGACTTGCGCACATCCAAGCTCCGTAGCAGGTCGCCAACCATTTCCTCATGAATAGCGAAGGCCACATCCTGCTCCCCATCCCCTTCCACCAGCTCAGGGCACTGGGTATCCAGAGAACAAGATGTCATAAGCACAGCTCCTGGCTTCTCCATCCAGAAAATGATAACCTTCTGGCAGCTTAAGCATGCCTTGTTATGGTTTAGATTTTATAAAGGTAAATAAAATGAGTTCTGAAACCCAATACGATAACTGTTGTTAAAAACAAAAGCAAAACTTCTAAAGGTAGACATAAATGTAAGCCTTCATATGAATATATGTAGCCTAAAAAGTTGAGATCATTAACAGCACACAGAGATAAGGGAAATAAGAAGAAAGTCCACAAACTTGGGAATTATACTTACCCCTTCTAAGACCCAGGGTAGACTTTGACTATAAGAGTGTTCTTCCACTTAAAAAATGCCTCTTTCCAATATATGCCCAAATCCTTGTGACTTCAATGCTTTACATCACTGGAGTTCACAATCCTTCAAGTCCTGGAATATATTGTTTGTGCTAGCACTTTTCCCTGGCATCCACACAAAGGAGAATATTGGTTTATCCTGACTGAACACACTCAAGTGAGATGCTTAAATTAGCATTATGGTCATTTTAAGATGTTCATTTTTTGTAGCTTTAGTCATCTGAAAGTTTGGCACTTGTCCATGATCAACTCTGAAGCTGGTGGAGGCAGACATCTCTAGAATGATGTTCTTCCCATTCTAGATCACTATCTTAAACAGATAAACTATGTCATCCCTGGTGATGACTCTCTATTGAATACTGAAGACATTTGTTCTTCAGGCTGAAAATTACATAATTTTGATAGATAATATGAAGTGAGATGAATGCTGCGCTACCTTCTTTTGTAGTCAAGTGATGAAGACACTGCCAATAGATGAAACAATCACAAACTGAATAATACTCTTCTACATTACGTTGTTTCTTAGTGAAATTTATTTTTGATAGATTTTCTGTTATAAAACTGCCCTGTACATTTTTAATGAAAAATATAGCCTGAATTGATTTTTCTTTCTAGATTAAAAGAAATCAACCAAGACCTCACTTTCTTCCTCATTTTTATAATTGATCAAAATATTTTTGAAAACAAAATCAAAACCATGTGGATTCTACTAAGAATATTTATTGGTTTTATTTTAAGATGGATTTTCAAAAACCTGAAAAATATTCCTTCAATCATCTTTAATCCAATCGTCTCTAATTTGAAAATCCTTCCAATTTTTTTTTCATGTAAGAAGTACACTACTCCAGTGGTTAAAAAACTACAGCTGCTTTTGTAAGAGCATGGCTAGTACTCTGTCTATGGTGTTTTGGCCGAATTCCAAGGCAAGTAATTACATTTACATACCTAAATTCACCCTGGTTGTTTCATCTGGATACTGTAATACTCTGTAAGCTCGTTTAGCTAATTTAGAACCCACATGAACAGCATAGGTTCAAAAGTTCAACTCAAACTTTATTAGGTTTGTGGTCCGCTTAATAATACTTAGCACTTAATTAATCTCCACAACACCCTTGTGAGCTACTTAAGTTAGTATTACCAGGAGAGTCTGTGAAAAAGGAAAAAAAAAGAGCCAGGAAGAAAAATGTCCCTCCTATAAAGCCATCTCTCATACTCATACGGGTGTTCAGGTGCCTATGGTACTCATTTTTAGTTCAATGGTATTTAGTCTTGAAAAGCCATTAAATCAGAGAAAAGCACACAAAACACAATGTGACAGTCCAACCCCCTTTCTGATTTCAATGTGCCTATGCACATGTCCAACAAAAGTCCAAAGAAAATGAACTCATTCACATTTTCCCTTTCATATATGGAAGGACTGGATTCATACATGGAAAACAGGAATCTTTACAATAGGGATAAAAGTCAATAACAACAATAAAGCAATAAACAAATTATTTGAGTACATGATTGATGTACTCACCGTAACATTTGAGAGGCATTCCACAAGGATCCCAAAGACCATCTGAGGTGACAAACAGTGATTCCATCCTCTGAAACAGATGAAATCCTCTATTGTCAAATCCTCATGCTTATTATGTCAGTACCATGTGTGATGGTTTTACCCAGCTGGGCAGCTGAACTCCACCACAACTGCTTTCTCACTCCCCCTCCTCAAAGAAAGTACAGGAGAAAATACAATGAAAAGGGCTCAAGGGCTGAGATAAGGACAGGGAGATCACTCACCAATATTGTCATGGGCAAAACAGACTTTGCATAAAGGAGATTAATGGAAATTATTGCTTGTTACTAACAGACTAGAGCAGTGAGAATTAAAAGCAAACTACGAAGACCTTCCCCCCATCCACCCTCTACCACCTCCTCCCCCAGAGCGGCGCAGAGGAACGGGGAATGGGGGCTGCGGACCCTTCATCTTCGCCGCTCCTTCACGGTCACTCTCTGCCCCTGCTCCACGTGGGGTCCCTCCCACGGGATGCCATCCTTCCCGAACTGAGCCTGCGGGGGCTGCCCACAGGCTGCAGCTCTTCAGGAACTGCTCCCACATGGCTCCATACCATGGGGTCCATCTGTCAGGAGCGAACTGCTCCAGCACGGGTCCCCCACGGGCGGCAGCTCCCCCCAGACCCCCTGCTCGTGCGTGGGCTCCTCTCCACGGGCTGCAGCTCCGGCCCGGGGCCTGCTCCTGTGGGGGCTCTCCATGGGCCACAGCCTCCTCCAGGCCACATCCACCTGCTCCACCGGGGGCTCCTCCACGGGCTGCAGCGTGGAGATCTGCTCCATGTGGGACCCATGGGCTGCATGGGGTCAGCCTGCTCCACCAGGGGCCTCTCCACGGGCCGCAGGGGAACTTGTGCTGCGTGCCTGGAGCACCTCCTGCCCTTCTGCTGCACTCACCTTGGGGGCTGCAGGGCTGCTTCCCTCTCACTTCTCACCCCTCTCTCCCAGCTGCTGTAGCACAGCAGATTTCCCCTTCCTTCAATCTGCTCTCCCAGAGGCCTACCCAGCATCGCTCATGGCTCAGCTCTGACCAGTGGCGGGTCCCTTTTGGAGTCATCTGGAGCTGGCTCTGATCTGACCTGGGGCAGCTGCTGGGCTCTGCTCACAGAGGCCACCCCTGTAGCCCCCTGCTACCAAAACCTTGCCACGTAAACCCAATACGCCATGACAATAAACAAACTGGCATACTAGTAAGCATGTCCAAATACAGAAGTAGGCAGTGCATTCACAGGTTGTCTGAGAAGCTACTATGCAAAAAAGAAACAGGTGAAGGAATGCTCATATGCACTTCTGAGATGGCTCAAATCTTCAGCACTTACAGAAGTGTTCATGGTGCCAAAAAAGTTGTTGCCTTCTGTTTATTTCTCCTGTACTGTGGGATTTTTTCTCTCAGTGCTGTCTTGAGATCCTGTTTGATGACTGTTTGATCCATCTCCATGTATTAGAACATACTATAGGTCCTAAGTCTGGTTTTCCAACTAATCAGTCCCTACCATCTTTTCCATGTCATTTGCAGGGACAAATCCTTTCTATATTGCAGAGTACTCATTAGAAGAAAACTGCATAAGCCTAAATCTAAGCTGTTAGGGAACTTGTTGAACTGTCGATATGCATAGTATGTAAGTGAGAAACATAAGAAGTCACAAAGATTTTCTTTTCTTCTGAAGCTTATAACTGCAATTGCAGTCAATGACAGACACATGCCACAGTCTGCATGGACTTCTAATTAGGTTTACATATGGTCTCTATCACAGTAGGAACCTCTCACACTTTCAATAACTTTATTGTCACAGCATTCTTAATAAAGGTAAGTACTATCTTCTAATCAGTTACAGTGAACTGACACAGGAAGTTAAAATGATTTTCCAGGGAAACCATGCAGGATATTTGTGACAGTTGTGAAACAGTCTGAAGCCGTCAACCAGAACTCTAGTCACTGCCATTTTTCCTTGTCACTGGACTCCTGATTTTTGCTGATTTTTCTAGTCATGACTCTTTTATGCACCATTGCATTGCCCATGGCACAAACAGGAGAAACCCAGGACCTTATCCTGCCAACAGATCAATGCTGGCAGACCTATATGCACAAGGCACTCTTTAACTTCAGGTGGGCCATGCATGGACACGAGGGACAAAACTTTGTTAACATAAGCAGTAGACATAAATATTTCCACGGTAGGGGTTTTATGAAGTGTCAGGTATGTATTAAATAGGGTAACAGCAAAGCCATATCCTGACATGGTATTGTGATTACATTTTGTTTTAAGTGGTTCAGTTTTGCATATCCCTTTACTCTCCCTCTTCTTCATTGCTCTTGGGAAATTAATGTTTTCATTTTCTTGAATTATTTGCTCTGGGACAATCAAGACAAAAACATGAATGATGGTCACCAAAGCTGATGTCTATTTCCTCAGGCATCTATGTACATTATAAGTCATTCTGTCTGAGGGAAACTCATGTGATCCATGATCCTCTTGAGACAAAGGAGAGAAAGAGGTGCGCTTGTCAAATAATGCCATCTTAAAAGCATTAAATTAGACAAGGAATGAGCAAGGACAATCAGGACAGTCCAGACTTTTCCTGCCGAAGATGTCTTTCTTCCACTCATTTAACTGAGTTCCTAAACTCACCTTTCTTGCTTTAGCATCAGTTCTCTCACTGAAGGCTGAAAGAAAGGTATGGTTACACCTTTTGATTCCCAAGCCATTCAGCACTTCAGCAAGCTTTTCTGGCAGAGTGAAGAGTTCTCATCCTTACACTGAGTCAACAACATCCTCAAAATAAAGGGTTTCTTCATGCCAGTGGCACTTGAGGCTGAAATGAATTGCAAAACACTGTAATTAAAATACCAAGAAAAGTACATTGAGAGAGACTTTACAGCCATTCAGGGTACCTGAAGGCATGATAAATTTTCCATCTTTGTGTAAAAATGCATCCTACTATTCACTCAAACTCACAGCAAGAAACTACAGCTGCAGCATAAGTTTAGGGAAAGTCCTAAAGCAAAGCTTCTCTTGTACTTTGAGGCAGGTATCAGTGAGCTTATCCAAGGTCAGGAGAAGATCTTAAGTCTCTCCAAACACCTGTGTTTAGCTGGGTAAACTCAGATTGCTCCAGCCAGGCTTAAAAGTTCAGATTCCCTGCAGAGTCTGCTGAGACAAAAAGAGAGACAAAAGTGATATACCCAAGACAGGGGGACTAGTATTTCCTTTCCTATCCAAACAGTTGGTCTTCTCTGTTCTGCACATTTGGCTGGGGACACCTCTCTGCCAGTAGACAAGGCTGAAAGAATATATCTGCATGGGAAAATCTGATGAAATCAGTACAGCTCAGAGACTGAAAAGTAACAGGGATTAAAAAAAAAAAAAAAAAAAAAAAGAGAGAGAGAGAGAGAGAGATGACTTAAGAAAGAAAATTGGAATTATTATTATTATTATTTTTTTTTTTTGAAGAGGGAATAGAGGGTGGGAATTCACCATACTTGAAGCCAGCACTAAAGAGTCAGGAGAACCACCAGGTGATGTGGATGCCTACCACTGTCCCCCTTTCCTTCCACTAAAGGGAGGAAAAAAGAAAAACAGAATTTCTTCTCGATTTTTTGCCTCTTCCTTATTTAGGCTGCTGGCTTCAGGACACCAGCTCTGAGACTGGGATGACTATCTAGCTGAGTCTTACTGAGTTTGTCATGTAATTATCTTTGAACTGTCTTCCCAGTTTTTGGAGCCAAGTCCTGGCACTGACTGGTCCTCCAAGATAGCAGCAGGATTTAGTTACTTGGTTTCTGGAAGTTGCCTCTGATGTGATAATATCTGTATCCCACCAGAGAGACTTGTGCTCCACCAGCAATACTTCTGCCTTATCAACTTGGAACTTCTACTCTGTGGTCGATTAGTGATGCATTGCATAATTAGGAAAAGGATATGCTTCTGTTGAGAAGCATATAATGAAAGGAAATTTCATTGGAAAAAATCTAGTCCTGGCAAGTTACTACCTAAACCAGTACCACATTTCCTCTTTAAATTGAGGGTGGCTTATAACGAGCAAAATTTCTCAAAAGCTTAAACCTCCAAAATAATAAATTGGCCAGAACAAAATAATAATAATAATAATAATAATAATAATAATAATAATAATAATAATAATGTAGAATTCTCACAGGAGTGCAATCCAAGAATTTACCATATTCCAGGAATGAAGAATTTTTTTGTTGTTGTGAATTTTTCAATTTGTACAACACATTCATCTTATAGGCCTTCCTTTAAGGCTTTACTTTTTTTTTTTTTTTTTTCCTTCTTCCAACTGGTTTTGTCTTTGCCCTGGATGATGCAGCTTGCCTTATTTCCACCAAACCCTCACAGTATTCCCAGTTCACACAGGACCAAGGAGATTGCCAGCAGGTCTGACTGGAAGGGGCAGGCCATGACTCTGGCCGGGCCTTTGCTGTGTTCTGCCACCTGGTGTGTCATTAGCATCAGCCCTGCTCCTCATGATCAAGGGTGCCTCCAGAGCTCCCTTCCTACCCTTACATCTTTCTTTCCAAGGGAACCAGATCTCAGGTGTTGGAGTGCCCAGCAATTCCCATCTCCATGTGCAGGTAGGATGCCACCAGCCCACACACAGAAGAAAAAGACTGCAGTTACACCACATGGTAAATACAGACTTTATGGAGTTTCACAGTGCCATACTGCCATTACCATTCCCAGTTTAGACAGCCCTGTGCTATTCCACCTCTTGGTCCCCCCACTACACACATACACACACAGTCTCACTGAGCTTTTTCACATTTTGGAGCTGCAAATTCTCTCATTATTACCTATTTACTTTTCTCTGACTGCTGCTCAGAACCTGATCTCTGCTCTCAGGTGAAGGTCCAGCTGGAAAAAATAAGCTTCCTCTTCAAGTCCATCCTGTTTTTAATCTGCTGCTGTCACACTAAATTCCCTTTGGGGGTTTTCTTACTTCCTATTGCTTTCCCTCTTTTTCTATAAACCTCACAAATATTAATCTCTTTTGGTCCCGATTTTCCCTCGCCTCCCATCTTTTATTTGTCTAAAATGCCTGCCAGGACTTTTCACACTTCATCATGTCTCCAGCAATACCGGCCCTGGGCCAATGCCAGAGACTGCAACTTGACAAAATGTGTTGCAAGGTGGCTTTCCTTCCACACCGTCTGCAGCTGTCATCTTCTCTCAGGGCCTGATACTACAAATTAGCCAGAGTTGGCGGGAGACCATAAGTTTTTACCTCCCAAAGTTAGATTGGAAACAGAATTGCCAGTGAATTTTCCTTTCAGGTCCCTGCATGTGGGATAAGCAGCCTAGGTATCATTTCTCTGCTTTCTCCTGACATTTTCCCCTTTTGTTTACTGTGCTGTGCCAACTCTCTCTGTCCTATAACAATGCAAAGCCTAGTCAATTTGCATCACCTCATGCTATATTAGTCTGGACTGTGAAATCAATTAAACAGTGGGCTGATCTCAGAGAGAAAATAGTAGAAGGCCAGCAGTTTCATGCTAGAATGAGCACAAGAGTAAATAACTTGGGGACTCCTGGAGGGTTTGGTTCATTGGTTTGCAAGGACTGATTCCATATGAGCACAGAGTTAGAATAGGTGTTTGGATATCACAGGAATTCCTTATTCAAGCACATCCAGTAGGGTTTTTTGTTGTTGTTGTTTTTGTTTTTGTAGCTCTGTTTTTGTGTTTTGGATCAATGGCTGGCAATGATGTGCTGTGTATATTTTAAGTTGGGAAATACCACAATTTCTTCTTGACCTTCAATAGTCTGCATGTATACAAAGTGGAATTGATCAAGATGCATTAGTGAGAGAATAGAAAGAAAAAAAAATATCTTTTTTTCTGTTGCTTAAGTATTTTTCCTTCTTGAAATAAAGGTAAGAAACCAGGGAATATGCAAAAACACTTAAAAACAAAACAAAACAAAACAAAACAAACAAAAAAACCACTATGAAACACTATGTTACAGAGCTTTGGCTGATCCAGCACTGAGCAGAAAAGAGTTTCCTGCATGAAAGGCTCTCACAGAACTTCCCAGCAGCATGAAGGTATAGAGTTGCATTGTCTGTGGAAGGTTTGCCAACTGGAGGCTCTCAGGTTGTTGGCCTACAGCCCTGTAGTTTATACTTTGATCCTTAGAAGCCCATAGGGAATAGTGATAATAAAGCAAAGTGTCAGAGGTGTATAATTTAAGCTGATGATATAACAAAGATCTGGTAGCTCAGCATGAGGGGACTGCAGAGCAATTAAGGAAAAAAGATACTTGCTCTGTGATGGTATCAAACATTCTGAAAAAAAGCAAGCCATTTTTCAATGTCTGAGATCCCCAGAGTAGCATCTGGCAGGGCTGATTTAGCAGTATTCAGAAAAGGGATGAGCAATCACCAGGAGAAGAATCAACTGATAGTAAAATGTTTAAAAAGGCCCCTGGAGGTTCTGGGGAACTCCTTTGAGTTATCCCATCAGCCACAGCTTCTTAAAATCCAGATCTTCCACTTGATCTAGATTTCTCAGAGATGATAATGATGATTATGATGATGAAGAGTATTATTATCATTATTATTATTATGGGATTTCATTATTATTATTATGTCCTTTTTTGAATTCCATTTTCCTTAGGCTCAATTCAAGAATTCTGATGGCAAACCCTATAGTAAATAATACTTATAGGTGGCATAAATAAATGCATCTCTGTTCACTTCAGTGGGGTTAGACTGATAAGTCTAATCAGCTGTAAGTCTGAAAAGATGATCTTTTTTTACTCCCCATGGGGATATGACAACATCTTTCTCTGGAGTGATTCAACAACATGGGCCAAAGGGGATCAGCAGATCCTGGATTCCCCAGCATCTCTGATCTTTTACGTGACTTTCAGCAAGCTACTTCACTTACATGATCTGTTAACTCCTTTCCCATACAGTTTTATGAAAGACCTCATGAATAACTTCCTGTAGAAGAGACTATTTTTCTGTGTAATCTTCTACTGCCTACAAGAATGGCAGCCTCATCCACCCTACATACTACTGTAACACAAAGAAGCAATAACAATGCTGGGTTGTAATGCAGTGTTGGCAGTCTGAAAAGTAAATTTCTCCCAGGATGCTTTTCCAGCTAATGTATGCCTATATTTATTTGAAGAAAGCAAAGCATATCCTTGTGGGACCATTACCCACTTCCAGCCAGAACACATACCAGTCCCTATGGAATGTCAGTTATGAAAATTACAAAAATTACAAAAATAATCCAAAAGGTAAACGCATTAAGTTTTTGGTTTGAAAGACCTGAATATTTTTGCTGGCATGAAGCTCTCTTTAATGCAGACTCATTCCGTTTGATAGCTTGAAAGAAAAGAAAAAAAATCACAAAAAACATTAGGATGAAAACATAAATATTTGAAAATCTGCTACTATTCTGCATGTGTTCCTGAACACTTTTCATCTTAACATTTATTGGCTACATAGTTAGATCAAATAGCTCTATGAAACTGAAATAAGTGTATCAATGTTATATAGACTTAGTTTTCCTTTTTGTATCCCTTTGTTTCAATGCTCTTGAAGTCTAAAGGAATCAGCCCTGATGTCAAGGCATATTAACCCATATTACCAATTACCATTTCCAAACCAGAAGCATGTTGGTTTCTGTCCCCAGAAACTCCCAATAATGAATAAGGCACACAAGATCAATATTGTCTTACATTATTATATTATTTTGTACATTACACCATTTCTATCCTGAGATAGGGCTTCCCTGCATAGCTGTATTTAGCAGAGCTAAAGAACAAAATGTACTATTGCAACACCTAGTTCTTTGGTATTAATGTATTTTCTCCATGAAAACATGCTACACACTTATCAAGTTTCTGCTCAACCTTTTTGCTAAGCTAAACTTAGCTCTGACTCTTTTGCTGGAAGACATTTCCTCCAGTCTTCAAAACAATATATTGTTAAACTCTATATCCTCTCTTCTTTTTCAACATGCTTTCGAAAATCGTAAAGATCAGACCCATATTCAGTATTCCCATGCCTTTCTCACCACTGTTTTATACAGAAGCAGAGATCCTTCTGCATACTCTTCCTGTTCATTATTTTGTGTCTTATGCAGCTATGAATCACATTAGACTTTTTGGCCCTAGTTTCACATTAGAACCTGTATTTAATTATTAGTTCACTGTGATCCTTCAGACTTTTCAGGATTTTTTTTTTTTTTTTTTTAACAGGAGGAAAAAATAAAGAAAGAAAGTTCAGATGAAGATGCTGATGTCCTTTCAGTTCTCTTCTCACCCTGATACTACCACGATCATATCCTCACCCCCTCCAAACAGAATCACAGAATCACAGAATGGGTGGAGTTGGAAGGAACCTCTGAAAATCATCGAGTCCAACCCCAGTGCTGAACAGGATCACCTAGTAGAACATATTGCGCAGGAGGACATCGAGGTGGGTTTGAGATATCTCCAGAGAAGGAGACTCCACAACCTCTCTGGGCAGCCTGTCCCAGTGGTCTGTCACCGTCACAGTAATGAAGTACCCCCTCATATTCAGCTGGAACCTCCTGTGCTTCAGTTTGTGCCCATTTAAATGAAGATAGTTTTAAAAGTTTAGGTTCATCTCTGCAGCCAACAGTATAAAACAGGCATTTTCAGAAAGTGATTCATTGTGTTCCAGGAGGGGATTGTAACAAAGATACATGAACTGTCCCCTGGAGGTAAATCTCTCTCATCTGTTTTCACAGAAACCTACTACATTTTCAGACAGTTAAATTTGGGTGAAATTAATTTGTGTCAGGCTTGTGCTTCCATCAGCCTCTTCTCTGGAAGTACTGTAGATGTATCTTTCATTTCTTGGCCCTGGATGTGCAATTTTGTACCTGGCTGTATTAAAGAACAATTTGTTTTAACAAGCACAGCTTACTAAGTTCATGTCTGTAGGGTTATCTTATTAACTGATACAGGCCATCTTTGCAAGTTTTGTTTTACTTGCCAACATTAAAATTACTGATTCATATTTATTTCTAGATCACAAGTTAAATTATGGAAAAAGTTGGACCTGGTCCATATGACTGCAAGACACAGTCGCAGTTAGAAACCTTTCTTCTTGATCATGATTTATTTTTGAGACCTAAATTAGAAGTACACTAGTTATCCAGTTTCTATTTTATTTCATGTATTCTTTATTTTTTTGTTTTTCCTGTGTTATACTCTTACTCTTTCCAGGTCTGTTGAAGCCAGGGGTTAGACTTGACAGAGCACTTCTAGTGATGAAGTCATTGAATTTGTATAATTAAAGGCAATTCAAATTTGGCTTTTCAAAAGCCCTGAGAGGGGTTTACTGCCTAAATTCCTTAATCTGTCTTGAAAATGTTAGGCCATATTAAATTACCATTTTAATCCCAATCTGCTGCAAATGTGTTTACAAGTCACAGGCAAACACAAAACATGTTTCTACACTACCACTTTCCTCCTCCCCACACATACAGCATGACCGTGTGTCAACAAACTTATGATTTGTCTGTGCAGAACTTTCCATACATAAGCTGGGATGTTGGTTAGCTATGAATCACTCATGCATCTTCACCAATGCGATGGAAAGAGAGCAAGAGAGACAGCTGAAGCTGTCATTCCTCCACTGTGATTTTCACCAAAAACTACATACAGAGTAAACTTTTGTACCAGATGTACATACATTTATGGAGGTACAAGGCCAGAGAAGAAAATAAAACTATTTTTACCATATTATTACAAGTTCCAGATTCTCTGCAATATTAATATTTGCGTGCTAACATTTTGGACTGATTAAAATCTCTCTGGAATATTTAAGAAGGGAAGGTTATTCCTACTGAGTGTGTGGGGATTTTCGTTCCTTTCCCTTTTTCCTTTAAATAATCAGGGGGAAAGATATATTTTGATTAATTGAGTAGTTTCCATAGCAGCTGTGAGCCAGGTGGCTAGAACCAGTTACTTAGGATGCTAAATTCTGAGTAATTAGTTTATTTTTAATCTTTTAATTCTGTGGGAGTGAAGTTTAGTGTGTTAATGGGAGAGGTTTTGCACAGAAGTGTCTTGACTAATGTGTTATTATCATTTGGTTTTATTGATGAAGCTCAGCCTCGTACAAAAAGAAAATGTGTGGAAAAATACGAGGCAGGGCAAGCTACAATTTTCATTTTGACTTAGAAGTCCCCAGAGGGCTTTTTTATTTTTTTTTTTATTTATTTATTTTTTAATCAGGAGTTTTTTATAACTGAAAACCTGAGGGATTTGGTTCAAAGAGAAGTTTGTGTTCATACAGAAGGAGCTACTCTAACATAGAAAAAAAGCCATTAATTGCAGAATGAGAAGGCATGGAAAACATATTAACTGTGTCATACTTTTACCAATTTCTATTGTTGAGGGAAGACTGATTTTGATTATTTACAGCGTGTACATTTGCTGAGCAAAAAGGCTTTTTTTTACTACTTAATAGTCATGTTTCTTAACTTGATCCCCCCCCCCCCCCTTTTTTTTTCTTAATTCTTTCACTGACTTCTGGTTTTAGTTTTTACAGCTACTTGTTCAATTGCCTAGTTTTCCAGGTTAAAGCAATGCATTTTTTTGGCTTAAAAGTTGAAAATGGATTGATGTATCATTGCAGTATTTTCCATGTTCTATGAAGTCTTTCTCTTCTGTGGATTAAGGCCAATTAGCAGATGGAGATTTGTGAGCTGGAGAGGGTCCAAGGGCGAGGAGGCATTTCCTTTCAACTACAAGCCCACTGACTATCAGCTAAATATTTCATTAGAAAAAAATCCCTTCTCAGGGATATTTTTACTGCCACTTTTCTCCAGCATGCTCTAAAGCTACATAGAATAAACCAATGAAACAACTGTGCTTTCCAGAGTCATACTATGATGGCTGAAAATGAAGGATGCCAAATTCAGACCACATGCCATACTTCCTGAGTTAAGCACAGCAACTTCTTTCCTATAATAGAGGAGTCACTTGTGCGCAGGTAAAGTTATTAAAGGCATGGAGTTGCTGCTGGCCATCTTGACTTTCCTTACCTGAGTTAGAAAGCTAAGTCAGGTATCTGGGAGTTGATCAGCCTGTGGTCTTCTTTCTTTCACTGTACACTAACTAGTCATGTATGCTTTGTGTGCATTTATGTTAGCTTTCTACTTCAGATCAGGAGCATGCTTCTGGAGTGAATCTCTCAGTTATCCTCATTTACTGATCTTTGTATCCTGACACAGAGCAATCCCAACATGCTTTTTGGGTCAGACTAAACCAGATATGCTCCAGTTGAACACCTGTGTTCTCACCTCTTAAAGGTCATCAGACTGAGGGAAAACCCCCAAAACATGAACAGTGCTTACACCATGTCCAGAACACCAGCCTCTTTCCTCTACAGTTATTCCTCTTTTGGCCCTCACTACCTACTTACAGAGAGAGAGCCTAACAGGGACCGTTACCTGGTCCCAAGAATAAACTTTACAACACAGCATGTTTGTCTGTTTGTTTTTACTGCTAAGATTTCTTTTTTAGAAAGGAAAAAAAAAAGTGTGTGTGTGTGTGTTAATCTCATCTTGATTAACTACTGGGAAAAGCCCCTGGTTTATACCAGGACTATGCCCCCAAGCCAAGCATTTGCTGAGAGAATGCTTGTCCTTACACACCTAAGCTGTGCCATGGAGCCATTGTGAGTGACACAATATGGATGACTGCATGCCAGTGGTCCAACCCAAGCCCTGGCTCTACTAATACAGACATTGCTGTGATGCCAGAGTTGCCAAAGCATTGCCTTTACAGGGCAGAAAAGGATTCTTTCAGTGTTTCAGATCCTGAAGGAGGTAGAACCTGCACCTTCACTCCCAGCCAAATGCCTTGATCACT
Organism: Cygnus atratus; assembly: GCF_013377495.2. Taxonomy (NCBI): domain Eukaryota; kingdom Metazoa; phylum Chordata; class Aves; order Anseriformes; family Anatidae; genus Cygnus; species Cygnus atratus. Next base: position 199,133,722 of record NC_066362.1, on the reverse strand, counting down.
TGGCTGGAGATAAAGCCAAGAAAGAAAAAAATTATGTTGTGTACTTGAAGCTGTGTCTCTGTGCGCCAAAGACATTAGAAAACAATAAAATAAAAAAGATCCTGACTATGGCTTCAATCTAGTTGGGCACTTTTGTGGAAGTGGAATATCTTCATTATGCATTGCAACAGTTATTGAATAAAATTCATAAATCATTCTAAATGTCTTTTAAACAGGGCTTTTAATTAAAGAATATGGATTAGCACTCGTTAGACAAGCAGTACACATTACCATGACTCTGATTCCATAGTCACTACACTGCTGAAATGGAAGACATTTTTGTAAATAGGTATCTAACTCTGTAAAAGTTACAGACAGATAGCATTTACACATGCACAATGAATAACTGTTCGACAAAGTTTTCATTTGCACTTGTGGTTACTTGTTTCGGATCTTCAGATTTCAATTTGTAGAAACACCTGTGAACTGATTTATCAGTACTGAAGGAGAGATATGTACCATCTTAGTCTGCATGCCCAAGACTGCCTGCTTCCTCCTTTGTAGTTCTCTCTATGAACACGCTTTCCACACTCATTGACTTCCCCATTTGCTTACAGCTGCTACTCAGTGAAGAGCTTCATTTTGCAGAGCAGCTAATTGTAATACCCCATTCTGCTCTCACTGACCAATTCTGTTGCAGTCACTGTAGTAAGAAGGTTAAAAAAGATAAAAATAAAAAGCACACACACACAGAGTAAAATGAACAATGCCATATGCTACACCAATGAAAGGAAAGAATTAAAGCTCAAACACATTTTTTCCTTTTGTGTTCACTGGCAGGTATTACAAAGCTCTTCTTATCTTACATAACGTTACCAGCTTGGTTTTGTCTCATTGCATTATTGTGATCAAACCTTCATTTTTTTAAAATACAGCTATGAATGTAGCAAGTGCTATAGTATAAAGGGTGATGTAGAGGGCAAGAAGAGGAGGACCCTCTTGGCTGCGTGGAAAAAAAAAAAAAAAAAAACAGCTTTAGTGGCCATTAGGACATGAAAGAATATTTTTTACCCTGAGGAACCCATCTGTGCTTGCAAACATAAACATGTGAAGGTAAGAGGTCTCCTTATTATGCAGGTAGGACAGAATGCGGCTGAATCCTGTCCAGCTGAGCTGGACTGATGCTTTGAACCCTCTGGAAACATTAAAGATCACAGCACTCCGTTGTGTAACTGCTGCATTTCTTGGTTTGTTCAGTTGGTTGTCTTTTTCTCCTTTCAGAGTATTTTTGAACTGTTTTTTTCAGAGAATATTTGCTCTGTCTCATTCACACTCTAAAGTGTGAAGGGTGTTAATAGGATACCTTTTTTTTTTTTTTTAACTCTAGCTAAATCTGTGAAAATTAATTTAAGCTGTCTGTTGCAACATTTCTTTATCCTGATCAGTATTTATAAACTATTCTGTGTAGTGAGAGGTTAAAATTCTTGAAATACTTCTACCTGTTTCCACCAAAGAATAGAATAGTCATGTAGGGAGTATGTATGTAGGGAGGCACATAAAAGGGGACTCTTTTTGTTGAGAACTTCAGATTCAGGTTTTGTCTGGAAACATGCTGAGCTGCTTGATTCTTTAAAAAGAAGGTACCACTAAACACTACCCAAATTCAACAATTTATTCTTCTTACTAGTACTTGGGCTAAGATTCTTAAAAAAAAAAAAAAAAAAAGTAATGTGACTTCTCCCTCGTTATCCTAATTTCCATGCTGCTAATTTCTCACTCTAGTCTCCAAGATGTGTGGGGGGTTGGAGGGGGAGGTGGAGTGGCATCTACAGTTTAATCTGTTTCTTGCCTTCTCACCCCTTGTTCTCAGGAAGACGGATTACTGCCTTATTTTGATTATTTAACAGGACTAAGGATATGAATGTAGAAAGGCTGGAGGGGTGCAGAAGTCAATGAAGCCACAGTAATTTGCCACATTTGAGGATCTGGCTACTGAGTCATCCTTATGTCCCTTTTGTGATGTACTTGTGCCTCTCTTCAGTCCTGCCATTTTCCGTAGCCTTTTTCATGGTAATTCCCAGAATCCCTTCAGGGTATGATAGTCCACCATGACTGCAGTTTATTATATCCATGTCTATACTAATATAAATAAATAAATAAATAAATACATCTATTATAAACACCCAAGACAGGACAGAGCCAGAACTGTTGCTGGCATTGACAAATGGACATGTATTCCTGTGCTGATCTACATCTACAGTGCTTAGGGAAGACTTTCATTAAAAATAGTCACTTATGAACAGTTATAGGTATATGTACTTAGGACTGCATAGGTCCCTATTCTCAGTGATAGGCCATTTCTGTTCTTACTAAATCTTTCCTTGTTTTCCTTTGGGTAAAGCAATTCTGTCAAGCTACTGTATTTTGAAGCTCAAGGTGAACTTGAATCACTTCACATTTTCATCAGGTGCAATATGTTTCCTGGCTTACTGCTACATTTTTGGAACACGATCTAACTGAATATCAGGAGACAATGGTAAAAATAGTAGCAATCATATCAAGGAAATGCTGTACATTTAATGACATTATTACTTAAGCAGCAGCTTCATGTCTTAATGTGATAATGTGAGAAGCAGCAGCTGCCTTTGCTTTGGAGGCATCAGTAGACATCGCTGTTTACTTTGAATTGGATTCAGAGCACATGTAAACCAATCTATACTTCTCCTATAGTTTGATGTCAGTAAAAGTATGTCTGTCATATGACAGTTATTATTTAGGTATAAGTTAGCAGTCCTGATCAGTGAAGTTGTACTAATGAAACAGCAATACTTGAACAGTAGGTATCACTATTTATTTTTAACATCACATTTCTTATAGATACTGACAATTTTCAAGCTGAGGTGTATCTTGCAGGGAGCAAGGTCTTGATGATATGAGCATATTGTACTATCTAAATAATAGCTTCTGTGAGGGGGTCTTGGCACGTTCTTTCCAGTGCCAGATTCTTCTGCTCAAATGTTCATGCGGTGAGGAAAAAAGGACTTGCATTTTTCAAACAGGATTTGTTCTTGTCAGACTGTCAGCATTTAAACAAACATAATCATCTGTTTTGTCATCATTCTTGAGTGCAGATAACTTCTAAGGAAAGGTTTTCCTCATTAAAAATAAATAAATAAATAAATAAATAAAATAAGGAAGATATATGGGCCTGAAACACCAGGGCTTTTCTTAGCTGCCCTTGCAACTTGAAAAATATACACACCTTTTTGCTAAAGATAAGGAATTGGCTACATGGTGCCATTCTCCTTTTATTGAGGCTCTCATTACTGAGTGATAATGCATCATTAGTGCGTGAGGTCAGTATCCCCAGTATTTCTCCCTGCCTATCTGGGATAGTAGTAAACTTGCAGCCATAGTTCCCTGCTAAAGCTCATCACCTCCCCTCAGTCTGAGGAAAACCTCTTTGCAAGTAGTGCTCCTTCTGGGATCCCTTTCTAAGTTATTTCAGGAATTAATTAGCCTGGCTTGTTTAATTAGATTAAATAACAGTAACAACTCTGATTCATTTTAGCCTGGGATGTGGTTAGGAAGTGGTCCCACAAGCAGCTCAGCTAGCAGGTATCTGTTCTGGTTGCTGTGTGATGTGTAGAGGAATGGACAGAGGAACTCATCGGCTTCACCAACACTGTCATTTCTGGAGTCTGTGTGTGACTGAACCCCAAGCAAAACGAAGAGGAAAAACAATACATGTGTGATGCAGTAGCCAAAGGAGAGGGCTGGATATTGCTTCCTACCTTTCAGTTACGGTCCATACCTCAAAGGAAGGTGCTGTTTTGCAATTCATGAACAAAAAATCAGATTATATTGACTGAAGAAATACCTCACAGCAGATTATTTGCCCTGATTCGGAATTCACAAATAACAATTATACCTAACTTTTCCCAGTGCTCACAAATTCAAACCAAAGAAAAAAATAAAAAAAAAGGAAAGAAAATAAATGTTTGTTTCATTTTAACCCAAATACTATTTTGCTGCATCTTGTAGAAGTAAAGCAAAAAAATAATAAACTCAAGTTCCCATGTTAGCTTGTATGTTTTCAAGGATGTTTTACTTCCCCTTGCATAGCTTTATCCTTTTGTTGTATTAAAAATCAGGAAAAGAAAGGATTCAATGTGAAAGTGATGTTTTTTTCTTTGTTATTTACTTTTTCACTCTTCCACATTTCAGAAGAGTTAACAAATGTTTTTATTCTATTTTCTCTCCCCTTGACAAATATTTTGCCAATGTTTTTCAGGTGAATAAGAAGAATGTATGAGAGAAGAAGTGGGTTCCTTCTTTATTTTAAACTCTTTCATTTCCCACACACATTTCATGTGAATATAAGCCAAACTAATAAATTTTAAAAGGGAATGTGACAAGCACAAAAGCCTTTTTATTTTTCTTCAGTTTCCAAACAACCCAGAGAAGCTTCCTGTTCAATGAAATGTTTTATTTTTTAAACAAAGGCAAAAAGGTTCATTTTGATGTCAGGGGTTGATAGTCACACCATGTTTGACACTCCAACTAGGAGACGTCTCTGTGGGCTTCTCCTTCATACTCTGGGTGGGTGTAAATCCTTCAGAGGCCTCACAGGCCTCCTGTGATGAACTCAGCCTCTATTGACTGTTGGGAGCTAACAAAAAGAGCTTTTTTATGAGTTTAGGCACATGAGTGCCTAAGGTTAAACAGGAGAATACCCTCTTTATATGAGAATGGAGTGCCTTTTCAAACATCAGGAACACATCCCAAAGAGTATTTTCTTACTGTACATTCTGCTGACAAAGTTTCTGGTTCCTCAGAAATGTCCCAGGCTTGTGCCATCGTTCATACACAGATTGCCACTGTGATCCTCCTCCTTATTTTTTTCAGAACTCATTACAAATCTATGAATATCATAATGTTAGCATGACTGTTACTTGACCCCATAACATAGAATTTTCCCTTTCCCTGAAAGACCAGACTTCTTCACTGAAGACCAGACTTCACTCAACATGGGCATTGTCTTCTCATAAAAGTGTTGCTAAGAACTAACACAGACATCCATGAACCTCTTCTCCTTGCCCTTGTTTCAAATATGGACAAAAGGCCCTGGTCAACCTGATTCAGTGGGTGGCATCCAGGCCAATGGCATGGAGGTTGGAACCAGATGATCTTTAAGGTCCCTCCCAACCTAAGCCATGCTATGATATGTATCTATGAAAATGTCATTTTCATCATGGCTGACTAAGGTGACTTCTGTCTGTATCTAAATCTTTCTACTGCATTCAGAGAAGAAAGATCTGGTGTATTCTGTGACAGGAGTTTTGCACTCATATGTATGGTAAAGAGTGGAAAAAAAAAAGAAAAAGAAAAAAAAGTAGCAGATTGCAAAAGCAGAGGCATGAGTTATAAAGCCAAATATTTTATGACCAACTGTAAAGAACTGGTGAAATGCGATCCATCTGGAAAGTATTATGACCCATAAACCAATAAAAGCTGGACAGACATGAGGAACTGACCATGTCTGACCCGTAAGTTTTTTGCAGGAATACTGAATCCTCAGTAAGAGAACAGGCAAGTATTTGAACTATAATCCTGAAGTAAGTCTTTGTATCTATACATAAGTTTGCAGGGCTCAACTGAAGGATGGTGCAGTAGAGCAAAACTTCCCCACATGAATGGATACTCTCAGAATTTAGAATGTAAGTTTTGAAGTGTTTTATAAAATCTTACTTCCATCCTGAACAGTCAGTGTTATGACTCGAAACACTAGGAACTTTTTTACATGAAGGATTTTGCCCTGAAAGAGCTTGGTGCAAGTCAAAAAGATCTCCCTTTCAGTAGCACTTCTTACAGTATATCACTGAGATATTTATAGATGTTTCCTCTATAGGCATTGCGTGGAAGACCATTGTAATGATTTTCTTTAACGGGTACTTCTCAACAATAGGCATACTGGGGAGAACAACTGACCTCTTGCTTAGTAGGAGAGCACCTCCTGATATGTCTAATATTATTGTCCTCCAGGCTGGTCAGAATTCTGTGTTCAGAGAAATATATCTGTGGCTGGGTATAATAAAAATCGTCAACACTAAATCCCAAGAAACAGAACTGAGACATAATACCTTGGATGTTGCATGCAGTATGTCCATTCAATTTCCTGGAGGTTTTCAGTTTCAGGGCAATTTCCTGATAGCTTTGAGTTTTAGCACTTTCAGGTACAGTTTCTGTTAGGGATAAAAAAAAAAAAAAAAAAAAAAAAAAAGCCTGGAAAGCAAAGAAAAAATGGTACTTTTTCACAAGGGGAATGTTTAGTTATAACACAACAGTCTATCATGAAACAATGCTGTATGATTGCATCAAGAGTCACAGTTTCAGCATGATTTATGTGTTTCTGAGCTACTCAGTACCACGCTGTAGGAAATATAATGTATTATTTCCAGGCAAAACACTTTATTAACTCACAGTTAAAGTTGAAAACAACTAGTGCTTATTCAGTCAAGGGTCTCTTTAGAAAACACTGAACCACAGACATGAGAAAGTCTAGAATTCTAAATTTAGGTTCCTTTTTAAAGAATAAAAATACTAGAAAACTCAAAATACTAGAAGACAACACCTCAACTTTTGCAGTTTATTTATTGTGGTCTTGATCCTGTTCTACTTCAGATAAATGGACAAATCCACATATTTGTCAGAACAAATCCTCTGAAAGCAGTCAGAAGCCATGCAGTATTGGCTATCTCGCTGATTCATCTTCCCATAGATCTCGAAGCAAGTAATATTTTGATTTTAGAATGCTTATAGTTCTACAGACGCCGTAGACTCTTGTAGTCTCTCCTCAAACCTAGAAATGTTTCCTAAACGTAATGGAGGGTTGTGTCTTCCAGTATGTGAATAGGTTTTGTCAATTTTGTTATGAACTTTTAAGTTAGATATAACATTGAGCTCCCATTTCCAGGGGGTGTGGGTGAATGGGACAGCTAAGAAATTGCTATTGATTAACACAATAAATTATGAATGTACAATTCCCAGGCCAAGTAACTTTTCTGTGACAAAAAAGAACCCTTCTCCCCTCCCCCAGTATATTTGGATTTAGAATTCTTTTTGTTCTAGACTATTTTCCAAAGTATCCTTAAAAAAAAACAATATCATTTTGTCTATGAAATGCTGGGTATTTTGATTATATTCAGATCAAGTTTTTGAGTAGCGAGAAAAATAGGTTATAATAAAAGGGAATCTGTCTTAATCCAAAAGCTATAGTAAAACTGGAGACTTTCAACAATGCAATTTTTCACTGTCCCATGTATCAAGCTTTCTGGTATAAGGGATTTTGCAGCCAAATAAGGTAGGACAATTACTTTAGTGAAAATGCATTATTTATTGACCAAAAGGTCAAAGGGGACCATGTGATGCAGGGAATTTTCAGGACAAATGATGATCGTTTGTCAAGAAAGAAATGTACATTGATACGTGAGGTTATTATGCTCATTCTGATCACAGTTCGACCTTTCTCTTGCTAGAACTATATAACACCCTAAGGGAAACGGAAGCAGGACACAACCCACAGGCAAGCAGGAGTCTTAAGATGATGATTAAAGAGCTAAAAAGAATGGATAAATGAGAAAAAATGGACCATTTTATACATAAACATCCATGTCATTAGAGGATATAACTGAGTTTTGTTACAGGGACTAGGTTGCATATAGTCCTTTCAAAGTTTGAAAAAATATGATTAGAAAATAAGAACTTTTTTTAATCTTAAGGGAAACATTTCAAATTACAGCAGTTCACAGACAACACCTACATAAACTAAATTGTTCTACTGAGCCCAGCACCTTATGTTGTTTACTTTATTCCTTTCTACCTGTCTTGCAAGATGTGCTTTTCATATCTATATGTCAGGAATAGAGGAGGAAAAATCTTGCTAAATCCTAGAATAACTACAGAGGTGGCATATTAGTGAAAGGTTAAATAATCCACAGATGGAGAAAAGCTATTTTATTTTGTGACCTAATGGAATAAAGATTGTACATGTAGCAAAGGTATGCAAAAATACATCCTCAGTTACAATCAAACTTGCAGCACACTATTCCAAATAGATGCTGTGGAACCCAGCACAGACATACAAAGGAAAGCAGACTGTGTGGTGTTAACCTTGGAGATGCCAGCTACCCACCAAGCTGCTCTCTCACTCTCCTTGGGCTTAGAAAATAAGATGAAAAACTTGTAGGTCAAGATAAGGACAGGGAGATCACTTACCAAATACTGTCACAGGTTAAATAGACTTGGCTTGGGGATAATTAATTTCATTTTTTGCCGATTAAAAATAGGGTAGGATAGTGAAAAATAAAACAAAATTAAAAACACCTTCCCCCATGCCCTTCATCTTTCCAGGCTCGACTTCATTCCCGACTCTTCTACATCCTTCCCACCCTGAGCAACACATGGAGACAGGGAATGGGGATTGGGGTCAGTTCATAACACTTCATCTCTGCTACTTCTTCCTCCTCACACTTTTCCTTCCCTCAGCTCCAGTGTGTGATCCCTCTCCCATGGGATACAGTCCTTGACAAAATTCTGCAATATGGGTCCTTCCCACTGACTGTAGTTCATAACTAACTCTTTCATCATGGGTCCATTCCACAGGGTGCTGTCCTTCATGGACGAGAGAGACGATTATCCACGGGTGAACCCACAGGTTCCTGCCAGAAAACCTGCTCCTGTGTGAGCTCGTCTCCACAGGCTGCAGCTCCAGCCCAGAGTCTGTTCCTGCATGGGCTCTCCACAGGTGGCAGGTTCCTTCAGGCCACATCCACCTGCTCAGGCGTGGGATCTCCATGGGCTGAAGCTGGCTACCTGCTCCAATGTGGGTACACCATGGGCTGCAGGGGAGCTTCTGCTTTGGCACCTGGAGCACCTCCTCCCCCTCCTTCTTCATTGATCTTGGTATCTGCAGTTTAGTGTTTTGTTTTTTTTTTTTTTCTCTCACATTGTTCTCACTCCTTTCTCCCAGCTGCTGCTCCCTTTCTAACATATGTTATTATAGAGGCACCACCAGAGCCACTGACTGGCTCAGCTTTGGTTAGCAGTGGGTCAGTCCATTCTGGAGCCAGATGGAATTGACTTTGTCCATCATGGTGGCAGACTCTAGTCTCTTTTCACAAAGGCCACCACTGCAGCATCCCTCCTATCAAAACGTTGCCATACAACCCAATACACTGGTAGATTTTGTCATTTTGTAAACTACCTTTTTCAATTTCCTATCAGTTTCAAGTCACTGAGAAGACATGCTTCCTTTTTAACTCACTTATAGGTACCTAAAGTATCCAGTGTTGAGACATAAATATTAAAGTTTAATTTTTAAATCCTACCTTTAGGTTATACAAATTCGTACTAAGAATTGGGGGAAGCAGAGATCAAACTAAAACCTACCAATACACATGTGCTTAGCACAGGTTATTTCATAAAACTTTTACATTCTTGAGCTGTGGCTGGCAGCCAAACTGCACACAGGCACTCGCTCCCCTCCTCTCATTGGCCATACTCTAATGTTCACATACACATAACTATAGATGTCCACTGTCTTGGAGTATAGGTGCGGTTCGTCCAACTCTATGCCTAAATTTGCAGTTCTTTCTCTCCTGCTTGGGTACTGTGGCAAAGTGATTTCAGGAAATTAGCCATTAGTGATATATCATTGAGAAGTATTCAGGTACATCATTAAAGGACAGTATTTGTCATCATGTACTATCTTCCGTCGTAGTTGGTTCTATTTTTAAAGTCAAAATCACAGAATCAAAGAATGGTTTGGGTTGGAAGGGACCTTAAAGCCCATCCAGTTCCAATCCCTGGCCATGGGCAGGGACACCTCCCAGTTCCAATTCCTGGCCATGGGCAGGGACACCTCCCACCAGACCACATTGCTCAAAGCCCTAGAGCTCAAAGCTCACAGTTGGCTGACACGAATGTCCTCCTTATTTTCCATGTGCCTTAGCATAGTTTTCAGGAGGATCTGCTCCATGTACTTGCCAGGCACAGCCCAAAGAAAAACAACCACACCTTCCCACTAAGCATTTATATTTCTAATCCTAAACCAATAAACTCAGTAGGCATTCTAGATTTTTGTAGCATATTCAAATTATAATTTATAACATTATCAAGCAATATAAAAATTAGACACATCTGTGTGAAAAGAAAAAAAAAAGTCACTTACATGAAAACTGAAGAAACTCCTCTCTGCTTAATATACTGCCAAACACATTGGAGGTTAAACACTGATACTGTCCAGAATCCTTCATTTCACTGGGGTTGTTGGTGATCATGCTTCCTTCTATTAAACTGTAGCAATGATCATTTTTAAGGTTGATTTCACTTTTGTTTCTAAGCCATTTTAGGAAAAAAAAAAAAAGGAGGAAACTACTTAAGCATTTTACAGTCAAAGGAAAGCATCAAGCTTAGTATACACAACCTAATAGCACTAGCTATTACTGAGGACGACAGATTTTCAAAGACAGAATGTGCAGTAACCCATTACTTGAATGGAGACATTCCACATGCATGCTGTACAAAGCTATGCTTTTCTATAAAATGCAAGTCAAATCAGATCTTCACCATCTGTGAAAAAAAATAAAAATCATTATTTTGCCTACACCAAATCCAATTAGTATGCCTTTTATTTGCAAAACTATTGTCCACAAAGGCTTGGGATTTGACTTCAGTAAACCAGATGCATATTTTACGTAAACAATATGACTGTTACTGTACTTGTGATAATCAAAGTTTTAAGTCATACTTGATCATCAAAGCCTTAGGCCCAGATGATCCTAGAGAGTTAGCAGTGGTGAGTCTACACTATCTGAGCAAGGAACATTTATTTTCCATTCCTTTGATATTGTTCTTCTGGGCTCAAGAAATGGAGAAACCTGATTTTAACACTAAAAGCAGAACAGCAAGACCTGTGAAGGGAAGTAAGGTAGATTTATATACAAAGACTGTTGGGGAATAACGGATTCTGGCAATGCAGAAGGGCCAAGATATATTTTCTGGGCCAGGATACACAAAATTCAGAGAAGACTAAGACTGGAGAGAACAGAATTAGCTGAAGGTTGCTTAAGCTTGATGCCTGACAGCTATCAGGTACATGGAAGCTAAGGTCAGATGAGGAGTTGACAGAAGGATTACAAAATTTGGTAGGTGGTTGGGAGCGAAATGAAAAGCCTGAATTTGAGATAGAGGGGTGGGAGCAAAACTAAGTTAGAACAATCCAGGCTGTAGGAATCATATTAGAAATTATCACACTTGAGCCAATGCAATGAACACTTCTTTTTCTGAGGTTCAGAAGTAATCTAAGACTCTAATTAATTTTCTACTATATGAGTGGGGTTTTGTTTGTTTATTTGTTTGTTTTTCCTGGACATTCTCAGGAAGAAAGAAAAAAAAAAAAAAAGTCCCACCTTTCTTATTCATCTCCTAAACTAAAAGACCAAACCCTTGAAGAGTCCACCGCTGCAAGAGAAAGGATTTTGTGAGGTAGATAGTAGACTCCAGCACTCTGGAATAACCTCTGGGAGGGTGCAATGTCTCAGTTAAAGAATAATAATCCACATAAAGGAAAACTTCAAAAATTCCCTTTTGTGTCAAATTTTGTGACCATTAAATTGTTAAAAGAATGTTTCTAATATTGCAAAGGAGATTTAAACAGGTATCACAAATATCTACAATAAGTGTCACATGGTTTCAATATTATGAGGCACAGATACTTCCTTCATCAATAGTTTGTAGTCATTCTGCAATTTCAACATTGCCTCACGAAACTGCAAAGCTTTGCCAGAGCTCAGCAAAAACTGGAAGAACTTGGCATCATCCAGACTTCAGAGGCAACTTTAAGGAAGAAAAATGATCAGTTCACCCTATATTCTTAACTCTCACGTTAAATGAGGTACAAACAGAAAGACTCAGCTGAAGTAGTTTTGACTTTTTCTTAATCCCAACATCAGAACAACTGGAATTAAGATTAGTTGTAAAACTTCCATTAGCCCCTTTTATCATGATTGAGCTCCTGATCACAGAGGACTCCTGCCTCATTCACTGTAAGAAAGGAAACCATGTTGACAGTATCTTTAACTGTAAGGGATAAGGGATATAAAGGAAATGCCTGTAGGACTCATTACTTAATTTTTAAAGACGTTCATATATAGCAGAGCAAAATAATAATTTTTCATCTTGAATAATTTATCAATGATTTAAGATTTTGAATGAAAATAATGAAACCAGACTTTTTTTTTTTTTTTAATGAAATGAAAATGCAAAATGAATTGATCTACAACTGATGGAAATTTAGATAAGGAAAAAGTCAAAATGACATGATTTGGAATTTCCAAATGGGAATTAAAGCAAAATTTAGTTTGCCTTAGGTGACTTCATTTAGTTTTATTTTCAGTTAAATTCAATGCAAGATTATGTTTTTGAATTGCTACCCCAAAACTTTGGAGCTTGGTAGCTCTCTGCATATATATGCCAGAGCCCATCTGAATGATTGTATTACTCTTATATATCCAAGCATTTTAGAGGAAAAGCAACACTGAACTGTGTTACCTCGTTTCTTCTAAGTAAACTGACTGATCAGGGAGGAGAGAGATCCAAATATAATACTTAAAAGGCAATTAGCTGGTGGAGAAAATCAATTATATTTTTTTCTTGAAGACAAATGACACAAGATTTCAAAATATACTAATTTGACTTAAGCAGAAAGAAAATATTTTTTAAATTATTTTTTCAGCTGCCTTTTCTATCAGAAAATGATACTGACAAAAATAAATAAATAAATAAATAAATAAATAAAATTTCCAACCAGCTTATATTTGTCCTAAGTAAAATAGGAAATGCAGTCTGCATTTGTTGATTGCATTCCAATGAGAAAATGCAAAAATGGTTGGACCAAGAAGGTGGCACAGACTCTCCAAAGAGACTATCACCACAATATATTGAGGTTTTCTGGGAAGGCTAGACAAAAGGTTCCAATCTTTCTAAAGGAATTTGTGACTTTTCCCCATGGGTACATGCTATATTTAAGGGGTTGACAGCTCTTTAACAGTGTGTAGAACTAACATTCATAATTTTTTATCAGTGAACAAAGTAGCCAAAATGCAATAGAAAATACATAAGAAATATCAACAAGGAAGCCTGTAACAATAGCTTTCATCCCACAGTATGAGGAGCTGATGCAATTCCAATTTAAAGAATTTCTGGCCACACATTCCTAATCTTGTGTTACATATTTTAGACATATTTTTGCTACATGGGGAGGTTTTGCCATGCATCAAATCAGTTTAATGAATCACGTATGTTGCAAAAAGGCAGATTCAATGGTGTTGCACTGGAGTTATCTAAATATGGTGCAGCCTCTGAATTTCTTCCAGCAACAGAAATGCAAGTTTTCTGATTCAAGTAAATCTAAAAGGAATTCATCCAGAATGCTAAATAATCTACAATTGAAATATATGTAATAGATAAAAAATAGAATGTAGAATTGATGATTTCCACATATAACAAAACACAACGCTGAGTCCTTATGCACCATCTGAAGAATGACTCTATGAGAAAAGATAAAGGGTTTATGGAAAAAAAAAATTAACCATATGCTCCCCTAACCTTCCTACATCACTCATAATTTGTATTAAATGTGAGAAGAGTCAGATATAGCAAATGGATAATGTGATGGCAGCATTCTGCTCTCACCTGTAAGTGGGCACCCTTAATACAATGAGCTCTCAGACTTGCACATGCAGTTTAGCAGACGCGTATAATAGATAACTGTGGCATAATGGTCTGTATGGGATAACAGGCAAGAGTTGGTTACAAAGGAGCAAGATGGTGAACTAGGGAGTGAAAAGATTCCAGATTTCTCTCAGCCACAGTATCCTACATTGCATAGTCATGTCATTTAATTTAACTGCTCTTTATTGATTTCTCTCTAAGAAGAGAGAGCATTTTCTAGCTTTATAGAAGTTGTATTTAGAAAAAAAAAAAATCAATTAACATCTTGTCAGCTGTCACAGACACAAGTCCATAACGTAAAACAAGACAAAATATGTCCCTCCACATGGATATATACAACGCATAGAGAACATAATTTGAAATTTCACAAATCCCTTTGGCTTTATTCACTTCCACTTAAGTTTTTTGCTTATTCAGAATCAGAAGCAATCAGGAAAGTCATGTGGTTATGAGAAAAGTCATAAGTTACAGAGCTGTTTCTGTTATGTTGTTCTCGAATGCACAGTAACTCAGAATTGGAGTGCATCGGCCAAGAGATCTGAAAATTACAAAAATAATCTAAAACATTTATTTGCTGTGGGGTTAGAATTTCAATGAGCTTGACAATTCAGAGACACTTTCTCCTTAGAATCAGTGGGGAAAATCACATCATTTTGCTCTTGTAAAAACACCAGACCATAATTAATACTTCCTGTGGAAACAGAAGCGCCATAGTTTTGGAAGTTTGAACAAATGTTAATATATTATAGGTTTTATAAAGTTAGATTACAGAATGTGAAATTATCTTAATTTTCCAAATATTCAGATCATGTTATTTGAGATGCCACATAAAAATAAATAAATAAATTTAAAAAAAAAAAAAAACAGTTAAGGAAAAAAAAAAGATTAGAAAAATTGCTAAGGTAATAATGAAGTAATAAAATGTATTCTAAGGCTCTTCATAAAAATGGCTTTCTAATCAGATGTTTTTTGGCCTGAAGTCAAATGAGCTGCTCCACAGAATTAAGACAGCTAGCAGGAATAAATTAATTTATCCCATTTGTAGACATTAAGGTAAATAAAAATTCTGCTGCTTGCAGGAGCTCTTATCACAAAGTACTAAGACTCAGTTTTCCCCTTCATGTCAAAGAGTTGGTAAGAAAAATCACTTATAAAATTAATGGCAGCAACTGGTGGCTACTATTAAACAATAAATATCAAAATCTGACATTTCTTTTTCCTCCACTGTCTTCTCTAATTTTGCATATATCTGTATCTTCACATTAATTTACAGTTCTAGACAAGAAAACCTGGATAGATGCATAGAACACATTTATGACATTGATAATGTGTGGAGGGAAGTTTAACATACAGAACAGTAAAAACTATAGTATTCCTGATCATGTAAATCTGAATAACTAAAATGCTCATTATGCAATACTCTGGAATTTTCATCAACTTAGACATGCTCCATGAATCATATAGTCCTGTAATGTTCATCAAATTTAGAGTGCTAACCTAAGGATTTGTGTGAGGGGGGATAGTTACGTTTTCCTACCAGCCCCGCAGAGAGGGATCTGGGGGTTGTGGCTGACAGCAAGTTGAATATGAGCCAGCAGTGTGCCCTGGCAGCCAGGAGGGCCAACCGTATCCTGGGGTGCATCAAGCACGGCATTGCTAGTCGGTCGAGGGAAGTGATTGTCCCGCTCTACTCTGTGTTGGTGTGGCCTCACCTCGAGTACTGTGTACAGTTCTGGGCACCACAGTACAAAAAGGACATTAAACTGTTGGAGAGTGTCCAGAGGAGGGCGACGAAGATGGTGAAGGGCCTAGAGGTGAAGATGGATGAGGAGCGGCTGCGGTCACTTGGCCTGTTCAGCCTGGAGAAGAGGAGGCTGAGGGGGGACCTCATCGCAGTCTACAACTTCCTCGCGAGGGGGAGTGGAGAGGCAGGTGACCTATTCTCCGTTATCACCAGTGACAGGACCTGTGGGAACGGTGTCAAGCTGAGGCATGGGAAGTTTAGGCTGGACATCAGGAAGAGGTTCTTCACCGAAAGGGTGGTTGCACATTGGAACAGGCTCCCCAGTGAAGTAGTCACTGCACCAAGCCTGTCTGAATTTAAGAAGAGATTGGACTGTGCACTTAGTCACATGGTCTAAACTTTTGGGCAGACCTGTGCGGTGCCAGGAGTTGGACTTGATGATCCTTATGGGTCCCTTCCAACTCGGGATATTCTATGATTCTATGATTTTTGAATAACACAGTATCTTCCTCATCCTTTATATGCTATTGCTTCTGAAGCAGTCTTACTAAGTGATAGAATAATGTGAAAACTAAAATCTGAAGTTCATGGAGAAAAAAGCTATCTAATTATCAGTATGGGGTTTAATCAGTCTTCTCAGGAATAGGTGAATCTCATCTAGCACTGCATTTAAAAACTGGAGATTTTAAACGGGTGACAATGAAGTTCAACAGCTAAAAAGTACACATGGGTTAAAAGTTCCATTTTAATAAACTTTTGTGTCATTGCCAAGTCTTGGCACATTATTTTAGAATATTCATTCATGAAGGAATTAAAAGTTGTATCTATGTTAATAACAACAATGAATAATTAGGAAAGCTTGACTGCATTCTTCCTGAGGCTTGCAGTCTGAAGCAAGTTACTCTGCAAATTTCACCTGATTACAATTGGGAATTTCTTAATTTTTCATTTAGAAGCATTGCACCACTTATTAAACACATCCTTAATCACCATTAAAAACCTAGACACAATTTCTTCAGTATACAGCCTAGCTACACGTTCATTAATATTCAGAGAGATTGTTCATGTGTCATTTTACAAACTACACTACAGATATATATTAGAGGATATTAGGATCACAGCCTTTAAGACAGCCCAAGTAGATTAGATCAAGTGTGTTAAACACCTGAATTGCACCCCAGCATTTAGACACTGCATTTATTCATCTGTACACTCATGCTGGACTCTAACCCACTCTGCCCTGGCCTTGACAGCAAGGAGGAGGCCAAGGGGAGGTGGGGAGGGATGGACCTGGGGCTGTGGTTGGACCTCAGCACCAGGCAAGAGGTTGTCCCCACACAGACAGGATTAAGAGCAAGCTTTCCATGTCTGCCATTTTCCCCATGGGACTTAGTTATGGGGGCTGTCTGTCACACTGTATTTGAGCAAGGCAGAAGAGAGACAGCCTTGGAAGAAGATGGAGGCTTTGGAAGGCTGGGCCTTGCACCATCCCAACCCAAATGTTGTAGTGCCCATGTCACAGTAGGCAGCAGGTTGGCCGTGGCCCATGTCTCCATGGGGTCAGTGATATGGTCAGCCCAGGACAAGTGTCTCCTGGCTGCAAGGAGACATGGGACTAATATTGGCCTGAAGCAGGGATTGCCTGTGAGGATGGAGGGTGGCTGCTCCCTTTTTTTGTTCAGATTCTCCCGTCTTTCAAAGCCACAGGCCCAGACAGGAACACAGACAGACCATGGCACCCCCCTGCCCATGCCCTCCTCAGCCACTAAGCTGGAGATTTCTCCATCTTCAGCCACCTGTGAAGTCATTGACCTCAGGACAAGGGAACACACACAGACCGAGACTGTACTGCACCATGGTCTCACAGGCAGCTGGAAACTCCCTCCCCACAGCCATGGACAAGGGAAGCTCTGCACCAACTGCCATCTCTGGGTGAGACTCATTTCAAAATAAAATTTTCTGATTTATAAATGTGTTGGCTGGTTCTTCTGGTTTGTGTTATCATCTCCTTGGGAAAATTTATGGTCTTTTCCTTATTGTCCTGATATTTTCCTGATCTGTATCAATAAATTAAATCTATTTATGGATATTCGTATACTCATTTTTATGTGTGTACAAAATTCTCTCCATATACATCAGCATGTTTTTACATATGAGCACTTCCTAATCTGAGGCAGTGGCAAGTCAGTCAGAGGGTGCTCTGAGATCATGGATGCATGGTGTGTTCACACATAGCAAATGGCCAACTGCACAGCAGAATGAAAAAAGGTGGTGTGTCAGGCAAGAGTCACGTCTTTGAGTGTCAGTCCAGTGGGGAAGGACACAGAGGGCATTCTGTGTTATACAGGCTCCTTACAAACCTCCATGTGAGGTCAGTTACTATCAAGTGCACAACTAGGATGTTTTATTCTCTATCTTTTGTAACTCCCATCTGTGGCCATCAAAGAAAAACATTTCTCTCTCTTACCTGTTCTCTCCTTGAAAACATACATTATCAATAGAAATCTTTATAAAGTCACATAAAATGCATATGGTTGTTATTCTGAATTAACTGATTGAAATATTATATATTGCATCAAATCCAGGGCAGGATTCAAAAACTGCACTTTTACTGAACATTTTTTCAATCTTTCATTACATATATTTAAAACAAAACTCAATTTTTCAGAAAATTATAGACCTAAGTCAATGACAATAATACAATACTGGTACATTAGTAAGATCTTAGTAGCTTCTTTTTAAGAAGTTTTATCAAAATATATAAACTATTTTTTAGAATTCAAATGTGTCTAGGGTAGACTGTCATGAGAGCTAGTATAGCTCTTGTAATTCCCCTCTAAGTGAATCTCATTTACTGTCTATGATTATTATTTGAACCAAAGAGGAGATTGCTAATGAGATAATCCAACACAACCAACACACAGGGTTAGAATATTGCCTAGGTGAGACTCAAAGGCTTAAACTTATGGGCAATTTAACATCTACACTGTTATTCTTTCTCTGATTTTTTGAGCTAGACCTATCCCAGAAATGTCAGTAGATATAAAGGAGCTGCATAAAATTCATGTTTTGCAAAGCCAAATATGACAACCTAATGTTACTCAGAAGTTGTTAAGAAAAGATACTGGTTTAACATAGGAAGAGCATTATAAAAAGAGCTGTCATGATATATATTAGTCATGTTGCAACTCATCATTTGGGGGTGTTGAGGTGGCACTAGGACAGGTGCAGTGTAGGGCTCAGTGGTTTAGACTGGACTAGTCTAAATGGAAAACTACTTTTCCCAGTCTCAGATAAAAACAGAAAAATTGCTTTCCAGTTACTCTCATAGGCAAAACAGACCTGACTGAGGGAAAATTATTTGAATGTGTTGCCAATTAAAATAAGTTGTATAGTGAGAAACAAAAACAAAAATTAAAACACCTCCCTGACCCATTCCCAGGCTGAGTTCCATTCCTGGCTCCTCCATTCTCCATCCCCACAAACAGCACAGATAAATGGCCAGTGGGGGATACGGTCAATACCTAACTCCTTCAACTTGAATGAGCTTCGGTTCTTCAAGAACTGTTCCAGCATGGGACCTATCCATGGCATACACTCCTTCTGTAACAGGCTGGCCTTCCTTGGCTCCCCCATAGTCTGCAGTGTGGATGTCTGCTCCGACCTGGTCCTCTCCACAGGATGCAGGGAAACACTTGTTTCACCCTAGCCTCATACACAGCATACAGGGCAGTATCTGCTCTGGTGCCTGAAACACCACCTCTCCTTCTCTAGTGTTTATGGTTGCGGGCATTGGAGCCAGCTGCAACAGGCTGTGCCCAGCACAGGACAGCACCAGCCTCTCCTCGCAGAGGCCTGTTCAGCCGCCATGCTACCAACACCTTGGCCAGGGACACCTCATAGACATATTGTACACTTTCATGTAGCTCAGCTCCTTTTTCGAAACAGCCCCAGGTTCTGTTTTGCTGCACCAGGGCTGGCTTAGTATGGATCACATCATGTCTGTGGGTAGTAAGTGCTGCTTCAGAGGAAAAGGGAACACCTGCTGAGAGTGTGCTGGCCCCAACCTGGATGCCATGAAGGGTGCCTAGGTGCTGGTGTGTTTTGTCTGGTCCCTTCAGGGGATCAAATTATGCCCAGAATCATAAGCTTCATTTGCACCCATGTTTTAACTTCCAGCAGCAAATTCTTTTGGACGAAACAGTCCTGTGTGACCACCCAGGAGTTTTTGAACTTGTTTCTTCTCCCCTTAGGAAGAGCAGAAAAAGAGATGAATATTTGAGAAGTCACAAAGCATTGTGGCAAGAATGATGAAGCGGAATGTATCAATGCTTCTGTTTAACCAGGATACATCTACTGAGAAAAAAAGGAACAACATATCTATATTTCAGTTTACTATTTTAGTTTCTCAGGGGCAACATTTGTATTCCTTACAGAGACATTTATGAAAACATCACCAGTTTTCTGTATCTTACTAAAGTGCCATGAGACTGGTAATGTATAATAAAGTTAGACACATGCCTTGCAGATTACAGGTATGCATTGCAAACAAGCAATGCAACAGCTAGTTTGTGCAATTTTAAGTTACTATTTTCAACGCAAGCAGTTAAAAACACTAAACATTTCCAGTATGATTTAGTTTTTAAACCAGTATTGCCCAGGAATGCAAGTATACGAAAAACTTTCCAAATATTACTACAATCCTGCTTTTCAAATTCTTGAGTATTCTTGAGAACAGTACTCGGGTATTATTTGGAATCAAAAGTTCTTATTACAGCACATCTCCACTAACAAGATACTGGACTATAAGACTTCAGTAGCAAGTAATTAAATCCTCACTACAGTGGAAATTGGAACCTCCTGCATCTCAGATGGTAGCCAAAATATGGCTTATCACTCATACACCAAGAGACACTTTCATTATCTCCCTCAAGTATTGATGAAAAAAATTCAGATGTTCTTTGTTTCTTTCTCATCAACAATGTGAATAAACTTATGTTTAGAAATTATGTGAGATGCTACAGATGAGAATGAAGTTTCTTGTAAATTCCTGTTCTTCTTCTGTAGTAACTGAAAGATTTGTGTCACTCCTCAGTACCCAGCTTTCTTTTCTTCACCCTTGATATACTTCCAGATCAGGAAATATACTGTGAAAAAGTATGAATTCCTTGAAAGCTGTGAATACAGAGATGGGCATGAAAGAAGTATGACCATGTTCAAAGAGCTGCATTGAAGTGGCGTTGGGAATACTGCTTTTAGGATCTGGTAATTCCGTGCACATTACTTTAAATAATGTTCTTTTCACTAATGTTTTCTTAAATATTTTATTTTTAAATATAATTGTCTTCAGAAGGAGAATGTGTAGCAAATTCTACACTGTACTGGTCATTTACATCAAATATCATCCATATAATTTGATCACCATCTTCAATGTTACTGTACCATTCAAACTGTATAACTGGCACAAACAGTCCTCTTCGGGCCATCTTCTCAGTTATAGGTACCAGTGGGATGAAACACAGCTCAGGTATTCTTGACCCAGCAGACAAGATCTCTGAGAGCATATATTCAGCCAGTATATGAATATGGGAAAGGATGTATTCCTCTGAGTCTACCCCATCTCATTTGCTGCTGTTCCTCTGGGAGTGTTTTTTACTGCAGATGTCATTGGTGTAGAGCTTTGTTAATCCCTCTGTAGATGGACATTCCTGTTTGTCTGTTTTTCTAGCACACTAACAAAATTTGTCCAAATGGCACTTGGAAAAAGGATGATGGCAATTCTCCTAAAAATTCCTAAGCGGCCTAAAAGCAGGAATCCCTAACAGGTCCTAAAATGCTCATTGGACTCTGTATACAACTCCTACCCAGAAAAGTATATACTGGGCATACCATGACCCAAATTAGGTGTCCAGTGATCTGGCAATCCTCGTTATTGACATCTTTGGGATACACTAAAGTAGTTGAAGCAATGGCTGGTAAGACAATATATATTGCTAAAACATGTACATCAGCAGAGTTTGTTAAAATAAAACAACAAGAAGAAAAGGAATTTCATTGTAAAATTGCTCTACAAGGTGAAAGCCTTTTTGATAAAGTTGGATTTAATTTTATGGTTACACTCACTTTTGAATTTCATTTCTAGTTTGTTTTCAGTTTGTGCTTGTTGTATATACTTGAGGTAATGGCTCCAAAGGATCTTCCAGTTAACCTTGTTGCCATGGAAAAGAATAGTTTAACAACTTATATAGATGCACATTTTTTTTAATGTTTCAGGTCTATAAACAAGTAACCTGCTTTTAAAGAAAACACATTGCTTCCCTTATCTAAAGACTAGAAACACACTTTTTTTCAGCTTAAGAACTGAAAAAAGTGTATTAACTTCAGTACGTAACAAGTAGGTTCTATAATAGAACCTTTCACTTAACACCAAAGAAATAAGGAATGAATATCTGTTTTAATATTCCTATAATCTATCAAAATGTAACATTTTCTTTACAATACTGAGAAAGAAAAAGCCCAATATTTCATCACAACAATGATTAAATCTGCCTATAACTGATTGCATAATCAACAAAGGTGGCTGCAATAATTATTTTGCATATATAGAAACAGACATACACACATATATATACAGATACATACATAAAAAAAAAATGCATTGAAAGATATGTTTGCATTAACATAAAAGTCAGGAGACTTCAAGGAGACTTTCCTTTTGCCAGGTAAGTTCAGAAAGACTGTAGTATGCTGCATGCTAGACCAGAGTACTGTAAATGCATGATTGAATTTACACAGCAAAGGAGATCAAATTCTAATCTCATATTTTTAATTTTATGTTTTCTGAAGTAAACGTATTTATTTGCTTATAAGGCAAGATAGAACAAGCTTTTTCTGTCCTTAGAAATGCTTTTTTTTTTTTTTTCTATTTCTGTGAGCTGAAACAAATGTATCTCTTCTAAATTTAAATAGTTTAAAAAAATCCAAATTGCATGCCACAGTAGTCAATATTGCCCAGTTTTTTCAATCAATGAGAAATTTTTGGTTCGGTGTGTCTATTGGTAAATTCAGACTGGTAAATGCTGAACCTAACAGATGATGTGGAACATAAATTTTCATTCAATAAAAATTAGATTCAAACTTTGTGCATCTTGAGGTTCAGTGATTCAAACATTTTCAGTTGTGCACTAGACCCTACTCCTTTTTTTATAGTAGATGTCAAACCAAAGATGGGAGTATAAAGAAATAGTCTTTATTCAAGGTTAAGTTCAATTGTCTTTACTGCAGCACTTCCAAAAGTTTTGAGAATAGTAAAGAAGTATGAGAGTTTGCAGTTTTATGATTCTTTGAGAGTATTTCATGAATAATTCACACATTCTATGTGCATTCTTTAGTTGTGACTTTACACATTGATACATGGCTTGAAGAGGACTGTTTTGCCTTAACTGCGTGTTTACGCTAGTAATTCCACATAGTTTAAATTCAGCAGTGAGCTACAACATTGTTCTTTTAATTTGAGATATCAGGAAACCCATACTGAATTGAGAGTGCAAATTAAATGGCATAAAGCTAGTGTAAGAGGAGCTTTATTACAAGCCGTGTCAGGCCTCTGAGCAGGTCTGCTGGGAAATCTATTAAGAAGTCACTTGAGAACCTGTAGACTTATGCAGCTAATAAAAGTATTTTGTCTTTTCTTAGGGCCAGCCCAGCTCCTGAGTCTATTAGGTGTTCAGTATCAGAACTGATATTTCTAAGATATCAGCAACGTTTATTATAGAGTATTAGGGAAACATAGGGCTTCCTTGATTCCTTACTAGACCTGCTGGCTCAGCTGTCCCTGAAACTTGATTAATTGAATTGACATGGAAATCATCTGCTTGGTGCTGATTGGGGCCTTAATGAGGAGGGTATGATTATTGCCTGCAGTGCATTTTGGTGTAATCAGAACTGGGAAAGTGGGAGAAAGAGCTATATCTGACATTTTTATGACAATTAGGTAGACAAAACCAACAAAAACACTCTGTACCTCAATAAGTTTATGAGAACTGAATGCAGTCTTCACATGTGGCTGCTTGAAGTGAATCATATTCACAAATTCCTTTCTTAAGAAGTCACCCACAGAAAATGTGCACTGACATAGAAATTCAGCCTAAGAACAAAATAGGTTTAGTAAAATGTTTTCTCACACTGAAGGAAATCCTTGGTGAAATCTTATGGCATGTATTATTCAAACAGGTAAGGGCTCTGGTGACCATAACAATGCCTTAGCACCTTAAATAAAAAGTTGACAAAGAATAGGAGAGAATGAAAGACCTTATATTTACACCATTAATATTTTTATATTCTCTGGTCATTTTCATCATCTCCATTGCTTTATATCGGAGTTCTATGTTCACCATTGCCAAGTCTTAGCAAATAAAACCAGAAAATAAATAAAAGAAAATAGAAAATGATTTTTCTGTACTTTTGGGATGCTGCTATAGAACTGAAAGGAAAAACTATATCTTAGCAAATGAATTTATAGAATAAAATAAAATCTTTATTGCAAGGGAACAGTTTCCTATGCTTTCTAGAAGATGAAATCCAAGGTCAACCATGTCACTGTTGCAATAACATAATTTTGATTGGGATTTCTCCACATCTTTTCAAAGTTGTTTTAATATTCAGTAGACCACTATGTCAGTTGCAGTCAATTCTGTTTCATCTCTATGCACTTCTGAGAAGACGTTCAGTGGAAAAGAACGCATTCATCTTTCACTGGCCATAGTTACCATGGAGCAGTCAGTCACAAGAGCAGAACCATCACAGTTCAGGACCTTAAAACATTTATTCTTTGCCAGCTGCAATTCAGTGAGTTTACTACTCCATCTCTTACTCATGGAAAAACATATGACTACATGGAGGCAAGAAATAGTTAATAACCTTCCTGTTTCTGAAAACTAGAATGGTTTTATGCCAAGTCCCTAAGGAAGTGCATCCCTTACTAAAGAATTTGAAAACTTCACTATTTCTATTATGCTATTTTTGCTTCATCTGCCTAATTGATAGGTTCGTTAAAAAGGGAAATAATAGATGCAGGAGGATGCAGAAAAAATTTACATGCAAAAGCAAATACAGTGTATAATGCTCTTGGAAGGTCCGAGTGTCTAAATCCTGTCTTCCCTCTGCCTCCAAGAAATGACTGCAGAACAAGAACTTTCAGTGAAGCTTTTCCACAACATTTCAATATAAGATGGAAGGAACAATTCAGGATTTCATTCCCTTCCACTGAGGTTGCTAATGATGGTCCCCATGAAGTGGAAAGGCTTGGATTCAAATTGCTGTGACTTGGGTATCTCAGCCTTGACTGGGTGTTTTAATTACTAATTTCCTAATTGTTGCTGATTCATGTTCCCTTGGCTATAGAAAGAGTCATATTTTACTAATTAATAGGAAAGTTTTCAAAGCTAGACCTCTGGAAAGTAAAGTGGATTAAATTCAGTGGGTAATCAGGGAAGGTGAGAAATTTCCAGTATTAATTCTGGAATATTGTGGAAGAAATTTTTTTCCACATTTTGCTTCAAAACAGCAGTTTTCTTTTATAAGCAGTTCCAACAATTAACAGTTCAGTTAAAGTAATTATTTAAATTCAAAACTAAGTTAAAGACCCCATTTTGGATCAATTTGAGAAGTAACGGTTTTTGCTTTTCTGAAAACAAAAGGAAAAGTCCATTTTGGCTCAATCCACATTGCTACTCCCTGGATACTTTTCCTGTCCACCCACTAAGTCCTGTTCCAATATCACAGAACAGTGAGTTTCAGATCGTTTTTGTTGTTTCTTATTGCTGTAAAAATATTGGTCAGTATCAGTCAAATCACACTCCTGACTTTTTCCTGTTTTTGGTAAACACCAAAACTTATTTAAGGCTATGAAGAGAAGGAATAAAATCATTATAATGGCAAGAGTTAAAATGTGCTGAGTAAGAAAATAACTTTTAAGTATCCAAGACTTCTCTAGGTCAGCTGTGAAACCTACTTCTCTAGGTGTCACAGTATTTATCTGAAACCCAGTAGTAGAGGTATTTGGAGGTCTTGTTTTATGTACCAGAATTTCCCGCATCCTCTCCCTTCTGTGATCCTTCTTTACCACCCCAGTGATGAAGAGAAGTTCCCCTAATCTACGATCAATGTTCCATCTCTTCAGTCTCAGCAATGTTCCTACTCAGTGCAATGTCCAACCACCAAAGGCCATATTCACTACTGTCTGCATCACATCCTGCCTTCCAACTCTGTAAAGCTCTTGAGTTTTGCTTTTATTTCATCACATTTTTTTCTAAACTGAGATGCTTTTGCAAGTGCAGAATATTATGGCTGAATTCTGGCTGCTTTAGCCAAGTGATTTGGAACCACGTGGATATATATATACAATTTTTATAAAGTTTTTGAACCAGAAGCAACAGAGGTGGGTTCTCTCACAGTGCTGGCTGAAAGGCATGATGAAAACTGTAATTCTGCAACAAAAAGATTTCTGACAAGTTCAACTACCTCCCAGAAAAATATTTCCCAGGTTACACCTCGTATTCTCTACATTTATGGATACAGGTGGAGAATGCGACAGACAGCAAAAGGGAAAGGTGGGGGTGTGAAGAGGATGTAATCAGTGAAGGGTGTGTAATAACATGGTACTGAAAGTGTAGAACAGGAGGCATGTAGGAAGGAGGGGAAAGAGAGGTAATATACCATGTTATACAAGGAAACCGAGAAACAAATTAAAGCGACATTCCAGCTGCATGCTTCACAGCTCACATTTACTCATTACTGCTTAAATATCAAACACTGAAACACATCTGGTGAAAATTGCATTCTGCTGCTTTAAGAAAACATATGAAACCCCATGAAACAATGAAAACCCAATGTGAAAGCAGCTGAGAGACTCTTTAATTAACTTGATTTTCAGGAAATAATAAGAACTTGTTCATGCCTATCACTGAACACCACATATACTCACTGAATGCCAAGACTTGTCCAGTGCAGGATCAGGCTCACAAAATTTTACTTTCAAATGAACTATGAAGCTAAGAAAATGGCTCATGCTTAAGGGGAGCATTTGTGTAAAGCACTGTATCACTCTATGAGAAACAGATTGTCATTGATTCTGCTTTCATAATTCAAATCATTAGAAATTATATCCCCTAAGAAAGGGGAGGGGTAGACTAGCATTTTCTATCCTCTGTCCATTACAAGCAGACTAAGCAGGACTCGCCCACATGGGATCTTACTTTGCCAAGGCAGCAGCAAAGATGTCCTTCCTTCCTCTATGACTTCATCAGCACTTTAAAGCTCTGCAAACACGCCTCCACAGGGGTACCTGCACAAGTGGGAAGCTCCACAGCAGGAGTATCAGCTTGTATTAGTACCATTTCTTCTGGAATTAGGCTACCTGAAAAAATGGGAAGAAAAAGACTAACAAGAATGCTGATAATACAGCTGGTCATAATTTTCCAACAGAAAGATTAGTTGGCATGTGTGTTGTGTTAACATCTCAGGAAAAAAAAATAAATCTATTGAATCTTTTCACTTTTGAAAGACATAGATTTTAATTTTGACTAAGTCATTTTGTGGAGTATTCATCTGCCTTAATATGGGCATTTAAAACTTAGAGGTTCAAGTCTCAAGTAATAACCCTAAATTGCCTTCATAATCAGGTGGGAAAAAAATGATACCTTCAAGTGCAATTCATATCATCATAAGAAAAACATCTAAGATATCCCCCAGTTTCCAGATTTTACCACTACAACTACAAATGTAGCCAATATCTATCAGCAGACCAGTCTGTAGCTGAATCAGGATATCCACATTTTTCTCACTTTGTATTAGTCTATGGTCCTTCTGAATTCCTTTCTTACAGAAATTCAAAAATATGTGACTCGTGCATTTTTCTTGAATGTATTGCTCTTTTAGTTAATTAAGAATAGAGTGATTAAATTAAATTCTTTGTTCCCAGAAACAAGAAAAACTACACAATCTAAGCTGAGTACTAAATTAGCAGCAAAAGAAAAAGAAAACCCAACACACTGGAGAGATCCATTCCCATATTGAGTGTTTATTGGCCTGCTATTAATGTTTGGTAATTTCCTAACTAATTAATTTATATAATAGGAAGGTGGAAATAATAGGCTTGTGTATGAATGCACAATATAGAATAGAATATATTAATGTTGACCACAAAATACTAAATTTGGGGGGTTATTTTAGAAAACACAGACTCAATTATTATTAAGAATTTATTGCTATACAGGCCAGTGTGCTGAATCCAGGTTCACGACTACATAGTCGACAAGTGATTGGAAATAAGCCGTTTAGGTGATACCACATGGAGAAGGAATGCCTACTATTTCACCACTTGTACTTGGACAAACCTGAGGGTTCTCATGTCAACTCTAAGGCTGATAATGATACTCTATGCCTGGAGTAATAAAGAAGAGAGGCAAGGGAGCTACTTTTTCATTCTTTTTATTCGCCAGGGTAGTCACAGATGCAGTACAACAAAGGAGTGTGGATTGGAAAGCCATCCATCCCTGGACTCAAATTAATGGCTTTACCCATCTAACACAAAGGCTGTGTTCTTCTCTTAGTTCCCTACCTGTTACATTTTGAGGGGAAAAAGTAAGCAGAAAAAAAAGCAAAAGAAACACCAGGGCTGCTTCTGAGCTGACCCTCTCTGAGAAATTTAATTTGAATGCTAATTGTTAAAGAGAAGAACAGTAACAAGCAGTGCTGCACAGAGTTGCTCCAATGGGAGGCCATTCACAAGCTTTAGAAGGGCAGTCACTGTTTTTCCAGGAGAATAATTGTTACACCTTTCACAGCACACAAGAAACTCAAACGACATGTAATCAATAGCAGAAAAATTAAGGGTGATATCCAGCATAGTTCATATTATATCTAAAGTATATTAAACTCCTCTTTAAGGGAGTTAGGACCCTGGCTTCACTTACAGTAGATTTTATTTCTTTTTAAAATATTCGCACGGTATTTTCAGTTTCATTTTGATTGTTTCAAGAGTATATCTAGAAGGATAATAAATTTAAAGGCATGAAGAGTATTTATGCTAACTATAAGTTTTTCTTTTTCAAAGTGATAACAAGAAAAGTTTTCTAAAGACGATAACTATGCAGCAAAGTCTTAGTTGTGGCAATTCCCCTGGTGTAATAGGAAAATGCGGGGAAAGAATAGCCTCATATCATCAAGCTGAGGAGCATTATAAGTTGAGACCTGATCATTTCATATATTTGCTCTTTAATATGAACTGAAGAAACAGATTACAGTGATACAGTGAAAGTCAGTGTTTTGCCTTCCCACAGATAAATCTGACCCATTCATAGCAAAAACCTCAGTACTGCTGCCTGGGAGAGCCTCTGTGGATGAAGCAGAGACCTGGGTGCATCTGTAGTTTGTCGAGCAAATACATTTAAAGAAAATGACTCAGAAGTTATAAGATTTCTTAAAAAAATAAGAAGTATAAAGCTATCTCCGTTTGCCTTCTGCTTTATTAGGCTTGGCTCTGTTTTTATGTAATTTATTATTTTTTAAAGGAAAGCTGAAAATCCTATGTAATCATGTTTCCCAGATACTGGGCTTTAAGAAATACATAGATGGTATTATCATTCATATTTATAAGTTGAGGAAGTACCACTGTGAGGAAGTACCACTGCGACAAGGTAGTCCAACCTCCTACACAGCATAGACCCGTAGGAATTCTTTGACTGAATTCAGTGCTTAAATTATGAAGTCTTGTCAGAGAACCCATCACAGCCACTAAAATGTTGCAAAGATTGGTTACAATTTGTTTCAGAAATGAGAGTCTAATTGCAGTTTTCCCTCATTTAGTATCCATTTCTAGCCACTGGATCATGTTATAGCCATGCTTGCTCTCTTAGGACTGCCACTGGCATGGCTTACCTCCCAAGACCAAAGGTTGCTTGTGTGAGCTTCTGGGCTGGGGAGAGGAGCTGGAGCTGGATGCCTGAACATGGTGGTCAGGGCAAATATGCACCCATGGATCACTCAGAGTCACTGTTTGAGAGGTAGGGCCCCCTCTGAGAAGTGCAGCCTTTGCTCTTTGCTCCTGCATACAGAATTTTCTGTCTCAGTGGAAAAAAAAAAAAAAAAAACTTTACTTTTACCCTACTTACTGGGAGAACCATTTTGTTGTCCAACTCATTCATTATTTATTTTTTCCTCAATCTTTCTGTCTTCTCCATATGGATTAGTAATATTTTTAAGGATTTATTTATTTATTTATTTATTTATTTGTATATGGCTGAAAACAGTGCGCTGTGAAAGGGAAAGAACTAAGCCTTTCATAACCCTCTTGCACTAATATGTGGCACCTATAGCCAGATTGTTTCCCATGTGTTTACTGTGGGCTATTTACTGAATTTAGGTAAGTTGTTCTATAATAGCAGGTAAAATTCAAATAAAAATTTATGTACTTTATATTACAAGAAAATTCTTACTTGTATCAATCTGAATAACATTTAAACAGGTACTAAGTTACAGGAAATTTATTTTCCATAATTCCATACTTCCATATTGCTTGTCATTAGTTAGTGTCTTTTGTTGTTGTTGATGTTGTTGTTGTTGTTTTAATTATTAGTCAAGACTTCTACCAGCTGCTTCATTGTTTTGCCTAGGCTGAATTTTAGACTGATGAGCTTGTAGTTTCCTGTCTTCTCCCTTCCCCTTTTTTAGAATTGGCACAGCTTTAGCTTTCTACCACTTGGCCTCCCCTCAGCTGCAAGATTTACTGGAAAACAATGTAATTTAAAAATAAAGTCTGTTAGGAGCAAAAATAAAATATATGCAATTGTTACTAAATTCTTGAAACTATATTTATTTCTTTCAGGTTAGGAATTGAATTATAATTTAATCTGAATCACAGAAAATGTATTTATACATTCTTAAATCTTAGAATCATAGAATATCCCAAGTAGGAAGGGACCATCAAAGAACGTGGAGTCCAACTCCTGGCTCCACGTGGGACAACCCAAAAATCAGACCATGTGTCTGAGAGCGTTGTCCAAATGCTTCTTGAACTCTGGCAGGCTCAGTGCCGTGATCACTTCCCTGGAGAGCCTGTCCTAGTGCCCTACCACCCTCTGGGTGAAGAACCTTATCCTAATACCCAGCCTGACCCTCCCCTCTCCCAGCTCCATGCCGTTCCCTCGGGTCCTGTCACTGTCCCCAGAGAGCAGAGCTCAGCGCCTGCCCCTCCGCTCCCCTTGTGAGGGAGCTGCAGGCCGCCATGAGGCCTCCCCTCAGCCTGCTCTGCTCTGGGCTCAACAAACCAAATGACTTCAGCCACTCCTCATACGTCCTGCCCTCTAGACCCTTCAACATCTTCATAGTTCTCCTTTGGACACTCTAATAGTTTTATGTCCTTTTTATACTGTGGCATCCGAAACTGCACCCAGTACTTGGGGTGAGGCCACACCAGTGTGGAGCAGAGAGGGACTATCCATTCCATTGACCTCCTTCTTATGAAAAAAGAAAATATACTTTTAAAAATATTTTAGAAATGACACATACTAGGTAACTATACATACAAATAATCTGATTTTGCATAGTATGGCACTTACATGCATTTTTTCTGCTACAGCATTTCTAAAACAGGTTAACTGGCAAAAAAATAAAAATAAAAATAATAATAATAATGAAAAAATAAAACAAATTTTGTAAGACTGAAAACTGTTTTGCAAGGCTTAGAAATGTAAAACTTGGAAATGTAAATACAGGTTCATCTGACCAAATGCAGTACATTGAGGTTTTTAAAATTGTTTCTCAAAGTCTTTTTTTTTTTTTTTTTTCATAACAGCCTTTAGAATGAGAAAAGAATGACTGATGAAGAATAATATTATATTTCACTCTCCCAACTTTTTGTTATTGCCTATTCTCCCATTTCCAAGAAGTATGGGAAAAATGCCATATTGAAAAGTCTTGCTTCTTGTATTTATTATCATATTTAACTGTTAGGCATGTTTCCTCGTGTGCTGTAGTTTCCATTAAAGACATTATTTGGACTCTTTTAGCTTTTAATGTATATTTGTTGCTATACACTACCTACTGTTTTATTTTGTTGTTTTGAACCTTCAGCCATAACAGAATTAGAGCTAGATCAATTACTAAATGTATTTTATGTATATGTAAGAAAATACTATATCTTTATTCAAATATAAAGAGACAAAGCAAATACACATCATGTTATTTTGTATCCCTTAACTGGCAACATTAGTAATATGAAATAAAAAATGCATACATAAGACATTGCTTTTTAAGATATATTCAGTAAACCCCTGTTGTTTATATGCACAGAGAAGTGCCTTCAGTTTCCCAAATATCAGTTTTCTCTCCCTGATTATGCATTTTGGTATATTATTGTTCAAGTCATATGATTTTTTCTTGACAACTTGCTTTTCCTTGTCCCTGCAAAACAAGGGACCAGAATCATCTATGCAATCACAGCCAGGATTTTAGAGAACAAACCAGGTTCTACAGACACAGTGCGGAGGCAAAGCTTGGAGGATACCATGACAAGAATCACACAGTGGCAGCTACAGATGAAGAAGCAGGATTCAACAGGTATGGAAAAGTATGATCAATTTAGATCTGATTCATTGAAGGGGGTAGCAGGAATAAGCAACCTGCACATTACTGACAGTTATTAAAAACAGGATTTGTCCTTGTTTAACCCATGATTGGTTTTGTATGCTTCCCAAGTAATTATGTTTTCTAATTATAGGCACCCTCATGATTTTTCTCCCATTCTTATCTTTCTATGCATTTGGGACAAGATCTTTTTGAACTTGACAACTTTTATGTTGTATGGTCCAGTGTTGCCCATCTTTGTTACTTTATTTTAAGGCTTGGTACTTCTGGGGGTTTATTTTAAACCCCAGGCTTTTGAAGCACTGGTTATATTTTTTTATCTGAGAAAAAAATAAAAGAGCCTACAAAGTTTCCAACCCTGCTTCAAGTCCAGTTGGGAGAACCGAGAAAATTGTATTCTGAATGTTCATAAACTTCAAGGCAGAAAAAGAATACATCAACATTTTTCTCATTTTTTCTCATACAACTTTATCAGTCTTATATGTAATCATATTTGTGACATTTGAACTTTTAGAGTTGAAATACTGATATTTTTCAGTGCAAGGATCTGTACTTTTCAGAAGTGTCTGAACAGCTGAAAACCTGGGCTAATGCAGGGTCGGGTTGTGTTGGGGTAGAGGTAAGCGCTTAGAACTGCCCCTTAAGAGCTCAGCTCCTGACTTCATGTTACATTAAATCTTCTTCACAATGACAGAGACTTACCTTCCCTTGTGGTAAGCTTATGAGACAGATGTCAAGAGCCATATGAGGGAAAAGTTGTGATGTTGCACCTCATGCAGAAAGTGAATGCATCTCCCTGACTGAAATCCTTTGATACATGGAGTGGACGAGCATTTGCTATCTGACCCAAATCAAACAAAGAAACAAAACAACTTGAATCTTCCATCCCCATTTAAAATGAGTTAGTCTGTCCTGCTTGAAGAACAATAAAAACTGCAGAGGAAGCCAAGCTCTACTCATACAAATCTTCCCTTGCTATTTATACACATAAGTGGTTCACATTTCCTGCATTCACCATACACCCTAACTTCCTTATATGCATTGCCATCATCTCTTCTACACATAAATATTTCTATATATTCTATATTTCCATGCATGCATGCAGCTGGATTCAGAAGGACTGGCTTTCTGGAGAATCACTGCAGAAAATGCCAGTATACCTAGCTTCTGAGCAAACTGAATGGAAATGAATAGGTGGATGGTACGTCCATCCACCTCAGGTGTAAAGCTGAAACCCTGGAGAACTTGTAAAACCCTGTCAGAAGACATTGATGAGGCAATACAGATTTTACCTGCAGTGCACATCAGGTGTGTCTTAGGGAAATAATTGTCTACATAAGCTTTATTCTGACTTGAAAAGTAATTAAAGCAGCAATGATATGGAAGTTTTGATACAGGCTATATATGCCTGTGAAGGGCTGATATACCTAATTCCAGGAACGGGAAGCTGAAAAGATACCAAGAGAAGAGAAATAGAGTTAAATGAGGCAAAAGATGCCTCAAATGCCAAAAGATCTCCACTATCTGTGATTACAACCATTGACAACCATACAAGGTACAATACAGCTAGGATTGCTGTTCATGCTACAATCATACTGTCATTTTGCAGAGCAGGCAAATCCTTGATTCCCTGAGGTTATTCCACTCATTAGCTCGCTGAGAGACTGTCACTCCAGCTTCTGCAATAGTTTGGGTTCTGGGAAAGTGGACGCTTATCTCTGCAAAAATGAGAGATAAGAGAGCACAAGAATCTCAAGCTTATTTCACAGAGCTGCCAAAACAGAATCCCATTTTAAGGAGGGTTTGTCAGAAAGTAAAATGGTAGCAATTATTGACAGTAGCCAACAGTAGTGGAGTGTGACATGAATGTATCTGTGTATGCAGAGCTTCCAGTACTGCACAGCTAAGAAAAAATTATTTAAATGCTTGAGTTAACCCCCCAATGCAAGATCAACAACACATTTCCAACCAACAATTTGCATTTTCTCTCATTTTTTCTGCTAACAAGAACCTATTTATTAACTATGCAAGAAGAAGTATGAGTGATGAAGTAACTATATTCAATATATATAGTTCAGCATTTGACAGGATGGATTTGGGACACTAATCATTGAATTTGACTGTAGTTAAGAGGACAAAATATGTTTTTTCCCTTAATCACCTGTGCGTGCACACAAGTATGAAAAATGGTTTCTTCCATCCAACTGGGAAGCTATAAATTCACCCTTTTATTCCTCTCAGCAAGAACATGTGTAGTTTTCCAAATATAACTTCTTATGATCAGTGGATTGGCACATCACTGCAAGGAAAAAAAAAAAAAACAACACTGAAGTCAAGCCACATTAAGGATATGGGTGAGGACTGGTAGTCCATTTGAATTCCAATTTATTAAACATGCATTACTGGGTAGGTTTAGGGACCCTCAAAATGTGAAACATTGGAGCAGAAGTAAAGTAATGCCTCTTATTTAGACAATTTATTATTATTTGAGAAGCCTGAGGGAGCTGGAGAACTGTCATAGCAAATGGAAATTGTCTTTGCTAATATAAATTAATTATGACTCCAAGGAAGTACTAATGGGAACAAGCAGAAATATCTAACGTCACCATGTAAGACAACAGAAGAATGACATCCAAAGATCCAGCTTCACTTTCAGTGACAGCATGAACTAATCAGACTAGAGAGGCCAACGGAGCTCAATTTGTCTCAGCTTTGCTTTTCTCTTAGATATTCCAGACGGTTGATTTCACACATCAGATACTTGCCAATTGTGCATGGTAGCCATGGTCTAATTTAAGATAACAAGTCTTAGAAGATCTTTCAAGCTGTAATGCACATATCGTGTATAAATATGGATGTGTGTATGGGCATGCTACTTTTCTCAGGAGGCCAGGATACTTGGGTATCATCTATTATCTCTTCCTTATACACTATTTTTTTTTTTTTTGTCTCAGAGGCCTGTTTATATGTGCTGTACATGTTTCTCTTCATCCTTGCAAGACTGAGATAGTCACTTAACTGTATCCTACCCATTCCGTTTAAGAAGGGTGTATTTAGTCCAGTGCCAAATACACTCTGAAGGCACTTCAGCAAACTAAAAAAATAATAATTAAAAAAAAATGCATGAAGCCCTGAGCACTCTAAAATGTACTTTACCTTGGCATAATTATTTCAAAGTTACCTTCAAGAATACATCAGTTTTCCTGCACATAAACTAGCAGTCCCTGGCTAGCTAAGGACATGCCCACACAATACAGTGGACTGTGTTTTCAACAGCCCTGACCTTGCAGGGCAGAGCAGAGCAACAGAGAAAACCCAGTTCAGATTTTGAAGGCAATATAACTACATTAACACATTTCTGCTCCTGACCTAATGTGCACCTCAGCAGAGATAATCATCTTGGTTACCAAGTCAGAACCACCAGTACTGATGACACTGTTTCCAATGTCCATTTGGGGCAAGTTTGCTCCATTACTACTCATTACTTCTCTCAGAAATACTCTAACTCATCCATACATGTTTCTGCTGAAAGATGGAATAATGCTAGAAACGTTAATCTTTACTCCATCTCATCTATGACAGCCAATGGAGAAAAAAAAAAAAAAAAAAGTTGGAGGTAATTCTAAACTCTCTTTGTGTGCTTATATTCTGGAATATTTTGTGTGACAAAATCAGTAACAAAATCTTTTTGGAGCAACTCTGGTAGTGGGTTAGATTTTTACAATACTTTCTACAGAAATCGTAGACTACACTTTATCTCCCTGCACAGTTCCAACCTACAGCTTCTAGGATTTTGTGTGGGAAACAAGACAGGTCAATTCCTGGCCCTGTGCTGAAGGAACTCTGACAAGGAACTACATGGCCACTGTGTGTTGACCCTGGCCATCAGCTCACCCATCCAGTCACTCTCTCTCCCTGCAATGAGATGGAAGACAGAATTGGAAAGGCAAAAGTAACAAAAACTCATGAATTGTGATAGAGATAAA
Organism: Cygnus atratus; assembly: GCF_013377495.2. Lineage (NCBI taxonomy): Eukaryota > Metazoa > Chordata > Aves > Anseriformes > Anatidae > Cygnus > Cygnus atratus. The sequence goes on along the minus strand of NC_066362.1, from coordinate 199,097,575 downwards.
TCAATAAGCGAAGGACAGGAAAGAAAAAAAATAATAATAATGTAAAGGCATTCGCTCACCACCTCCTACCAGCAGACTAATGCCTAGACAAAGTCCGAGTAATGGCTACCTTGGAAAAACTCCTCCCCTATTCCCTGCCCCAGTTTTACTGCTGAGCATGGTGCTATTTGGTATGGAATGTCTCTTTGGCCAGTTTTAGTCAGCTGTCCTAGCTGTGTCACCTCCCAGTCTCCTACCCAACCCCAGCCAACTCACTGTGGCAGCACAGTGGGATAAAGAAAGGGCCTTGGCACCATGTAAAGTACTGTTCAGCAACAGGTAAAACACTGGCGTGTTATCAACTGTTTTGGTCACCAGTCTAAAGCACAGCTCCTATGGGTTGCTATGAAGAAAATAAATTCCATCTCAACTAGACCCAGTGCAGTGGTTCACCGCAAAATGGTGCTGTTGTGAAAACAATCACCTCTTTTTAAATAATCAGGGGAGCGGGACCTCAGTGTGCAAATGAGGAAAATGCTGCTTCACACTTTAATGCACCTTTATTAAATCCTTTAATCTGACCAACTGTAGGAATACCATTTCTCTGTTCTATCACCATTGACATGTGAGGAAATTGAGTAAATATTGTTAACCATACATGAAATTGAGTATCCTGCCCCAGTTTCAAAAACTGTAAGAGAAACCAGAGTCTATTTCTATCAATACTGGGAAGCTCCATGCTTGAGCCTGTGGTTCCCATGATTGATTAAGACCATTCATTAAGTAACTTGATGAAGAGTAATTTCTTCTCGAGATTGATCATCTCTTGGAGATAACCTATCTCACAGTCAAGCAACAGTATAAGCAACATTATAGAAGACAGGTTTTCCTTTTGTTAATACCTTACTGGCTGTCAGCAGACCAGAAGACAACTCGGGGAAAATTAAAAAGTACATAAACATAGCCCTTCTTCGAATCCACAGTGTAAAAAGTAGGAAATTACAATATTTCTGGCAGTATTTCTAAATATTCCACAGGTAAACCTCCAGAACAAAAAATACTTAAGGCTCAAATGTATTGCCTGAACATATGCATCTGTAATTTGAGATGTTCAATGGTTATGAGACCTCTGCTGAGGGCTAATGAATATAATAAAATGTTTATGGGAAAACCATCACAATCTGAAACATCCAGGACATCCTTGGACATCCAGGTCACCTCAGTACTAGGCAAGTGTTTAGACAGCTTGAGAAACCAGGCATGTATTCACACAATCAGTTTGAAAGCATTGAGAGCTCTTATTCTACAACACCAGATAAGAGTGATTTTATTTGCAAAACAGTAAAACAAGTTTTAATGATAAGCGATACCAGAGGATTTTCTAAAACTGTTGCAGAGATGTTAGTTCTAATTACTATAAAAGGATAGTGAATAGTTTTTCTGTCTTTCCTAAGCCAGACATTTAGTTTGCTTAAGAGAATGTAGATGATAACTTATACCCGATTGCTGTAGATTACATAGCCTGGCCAAAATTACAGCCCATGAAGAAAAATAAATACATGTAGCAACAAAATTAAAGCTTCCATCTAATACAAATTTTGAATAGTAGCAGTACATTTAGGTCTTTTGTGAATTTTTAATATCTTCATGGAAAGTGAAAATATCCTGCACAGAAAAAGGCCAAGTTTTAAAAAAAAAATATATGATTAAGACATTATTTACTGTATTTCATTACAAAAAAAAAAAATTTCTCAAAGAGCTACAATATGTTGCTTTTTATCAATGAGATTTATGTTCATTTCACTGAATTCAATGAGTTTAAGCAGAACTACATTCTTTCATATTATCAAATCTTTCATATTATCAAAGAAGGGAAAGAAATGTTTCTTCACCACTATTTAATGGTAAGATAAATTCCTCTCTGGCCTGAGATGTGCACTCAACAATATTAAACAGAGCCAGCTCTGTGTCTTACAAAGTCAGAGTAGCTTTTTGTCTTCAAAACTATTTGGTAAGAGACATGGTGGTTACACAAATGTTCTCCCAAATATATTCTTACTATAAAGACCAGACTATAAGGTCTGGTCACCTCCAGATAACCCTGAAGAGTTTAGTGAGGGAGATAGACTGTGGAAGCTAACTAAATGGAAGAGTGCCTGTTTAGGATACTTATGAACCGATCACTCCTAGCTGTCTCTAAAGCATTAAAAAAGAGAGCGAACTGCCAAGGTGAAGTATCATTCCCTTGAAAAGAACTCATTTATCATTGTATTTAAGAACTTGAGCTGTCACTGTCGATAAATGAAATGGTCCATTGATATAATTCAAGTCACTGATGTGTGGCTCCAATATATAATGCTTAATTAGGTGTACTAGATTAACTTATTTTTATGTAGTGTTTATGTTTTATGGAATGAGCCATTTAATTAAAAAGGCCCAAGTAGAACACAGTCTCACATCAAAGGCCCACCCTTTGATTGCAAATAAAATTTCCAAACTGAAAATCTAAATCAGAGAAACAACAGAAAAATTAACTGTTGTGAAGACGATTGTCTCCCAGCACGCATATGCTCTCTAATTAATTTATAAGAAATGATTTGAAACTATTCTAGCTGTAAAACTGACATCTTTCTTTGTTCAGTTCAGGCCTAGCATTTAGGGTCTGAACATGGGCAGAAAGTCATAGCGTTTACCTCATCTGGTACAGGCTATAATCCACTGAGAAAGACAAACTCTGGTGTTCGTCCTATTCCAAAATATTTATCCAAGACCAATATGATTAACTGCTATTTTGAGATACTGTCTTTCTTCATTGTCCATAGACAAATCACAGGCTATAGACAACTACTATCTTGGAATACACACCTCATGTATTGATAATAAAAGTCAAGTTAAATGAATACTGATCATAGAAGCCAGTGAGACAAAAACTTCCAAAGAAGCTAGTGAAGACTTCAAACGTACATTGAATAATGATTGCTTTCTAAAAAGATGGGAATGACAGCAAGAAGGTATTCAATATGGGGCACATAAAATACAACCACACCTGTTCAGGCTTATCATAAGAGGAAATTTGGAATGAAAGGCTTAGAGACTCATCTATATGATATACCTTTTCTGGTAAGAGGGATAGATATATTCAATAAGGATATATATTTTCCTGTAACTGTTTCTTTATAAAGTCCTTCCATAAAAAATACATGACATGACATCATAAGTTTCCTACCTGTCCCTCTTTCTGTCCATCAGTATAAACTTGTATTAACAAGTTAACAGTGAACATTAACACTGAAAGTCAAAGTTAAAGTTTTAGTTCCTAACAGTTGTTGTTTTGTTTGTATGTTTGTTTGGTTTTAATTAATGGTGCTCTAGCCATGTTTACAGCCACCATGACGAAGGCTTAAAGAAGAGCCAAAGGCTCTTACAGAAGAGCCAGGAATGCAGAAACTACATCAAGTCATTAGCTTGGCTAGTCCTTCACCTTTCTTCAAATTTGGAGACTCACAAGAGGGCAGTCCTGTAATCACTGACTCCAGTGACAAAGCTTCTGCTGACTATACTGGCTCAGCATAAACTGCTAGGGAGTACTAATATGTATCTCTAGGCAATAAGAAATATCTCAAGACTTTTCTATTGAAGATTTCTGTCCTTTCAAAACCTTCAATATTAGTAGCTAGTGGGCAAAAAATATCTATAAATATAACCAGACAAAAAGAGAGCTAAATATTTTATGAATTAAAAGTGAACCTGTAAGTGGTAATTTGCATGGATTATTTTCTGAAGGTGTGTTTTATTGATGTTAGAATTCGAAATCATTGAATTTCTAAAAAATCTTAGGAAGCATATCAGCAAGAAGAGATGTCTATTTTCTATATACTTTTTTTTTTTTTTTTAACCTATCAGATACGCAGACATTTTCTAATTTTAAAAGTTCATTAATTTTCATTTACTCACATTTAACTTTATCTGTACATAAAGACCAAAATCAGAACTAAGACTGATTGTATGTTACATGCAAGTCTATTAAATCACAAAGAACACTGAATATTCTAGAGATTCAAAATCACAGAACCTTTTCCAAGAAAAAAAAAAAAAGTGAATTTTCACAATACACAAAAAATTTCTCTATAAGTGTAAATCATAGCTGAGGAGAACCCCTACATCTTCAGGTTCTCAGAATGCAAATTTTCATTCAGTAAAATATACAGACACACACAGATCTTTAAATGCACAAGTACTCTCCATTGGTATTACATTTTGCCTTTTTGTGTCCTGGGAGATTTACTTCATAAATCAGTCAATGTGAGTGGAACCTAATTACCCTGGAAGGGCTCTATCGCAGACCAGAAATTCATCCTCATGTAACAAGTCAGAGGAACAGAAGTGAAGTTTTCCTTAAAAAAAAAAAAAAAAAAAAGAGAGAGAGAGAGAGAGAGAGAGACCTGCTTATGAACATTAATTTGGTCCTCCTTAGTCCTTAGCAAAGTTTCTTTTTTCTTTTTTTTTTTTTTTTCTAAATTGTAAATTCACAGTCAAAATGACCGAAAGGAACTGTGAAGGTGTGCAGGTAGTCTTTCAGCAATCACAATTCCTCTTATTTTTAATTTGTTCATCTAAATGCATTGTAATGATTCAATCACATTGTAATGATTCAATTTACTTATTTATTTATTTTTCTGTTGTTCTCAAGGTATGACTTCCACAAAGCAAATTTTGCAGCCAGACCTCCTCCATCTTTTTTCCATTCTGGGTCACAATGTTCTGTAACTATCAAACTGTGAGAACATATCTCTGGAAACTATGTGCCATTTCAAATTATTCAGTTGATCATGAGTGTTTTGTAATTGAATATTGGAAAAACTTTAAACAATGTCACCTGTTAAAAGAGAATGAAACATTGGTGTATAAAAACGAGCATCAACATCAATGAAAAGAATCTCACATAACAAGGTCTAAGCCAATGCTGCAGTCCTCATGGAAGTGTTAAAAATGTGCTTCTCCAAAACTCTGAGTTAAAACCTCCTGCTTAAGACTGAGAATGAGCAGACATGATTTTCAGCTTGCCCTGGAATGTCATTCATAAACGAAAAAATCAAAACTTTCATTGTTTGCTAAAGTCTCTTTTTTAACAAAGAAATCAACAATAAGAAACCAATGTTCATCTCAGTGCTTTTCTTTAAGCTTTATCTCTTAGAACTATTCAACTGCCATCTTCTGGGGATCTGTGCCCTCTTTTCTTATTCAGGTGTGGAAGCTGATTCTACAAACCTTATTCCTCATACAGTTGAATTTACTTCAACACTTTTTTTTTTCATTTTTATTTTTATTTTTTTTTTCAAGACAGGGTAGAATTATCCCTGTTTTACAGGTGAAAAATTGAGACATTGAAGGACTAAGGGAGAGAGCAGAATACCTCATTAAGCACTTCTAATTTAAGCATTTCAGTATCTCAGTATTAGGATTCTGACTCATCTTAATTTGAGGCAACAAGTCAAAGTTCCTAATTTAGAAGGTTATTTATCTTTGTTGTTTTCTGTTATCAAGCAACTGGAATAGGTTTCATCTGACTGAACATTTGAATGACCCCCTGTAGGACAGTTATGCTCCTGTCTGCTATTTACTCATTACAGTCCTCAGTGAGTAGTGGGGTGAACCCATGCTTTTATGCATGGATCCAGAGGACTCAGAATATCTAAATTTGGCTTCTATGCTTCCTCTCATTGGGTGCCAAGCACTCCTGAGCTTAAGCACTCTAGTCATTCTGCCAATGGGAACCGAACATCCAAATGTCACCTAAAATCCAAATCCCTCAATTGCCTGAGGAACGGAAATCAGAGCATACTCTCCCCAGTTCCCATTGAGTAGTCTTGCAACTAGGCTTCTGAACTATGCTTTTTTTGCTTTTCTTGCCATCCTTCTGGTTCAGATTCACCATTTTGGCATTATTTCTGAAGAAGCTCCCAGTGTCTGAACACAACCTTTGAACACTGCAGTGGGACACAAAACCAAGTAGCCTTAGAACTGATTGATACCTCCCACTTTGAGATTTGAATGAGATTTCTGTGCTGTAGGTTGTAGTCCATGCCTTTGTCATGTGCAGAGCACAGCTAAGAGCTTGGCCTCCCTGGAGAATTAAACAGAAATCAGTGTTTTGGTTTTTTTTTTAACCCCCAAGTTATCTAAAATCTCAAATAAGCTTGATGAGAATGTTTCTTAATCTGTGCTTCTCAGCACAGATGTGTATGGAAATTATATTTCCTTTGAAGATAAATAATTAAACTGAACCTTAATGAAAATTTAATGGCCATTGGAGCATGGACTACCATGATCACCGTCAGGGTTCTGAGGGCCCTGATACAATTTTACAGCCCTGTCCAGCCTCCTTGGGACCTCCACCAACCCTGTCTGTGTCCCAGTTCAGCCCACACCAGGGCTGTCAATCCCTTCCCCAGTGGTGCCGTAGGATGTTGGTCTCCTGCCAAGGGCCCCACTGCTCCAGGACCACCTTTGGGTTGACACACCAGCCTAGCCTCGACCTGTCCCCATCCCTATGGAGGTGACCAGGACTGAGGCTGCCCAGCTGCCCCCTGGCCTGCCCTGTGCCCTGGATGGTGTGGTGGGGTTGGCCCTGGCTGCCAGGCTGTGTCCTGCCACCCCAAGGAGCCCCTGCTTCTCCCAGCACCCTGACAATCACCTCCTTGAATTTAATTATTAGTTAAATTCATTTTTAAGCATTCAGTCATTCCAGCTCTCAAAATGGTCTGCTTGAAGATATTTGTGCTGCACAGGATTTTTAAAATAAGTGTAGTCTTCTAAGCCCAGGAAAACCTTATTATGGCACATTGCCTACTCCACATAGTCAATATACAGCAGTATACATAGTTTGCAATATAGTTTGCTGGTGAAATGGGTCCGGAGGAAGGTAGTGGCAATCTGTTATGTTAAGATTTATAAGACAATTCCCAATTGTCATACTTGCATTCACTCCTCCTGCAACCCATTAATCAAGAGAAAAACAGCTCATCTCTACAGTTAGAAACAGTTACCCAACTTCTCCCCTACAGTAGCCTCCCCTGCTAGATGCAAAATGGATCATGAAGCAAAGCCCTCAGATACTTTAATGTTCAACAAGTACCATGAGCAAAAATTGAAACTGATAGCACTTTGAGAGAACGCCAGCTGCCAAGAACAGTTTTTGCTAAGAAGCGGACGTACCACCTATTTTGCCAATTCTTTTAGGGGCAGTAGTTTCTGGCAGAAGGGCAGGACAGACAGCTGGAGATGGTAATTTCTTAAATTGTCCTGTATTAAACCATCAGAACTCATTAGTCTGGTCTACATTATTTGCTATTCTCACATACTTTGTAGATGCAGTGTGAGGTGTTTCATGTCCTGTGGCTGAGAAATAACTGAGCTTTAAAGTTCAGATGCAGATTTGAGTTTCCAGCATGATAAGACATTTTGATGCAGTTTCCATTGTGGGTCACATACTTACATTTAGTTTAAGGCCACTGTATTTTTTTATTTTAATGATTGTGCCAATTTCAATTTTATTTTTTTTGAGACTACACAATTTTTTCTTAAATATGTTTCCTCTTTTAAATGCTACATATATAACATACACTTAAGCAAGTATGTTTCACAGATACATTACATTAATATAGTAATGTAAGCCATATGGTTCAAATTCTCTTGGAATAAATTAGGAGCCATTATATGTGTTGTTATTCCAAGTGGATTTTTATGAATGGTTGCTTTATTCTCTGTAGCATATGTCTTCAGTATGATTCTTCTCTTAATGTTTGTGCAGTGAATTTGTTCAAACCAACCAGGTTTACTGTATATGAAGTTTTAATTTTGCAAATGTGATATTCTTATAATTTGTAATAACATTGCACTTATCTGTTAAACAAGTGTCCACATAGAGTGAGATATATTTTCAACGTCTTTTAATAGTGTTAGAATTATTCTGCTAATTACAAATGCATCATGCTGAGTTGCTTATTTAATTAGTACTAACATGTTAATCAGAAGCACAAAAAATAAGTTTAGGAAGGAAAGATTGTTCTGAAATCTTTAATTTCTTTTTCCCATCAGTCACATGGGGCTATTGCATAATAACATCAATTCTCTCCTTATTCACAGGCAAATTAAAGTGGTCTTGCCTGTAGTTGAAAAATACTCCATTGGAGTCTATCAAACACAAAGCCATATGCCTACCTGTCAAATCATCTTCAATCTGAGACTTTTATGTACAGGACAGTGGCAACTGAGAGACCAGGACAGGAGTTAGAACAAATAGAAACAGGTTCATTTCACTATCCTCTTTCTAGAAGTGAGCAAAACACTCACTTTCCATATTGCATGTGATACCTAGAAGACTAATCTTTAGTGTAGTTTGATGTACTCCAAAATACTGAGAAACTTGTAACTAATAATTTGGAGACAAAGTTTAACAAACCATTTGAAAATCAAGCCATTTTTTTGAGCTTAAAACTCAAAAGAAGAGCCTCATTTTATAAGAGGATGGTGTAATTCTATGGCCTCGTTACCACATGATTACACTAGAAACAATCTGGCTATGCCACCGAACATGATAAAGCATTTATTATAAGGCATCACAAATTAGTTGGCATAAAAATTCCAGCCATCCTTGCTGTAGGCTGTGATAATGCTTTTGTAGAAAGGTCTGCACAGTCACACAAGATAACTACATGGGGAGATGAAACACGGCAGCAATCACTTCACACTATGGGTAGGTACAGGGTTGTCTCCTTCATAAAGAGTAACCTGTTTCCAAGGATTCTGCTCTAATGGTCCTGGCATCCAACTTCAAGCTCATGCGTAAATAGCTACCTATATTTTTGCAGTGGAGATATGGCTCAAATTTATACTCAAACATAGCCTCAAGTCTGTGCTTGAAATCTGAGGTACATGTGGCCACTTATAATGCATTCATCATCACACTGACTCTTAACAGCCTTGGGAGAGAAGATACTGTTAATATGTAAGGTAAGTGGCAAATTGTCTTTCTTTTCCAAAGGGTGTTTTGACATTTCAGAAATTATTCTTCCATGCTGTGGAAACATGCTAATTTTTTTATTTTTTTTTTTGACAGGAACCAGGAACTGAGATGGTTTCTGCCACCCTCTTCTAAGAATCAGTGGTGAGAGCATCCACTGAAGATATTAGAGAAGTAAGAGAAATCTTTACTTTCTCAGACATGTTATTCCTGTTTCTACCTCCGTCTTACATACAACCACACACAAGACTTGTTTTTAAATTTTAAATTCTGTCAGGACTTAAATTTTGACTAGAAACCTTATCTTTGTTTTTTCTTTTTTCTTTTTTTTTTTTGTCTTCACACTGATTCTTATATTCTCAAGGGAAATACCAGTTTCAGCTAGTCAACATTTTCTGGTTATGGAGATTTAAAAGAGAATTTCAAGGTAGTTCTGCTTATGGTATCAGTTTACAGAACCATTAGACAAGTCAGCTCACTTGTAGTCAGGGGGCACCAGACTCTTAATGCAAGATTAATCTTGTATCCCCTCCTAATGACATACTATCCTACTTCTTTTTATTTATTCATTTTTATATATATTTTTTTAGTTCAGCATAATTTTCTTTTGTGTGCCCAGGATTTGATTTTTCCAGCAGTCAACCTTCACTGGGGCTGGGAGTGAAAGGCAGGGAGTAGGGAAGGGGTGTCAGGATAGGAGACAAAGATTCTTAGGCTCTTCTTTGTCAAATATATTATGTGACTTTAAGGTCTTCTCCTACGTGGTGCATTGTGTCTCCTCTGAAAGTTCATGACACTTACTGACAGTGATGCACAGGAAGTTGCCTGTGCTGGATTGCATGGAAGCTGTGACAATACTTCTAGGTAGTAAGTTAAGGTGTTCACATCACAAAGGCTGTCAAAAAGCATCAGATGTCAGCAGCACTCTGTCAGCAGCTTTCTGCTGTTATCCTGCCCAGCTGTGCACAAAACTGTGGCCAGGACAGTTTCTGTATCACACTGTACTTACTATAATTCGGCAATAAATTGAAGTCTATTAATAAGTTTCATGGCCAGCCTAAACTGTAAACAATGTTGCAAAGCAATGGGCAAATAGGCATTCACTGGAAGAATGAAAGGTTTTAAAACTTATTACTCAGCTTTTAACACAGGCTGTCAGAATTTTTTCCAGTGTTTTCTTTCCCCCCCAAAAAAGACAATAACCCTTCCTCGGAGAGCACATACTTGTAGTATCGTATTCTGGAGTTCTTGCCAGACATCTCCTTCACCTCCTACACCTTTCACAGGACAGTCTTTGAGCCAAATTATATCCTAGTTTATTGGCACAATTCATATATATCACCATAAAATACACAGGAAGTCTGCAGATTTCCTCATGGATGCTGGTATAATACTTCAGGTCTATCAAACCTTCTGGTATTTTCCCCAGTTGTCTGTCTTGAAACTGTGTTTGGTATAATTATTCTCGTGTGTATTCTCATCATTACCTGCCTTGTTCTGCCTGCTGGGAGGTAGTGTCTTGCAGATGTTCACAGTGGCTCCCTGCAGAGATTAAAAGAATGATGATCTACTTGCCATCCATTTTTTATAACTTTGTAACTCCTGTAGTTAAGTAATTAAACTGTGCAAAATCACTGCTTTTTATGGGGACATGTTTGCATGTGTCCTCTCTGAAATGGTCTGTGATTGCCATGACCTCTCTACTTGGTAACTCAGTCAAGGTCACTCAGTGGCTCAGTTATAAATGTTGCTGCTACTCTATGAAATATTTAGAGCATTTGCAAACCTGTCACATTCCTAAGCTGTGTTGACACTGTAGGAAAAGAGCAATCCTCGAAAGCATGAAGTAAAAAAACATTCTCCTAGTTCTGCCATCATTTCTGCACCTGCTTAACTTTTAACAGTCGAATGAATGTAGTGATTTCATTCAAATCTGTAAAACTGCATTATCAAAAAAAAAAAAGAAAATTTTTCAGTGGTAGACTGCGATGTTGAATATAAAATCTGGGCTAAAATATTCAAGCAAAAGAAGCAGACAGCTAGGGAGGGCAAATCAGGGCACACGAGCTAGACTGTAGAACTGTAGCTAGCACTTCCCTTTCGCTGTTGACTCTGAGTTAGTTGCTTAAAACAATTCCATTCATGCCATCTTACACTTGAGAATTCAGATGCTTTGTACTACAAGACTCTGTGTCATTCCTATCAGTGCAGTTTCTTCTCAGCTCTGAAGAGAGTAATCAAAGACTCCTCTAGTTCTTGCCTTATACCTGTCCCTTCAGATTACCACTACAAGTCCATTCATGGAAGCACTAGAAATTCCACTTTAGAAAGCAGGTATAAGGAAGTGACTGAGGGTTAATGACTTTTTGTAGCTTCACCATATTGATTAAAAGTTGTCCCTTGCTAACTACAAACATAATTTCTAATTTGAAAATGAAGCATCAAATTTAATGGGAGATGGAAAAGCATGGAGGGACCAGAACTCAGTGAGATTTTAGGCTGCTATCTGAAAGTAATCACAGAAGATCTTTTTTTTTTTTTTTTTTGAGGGGGGGGCAGTGTCATGTGTAGAAAATTTCTGTATAAAAGGCAACAAATGCCTGACTAGGGCATGAAAACTTCAGATGAAACAACTAGTTTCAAAACAAAAATTGTGTTGTGTGTCTGTGTTATTCTAAAACAGATTTCAAACCGATGTCCCCTAAAACAGGCTGGTCTGGTACAGACTAGGTCTCATGTTACTCCTTGTCCTACTGTCCTGTGTACTGTCCTGTGTTTAGCAAACAAGCCCTAGGGGACAGGAATCAGTCTTCATCATATGCTCGTAAAATTCATAGCTTAGTGAGGAACTGGCCTGTGTGCTGATCAGGCAGTCCCTGCAATCTAGAATCCCCAAAGTTATTTAATCTCCTTTGTTCTGCTTAGGTGTCTTCCTCCTGCAAATCTGAGTGGGAAACCATGTCAAAGCCTACATGCTTTTATGGCTAGGGATCTTAAATAAAGCTTGACACATGCTACTTTTTCATATATATAATGAATTGTTACCCTAAGGGTTTCAAAAACATTTACAACTTAATTGAAATGCAGTCATCACTCTAGAAATTATTATTTTATGTTGCTCAGGTTATGATATTGTATAAAATGTGCCATGTACGATGCAGGCAGATATGAGTAAAGACACAGCCACTGCTTGGGAGATATTAGAATCCATAAAAATTGAGACTGCCCAAGGGGGAGAGCAGAAAAAGGGAGAGAAATGATAGGTATATCCTGCAAGAAGATGGTCTAAAAATATTAGAACAATTTTAAAAGCATTTTACATAACATCTTAAAGTAACATCCAAGCTATGCTTGATTTCAAATCAAGAAACTTGGTAACTAATTCCTGGAAAGGACCTTTCTTTTCTTAATCATAATTAAGATTTTAAGATTTTTTTTAATGGAGCAAAGGCTGTGCTGACATTGTTAATTAAAGGAATTAGACTCCAAAGCCAACAAACTTTGCATGTCTTAATGTACATCCTTCCCTTTCTCATGGATATACCTAAACTCAGATCAGTTTCTTCAAGAACTGAAGGCTGCAACTATTGCTTTTCTACTGATCTCTAAAGAATTGAGAGCACCAAGCTGTCATCTGGGAAGCTATCTCAGAGATCTGTAGCAGGAGATAAAGGAGACCCTGAATTGGAATAAACATGATCAAGCCCATCTTGCTGCTTCTGCTCTCCAAGAAGGAAGGTGAGAAGGTCTGTGGTGTCAATGATGAAGACAGCTGGAGGAGATAGGGATACTGAGAGAGACACCTTGAGAGAAAAAATCCTTCTTGAAATCTCCCATCCCCATATGCTGTCCTCTCTGAGCTCGTTCACTTTTGTCTGAACTACTTTGGGTCTATTCCTTTTGCTCCAAAACAGGGCTTGAATTTCAAGAGGGTTTATCTGTCTTCTCTTGTTTTGGAGAGTGTACCCTACCTTTTATCATAACTGAACTTAACTTCTGTGTCCCCAATACAACCTTCTGTTGCCATTTTTCTCCCTTTAAATTTTTGATTCTGTGGGTTTGTAGCCAAAAGACAGATTAAAAGCATAGGTATTTCATCAACCTCTTGCCATATATTGGTTGCAAATTATGATATTACCCCAGAACTTGCACATTCTGCAGCTCTGGATTATTACTTTTTTTTTCTTTTGTTGTTGTTGTTGTTTGCCACAGGGAAGAGATGATTAAAACAGTAGTATTCAGTCCCGCGTATTCAGTTCATGGTCTGATTAGCCCATAGAGTGGGTGCAAGGAAATTGAAAAGTTCATTGTCATTTGACTATGATGTGTGTTCCATAACATAACCTTTCCAGTGGTATTTATTTCCACATTTCTACAAAGTTAAAAAACTGTCTCACCAAAATGGTTCCCAACCCCTTTCACCAGTAAGGTGAATCTCTGCAAGGTATCTCTGCATCTGCATCTCTGTAAGGCAGGTGCAAAGACCACTGCTGTTTTAGCAAGGTAAACAAAATGCTCTACAGGTGGAGTACAAGGTAGGTAGGGCTGAGTCTGTGTAAAGGATCTCAGACTTTTCAAGCTGGGCTCAGAAACACTGTTAATGAACTTTGATGTCAATGTAATTCATGGGCTCATTTTCTGTATGACCGAATGATCTAGAAAGGTTGGAGTAATGTTTTGAATTCCAATGTCAATTGTAATTTATCTTATTTAAAATAGGAAAGCCTCCTTGCTGGGTGATCTGAAGAAAATTCTTCACTGGAAATCAGACATGATAATAAATCACTTCTTGGTTTTCTCACATGAATAATTTGTATCTTGTTATGCAAAGCCTGGCAGCTAATTTGAAGTTGAGACCAGAAACAAACAAATAATCAATGTTTCTCATTCTCAGATTTGCTTTTCAGAGAGGCAAAAGCACTCTGCGTAAGAAATCAAGTAGTATACTGAAGAGTGAAGAAGTAAATGCAGTGACAAGTTAAGGCTTAGCAATAACAATACTGCAACACAGCAAGCAACATAGCCAATAAGTGACGGGGGCAATGTCACCTTGAGCTTTAGTACCTCCCTCTAAATGTATATGTCTTAAGGAAAGAGGAAGCATAGCATATCTTACCTCTACACTGGAAAGAAAGGGACTGCACCATAGGCAAGGTTGGGACACTTTAAGAACTGAGCTGTAGAAGACAGAAAATTAATTTTTTTTGGTGGATAAATAATATTTGGGTCTGATGTGTTCTTTGGTCATTTCCACTGCACCACACTCAAATGCTTGTGCCAACAGAAGATCAGAAGTTAAAGAGGGGCACAAATGAGCAGCTGGAGTGAGAACAGGGCAGAAGATTGTTTCTTCTGATGACCGCTCTGGCTCATGTTAGCTGAAAACATACATCAAGCTTCATATGAACTGTAGTCTGCACTCACTTTGGAAAAGCTGTGAGAAAGAGTATGACCTTTAGTTGTAAACACAGAAATCTGCCAAGTTATTTTTGCTCCTGGAATATCACAATGTATGGACCAGATTCAGGTCACTTATTCCGCCTAAAGCTTTCTACCAGATGTTTCCTATCGGTTGCCTTACTTGTGTTCCACTCAGCACCATGCTTAGCCCTTCTGAAAGTCTGAAGTATTAAGTATCAGAGGTATTAGGTTCCCTCTTCTAACAGGCTCATGAATACTGCTGACATAGGGATTGCCTGGGTATAGCTGTATTTACACCGTCAGCCATAAAGCCAGTTAGATTTTTGATAGGTTCAGAGTTTCTTCTTCAGTATCTGCAGAAACAGGTAATTTCTCAGTTAGGCAAGAGTAGTTTTAAGAATAAAATTAAGACTTTTTGACTGTATTTAACATCCAGCAGAGAATCAGAATACAACAAGGATGGTGATGTTGTGTTGAGTGGCTTACTATTTGGGTTTCCATGTTCTGTAAGATATCAGTCTCTTTTCAGGTTATATTACTTTATTTTTAAATCTTCATTTTAGCAATCACTTATGAATTTGTGGCTAGACAGTTCCTTCTGGAAAAGTGTGGGAATGGCACATAATTTATTAACTATGTGCAGGAGGAAATAACCATTTCTGATTTTATGTTGTTTTGTTTTATGTTGTTTTACCTCTGAACAGTTCAGAAATGCCCAGACACTGAAAAGTGTTTGGCCAAAATATGGTTGGTAATGTGGAAAGAAAATGCTTTCCTCATCTGTTTGAATCATTAGAAGCCCTGAGTCAGATTCAGTTATTTCTCTTTCACCATGCTACTGATTTCAGCTTCTGTTAAAAAAAAAAAAAAAAAGGATACCTTGCTACTACTGGGCAATCTAATTCTGTTCGTACAAATCTGAACTCAGTTCATTAAAAGATTTTATTTTAGATATTTTCTTGCACACTTGTATGAGGCCTGTTAATTTTGATAACAAAACTAATTATGTCTGATAACAAGGCATACCCAAAAGACTTATAATAGGAAGATAGAAAGTCTTGTAGTCCAAGATGTAGTGTTTTATCTAGGTAATCTTGGTTCTAATTTAGATTATATAATGGTTTTACTATTTGTAATTTAACAAATCCCTTGCTTATGCTAGATCAAATTAATCCTACCTGAGTTAGACACTAAAGACCATCATGCCTTTTGCAGTCAATGGAGGGAGACAGACTTCCAACGGGTGTTCACATCTCAGATTTTCTGACCTGTGACGGTTCAATTTCCTTTCTGCTGATGACAGAGAATGAGTAAAAGTGTATGGCTAACGAAAACATCTTCAAATTTTAAAGTGAAGCAAAGTTATGTGGATAGCCTCGAGTATGTTTCTATTGCAGAATATCCAAGCTGGTTCTTACTGAGATAATTGAGAGCAGAGGTGTTCCTGTGTGAGCAGCTGTGGCAACACAGGGACATCTCAGTTCTGTAAAGTCCCGTTCCACCTTCCTTCCTGTGTTTTAGGAAGTGCTATGTGGCATGTTCTATGTATGCAGTATGTTCATCTTCTTCCATACACCTTTATATCCACAAACATTTTTTCCTTCAGAAAAAAGAGGGTGTAGTCCAGAATATTTATTATCATCTAATAAATCATAAATCTTCACTCATATTTATCACTATTATATTTCAGCAGTGCAGATTTCTATGGAATTACATTCATGAAAAGCGAATGAGGATAAATCAATGGGATTCATCGAACCTAATATTAAGCATTCACACTGTAAAAAGATTTTTTATGCAGTTAATCATTTTGACCTACATTTTTAATCCAAGGGAAAGAAAAATAGGCATGTCTATAGTACACCATGTGAACTGGTTTAGATTTCTTCTTTTGCAGTAGCTGTATTATGTGCAAAAGGTCGATCTTCACCACTGAGATGACAGTGACTAGCTCAGGTGTAGACATTTCCCCTGTAGATGTTTACATTCAGTGAGCTTCATGCCTTCTGAAATGTCGAAAAATGCTGTGATCTTTGGTTCTTTCTGACACAACTTTTGCCAGGCCAACTCCTACACACATACTCCACACTATTCCATACTCCATTAACTATATACAATATGTTGTCAGGTCTAATTAATCATCTTCATGGTTTTCTAGATCACCATCCTTACTCAACATGATTTGCCCACTGATAGGAAAAGGTGACCGTGTCTTTTCTGCCTGATTTCTCTCATGAGATTGTCTCATTACCATTCCAAGACCATATTTGAAATCTGAGCAGAAGTCTGGAGTATTTCTATGTCCAAATTCATTACCTAGGTATTTTTGAAACAAGTATGACTTCAGTGTGTCTCACCTGTTATTTAGTTTTTAGCAGCTTCTCATGAGTGATGTTTCAAAGGAAGTCTGGACAGTTCTGTAATGTATTTAAACATCTGGGTGATGCAGTAGTTGGAGAAAGTTTTCCTTCCTGAACTACACAGATAAATGGCTTGTGATTCAAAGATGAGACCAATCAGTCTTCAGAGCATGATTCTGGGTGCATCTCTACCTTGCATCATGCTGGAGTATATGGAACATTTATATAGTATTACTCAGTTCTTGGCAGAGATATCCAGTTGGACCCTGCAAACTGGGCAGCATTAATACATCACAGGACATAAGTGAATTACCTTGGTCTGTTAGCAATACTAATTAACCAGGACTCAGAGACACACTTACTTGGTTATTTTATTCTATTTCCAGAGATAGCTTGTCTGACATAGCTCATAAATTTATACACTTTTATTCTTTGCATGGAGGAGATGTGCCCTGGAGTGTCCTGGCTCCTAATGGGTGTCACTTCCTGGGTAGCCTCTTTAATTTCAGTGTGGTATAAATCCTTATAAAATTAGTCAAACCTAGCTGTGCTTGCTTATAGCAAAAATCATTTTGTTCTTGATGTTATCTGAAAACTGTTAGGCAGTAGAGAATCATCTATTTTTCTTCAGAGAAGCTCATCTAAGAATAGAAAACAGCATACAAGAATTAGTCTTTTTAGCCATAATCATAAGTGATTTTTATGTAACAAAGCTTTTATGATAACAAAACCATAGTACTTGACTCAACTCACAACAGTCTTTAACTAGAAACAAAACTAAATGTGTTAGCAGCATGGTAATTTAATTATTTCATTTATATTACTAAATCTGGAAGATATATTTAGATATATTAAAAGATTGAAACGTTTTGCAAGGAACTGTCTGATTATAACAGAAGAAGACAGTTTTTGTCTTTGGGGAGTCTGTACTTGAATAGACAAGAAAGATAAAAGAGAAACAAAAAGACTGGGGGTGAAATAACTCTCCTAAGCTCATGGAGCAGATCAAGGGCAGAGCTATATTTTACTTCTCCCTCCAAGTGTTCCCTGTCTTTCCTTATGTATTTTTTTGCAAGATGTTAAATTCATTCATTGATTCTTAAACTTCACGTGAATCCTGGGCTCAGAAGCAGTGTGATAAACTCAGAGACTAAAATCTCCTCAACAGCTGCAGGAAGAAGTAAATTCAAACTCACTTGTCAAATGCAAGCCTGCTGCTCGGCACTTCGAGCTCCCGGGGGCTATGTGTGGATTGTATCGGAATCACCCTTACTGCTGATGAAGCAAAACACATGTGTTCAAGTCCATTCAGCCATTGAGACCCATAGAAAGCTTGTCACCTGGAAAGCTGTAGAAATGCAGGAAGAGAAATTGAGCCAAAAATCATATTTACTTCATATTTTAGTAGCAATTCAACTTATTCTCTTCCACAGCATAGAAAAAACAGCCTGGTTCCTCACTGGCTGGCTAAGCACATACATTGGAAATGTTCCTGGACCTTCTTCCACTTGTCTCCAGCCAACCATGGCAGCAAGACTGAGCCCACTATGTTTGCAGTGTTTTAGCAACAGGGAAAAGTACTATATTCCCTATTGGAAAGAGTTTTATTATCTTTGAGACTGATGGATTTAGTGAGAAACGTGTGTTTATAAGGATGAAGATATGACTCATGGCAAGGAAAATCCTAAACATCTGACCTTGTCATATAATCTTTCCTATTCCTTAGTTTCATACAGCTGAAGACCAGGGGAGATTATTGAAGCAGGAGCAAGGAGGAAACTGTTGTCACATTTACAGAATTAAACACAAAACAAAAGTGATTTTTAAATGTCCCCAACTGCTAAAATGCCCTAATCATGCAGTGGAATGCATAGTGTCACTTTGGGAAAAGGCTGTTTGGCTGCCTCAGCTGTGCCTGTCACAAGCCATCAAGTATCATCTACTTACCTCCATGCAGAGGCCGGTCAAGTAGTCTCAGATCACTATCCCATTTCACTACAAATATACAAATCTATAGTGTATATATAAAGCAAGAGAAATAGCAATGCCACCAATGCTCACAGCCTCAAATAGCTTTGAGGAAAATCATTCAAGTAATTCTAACAGGTAACCCATGCCCCATGCCCAGCTGTGCCCAAAGCCTGATGCTTTTGAAAGTATGGAGAGACAGGTGAGGCAAAAACAGATGAAAAAGAATAGCTGTACAGTCATGCTTTGGAGGGAAAATTGTTTTGTTGCCTGTTGAATCCAAATGGATCAGTATCCAGTTAACTAATTGACACCCCATCAAATCCACCCTTTGATCAATCCCCTCAGTTTACTACAAGATTTTTCAGACAAACTAGCATAGCATTTTCAATACTCCTCTGTAACATAAAGAAAGGAGAATGTGGAAATATGGGAAAGGGTGCATTTGTATGTACTAATATATACACAATATATATGTGAGATTTATGTATCTGAATCTAAGTGTCATCTCCTATTTTCTTCCTCAGTTTAAAGTCAGTCTATTTTCAAAAGTTTATTTTCAAAGTGGATTTTGGGGCTCTAACTTTATCAAATGAAATGATGGAAATATTGAGATGCCTCCTTATTTTGGAAGCCTTTAGAAAGCAAACCAACTTAATTTGTTAGTAGTCCTTGAATGGTCTTAATTAGGCAAGATTTAATGCTGGGAGAAAAAATTTGGCTCCTAACAAAGGATGATGTCTTATCTTGTAGGCACTTGACTTCCCATTAACTGGGTCTTCACAACCTGGATATCGTCCACTAGCCCATTAATTGGCTTCCTTCCCTGCATGACACACTTAACACATTTCACACTAATAAGGGTTCAAAAGTTCATTAACACTCCAGTTCGTGGAGTGAACTTAGATATTAATAGCAATAGAGTCTTGTAGTACACATTTATTCACAGATTTAACACGAGTATGTAGTTAATGTACAGAAACTTTATGCACATAAAACAAAACTGCCTGAATTTGTGTTTATTTTTTTTCTTCCCTCATAAAAACTTCAAGTTCTAGCTTTCACTCAGTTCTGATTGTCTATAGCCCATTTTCACACTCCCTCACCCTGAGGAACACTTGCTACAGGCTTGGCACATGGGCTTTGATTTTCACCAGTCTTAACTGGGAGATGCAATATGATGAGGACTTTGCATGGCTTTCTGCTCTCCTGTACCAAAAAACAAAATGAGCAGAGTATTCACAGAGCTAGAGCTATACTAATTCATTCCAGGGCCAGAAGAGGCCACCAGACCCATACAAACTGTAAATGGATTATGGTTTTGTTTTGTTTTGTTTTGTTTTTTAATCCTGACAAATACCTAGTTTCATTTGAAATACTTCAGAAGACAGTGAGTCCTTCACAAATACAGAGACATATTGGACCAGATGTTTCAATGCTTTAATTTCACTAATAGGAAATTAAGTCTTAATTTGTACAACTTCAGTTTTCATGTGTTGAGTCTTGTTTTCCCTCTGACAGAAAGGCTGAAAAAAAGCCTCTTTCCATCATCCAATTCTCTCTATGTACAGTGCAGTACAAGATAGAAGTTATCTGGTTTCATTTTACAAGGTCACTTTCTAACCTGTGGATGATTTTATAAGGATCTCTTTGAGTACCAGTATTTTCACATCCTTCTTGAAGTGGACACTATAAATGGGCAAGATGTTCTATAGTATCTCTGCTGTGTGACTAGAAACTGCTGTTGGAAGGATTCTCTGTTCATACCTGTGGGGTGGTTTTAGCCACAGAATTGCACTGAAAACTCACAGTGAGGTGAGCACAGTTCCAAAGTCTTCCTTTAATTTATTTCTTTCCATCAGTCTCTAGTTCTCTGAGTGTAATCTTCTTTCTCTGTTTCTGTATTTAATCTGTCTTCACCTACCTCACCAAACTTCTGTCAACTGCAAATTTAACCAGCTTTTTTCTATTACTTTATAGAGCATTTATCCTCGCAACACCATTCCAGAACCCAGGTGTTCCTTTCCCATCTTTGGAAGATCTTCAGGAGATTATTGGTAAGAAAAAAAGTTAATCCAGGCTTTATGGGACTTCTGGTGAATGGATCATTGTGTTTTCCTTTGGATTAGGCATAGGATTAGGCCTGCTGAATTGGGTTGTCACGTGGAATCCAAATGGTTTAATCCTGTCAGGGCAGATGTTCCTCTAGGTATCTGGCATTCAGGCTTATCAACAATGTTCTAGAAGAAAGGTGGAACTTGGAGATTTTAAGAAGCTGAATGGTTTCAAAATCTGAAGTCATATTGGAAAGAGATTATTAAAATATAAAAGA
Source organism: Cygnus atratus (assembly GCF_013377495.2). NCBI lineage: Eukaryota > Metazoa > Chordata > Aves > Anseriformes > Anatidae > Cygnus > Cygnus atratus. The sequence goes on along the minus strand of NC_066362.1, from coordinate 199,076,493 downwards.
TTTTTTTGTGGATCTACGTTGTGTATCTTGATTTTATGATGGAGTTGGGAAGAATCATAGAAATCACATGCCTGCTACATCTATCTGTGGGAACAGAGTGGCTCAGGTTACTCACTATGTACATCCACATTAATAAATAAGAGAACCAGGGATGTCAGCACTAGACCCCTTGTTCTTTTCCGCTCCTTCGTAGCTAGCTCACTCCCTGGCTTCTTTTGAACTTTTCTATGTAGCTCTACCAAGGCTGTGACTGAAAACAGTTCTCGAGTTGTTCACTAGAGAATACTTCTGGGACTCAATATGAATGAGACCACTATAAATTGGTCTTACATGTTATCCCAACAAACTTTGCTCCCTCAAATACATGAAAGCAGGCAATAAATGCTATCCAGTGTATTGCTATCAATCCTCCACTCTCATGGGCTTCTACAAAGATTTCACATTATTCCAAGAGTTTAAAGGGAAAAAAGATAAATGTTAAATAATATTTCTGTCTTAGGACTACCATATAGGGCTAGAGAAAATTGGTAAAGAGAATGGATGCAGCTGGACCACACTACTTAGCCTCAGAACCAGAAAGAAGGTCCTTGCTCCTATTTGGTTATCACTGTAGGTGTAGCCATCTGTTTTCACCCAAAAGTACAGAGTCCCATTGAAGAAACTATTCTTACCCCCTTGTATTGTTCTTGAGACAGTTTATGTGCTGACACATGCCAGCAAGGGAAGCCTCCTGTAGTGAATCTCAGCATCATTTTGCAGGCTTTTGGTAAATGATGTGGTAAGTTATCCACAGAAATTATTGTGTGTTCAAGTGCTAACAGCTCTCCAGAATCTTTCTTTACTCTGTTCTGAACCACCCCAGCACTCTTTATCTCTCTAATACAAATCCACTACCTTGGAGGTATTTAAGATACATGTGGATGTGGCATTTAGGGATATGGTTTAGCAGTGGACTTATAGTGTTAGGTAGAAGGTTGGACTTGATGATCTTTAAGGTCATTTCCAATCCAAATGATTTTATGATTCTATAATAGCCCTAAGAAGGGGTGACCTAACCAGTCTGTGCCACTTTGCCTCAGGGACAGAGATCTGTTCCTTCTCTCTTTTTTTTTGTTTGTTTGTTTTTTGTTTTTGTTTTTGTTTTTGTTTAGGTGTAGAGGCATGGGCAAAACACCCAGAAGTGATAGGGTACCAAAGTTATTGCATCTTATACGCGTTAGTGCCTCTAATGCCTTTCCTTCGGTCTTTACTGGTATGGACAGCCCTCAAGAATCCCACACCCTGGAGACAAAAGAGAAAGTCTGAAGAAAGAAAGACTTTCCCTTGGTTGAGGAGGATCAGATTATAGATCATTTAGGCAAACTTGACACCCACAGATCTGTAGGACCCAATGAGATGCACCCATCAGTGCTGAGGGAGCTGATGGATGTTATTACTAGGCCACTCTCATCTTTGAAAGGTTATGGAGAATGGGAGAGGTGCCTGAGGACTGGAAGAAAGGCAGTGTCACTCTAGTCTTCAAAAAGGGCAAGAAGGAGGACCCAGGCAACTACAGGCTAGTCAGCCTCACCTCCATCCCTAGAAAGGTGATGGAACAGCTCATCCTGGAGGTCATCTCCAAGCATGTTGTCCTGGTTTCAGGTAGGACAGAGTTAATTTTCCTCCTAGTAGCTGGCAGGGTGCTATGTTTTGGATTAGAATGAGAAGAGAGCTGATAACATGCTGATGTTTTAATTGTTGTAGAGCAGTGCTTACACCAAGCCAAGGACTTTTCAGCTTCTCGCTCTGTCCTGCTAGCGAGCAGGCTAGGGATGCAGCAGGAGCTGGGAGGGGACAGACCCAGGACAGCTGACCCAAACTGGCCAAAGGGGTATTCCATACCGTCTGATGTCATGCTGAACAATATATAGGGGTGGCTAGCCGGGGTGGGGGGCCGGCTGCTCGGGGATAGGCTGGGCATCGGTCAACGGGTGGTGAGCAATTGCGTTGTGCATCACTTATTTCGTACACATTATTACTATTAATACTATTATTATTATTATTATTATTATTATTATTATTATTGTTGTTGTTGTTGTTGTTGTTATTCTTTTCCCTGTCTTAATAAACTGTCTTTATCTCAACTCACAGGCTTCACTTTCCCGTTTCTCTCCCCCATCCCGGAGAGGGAGGGGGGAGGGTGAGCGAATGGCTGTGTGGTGTTTGGCTGCCAGCCGGGCTAAACCACAACACATGTGGAGGAAAAGAAGGTGATCGGAAGTAGTCAGCATGGATTCACCAAGGGGTAATCATGGTTAACCAATCTGATAGCCTTCTGTGATGGGATGATTGGCTGGGCAGATGAGGGGAGATCAGTGGATGTTGTCTACCTTGACTTCAGCAAGATTTTTGAGACTGTCTCCCATAACAACCTCACAGGTAATCTCAGGAAGTGTGGGATGGATGAGTGGACAGTGAGGTGGATTGAGAACTGGCTGGATGGCAGAGCTCAGAGGTTTGTGCTCAGCAGCACAGTCTAGATGGAGGCCTTTAGTTAGTGGTGTCTCCCAGGGGTCAGTACTGGGTCCAGTCTTGTTCAATTTACTCATCAGTGACCTGTAAGAAGGTACAGAGTGCAGCCTTGGCAAGTTTGCAGACAACACAAAACTGGAAGGAGTGGCTGATAACACCAGAAAGCTGTGGTGCCATTCGGAGGGACCTGGACAGGCTGGAGAGCTGGGCAGTGAGGAACCTCATGAAGTGCAACAAAGGCAAGTACAGGGTCCTGCACCCAGGGAGGAATAACCTCATGCACCAGTACAGGGGGAACTTACCTGATGGAGAGCAGCTCTGCAGAGAAGGACCTGGATATTCTGATGGACAACAAGTTAACCATCAGCCAGCAATGTGCCCTTCTTGCCAGGAAGGACAATGGTATCCTGGGGTGCATATTGTTGCCAGCAGGTCGAGGGAAGTAATGCTCCCCCTCTACTCAACCCTGTTGAGGCCACACCTGGAACATTGTGTCCAGTTCTGGGCTCCCCAGTACAAGAGGGACATGGAGCTATTGGAGCAAGTCCAGCAGAAGGCTACGAAGATGATTAGCGGATGTATGACAAGGAGAAGCTACAGTCCGATAATCATCTTCGTAGACTTCTCCTTGTCATCCAATGAGAGGCTGAGAGAGCTGGGCCTGTTTAGCCTGGAGCAGGAAAGACTAAGAGGGGATCTTATCAGTGTGTACAAATATCTTAAAGTAGGGTGTCAAGAAGATGGGGCCAGGCTCATTTCATTTGTGCCCAGTGACAGGATGAGAAGCAACGGGCACAAAGAGAAATGTGGGAAGTTCCGACTGAATACAAGGAAAAACTGTATCGTGAGGGTAACAGAGTGCTGGGACAGATTGCTCAGAGAGGTTTTGGAGTCTCCTTCTCTGCAGATATTCAAAACCCCTCTGGATACGGTCCTGTGCAACACACTGTAGGTGACCCTGCTTGGCAGCAGGGTTGTAGTAGATGATCTTCAGAGGTCCCTTCCAACCTCAACCACTCTGTGACTCTGTGAAAAAGCAGGAGTGAATTGAGCAAGAACATTGACAATATGCCTGTAGCAAAACAGCGGATGGCTGGGAAAAGTAATAATTTATCTATGTCTTCCTGTTTGCACTGTGTTTTCTCTCTACAAAAGAATGAGGACTTGGAGAAAACAGGAATAAAATGAAATTGTTTAACTGGGTGTCTTCGTGAAATGGATAAAACATGGCTATGCTCCTTGCCAAGTTGTAGAGAGCATTTCCACTTGAAAAGTAACCAGTCTGGAACTTCAGAAAGCTGAAAATATAGGACTTGATTCTCGTAGCTGCTGTGCTGTGTTGAGGTCAATGAAATCAGGTGCATTTATACCCTCTGAGAACAGCACCACGGGGTCACATTATCGGCTTGGGTTCAGTGTTGCTCTGGGCAAGCCGTACTGTACTTTATGGAGGAATGGGAAGAGAAGTGTGCTCTGTCACCTTCCTTGCCAAATAATGGACATACTAATAATGTACCGGGATGCACAAATAAACCTAATATGACCAGTTCAGACATTAGCTATTTTCACCTAATGAATGCATATCCTCACATAAAGTAGGTAGTTGTGGTGGTTTTCGCTGGACAGCAGAACTCCACAACAATCACTCTCTCACTCCCCCTTTTCAAAGAAAAAGAAGGAGAAAATATGTTGAAAAGAGGAAAAAAAAAAAAAGAAAGGCTTACAGGTTGAGATAAGGACAGGGAGAGCACTCACCAGTTGCTGTTACAGGCAAAACAGACTCATCACAGAGAGATTAATATAATTTACTGCCTATTACTTATAGACTAGATCAGTGAGAACTAAAAACAAACTACAAACACCTTCCTTCCATCCACTCTCTTCCATCTCCTGCCCCCGAGCGGCACAGGGGAACAGGGAATGGGGGCTGCGGTCAGTCCCTGACGCTTCGTCTCTGCCGCTCCTTCATGGTCACTCTCTGCCCCTGCTCCATGTGGGGTCCCTCCCACGGGATGCCATCCTTCCCGAACTGAGCCTGCGGGGGTTGCCCACAGGTTGCAGCTCTTCAAGAACTGCTCCAACATGGCTCCGTACCACGGGGTCCAACCATCAGGAGCAAACTGCTCCAGCATGGGTCCCCCACGGGCGGCAGCTCCCCCCAGACCCCCTGATCCTGCGTGGGCTCCTCTCCACGGGCTGCAGCTCCGGCCCGGGGCCTGCTCCTGTGGGGGCTCTCCCTGGGCCACAGCCTCCTCCAGGCCACATCCACCTGCTCCACCGGGGGCTCCTCCATGGGCTGCAGCGTGGAGATCTGCTCCATGTGGGACCCATGGGCTGCAGGGGGACAGCCTGCTCCACCAGGGGCCTCTCCAGGGCCGCAGGGGAACTTGTGCTGCGTGCCTGGAGCACCTCCTGCCCTCCTTCTGCACCGACCTTGGGGGCTGCAGGGCTGCTTCCCTCTAAGTTTTCAACCCTCTCTCCCAGCTGCTGTTGCACAGCAGTTTGTATTTTTTGTTTTGTTTTTGGTTGGTTTGTTTGTTTGTTTTTCCTTTCTTAAATCTGCTTTCACAGAGGTGTAAACAACATCTCTTATTGGCTCAGCTCTAGCCAGCATTGGGTCCCTTTGGAGCTTTATGAAACTGGCCCTTATCTAACATGGGCCAGCTTCTTGACTCTCCTCACAGAGGCCACCCCTGCAGTGCCCCACTACAAAAGCCTTGACATATAAACCCAATACAGTAGTGAAATGGGACCTTCAGCAAAGAAGGTGGCAGGGAGAGGGCAGCAAAATATCTCCTGCCTCTTCCCCTACCTGAGAAGCTGGGGGGATGAGGAAGCGAAGATCCCACCACAGCTTAGCTACCTCTGTGGCTTGGTCACCCCACTCCAGCTTCAGCTGTGAATCATGCGACATACAGAAATTTGAGTTAATGGGTCTTCTGGTTTCATTGCTTTTATTTCTCAATTTTCTTGTTCAACGGGCATTTAAAAGGTAAGATTTGCCCCAGAAGTCAATCTTAGCTCATCATCACCTGGCTTGTATAAGAAGCAGTGTGGCCAGCAGGTCTAGGGAGGTGATTGTCCCCCTGTACTCGGCTCTGGTGAGGCCGCACCTCGAGTACTGTGTTCAGTTTTGGGCCCCTCGCTACAAGAAGGACATGGAGGTGCTCGAGAGAGTCCAGAGAAGGGCAACGAGGCTGGTGTGGGGTCTGGAGAACAAGTCTTATGAGGAGCGGCTGAGGGAGCTGGGCTTGTTTAGCCTGGAGAAGAGGAGGCTCAGGGGAGACCTCATCACTCTCTATAGGTACCTTAAAGGAGGCTGTAGAGAGGTGGGGGTTGGTCTATTCTCCCACGTGCCTGGTGGCAGGATGAGGGGGAATGGGCTAAAGTTGCGCCAGGGGAGGTTTAAGTTGGATATTAGGAAGAACTTCTTTACGGAAAGGGTTGTTAGGCATTGGAATGGGCTGCCCAGGGAAGTGGTTGAGTCACCATCCCTGGAGGTCTTTAAAAGACGTTTAGATGTAGTCCTTAGTGATATGGTTTAGTGGAGGTCTTGTTAGTGTTAGGACAGAGGTTGGACTAGATGATCTTGGAGGTCTCTTCCAACCTAGACGATTCTGTGATTCTGTGATCTACAGCTGACATCCTATACAGCCTCTAAATCTCCATTCCTATTCTGCTCTTCATTCTCCCTCAGAGGAGAGCAGAATGAGAGAAAATCCATATGTATGGTATAAAGTATGATTTTTATTTATTATACTTTTCACGCACTCCTATGTGCAACTGTCTACATAAAGAAGTTTTTTAAAGAAACCTTATCAATTCTGTATTACCTCTCAAACATGCCTTTAAACTGAAATATCAAATGAGTTGTTTTTTCTTCCTTACAGCAGACTCACTACTTCCAAAGATATTCACAACTCGTATGTAACCACTGTGTGGTTATCCGTGTGAAATATTACTGCAGGTCTGTGTACATGTTAGCCTCAAGAGGTCAGTCTATACAGACACATTCATCCTGACTGTGGCATTACTTTGGCATATGTTAAGAGTTCCTCATTTAAAAAAATGCTGGCTGACACATTTTAATTTCCTTTCAGCTTTCAATTTATCTCACAAAAGACAAGAAGGGACAAATTTATTTATTTATTTATTTAAATCAATTTCTGCAGTTTTTCTCCTCAAGCACTTAAAAGGTTGCTGCAAGCGTCTCTGTTGCATGCTTAGGGCACAGAATAGTTCATTGATTTGCCAAAGGCTACAGAGAAAATATGTGGCTAATTCATTAAATTAATTAACGTCTTTATTCCTATATCTACCACTCAGACTCTATCTTCTCTTTCAGATCAAAATTAGCACTCATTTGTGTAATTGTTATGGAAAGAGCCAAAGAAACAGGATAACGGTGAGATGTTAAAATTAGTACCTGAAGCAGGCAATGAAGGAAAAGCTGATGTTAAGAATTATCATGTCTTAAGAAAAAGCTCTTGCTTTTCAAAAGCTCTTGCTTCTACAGTTTATTGGTTCTATTGTTTTATTTGTTAGATAACCTTTATTTGTTAGATTTCTTAGATCACCTAAGACATCTCTTTTTTTTCCTAACCGACATTTGCTCTACTAAAAGAGAATAACAATGACACTTCTGCAGAGAAACAGAAGATATTGAGGCCTAATACATTTCCTGATTTTTTATGATTTTTTTCTGTTTACTTTTCTGAAGGTCCTCTACACTGACTTTTCTGCTCCTCCCTTTTAGATCCTACTCTTAGAAAAACTTTGTGTTAGTATAGAACTACTGAAGTATTGAAAATGAAGTTTCTGAAGTCTTGAAGTACCCAGGGCTAAAGGTGTAGTCCAGTCACAGGTGTTTCCATTGGAGAGTGCTTTGCTGGATCAAGTGGAGGTAGAGAATCTGTGCCCATGATGAGGAAAAAATGAGTATGCATTGCATTACTCTTTGCATGAGGGTGAACTAAATCTATGTCAGTTTCAGGTAATGGTCTCTCAATTGAGTCTAAGTATTGCTATTATCAAAAAACACTGAAATGCCTTAGTGGAGTTTCTACTTATGGTTTCTACAACCTTTCAGACTGTGGTCAGTGCTTTTAAATGAAATGAATCACCTGGGTTTCAAAACATTATCCTCTTATATCATTCATACGTCTGCTCTATTTTTAATCTCTTTTTTTTCTTTTTTTTTTTTTTTTTCCTCTCCACTCTTTGTTTACTTTCCATCTTCAGTTTAAGAAACACAGCTACACAGGAAAGATGCTTTACTTTCACAGAGCTCATTGAACCATATCAGAGGTAATTAGTCAATTTAATATCCACTGGGAAAATCTCATCTTTTCATCAGATGTGACCAATGCCATCCTGTTCCAGACTGATGGTAAAACAGTTGTGCCATCAACTATGGATACATTTTTAAACCAACACCTGAATGGAAACAACAAGAAGGCATTTCTGTTCAGGCTGTCTTTGTAGCTCTGAGTCCTTTCCTGATGATATCTCTAACTTCAAAAATGAACACAGAAGACATCCTTTTTTAAAAGGCCCTGAAGAAAGGCCTCCCCCTTTCTAGTCTTTCTGTAAATGACCACCGCGTCTAGTGGTAGAACATGTTGAAAACCTGAAGTTCAGTTCTCAGCCTGGAAAGCTTCAAATCTACATCTCTCAATGTAGAGACCTGGGGGACGGCTTACGTGGAGACAGGAGGAAAGGGAGTTTTTAGCCCTCCTCTAGAAAGGAGGAAACTGTTCCAGTTCCTATTTCCAGCACTGTTTACACATTTTACATAAAATGGTAAAGTAGTAAAAAGTGTGAAAAATCCTTAATACAGGTGCTGGAAAGTAGCCTCGGTGAGTTCCCTAATTTTTCACTCAAAAAAAATTTAATTTGAATGTTGTGATTTCTTTGATATTTGGTCTAATCCATAATAATCCAATTAATCCAAATTAACTCACAAAGGGATGCCAACAGGAAAGATGAAGACAAGCGTGAACAGATATAAACAGTTAGATTAGTGCATCCTGTCTTTTCAAACTGAAGCCTTTGACACCTAAATTCTGTTTATATCACTATTTAGATGTCTGGATTTGTCTCATAGCACAGCAGTTTCTGAAACAACATACCCATCTATTTCTGCTGATGGGGATACATAGTTTGAGAGAAGCACTGTTGTTTCCAAGTCAAATTAAGTGAATGCACTGAATATTGCAGTTTTTACAGCATAGATGAAGGTATGAATGAGAATGGGGAATGATATTGAATTGATTTAATGATAATACATATAAAATATGTTTTTAAATATTTAAGTTATCTCTGAAAATGGAATAACACATTTGACCTGTTAAATTTCTGGAAAGAAAGAGGTAAGATATATATTGTCAGCTTAAAACTAGTCCTAGTGAAACTTTCATTGAAGAGAACAGATAGATCCTCTTTAATGTGGAAAAGTGATTTGAAAAGACAAATTTTGAAACATTTGTCTGAATGAGTATGCATTTGATAGTTGGTTTATACAACACTTGCTCACTATAGAACACTGTAATAATACACAGACTACTTTGCCAGCTAAAGATATATGAATAAGTAAAGATTTAATTTTGAATTTACATTGGGGTGATGTTTTGGACCTAGGCAGTGATACACCTACAGAGTATTTTGCAGATGACATGTCCAGCCTCCCCTATCTCAGCCAAATCTGAGCAAACTCCAAAAAAGAAACTACAATTTATGCACTGCTGAAAGGCAGAATATGTTTGCTTAGGCTCTGAAGTATGGTCACATACCTACCAGGCCCCTAGTTTGGAACTGGCAACTGCTGCCACAGGTCTGTAATTCCAAACACACGAGAAACAACATTAACATTGGAAAATTAACATAGGGATTTATTCCTCAGGAATGCCAGCTTCAGGATTTTTTTCAAGGCTATAAATATATCTGAGTAACTAAATGCAAGCCTGGAAAAGAGTCTGTCTTGAAAGAATGTCTATTCACCTCTCTCACAGGGGTATTGGAAGAATTGATTTGACCTAGACATGCAATATACATTAAGGTTTCTAGACAAAAGGCTCTGTATTTTCAGGGTTCTATTACAATGAACAAGCTGACTATGCTGAGAGTGTTGTTGCAATTTTAATAAAATCAATTTAATTTGAATTGGTAAGCAGTTGCTGAGAGACAGCAGTTCCCACTCCCACCTGTAAAGGAAACCAGATCCTTAAAGAACTTTGAAAGATGTATAAATGCAATAAAGGATGAAGTCTACAAATGAGTTTCAAACTAAGCAGGAGAATGATTGAGTCATGTCTCTTCCCAGGCTTGATTTAAGCTAATTCTGAAAGAAACTTCCCATGAAGAAAGTACAGGGTGGTGGGTTTCTTGATAGCAGCACTAAAGGTAAATACTTGTAGTAGGCATTAGACAGGCTTGCATTTAATCTGCTCACTGTTAGAAGTATACTTTCACAAATACTGCTGTCTAGTTCTGAAAGCTAAAGCCCAGTTCTGGTGTCATGGATAGTTTGGACAGTGTGATTAATTGGACTCTGAGGAAATTATATCCAACATAATTAAGAAGTATACCTAGAGTTTAAAGAAAGGATGCTCTAACAGAGCAGAAGGAAAGGATGTGTTGCCAGACTCAAATATGCATAAAAAAAAAAAAAAAAAATGATAGATGAGATGAGAAACTAGACAGAGATGGAAGTTTGCGAAAAGGAGCTAGAGAAAGGAAAGAAGGCTTCTTGGGACTTGGGAAATTATCCAGCTGTAGGAAATCGTCCCATCTCCTAAGTTCATGCAGTAAACCCAGACATGTTGAGCCATGTTCCCTTCTTCTGTCTGGCTCCCATCCTGTGGAAACTGGGTGGGTTTGGACTTCAGTACAATTTCAGCAAGAGGTGGAACTGGGAAACTGCTGCAGGTTTTGTAACTGTGGTTTTTCCTGGTAGATTAAAGATGTTGGGATGTAACACCATCAGTAAACCACATGGCTATCGATGTAGTGTAGAAGTCTGGGGAAGCTGTTAATTAATATTTACACAGTTGACCACTGTATTATAAAATATAAAACGATGGTGTCTCTTCAACACTTGGAAGGCACTACTGAGAGCATGTAATATTCATGTAGTCATAGCAGACAGTAGCTAAACTCCCTAAGAAGATAACTAGCTGTAGATGAACAGGACTTAGCCAAATTACTGCAAAGATCAGAGTCAACACAGGTGTACTATTTGACAACAGCCTACAAACTGTGAATATCAATCAGATTTAGAGCTTTCTTGTGACCCAATATAGGCTCCCTCTATTGTTCTCCACAAACCATTCTGCTTTTCTCACCAGTTCCTATGTTTAGCTTGAGCTGCTCCTCACACAGCTCTCCTAAAAGCGGGAATCTCATTCAGAAGGGCTTGTATCTCCCTCTAACACAGGTCAGGATTTTCTGCTTGTGCCTAAGGTTTGGGTGAAATATCTACATCCCAGAGTTTTACAAAGACTTTGTGACAATAGATTTCATAATGGCTGTGAGATGCTCAGGTAATTTGGAAGTAGGAACTCTCCGGGTGATTTAGTTAGGTGGGTTAAAAAGTCCAATTTCTGTTCCAGTCCCTCTACCCACACCTCCCACATGCCACCTCCCAGCGCAGTACAAGTCAGCAAATGGGCTGTGCAGGTGAACAGTCCCAACATCGTCCCCCCCTCATCAGCAGATGACACAGTTCCTTCCAAACCAGTCTGATTCTTTCTGGAAGCTTTGGGATGATGCTGTGTTCATTTTGGGACAAAACTGTTATTCTAACACTTTCCTCTTAACTGAACAATTCAGAACAAACCTCCATAAAACTCTTTACCAGAGTGACACCTGGACCCACTACAGGTTCTTGTCTTGTTTTATGTTACTGTTGTTAAGCTTGTTTTAATCTCCTGTGGCTCCTTGTATTTGAGTATTAACTGGTGCCATTATTGCCGAGCTGTGTAATTGCACAGTGGATCTCTCGGTAGTACTAAATGTGTAATTATGAAGTTCTCCAAAGTAGAAGGACAAAACAACTGTTCAGTGTTTGCAGCCAGCAGAGTTTTACTGTATGCACTTTCCATACCACTTAGTTTACTGCCTACTTAACTTTCCATAAAGTGTAATTAGGTTCTGGGTAGGGTTGGAAGACACATGGAGTCTAATGTATTAACTGCACTTCTTATTCATAAAGTAACAAAGACTCTGCATCAATTTAATGCCAACAGTTTCCCTTGGAAATAGCACAAATAATTTGTCACTGCTCATTACTCTCACACTACTACACTACTGCTGGCTTTTGAAAAGACAGTTTCTAAAATTATCCAGAAGAGCTGATTACTGGTTTTGGTATTGTAATGTTTAAATGGACTAAAACAATTCAAGATCTATGCATTTAATGCAAGCAAATAGAAGAACTTTGTTTTTGCATTTGTCTTTCTGGCATGTATGGATTGTTTTCTTTCTTTCTGAAGGATGAAGAGTTCCCAGTGGAATACAGACAGCAGAGAGCCAGTGCAAGACCTCTGTTTAAGTGAGGTGCAGACATTTGTCTTTTGAACAGAAGGCAGTCTGACCTGAGCCTTTTACCAATGACAGGAGTGTTAGCTCTTTGGAGGCAGAGACACCAACAGAGGTTAGGTCATGTTGCGTGAGAGGCTTTCACAAACTCACTGAGGTTTGTCTGTCTGAAGAGACAAGCTGGACAAAAAAGGGAGAAAAGAAATTCTCCAAGGTCACACACAACAGACTCATAGCAGAACTAGGAATAAAAGTAAGAATTCCTAAATGCTGTTAGTGCCAGGTCCACTTGAGCATGTTATTTAGCCTCCTTGTAGCCTCCCTAACCCACCCCAAACTCATTAGAGATCCATTGCTGAAAGAGTTTCTTCCTGTGAATCCAGCTTGATTCATCAATCACTGTACATTTTGATGCTTTCTTTGAAGACACAGCCAGGCACCCTCCACTCACAGTGTTCGCACCTGCATCAACAGCACTGGCAGGGTAAACTGGTGTACTTTCCACTCGTACACTCACAAGACTGAGAGATCTGATTGTCATGCCACTTGTGGTTTACCCAACTTATGTGAATGTTCCTCTCTGAAATCATAACTCTTTTCCCTTCCTATACCGATCCCTGGCTGGAAAGGCTAGGGATTCACTCCCCTCTATTTTACCATGGTGAATAAGAATGCAGATTCATATGCATTCTCCTGGGAGCAGAATAGAGGACAAATTACGATGGAGAGACATATTTTGTGCAATTTTGGAATGGAGAATGATCTTTTTAAGATACAACAGCTCTCCCTCTCTCACCTTCTGAGGTGTCAATGGCTTACTGGAGCTAGGGCTCCTGCAGCTCTGTAGCAGATACAGTGTGGGGGGTTCCCCTTCCTTCACCTTGGAGCCGTATTCACCACCAGGAAGGGAAGCAAGAGTGGTTTCTTGCATATCTTAACAGGGATGTGAGACATTACCCAGTGAGGTCAAAGCACTTAGTGTCTCTCAAAGAAAAATGAGTTACACAAGATTGGATCTTCAGTCCCCAGTCCCAGTCTCATCCCTTTGCTATAGTGACACAAAATGGGCTGACCACTAAAATCTGGCTGTCTGTTAGAGGGGTATCAGCCCAACATCAGCAAACTCAGGGGAGACTAGGAAAATAGGAACTGACTTTGAAGTGATCATTTCTACTACAGAGAGAAACACTTTGATGGACTGCTGGTATTGTTTTGCTCCAGGTTTCCCCAGCTGCTCTATCTCTCTTTGTTCTATGAAATCACTTCACAATTATGAAAGTCCTGCTATATAAAGAGTTCCCATTTGAAAATTACTAAAGAGTAAAGAATCCTAAAGAGTAAGCTTTAATTTTCAAAACTGTCATTCTCCTCTGTTTCATAGGTGGTAGACACAAGGGGAGAAAAAAAAAAAAAAAAAAAAAAAAAAAAGAACTGTTTTCTAGATCTTGTTTTTCTATACTTTGCTTTGGAGGCACTATTTTTCATGTTATGCTCTTTCTCATCTGCTTTTTTTTTTTTTTCCCTTAAAGAAAAGGAAAAAAAAAAAGTCTTCAGAATATGAATCCTTCTCTCCTTTTCCCACTGTTGTTTGTCACTTGAGTAATCACCCAGAGAGACTCAGTGTGGTACTAGCTTTTGTGAGCATATCCATGTTTCACTTGAACTGAATTTCTGTTTCCATATTTAAAGAGTTAAGCTTCTACTACGCTAAGGCAAGGTGATGACATGCTAAACAGAGGTATAAAGAAACTCTTCCTATAGCTACAGAAAATGCAGATAACAGAAGGTAACTTCTCATTTCAAAAATCTTCTCATAATAATAATTTCTGATCCTTATAGAGAGAAAAAGACTCTTAATTAACTCTGTTTGCTTATCTGTCTTCCATCATATTCAAGCATATTGTGTAGGACTCCATAGCTTTACATACTGCAGCACAGTCTCATCAATTATGATTATGGTTCCTTGCCTGTCTTGAGTATCTTTGTTCAGCAGTGGATCTGAAACACAGGCAAAGCTGAAACAGCTACCAGCAATGGCACATGAGGACAAAAGAACAGCATGAATGCCTTAAGTAAGCTTCAATACCATAACAATGCTTCTCAACAGCATGGCTTATCAATATGAGGCCCTTAAAATGCAGTTTAAAATGTTAAATAATAGCTTTATCCCCACCAGCATCACATGTAAAAACACTGAACTGAAGCAACTGTTAACTTCAATTGCTTCTAATTAGAGATGACTGACTATTCCCATTAAAAACACTTTTATTTTAATAGGAAACTAATTGTTTTCCTCCAAAAACTACTTTTATCACATATTTCTTTGGCTTTCAAATCAGTCTATTAGTCCACCTAAACTTGTCATTCTTTCCTTCCAAGAATCTATTTTTATTTGAAAAGTAAAAATTTCTAAATATAAATATTAAATTAGGATTTTCTACAAGAAAGCTGTGTCCAAATTCTGTTACTCATTTCTGTGTCTTTCAGTAAAGCTTCATTCTATGGTTCTATGATTCTATGGTTCTATGATTCTATGAAGCAGAAACTGAATCCCCTGAAATACAAGGACATTTATAGACTGGGGAAAAATAATTAAAATAAAATAAAATAAAATAATAAAATAAAATAAAATAAAATAAAATAAATCTTGTTGCATCAAATGTCAGCTAATTATTTAATTAAAAAAGAAAAAAGAAAAAAAACCACAATTATAGAGATCATTCTCCTACTTCTTATTTAGAAATAGAAACTTTAGGTACAGAAAATTCAGGGTGCCTTTAGCTGTGTTGTAAACTTGATATAAATTGCATGTGACCCAGTTCAGTATCTGGTATGTAAGACTTTCTCTTCTCCCCAGAATATTCCACAAAGACTAATGTCCTTGGCTACAACGATGGCAGAGGGCTAGGGGAAAGAAGAGAAGGTCAAGAAGATTCTGATTAATATATTTCCACTTCTAGAGATTCTCCTTTTCCCGTCAGTGAGAGCAAAAAGCTATTCCTAAACATGTTGAAGACCAAATCAGACATGGGGCATGACGTTTATTTACCTGCTACTTAAAGACTGACAGTATGGGCAATTGATTTTTTTATACTCATAGAATCATAAAATCATAAAACAGCTTGGACTGGAAGGGACCTTAAAGCCCATCGAGTTCCAGCCCCCCGCCATGGGCAGGGACACCTCCCACCAGACCAGGTTGCTCAAAGCCCCATCCAGCCTGGCCTTGAACACCTCCAGGGATGGGGAATCCACAGCTTCTCTGGGCAACCTGTGTCAGGGCCTCACCACACTCTGAGTAAAGAATTTATTCCTAATACCTAATCTAAATCTCCCCTCTTTTAGTTTAAAACCATTCCCCCTTGTCCAATCATTATCTACCCAAGTAGAAGGTCTCTCTCCGATAGTCCTTAGTGAACAGATTGATGCAATACAATCCTCCCCTTGTGTGTCCCACAAATGCTGTCATCATAGAGTGAATAGCAGTAGTCACTGGCTTTTAGACTCCACACTGTGCTTTTATTTAGTAATAAAGGAAATCAAATATCATAGTAATATTTAGATAGGAGCAATTGGTTTTACATCCAGAGCTCACAGGTGTCCAGGAGACACAGTGGAGAGGGTAATCTCCTCCGACAGCAGACAGACTCTTTTACTGGCCAGGGAAAGTTTAAACTGCTTCAAGACACTGTAAATGACACTGCGTCACTTGCAAACAATATTATTCCCTGGGGACATTTCTACTTGTCAGATCCATCTATCATAGAATGACAGGTCAAGTCAACACAACATGTCAGGGAGAGATCATCATGAATGTAAAGAAAGCAACTGCAGAATGACTTTTGGCTGGTTTTGCACAGTTCTCACTTCTATCTCATATCTGCTCCTGCCAGCCCTGGTGCCTGAGTTGTTTCCTGTTCCACATGTAGTGATGGGAATGCTGCAACGTTCAGTGTTGTACAAACAGTAAAAATGTTCCCTTTGTCCTAGAACACTTCTTATTGTAATATATGTTATTTCCAAAGTAAATGATAAAACTTCCTCTGGCTTTGCTGGGGCATGAGCAGACCTCAAGACATATAGGAACTCAGGACATACAGTCAGGAAGAAGATCTAATTATCATAACTTGCTATTCTTAATTTGGTCTAAGACAGACTGATGCCAAAATAAATAAATAAATAAATAAAGGTTTCCTGTTGCCTGCCATTTGCATTGGTCATGCAGTCCTGCCTTTTCCCTTGGGTTGGCATGGATTTGGGTGCGCGGTGAGTTTGAGGTGTTGTGAACACCAGAAGGACCATTTTCCATTAGATTCAGCAAAGTGTTTGCTTCACCCCTTGGTTCTATAATCCCTGAACTGAAGCATGGCAGCAGCAAGAATACAAACCTGGCTGGCAAAGTGTAGTAGTGGAGGAAGTAGGGGTGAGGAGAACTCCATCAGTTAGCACAGTGGGATCACATAAAGCATAACATGAAACCCAAATTACCAGTCACAACCCACATGAAGCACACAGAGAATTGTTTAATCACCTTTGCACTCCTGGGGTCCAGGATCTGCTTTGTTCTGTAAAATAGCATAACTCCTAGGCAGCTCATGCTCATACTTCTTTAAAATTCCCTTCTCTCCTGAGGAAGTAAAATTTACAGAATTTTGGGAAACATTGTTAATGTTATATTTAGGATTCAAACACATTCAACTCAGTTGAGTCAAACTGTGTACATAATTTTAAAACTGGTCCCATGAACACTTATAGGGCAAGAACTGCAAGAACTGTAAATGTATAAGGCTGATGGCTGACCACAAGAGTGAAAAGCAGCATGAAGGAAGAAAAAGTGAGGATTTTCTTCTTTTGTATATCAGAGGGGAAAGAAGCCAGGTGTAAAATCTTTTCATTAAAAAAAAAAAAAAAAAAAAAGCTAAAATTTGTGGCATCACTGTTCAAAAGTGTCGTAAAAACTAAGGAAATTGAATAACTTTTATATGTATTAATATTGAGAGCAATTAATTATGTCTAAATGTGCCTGAGTAAATATTCTCCCTAACCTAAAGGAACCTTGAAGTGGTGGAGTATATGCCTTCTGTTCTTGCTGCACATCAGGTAGGACCATTCTTGAGCTTGCAGGAAATGATCCTTGAAAATCAACCAGCTCTTGTTGACCTCATCTCTTCAGGACTGATTCCCAGGAAAACATAGAATCACATTTTTGTTTGGGTTAAAAGGGACCTTAAAGATCATCCATTTCCAACCCCCCTGCCATGGGGAGGTCCCCACACATCCCACTAGATCAAGTTGCCCAGGGCTTTGTCCAACCTGGCCTTGAACACCTCCAGGGATGGGGCATCCACGGCTTCTCTGGGCAACCTGTGCCAGTGCCTCACTGCCATTCCCCCTTTTCCTATCATTATATGCCTGAGCAAAAAGTGGCTCTCCGTCTTTCTTATAAGCCCCCTTTAAGTATTGAAAAGCTGCAATGAGGTCTCTCTGGAGCCTTCTGTACTTCAGGCTGAACAATCCCAGCTCTCACAGCCTTTCTTCATAGGAGAATATTTCCCTGAAAAGGCCAAAGTCTGCTCTTTTCAAATCTGGGTTTTTAATCCTGATTTTTGCCCTGCTCATTCCTCCAAAGATCCTGAACTCCACCATTTTATGATCACTGCAGCTTTCCTAGTTTTCACATCCCTGACCTGTTCTTTGTTGTTTGTAAGTAGTCTCTCATCAGTTCATCAGTCTCTTGTGTTGGCAGTGCACTATAGAAACATTCTAGATTGCTTGCATCCTATTATGTTGTCCCTTTAGCAGCTACTCAGGTGGTTGAAGTGCCCCATAAGGACCAGGGCCTGCAAACATGAGGCTTCTTTATTCTGCTGGAAGAAGGCCTCATCTAATTTCTCCTGATCAAGTGGCTAGAACCAGGTACTGACAATGTTGGTCTGTGCTGTAATCCTGATGAAAGAATCCCAGACTGTCTCCTCTCTCATTCCCAGGTAGAGCTCCATGCATCCCTTTTGCTATCTCAAAGGCAAATCTCCCTCTTCACCCTCCCAGCTTGTCCTTCCTAAAGAGCCTGTAAACATGAAGAGCATCTATCTTTACAGGACTCCAGCTGTGTGAGCTATCCCACCATGTCTCTGTGATCCTCATGAGATGATAGCCTTGCATGCAGATATCTAATTCCTCTTCTTTTCCCCTATGCTGCATACATTAGCATACAGACACTTTAGAGAGACACCCACTCATCCTGTCCTTTTCCCACAAAAGGTATGAGAACTTACCTCATAATCCTTTCCTTTAGGCACTTTATCCATGTACAGTGGGAAAGGGACTTCTGCCCTATTTTGTTGTTTTCAGGGTGTCTCCTATACAAATCAACTGTACCCTTTAGTTGCCAATCTGGTCCATCACTTCCTCACTTGATTGTAGGTTATCTTCTTCCTCCCCTGTAATTCCTAGCTTATTTAAGAGTTGAATAACTCTATGTAAGGTAATTTATTCAATCAATGATCTCTTTAATAAAAATTAGTGCACAATAAATGAGTAATCCAGGATCAACCATGCACACAGTACAATATCTATGGAATTTCATAAATGACAGATTCAGTAACCTGAATCTATAAATAGGATAAGAACCTATATTTATCCTTATTACTTGGTATATTTTGTTTCATTCAGTCTTTAGAAATTTTTATGTGTGCTGTTACAAAGACAGGTTGCCATTGTGTCTCTACCAGGCCATGAGAAACATTGGAAACAATTGTAAACGCAGGGAAAAGCTCTTTTAAAAATATTGATGACTCAGTCTACTCACTCTTAGTTTCTGTTCTGAATCAGTTCTTTTTTTTTTCTTTTTTTTTCTTTTTTTTTTTTTTTCTGCTGCTTTTGAAAGCATACATCCAAACCAGAAACACACATACAGTAAAGGATTGAGTTTTCCCTATATCCACTCTGTATCATCCACTGAAAAGTTCTTGTCATGGCAACGATATCTGCTGTCAGTATAGATGATCGATATGCACCTGAATTATATTCCAGAGACTGGTAAATAGAGATGATGATGATGATGATGATGATGATTATTATTAATTACTGTAGAGGACAAGAATATGAATCATTTCCCTTTCAGAACTTCTGCCTTCTACTTGATTTAAGTAAGGGACCCATGTGGAAAATATTTCATCCAGAGACTGAATAGGACTCTCTTACGTAGACAAAGGTACTTGCTTATATGCTTGGATTTGGGCTTAAATATTTCAGCTTGAAACAGCTTGACCTTTCAGGACCTTCACTGGTCTCAGAAAAATCTTGAGAACAGTTGATCAAATCTGAAAACTGTTCATGCTTTAGAGACTACAATGGTCAAAAAGGATCCAGACAGACAGACTTTTGCATGGAACAAGACTCTTGCATTTGCAAGCTATTGTCAAAACCCTGAGATATTAATATATTTATGCTCTGTCAATTATCATTATTTAATTAATTGTCACAATCTTTATCAATTCCATTTACCAATAGAAATGAGGAAAGGATTCTGGCTTTGCTGTGCTTTTAGTCAAATTGAACAGATAATAAAAGCTACCCACGGCAGAATAGAAAGGAGGAATAATTTCTTAACAAGTCAGAGGCTGAATTAAGCCTGAAAAGAGTATTTAAAAAAAAAAAAAAAGGTCACAGGTGTGTGTTCCTCTGACAGAAGAATCTGGGGGCAGAGGTATAACTTGGAAGCAGCTCTGACTGACCAGGTGGAGGAGCAGGAATATGACACTGTTAGTTTCTCTGTCAAAAAATCCTATAGGTGCGGGAAGCTCAAACCAAAATGTGAGAGGGATAAATCTGCCAAGGTAAGAAGCATTTCATTGTGCTTCCTCCAGCCTCACCTGGTTCTGCATTTGTCAGTCAGCCATGCAAGTATGACTCTCGGAGACTTTTTCTTATTAGTCCTGTCTTCCTCCCAGAGTTTTGGGAATACTTTTGTTACAGTGAAGGCTTTTCTTCCAGGAATCAAATAGGGGTAATGGCATATGTGCTTAGAGAAAGAGGAGAAAGAGTCCAAGAAAGTGGTAGGTCTAGAATGACTGTCCCCATGGTTATACCTTCACATCTTCCAGCAGTTTAAGAATTCACTGAACTGGAGACTGCATCTGGGCCAACGTTATTGCTTCAAATGTTGCAATCATTTTTTATTGCTTTAATCATTTATACATTAAAAGCCCAATGAGGTCCTCAGAGCTAAGTCAAAGGATAGTAGCAATGCCTGCTCTTTTGTGGGGATGCAGCTGCCACAAGGAAGTATAGCTTGTACCTGAGTCCCCAACAGAAAAAAAAAAAAAAAAAAAAAAGTAAACACTTTGAGGTAATATTCATCTGAAGGCATTTAAGGGTGAAAAAAATGGCTTGTTTTGCTGTTTCACAGATACTTTGCCTGTTACAGGATATAACAAAATATTTAATGAGCATATAAAACAATAACAGGATACAACACATCGTTATAGGCAAAATATTTGGAACATAATGTGAAATTGCAGCAAATCCCATCCGTCCCCCAACTCACCCTGTTCTAGCCATCATCATAAAGATACTTACTCTACATAAAGGCAGTCAATTCTTGATCATGCGTAAGTACATTAGCAGCCTGCACAATAATATAGACCACATTTCTTCCCTAACACCACAGTCTGGAGAAAAGTCTACAGAAAGCCCATACTGCCTATATCAAGCTATGTCAAATTTCTAAAGAAACCAATTCACGAGATTTACCAATTCAAAAAAGATGTATTAAATATGTTTCTACAGATTAATTTAAATAAACATTGTATTAGCTACATCTTTCCTTTGTTAAAACTACCCTGTCCCGCTGTGACTCTAGATTGCTAAGAGTTGGCTCTACTCATGTGTTAAGAACAGGTTTTTTTTTTAAACTCCTAGCTTTTCTCACCTACCAGGAAAGGGGAGTACAATTTCAAGATGAACTTGGTGGTCTAGTCCAAACTCTTTCTTATAGCTCAGAAATCTTACCAGTTAAGCTGTTTCTCTGTGCAGTGCTAGAAGTGGGAAATTTAGAATGATCAAATTAAAGTTTTACTATCATTTGTTTCAAACGTACGCCCTGCAACAAGACTGATATAGACAGATGGACTGACATGTTTTTTGTATTTTTTATGACTACTTCTGTATTTTTTATGACAATTTATGACATAATTACAGGACTTGTAATTATCTCTTTATTCAATATCTCCAAAGCTATCACAGTTTGTATTCAGCACACAACAGGAAAATAGATGCAGTTCAAATTATTTGCATGGGTAAATCACAGAAGTGAGAGAGTTCTTCGAGTTCCAGAATCATCAGATATAGTAGAACCACAAAAGCTGTAGATAACTGCTAGCAAAGGTAAGGAAAATTTTATTTATTAAGAATGACTTTTCAGTTGGAAAATGGCATACTTCAAAGAAAACATAGCTTAGGTCTATGAAGCCAGCAGTGACATGGAAAAATAATAACTGTAGCATAATTTGTACATTGGCTTTTCCAGGGACATGCAAATGGGAAAATCAAGCAATGTTGCATTTCTTGAATGACGTTTATTTTTTCAAGGTTTGGAATTCCTTACATCGGGACTTTGTGGATGCTGAAAGATTATAAGTACTCAAAAAAAAAAAAAAACACAGAAGAAAAAAAAATCAAGGAATGATTAAAAACAAAACACAGATCTTGGCTCAAGATGACCCCAAGCCAAAATTTCTAGGGAAGATACTCCTAAGGAAGTGTTAATTATCTTATTATAATATCCGGCCTAAGCACCTGCTATTAGATTCACTATGAGAGGCAGCACATTGGCTGAAGTAGACTTTTGCCTACTGTGTAAGACAATAATAGTATTTTTATGTGCTAATATGGTTAAAATGTGTAGCTCTCAGGATACCAAACTGTGTCTGAGTAACTAAAACACAAATGAGATTTACATGAAATCAAAGTCCTTCTTTACTGGTAGCTGTAAGTTCAGCAGAATAACTTTGGAAAACAAAGTTGGCATAATACAGCTGCCTTAGATTAAATGAGACCTTGGAGATCTAGTCATTAACAGACAATGGACTTTGGAGAGCTATTCAGTTCAATTTATAGTAGACACATACCTTTAGACAGTCAAATAGTTCACTAGATCACTTTGGCTTAAGTGGGGTGTCCATAACAAGAGTTGAATCTCATCCGTAATATTAAAAGTCCACCAGAGAGAAAACGTCTCCATTTAAAATTCTTCCTATATATTAGACACAAACATCAATAGATGTTTTACTAAAAAGTTTAAAAGATATGCTTTTTAGGTAAGATATCTTCTATAGAGATTCCTAGCAAACAGATCTTTTTAAGGATCTGTTAAGAGGAAAAAAAAATAGAATCATCACTATGAGTACAATTTGATTTTGTTAATAAGTGAATAGAAACTGGAGAAATGAAAATCTGAAAATATACGTGGAACAGAGTCAGTCAGACAGAGATTTCTTAGAGCTGAAAAAATAAGCTTGTCTAGGAAAAATCCAGGCACCGGTGCCCCTTTAGTTAAAACAGCAGTAAAATATTTCTCTAGAAGTTTGCTAATGGAATCTGAAAAGTGAAAGTCCTCTTTAGATAAACACTGGACATCAATGGCAATGAATTAAGACAAATAATTTCCTTTTCTTCCTCACCTTTACTCACCTTTTAAAAATAAAATTACCGGAGAACAATATGTTGCAGCAATTTCTTGAGAATAATACCAAAACTGAATACCAGGAAGGAAGTGAATGCCTGTATCAAATATATATTCAAATGAACAGTTTCTACTCAACTATTTCAAAAGCTATTTACAAAATCTTTTTCTCTTTTACATAGAGAGAAATAATCAAACCTCAAACCTCTTTTTTTTTATTTTTTTAACTGAGATGAAACTCTATCTCTTACATTGGCATACATTGTCTCTTACATAAGAGGCATTAGGATAACTGAGGTGTAACTTAAATGATTTTATTTAATTCAGGAAAAAATGAGTGAGAGACCCAAATTTTCAGTTGTATTTATTGGATTATGATAGAAAATTGGGGTCTTTCAGGTCTTTACTTTCAAAAGAATTAATATTTTATGAAATCATTATTTGTAGTGAAGTCGCTGTAAAAATGCAAGAGGAGTTGTAGCGAAACGCTGGAACAAAAGTGATCAGCCAGACCAGTTATCAGTAGTACAGCTCCAAACCAGAATAAATGTATATATTTTTTTCAGTTTGGATTGGCACACCAAATACATTCCTTCAACCAGATAGGTTTCTTATGCAAGCACTCCTTCACAAATCTAGAACTTTAAATGATTTCCTTATAGAATTATAGAGCCATAACTGTACAGCTTTTCATATATAACTTAAATAAGGCAGTATTTTTCTATCTTAAATCTTAATCTAATTTGTTAAAAGAAAGAAGTGATCCCAGGAAAAAAAAAAAAGGGGGTGGGGGTGGGGCAGAAATGACTGTCAATTAGAACAAAATTTGAACTTAACATCAAGTGCTGTAAAGTTATTTTGGAGCCTAGCCTCAAGTTCTTTTATCCTTATGTTCTAACAGAGTCTTGACCGTTTTCCAGAGGCATGAGATAACAGCTCCCCTAAGACTTTGGCTATCTCCCAGAATAAAGGAACAGAACTGTTCCTAATTGTCTGTGCCAACAGTCAGTATTGATTTTTTTTTTTTCAATAAATTTTCGAATGAGGCTTTCAAGTAAAGCTATACTCATCCTTGAGAGTTCCTTGTTGTTCCAGCGGTGAATTTTGTCTAAAACTAACCCATGTGAGGTTAATGACAGCATCAGGATTACCTGCATGGTCAACTAAATGTTCTAAAACAAATGAAAATGAGTTCATGTATAGAAAAAAAAAAAAAAAGAAAAAAAAAAAGTAATGGGTGGGGGGAGAGAATCTTCATAGAAATCTTCATAGAATCTTCATAGAAAACTAGAGTTTTCTAGTTATCTATATGTGCAAGCTATTGCTTGTATCTGGAAGGATACATGTGTTTGTAAATGCAATGCTAAAGTCACCAGTTAAAATCCAACAGTCCTATAATCTTTATAAGAATTTCTCTTGTAACCTCCATCCTGTTTGATTTTTATTCCCTTACAATAACACACAAACACATATGCAACCTAAATTCTTCCTTTGTTCATTTCATATCAAAAAACTTTTTTCTATTTGAATATTCTTTGCTGTATTAGTAATAAATAAATAATAAATTTAATATTAAAAATTCTTACGTTTTCTTCATTTGCTACATCCTTGCTTATCAGCCCTTTTATCTCTTCTATTCTGACTAACTCCTTGATTTGGGCTTTGGTTAGCAACCTTGTGTTCTCCACATCTTTTAGCTCAGCTCAACTCCTGTGCGACTACAACAAATAATTTTTTGAAGTGAAGACAGAAGAGATATATTTTCTTTGCCTTGAAAATTTATAAACTTGTCAAAGATTTCTATCAAATTAGTCTCATATGAATTATTCCTAAAATTATTGCTGGCTAATCATCTCAATAAGATTATTAGGTTTTAGGTTTTTACAAAGTCAGAATATGTAAGCATATTTTCGGTTTCTGTAGAAGACCTCTTAAAACTGTCCCATTCCACCCCCCTCACCCCACCTCCCCTTCATCTCAGCCAAATTTGAAAGAAACATCAAGGACTCAAAATTATGAAGTTTTATAGAAACTATTGCATGGTTAACCACAGTGGGATGGATATAGATGGGACAAATGCATTAAAAAAAACAGGCATTATTGGATCTGCTTCCCACAGAACAATCTGCTCTGCCCTTGGTAAAACACGCGCTAAATATCAAGAGTTAAAGCTCATGAGGCCTAATTATTTCATTGTAACATGTTTACTGTGCCGCTTCCATGCTTGGGGCAATAGCTGGGTTGAAAACCTTCACCATAAAGAAATCATAGAGCCTTTTCCACATCTAACTTTTCCTCAACCAAGCTAATTTTCAGATTATCCAAACAACGTGTTTACTCTCATTTGCCTTTTGAAATCAAGTAACTTATATTCAGACTAACTTTTAGGGCAGGTCTTTTTTTAGAAGGCTTTAATTCAATGAATTTGGATCAACTGTCAATCCCATTGTCAGGATTTTAATATATTATTACCCAATAAGTAATCCTAAAATTACTGACTGTAATGAAGGGAGGGTGAAAAGAAGATGAAGCCCTGTTATTTTCACTGGTGCCCAGTAGCAGGACAAGAAGCACTGGACTCAAACTGGAACACAAGTGGTTCCATCTAAACATCAGGAAGTACTTCTTTATGGGCAATGGAGTACTGGCACATGTTGTCCATAAAGGTTGTAGAGTATCCCTCCCTGGAGATCTTCAAAAGCTGCCTGGACATCGTGCTTGGCACACAGCTCTAGGTGCCCATGTTTACACAGGGGTTGGACCAGCTGGCCTCCAGAGGTGCCTTCTAACCTCAACCATTCTGTGATTTTGTAAACATGTTTATCTTGTCATATTTTGTTATGTATTGCTACAGCAAATTGCTTAGAAAAAATACCTATCATAATAGAACTTCATGTGTTTGAGAAAGGCTTTTCAAACTATAAACAATCATGTTTATGGATGTGGAAATAAATGTATCTGATTTGTTTCTTATGCTGAAGAGAATACATCTCTCATCTATTCCTTATATAGTTAGGGAACTCCAATTAAATCATATTATTTTATTTACATCTTCTCGTTCAAACTTTCCATATCTTTTTTTTACCTTTGAAAGAATGTAGATAGATTTCATAGTCTCTGATGAAATCTCAGTGCTATCTATTGCTCAAGAGTTTATTGTTGCTTTAAACTAACTTTAGAAAAAGTTGAGACTAAGAAAAGAGAAAAAGAAAAAAAAAAGAAAAAAAACCATGATCCAATTTAATCTGCAAGTGACATTTAAATAGGCAAAAAGCAAAGATATAATTTGATCAAGATTCAGAGATGATTTATTACTTTTCTTATGATAAAAGCCAAAGGCTTTCATCATGTATAAATGCTGTATTGTGCTGGTTGTTTTACATAGCATAATGAAATGTCAGGTCCCTTCACTCTTCTATATTAAGAATTTGTTAGAAGATAATGTAAGGGCCTTCCAAATTCTAACCCTCCATGCTAGTAACAAGCATCTTGAAACTGTATTGACTACTTTGGTTTTAAGACTCCTCTTATTAACAGACAAAGAGCCAACACCTAAAGGAAAAATAAAAATTAAAAATATATATATATATATATTTAAGTAGATATGGACAGAGGAAAGAACAACAAAAATGAAGTAATACCATACCAGTTTTAGTATGCAAGCCACTGGTATTCATCTTATCTCACTTCAGAGAGTTTAGACACCCACAACTGAACTACAAAACTAAAGTTTTCTTTGTAGTAAAACACAAGAAATCAGCATGTACAGATTGATATTCATGTAAGTCATTTCAGTAATTTCAATTCTAGAATGATACATATTGCAGCATAAAAGTTCCCATATTTTTTCAAAAAGCAAGCCTAAAGTGACTGAGATTAAGGTTATGTTAAAAGGCAAAGATGTGTACATTGTGTCTATAAACCATTTGCTGGGAGGATTTACCTGGATATTGCATCAAATGAATTTCATTTGGTTGTGTTATTTGTGAGAATCATTCTTCACACAAAGAGGCTCTGCCAGCAGGATATAAACATGTTAAAATAATAAATATATGCAACTTCAATGACAAAGCAATTATTTACTGGCTAACACAGAAATGATGGCTAGAATGTAATGAACTCCTAGCCTAAGCACTAGTTCAGCATCCCATTAAGTCATTTGAATAGTCTTTGCTCGCCAGACAGACATTGGTCAGGAACAGAAGTGGTGGCCTCTCCTGCTCAATAAAACAGCTTCTCCATGCTGCTGACTTCCACCAACTCTGTCAGCTCATTGTTTGTTTGTTTGTTTTGTTTGTTTGTTTGTTTCACTTTAGGATCACATACCTTCCAATTTTGATGTTTTCACATCTCAAATTATGCAAAAAATAAACAATCCTGTCTCAAGGACCCTGCCTCTATCCATGATTTTACATTTGTAACCTCCTATGGCTCTGCTCTAGTGCCCTTCTTCCAGCTTTCTCACTGTTTAGCAATTTCCTGTGAAGCCTAAGCCAAGGTTGCATAGCTGGGTCATATGAAATTTTGGCCTTGGATCCCTGAAGCACAGACAGACAAAGCCATGGAAAGCAGTGAAGCAACAGAGGGTTTACACAGAGAAGTATATGGAACATTTCTAAGAGAAATTTGAAAGGAAAAATAGAGAAGTTAGCAGATGTACCTGTGGTGTTCCTCTATTTGTACCGAATAGCTTGGGTGATAGCAAGAATAAGAAAATTTGAAAGTGTAATTTGTCGAGGATAAGAAGTGGTTTCTGACACAGCTTGATGTGGGATAAATCACTTATTAAAGAGGCTAAGACTAAGAAGTGAAGGTACAAAATATATTTGACAATGAAGACCAAAAGTAGTTTGTATGATACATATTCTATATGATGGAGAAAACGGAATCACAGGAAAGAGACAAAGGAAAATATGACATGGTTAGAATATGACCTTTGCTGCAATATTTTGAAAGTAGGAGGGGTCAGTGGAAAGACTGGTCCAGTGGTAGAAATGTAAATGCAAATGAAGATGTAGATGGGAGGTTTTACCTAAAAAACAAAAACAAAAACAAAAAAACTTAAGATGTCATGGAAAAAAGTCATCAGCATTTATAGAGAGAGCTTGCCACAAAGTGGGCCAACATACTGGGATTCACAGACAGTGAAGATGATATTTTTGTTTGAGTTACTGAGAAAGAAGAGTAAACAAGAGAAAAGATCAGTAAGAAGAATGACATCCAGATATTTCAATTCTGATCAGTTTAAACTGAGAGATGACATTAATGAGGAAATATTAAAATGACAGCCTGAAACCAAGCACTTCCCTTTAGGATACCTTGAAATCATAACACTGATGTGTTAACAATAATTGCACCTCTACCCTTATCCAGGAAAATGTTTATGAGCCTGCCTAACCTCAGATATGTTCTTACATGTCCCATCTCATATCACTATTCTCAACAATCCAGAGTAACTTGTCATGTGATCCAGATCTGTGATTAAAAGTGTTTAAGGGAGCAATTCTTTGCTCATTCATATAGGATATGTAGGGAGGATTGTATCAGACATAAGCAAAGAGAGACAGAGAGAGGGAATGGACAAAAAATGGGCTTCCAACCTAACAAAAAATTAATGTTCTCCATGTAGTAGTTCTGCAGTCTACCTTATTGGTGTCTGATTAGTATTCTTTTATCATGCTTTATGAGAAAGGCTAATGTAATTATACTTTGACCATATTAGCAAAAACAAAAACAAAAAAAAAGGAAGATGATAAAATTCAATTAAAAATTATGCTGATTTGATAGGATGGAAAATTACTTGTGTAGGCTACAAATATGTTCCTAAGATATATCGGCCTTAAGAAAAGTTTTATGATGTTTATGAATATTTATTTTATATAAAGGTACAGATGAGGGAAAAGAAGTCTCTCGTAAACATTAATACCACTCTAGATTTATTATTGGGTTCAACAGAACCTACGCTAAAAATAAAACTCGTACTGAGAGTTTGTATATGTTTACTCTACCATGCCACAGAGATATTGGAGTTCATTATGGAAAAGCTGGCTTGCCTTTTAGTCTTAGGTGGCATAACTATCGACATGAACATGCCTTGTTTCTTGACAGCTATAATGAGTCCATGCTAGGCAAAGCGGCTGTAATACTTCTCTTTGCTTTGGCCTCTAGAGATTTAGCTTTTCCTTAAGTAATTTCCAAGCCCCATGTACATTTGCTTTGCTCATTGTTCTGCACACTTCAGAGGGTGTTTTTTGTTGTTGTTTATTTGTTTTTGTTTTTCTTTTCTTTTTTTTTCTGTTGATAACTGAATGCATCTGTGCCCACTGATGGCACAAGTCTATTACCTTGACGACTCTACCACAGAAGAGAGGTGATAACTGATAAATTTCTAAAATAACTAAAACTCAAAACCATGCATACTATAGACTACACCTTGAATAAAATTAAACAGCTTACTGCTAATGAGAAACAAGATAGCGTGAAAGATATCTCCATGACATTCTTCTTTCAGTGTTCTGTAATTCAGACTTTACATAAAATTATTTTAAATGTGCTTTAATAGAAATTTTATTTCTATTAATTCATAGCTTATGCTTGGGTGTCAGCATGCCCTAAATATATAAGCTAAGATATATTTGAACTTTTAAAAAAAAAAAAATCTAAATTAGTTATTCAGGTTTTCCTTCTGAAGTCAAAACTTAACATTTAACAGTAACTTTACGCACTGTATTTCACTTCCATTTCTGGCAGTTAGAGCAAAAGCAGAGGAATTCTTCAAAACAGAAAGAGGAAGGCTGGTTCTTTTCCCCTGCCCAACAGTCTGGCTTTCATGCAGGACAAAGAGACTGTAGTTCCTTCTCTCGCTCAGAAAACTCAAAGACCTGTTGTAACAATATCTTATCAATCAAGTGAAAGTGTAGAATGAGGATGGACTAGCAATTTCTCCTGTATGAGTTTTCCTACTTTGCTCGATATACCTAAGTATTACTAATAAAGAAAACAAAACAAAAATCAATCAAACAAAGAAAAAGCTTCTCTATAGATTTTTGAAACACTTACTTGCAAACTAACCCTTGTTTGTAAAATACCTGCAATTTTCATCTATTTATTTATTTATTTTGAATTCTTGTCTTCCAGAAAATCGATAGCATATGAATTGGACTGACTGGCATTTAAATCCATTCCAAAAGACCTGAAAGCCCAGAGGCTGCTTCCTGTTTCTATGAGATCGTGGTTTAAAGATCATCTACGAATCAAAATGAGAAGAGACTTGAACTTAGATTTCCAGGAAAATGCTTTAATTTCTGGGCTACATTGCAAATTTTGGTTTATAAAACCTGACACTTCAAATTAAATTATTTGCAGAGTGCAAACAAATTTGGGCATAGTCTCTGGAGAAATAAAATGCTTTTAATCTATAAATAGATTTAATCTATAAATCTATATTTAATCTATATTTAATCTATATTTAATCTATAAATAGATTTAATCTATAAATAGATCTATAAATATAAATTAATCTATAAAATAATAAAAAAAATAAAAAAAAAATCCAGTACTAGTTTAATTCTAGCTATCTGAAAGCTAGACTCTTAATATAAAGCCATCACCCTTTATGGCTACTGGAGAAAGATCCAAATTCAGAGGGCAATTTGTCCCATACGATTTGGAAACCTATTTTATAATATGGTGAATAAAAACCTTTAAGTGCTTATCATGTAGCACAGAAGAGTTAATTAATCATGTGCCATGGTTTTGTCCAGGACAGAGTTAATTTTCTTTGTAGATACTCACACAATGTTGTGCTTTGGACTTTTGATGACAATAGTGGTGACAACACACCGATGTTTAGCTGTCATAGAGCAGTGCTCACTCAGAGCCAAGGACTGTTCAGCTCCTGGTGCTGCCCTGCCAGCGAGGTACTTGGGGGTGCACAAGGAGCTGAGAGAAGACACAGCCAGGAGCTGACCCAGACTGGCCAAAGGGATATAAGGACAAGCTGATAGATGAATGTCCTGCAAAGGATGGAAACACCCATCTACAAACCTGCCTTGATATCTCAGAAGGATTACATAATGCCAGGAGCCCTCCAGGCAATTTATTCTTGTGGTTTTTCCATGCTATCACCACCTATGACACTGCCAGGTATGATACTGAGAATATCAAGGGTGACTATTGATACCTGGAGATGAGCATGAAGTATCTGCAGTTTCCCTGAGTTGATTTGCATTCTTTCTGTATCACAGCCCCTGTGTTAGTAGGAGGAACAGGTCCACAAACATACAATTGTCTTAGTTTGGCAAATATTTTGTTTCAGTTTCTGATTGATTCTTAAGGAAGTGTTGTTTCTGACAAACAGATGAATTCTGAATCACAATTGGTTGTTCTGATGGAGCTGTCAGGGGTGGCCATCATCCCAGATTTAGACAGCTCTTGAAGATCTAACTCCTGCATGTCAATCCAAAAAGTAAAATAAAACTTTATAAAATACTTGCTATTATTTTCCTCCAATGACTAAGTCTGCATCTCTATTTGAAAGAAGAAAGGCAATGGACAGTCCAATTTCTACATGATCAACAGGATTAAAATTTGTCCACATGTTCTTTTGTATAAAATTAAATGTCAAATTGTGAAAAGGTTACCATATTTTATTCCTGTCAACATCATGCTCAATAGGAAGCATTTCACTCATTATTTGTGGATTGCTGCTTTACAATTATATCTTAATTGACTTGATCGCCAACTTGAACACTTAATATTACAGTATCATTAGCACATTTATTATTCAGCTAAATCATACAATTACAGCAATTAAATTGGTTGCCTTTGAAACACTTGGTTCACTGATCTTTAATTAGCCTTCTATGAACTGAATTACATGGAAAAAGGTGTTAAATGTTGCAATTGTCATGAAGGGGTTTATTTGCCCTATTATACAGCTGAGTTAGATAGATGTCATATGTATTACAACATGCCATCTCCTTGATACTTTCTGGTAACCTAGTGATTCAGAGACTACTTATTAGATAATATGGTAGGAAGCTTTGTTCTCTTTTAATCTTACTATAGGTTATGTATAAAAGGAGTATAAATATAACTAAGCATTTCAAATCCGGAGATTAACCTGCAGTATATTAAATTATATATATATATTTTTTTTCTGTCATCCATTTTTACAGAAGGGAAGATCTTGGTGACATGTTAACAGACTGTAAGTGTATCTTTGGTCCTTGCCTGCATCCTCCCAGCTGTTAGTTTTCATGTATACTATTCTCCAGCTTTATGAAATTAAGTTTCCAGTATGCTATACAAGAATTTTCAATTAAAATACATAGAAAGAACTACTTGGGACACTAGGAACCTTTCTTTTTCTATGAGCATGTCATCTCTGTGTTTTCTCTCTGTCAAAAGAGAAAATTCAAAGAATAGAAAACAAAATCAGGAACATAATTATGCCACCACATAAATCCATGTTTTGTTTACATTTTAAAATCTAAATGTGGCTATAATCCCCTAATCTCTAAGAAATAATAGACCTCCAAAACGTTGAGGGAAAAAGATCAAAGGTCTGAAACTTCAGTTCCTCATATATGAAGAATGACTGAGTCACTAACAATATTCAGTCTGGAAAAGAGATTATTCAAACGAGAGATACACTAAGTTTATAAAATCATGAAAAGCATGAAGATGTTGAATAAAAATTGGTTATTCATTCTGTATTCTAATGCAAGAAGAATAGTAAGAACTGTTAGTCAAAGTTAGTCAAAGGTTAGTTGAAGCAAGGTGCAGAACAAACCAGGAGACATAGTTATTCAAGAAAGAGTAGTAGCCATACTGAAGGTCATGATGGAAAAAAAAGCCTCAAAGGAGAGTGTTGGAAGAGGAATTCTTTATGAGTAAAAATCTGTAAATTATCTGTAAGAAATTTTTTATTTTTATTTTTTTCATAAAATCTCTTTTCACAGATTTTCTAACTGAAAAAAAAAAAAAGAGAGAAATAAAAAACACCCCCCAAAAACAACAACAAAAACAGCAATAAAAACACCTAACCAAAACAACAACACAACAAACCAGCAAATAAACAAAAGAAACATTTTTACTAAAAAGCACTGTAATATATTTTGGATGCTTTGGATATCATCTTTGAAGCAATCTGTTTCAACAAAGTACAAAGGCTATGATACATAATAACTTCTACCCTGCTTAGTTTGGATGAGACAGTCTGACCATGGAATGAGTCAGAATGCAGACAGAAGACACCTGAACTGCATTCCTTGTAAATATGTTACAATATTTCTCAGCAGAATAGTTTTTGATTCTCTGATGAAAATTGAACTATTACAGAAATATTAATTACAAGTAGTCAAAACCCTTCAAACAGAAAATTCAGCTTATAAAATATTTTGCTGTAAACTCACGATTTCCAAACCTCCAGAATTCTAAAGAGGTGTAGTCAGGAGAATTGTCTAATTTCTGAAATGCTGAATAACATCACATTTAAGACATATGGTCAACCAGAAGCTGAGCTACAGGTTTGATTTTTTTTTCCCCATATTATCTTGAACAGTCTATGCAATCTACTCTGTTTCACCTCTCCTTACAAGCAGTAAGGGTAATATAACAAATTTTCATTATCTCTCATGGATATGACAGGACAAAAATCCATTAATGACTAAGAAGTGTTCAGGTCTTGTGTTGATGAGGATCATACAAGTGCTTAGCAGAATAATACAGTGTTCTAGCTGTGCTCTTTTAATGAAGTCATTAACAATTCACAAAAGCCAATGATGAATTTTAATCAATGAATAGAACTAACATAGTTAATTTCATAAAAGCTTTGATAACATTCTCAAACTGCGAAATGAAAAGTATCAAATTGTTAACCGGGGAGGTAATTAGAAGTGATGCAATAGAAGAAGAAACTTGATAGGTGAGTTCATTATATGGAGTCTAGTGATACAAAGATTCTCAAAATCAGGTTAATCTTGCTAGCATTGAATGATAAAATGACAAATTCTGCTTTATTAAATTTCTTAATTGAGATTTATCCAGCAGTAAAAAAAAAAAAAAAAAAAAAAAAAAAAAGATCACGAGGAAGATAGGTACGCGTAGGAGCACTTCTAAGAACCTCGGGGTGCTTCCAGCTGTAGCTCAGCTAGTTACAAATTTTTCTACCTCTTTTTCCCCTTCTTATAGCCACCTTATATGATATGGGAGGTTGTTCTCTACTGGTGACTATACTCTCTATTACTTCGGAAAGACCTGTGTCAGATGGATCTTTCAACACTATTTTCGATAATTGGTCTTCTTCCTTTGTGTCTATCTTTTATTTGGTGTGGGAAAGGTCAGAACAAACTTCAGAATTCCATTTCCCTGGTAAGATTTCATACTGCAGCCTTCCAACCTAGTCTTACAGACTATACTTAATCTACCAATGAAGACAGGCCTTTGAACAAATCCCTGGACTCAAAGGCAAGTGGTACTATTATCTTGCATTTAATTTCTTTAGTTCCCTCTCTATAAGTTTTTTCTTGCAGATAAGTAAATTTAAGATCTCTCATTTACACTCTTCTGTACAGTAGTGAAGATGTATCCTCTGACTGAAAGTACTGTTTTTTATATTTAAATAGCTCTTTACAGGAAAAAGAAAAAAAAATGAAAAAAAAAAAAACAAATATTGAGTATATTCACTGCAATTACAGTACTTACACAAATGAAGTTAAGCGTCTGAATGATCAGTCTTATAAGGCACATTTAAATTCAAGAAGGTTCTTAAGTTGTAAGTATTTTACGACTCATCTGTATGCATTTAAAAGTAATAGCTTAATTAATAAAAAAGTAACCGTAGATTAATCCAAGAAAATATTAAAAATGTCAAAAGGATTAAGGCATTTAGGTTCCTTTTGAATATTTCAGCAAAACTCAAACTCATCCCACTTCTTTACTTACTCTGCTGCTGTTCCTAGCAGGAGCTTGTTCTTGCTTTCTGGACAATGTAGATATTGAAACTGTCCTGTAGAAGTGTCTGTCTCAGTCTGAATCTCCCCACTAGTTCTTTGATGACACCATCCTGTTATTAGGTTCCTTGTTTAAACATCTACAAGCAAATTGAAAGAGAAGAAATCTGTCTCTTTTCCTTGCCTTAATTACCTCTATAGATGACATAAACATTTGTTCACATACACTTCTATGTTTTCTCTGAATCCCAGATGCAGACATAACCATTTAATGGTATGCACTTCCTTAAATGGTGTCTCTATAGAGTAAGGTTTATGTTGAGTTAGGATCATTCTAATGTCTCATCTTTCCATTATCAATGTAAGGATTGGTATGGATGAATTGTTAAGAACAAAAGCGTGCTTCTATCTTAAATTTCACAACGTAGTAATTCAACATATGTTACTGCATGTACAGGCTTATTTCCAGTACGTAGTATTTTGGCAACGATCCTGTCATCATTCTGAGCTGCTTTGTATTCTATCTACAATCAACAGCTCTGTTTATTCATTTGCCTTCTGCTCTTCAGGGGTCACAGTGACAGGATGGTGTTTCCTTTTTAAATATTGATGTAGAGTTAAGCTATGTAAATTGAGATCCCAAATCTCCTCTTCCTTCAGAGTGAGGAGAAAGCTTTGGAGGTGAGGGAAATTTTAGAGGCTATCCTTAAAGTGATTGCCATGCAAAAGTATAGCCAGAAGCTAGGCAATGAGTAGAAGCAGCAGTTTTCTCATGAGTAAGAATGGGATGTGCAGTGATTTTCTTACCGTCTGTCCATAGTGTGAAACAACTGGAACAACTTAATCATGTAAGCTGCTATCCCTCAAGAATGGGCAGTCCAAGATAGACTTAGATTTAGACTTTAGAGGGTGGCAAGGCACTGGAACAGGTTGCCAAGAGAAGTTGTGGATGCCTTATGCCTGGAGGTGTTCCAAGGCCAGGTTGGACAAGGCCCTGTGCAACATGATCTAGTCAGTGGCATCCCTGCCCATGGCAGTGGGGTGGAACTAGATGAACTTTAAGGTCCCTTCCAACACAAGCAGTTATATGTTTCCATGATTCTATGGTAGTAGCGGAGACTTTCTCTAAGATCTCAGTCAAACCTCACACCCATTCAGTGTGCAAGCATCTTGGCCACAGGATCCCATTAAAAAATCTGAAACCTATCTAACCACTATCCTCCCAAGGC
Organism: Cygnus atratus; assembly: GCF_013377495.2. Taxonomy (NCBI): domain Eukaryota; kingdom Metazoa; phylum Chordata; class Aves; order Anseriformes; family Anatidae; genus Cygnus; species Cygnus atratus. Next base: position 199,040,575 of record NC_066362.1, on the reverse strand, counting down.
TGTTTAAATGCATAAGTCTTCAGTCTCCTGCGGGGTTTTCAGTTAGCAAACGCTTTTTCTCTGGACTCATTAGATTTGATCTTGGGATGAGTATTTCTTGTTTTCTACTGTGATAAGAAAAGTATTTGCACTTTACTTGTTGTATTTACATGTTTGATGGATAAAAGCTAGTATCCTTTGAGTTACCTCTAGTGTGCTTTACCCTTCTTCCAAGTGATAAAAGTAGCTACCACTCTGCTGGACTTTCACAAGTAAGAGTTGAGCTCTACTAACATAGACAAGGTTGACTTCTTGCCTCAAGCAGAAAGACTGGCTATCCCCTTCCTGGGGTGCACAGATGCATGACTGCAGTGGTGGATAGCTTGAAGATTAACTTTATTGCAATGTTATTTTCTGTTCCTTCTAAAGCCCTCATAGTGATGGAGTTGCTTTCAGTGTAGTAACAGTTTGAAAGGAAGCAAAATAAAACCACTAATCTGCCCTTTCCAAACTACTTTCTTTAACAAATACCTATAGTCCTGTCCTCCAACTGATCACAATACAGAACACCTCCAAACTGGCAGTCCATGACACCCCTCACTGCATACAACCACTCCTGGAGAAACTGAAGTATCTAGACTCCATTCTTGCAAGAGTATAAAATGAATAAAGATGGTCAAGAAGCACTGTGAAGTGATGCAGGTGACCATATGAAAAGACAAGAATTTAAGAGATTTTCAATACCATGAAAAATACTTATTCAAATTACTTTTTTCCCAGTCTTCTCCCTTTTCATATCACAGCTTTGAATAGCTCCAGCTCTACCCATCTCAAAGATTATTTGATTCAGTAGCCGTAGAAGCACCTTTTCCTTCCCACATGGCATTAGATAAAGCAACTTCTGCATTCCTAACTTTGAATTTCACTTGCCAGTAAAATTCAGTGATTTCTGTCAAGATATGCAATCCTAATGGTTGTTCAACACTGGCTAGTCAAATACAAACAAAACCCAGGCAGATGAATAAGTATAAACTAACAACATTGTTCCTAAGTGGTGTTATAAAAGAATCAAAATAAAATTATAGGTTCACCCCAGGCCTCAGAACATCACCTTCTTTCAATGCCTTTCCAATAGATCCCATACTGCATCTCAGAAAAATCTCACAATGCCAATGAAATTATAGGAGGGGACATAAATAAATAAATAAATCTGTGACTTCAGGTTATCTGGCAGGTAATTCATAAGAGTTCCCATAACCTTTGATTCTCCATTGCCATAGTGCACGCAAGCCCTTGAGAGTTAAACCTAGGACTGTATTCTGGAAACTCTTTCGTAGATTAATTTTATTGGCATGTCTCTTGCAATAGTCGTCTTTACCAAACTGAGCCTGTCTGCAAGCACAAGATATAAAGGACCATAACCCCGCCTGCCAAAATAGCAATAGGGACTTTTTTGCTTCAGAGTGTATAATTTTTATTACTCTAAAAATAAATTTAAAGACTACTCAAATAGCATTTAGCTTGCTAATTACAAATACAGCTCTCATCTCCCTCTTTTTTCAGTACTAGGCTGATCAATAGGGTTTTATTCACTCTGTCCATATACAATATCTCAAGAAAGAATGTCATATGTACGCTAAGATAGATCTAATGGATAGTTCAAAGAAAAGTGCAATACCTGACCATCTGTGTGATCTTTGCCTCTCGTTTCACCTCTTTAACCCTCTCTTTCTTCTCACACATTTTATTTCGTCTCTCAGTCTTGAGAGCTCTTTGTGATAGGGACTGACACAGTGATTAAATAATGCCTAGTAAAACAAAATTCCTGTCTTGTAGAAGCCCCAGAACACATTTTTTTAATAAAAAATTAAGAATCACAATGGCTTTTGTTAGTAACAATGGAAATTCTACTGCCGCTTTCCTTATTTCCTATGATAAAAGCTGTATGTTTGTAAGTAACTCAAGGACTTTCCACATAAAACATGAAAAATAATACCTAGGCTCCTACGCAACAAATGTATTTATGAAAAATTATCCCAGTTCCATTAATTCAGCTTCATTGCCAAATTTCAAAACACAGAACCAGAATTGCATTCATTTTTCATTCTATGCACTTGCAAAAAAAAGGGGGGTTGTGCACTTAAATACTCAAGCATAATTTGTTAGTTGAGTTTTACATGTCCTTTTGAAAATGTGACCTTTAATGCTGCTGTGCTTTGGAGAAAAATGTCAAGTTTTTATTATTCATTTTTTCAGTTAGCATAAATTGCAATACACTGACAAAGATAAAATTTGACTGAACAAAAAACTTAAATTTCCAAGTAAAACGAGTGAACTCCTGTGTAAACAAAGGGGCTGTCTCATACTGTAAAATAATAATAATAATAATAATAATAATAATAATAATAATAATAAAATCTACTGAGTAAATGAAACAGATTGTCTCATGCTAATACTGCAGTAAGCTGTAAATCACATATGCCGGAGGTGTAGATGGTTGTTTGACTTTAACCTGGCTCTGTGAAAATTATCTTCCTGATATTTCTGTTTTACAGAGTGGAGTTAAATAGTTGCCTATTATGTTAAAGGTGAAATAAAATCACCAAGAATATAGAGATATAGATGCAGTGGTGTAGAGATACAGATAAATGGTCTGTGGTCTGATTTTTGAGTGATCCTGCGTGGAGCTAGGAGTTGGACTTGATCATCCTTATGGGTCCCTTCCAACTCAGGATATTCTATTATTCTATGATTTTATGAAATATTGGACCACTGTTTCTTTCAGACACAATATGCTCAGAAATGGCAAAAGTAATTGACAAGCACTGAAAAAAATCAAAATTACTGTTTTGATCAAAACAAATGGTACATTTATTCTTCTGTTTTGTCTCCTCTAGTGACCAGACACTTTTAAATGTAACTGCTAGAATTCCATAACGGGCAAATGGCGAGACATGTGCCTAACACAGAAAACTCCCTCAAGCCTGAGGCAATCTATGGAAGTCTAATGCCCTGAGGCATAAATTTACATCTCTTACATGTTTTTATTAAAGCAGGTACTTGCAACAGCAGAGACACAGCAAAAAGATAGAATAAAAATTATATTAAAAGAAAATGTTCTAAATTTTCTCCTTACCGCTTTATGTTCTTGCAGAGGTGTTTACTAACTGACATTCTTCATCACATTAAATAGACAGAAATTAGATGGAAGGATTTGAATATCCACTTCTATCAGTTTGTGTAATGTTTAATTTGAGAAATATTCCTGAATACTTAAAATCTGTGACACAATGAAAGGAACCCAAGAACACCTGGCAGCCCTTAATCCTCCCATGAATGCTTCTCTGGAGGTCTCTGCCATACAAATACAAGGATACTCAACAGTACCCCAAATGCACGTGTACAAATGATTACATAATAAATGCCCATTTAGTCCAAAGTGTCTGACATCACGTTTACTGTACATTTGAAGTTGACTCTGGAGGCCTAAAATCATAGTACAAACACAAATCTTGGTCTGTCATTAATTCATACCATGGAAGCAATAAAATGTATACTATAGAAATTGTCCAAATCTGCTGAGGAGAGGAAAAAAAATTGCAATTATATGTTGCAACAGCTCAAATTAAGGCAAATTAGCTATAACCTGATTTTTTTATTTTTTTTTATTTTTTTTCAGCTTGGTTCCAGTCCAGCGTGAGTTTCCTCCAGGGTAGCAGACTGTTTTTGTGTATAGTTGCTCAAAGCAAGTACATCCAGGCTATTGTTTCCATGTTTCTTCCCATGGGCTGCTCTGTTCATGGAATGATGGTTTTACCCTTTCAGTAGCTTAAATATTTTGTGGGAATAACTCTTAAAGCCTAAGAAAGACATTAGACAGGATTTCTCTATATGTGAGTGCATGCATATGGATATTTTCATTGCAATATAAGGGTAGAAAGAAATAAAGTTTGTTTCTTCATTTCACTATAATCTTCAGATTCTTCTTCAGCTTGGGGGAGCAGTGATGGGCAGAAGGATCACTTTTTTTTTTTCCTCTTTGTTGTCATGTAACTTTCTTAAGAGGATTTTTTTTTTTTTAATGGCTGCAGCGATTTTAGGTAATGAGAAAATAAGTGTTCATAGGACCCTCATCACAATTTGTTCATCCTGTCTCCAGCATTTTTCTTCCTGTCAAGGACTTTGACTTTAAGGAGGTACCACACTCTTTCAGACTGCTCCATGAAAATGAATTAATAATAATAGTAATCTGTTCACCTTCAGCTGGTCTGAAATTTCCTACCACAGAAAATGTCATCAAAAATGCCAGTTCAATTAGCCAGAAGTACTCAGTTTGAAGCAGCTCAGATTTGAGGAAATTTTAGTGGATTCAAGGCAAGATTTTAAAGAAACTGTTCTTAAAGTCATTGCAAAGATAACCTGGTTACAAAATACTGAAAACTAAAACTGTAGACCTGACCAGTGATGGCTAACCTTTCAGTTACCTTTTAGTTTTGCAGATGTAATTGGAAACAGGGTTAAGATACTTGAGTGAAGCCTAAATTACAAAAAAAAAAAAAAAAAAGAAAAAAGAAAACAAAAACAAACAAAAAACATCCACAGAAATAGAAGTTTCATCTTGACTATGTTGAGCCTATGTTGAACCATTGAAATGCTTTGCCACTACATGAGAACGTATACATTCTTATTAAAAACAACCAATTTTTGAAGACAAAGCATGAGTACAAAAAGAATTGCTCTAGTGAATGCCTCCAGACTCCAGCAGATTTCTCCTTTATCAGCTCAACTCATTCTGACATTACTAAACCTATGAAAACTGTGCAAACAACCAATTACCATATTTTTTAAATAATCAGTGCTAGGAAGAGCCCACCAGGAGTTACATGAACAGAGGGAAATTTACACTCTTCCTCTTCCTTTGAAGTTTCTAAGAAATGGTTCTTGAAAACATACCCTGGACATATTTTATCAACTCAGACCAGAAAGAAAGAAAGAAAGAAAGAAAGAAAGAAAGAAAGAAAAGAAAGAAAGAAAGAAAGAAAGAGGGAAAGAAGGAAGGAAGGAAGGAGGGAAGGAAGGAGGGAAAGAAGGAGGGAAAGAAGGAGGGAAGGAAGGAGGGAAGGAAGGAGGGAAGGAAGGAGGGAGGGAAGGAGGGAGGGAAGGAAGGAAGGAGGGAAGGAAGGAAGGAAAGGAAAGGAAGAAAGAAAGGAAGAAAGAAATGACAGAATCCTGTAATCTAGTTAAAAAAAAAATCTACTTGTATTTCAATTTATGTAGTATTCTCATAATTAGGGTGTGGAAGATTAAAGGTAACTATCGATTTTTAAATGTCCAGGAATACTGCAGCTGGAAAAAGAAGAAGATTAAAATTGCTTGATAAATTCATTATGAGTTTGGCACAAGGCAAACAGGCAAGAACTAGCCAGAAAAACATTCAGGTTGAGAACTAGAAAGTATTTTCTACTATCAAAAGGATTGAAGCTCTGGACACACTTGTCAGAATAACAAGAGCTAAAAAAAACAACATGCTTTTGAGTTAATGTACAATTAACTTATAAATAAAATGCACAGTATGGCTGCTTGGGATTACAGCTAGCTCCTCATACACCTTGCCCTCAGGACCCTTCACTGTCTTTGTATCCCTCCTTCGGACACTCAGTACAAGTTTTATGTCCTCCTTATACTGTGGCACCCAAAACTGAACACAGTACTTGAGGTGAGGCTGCACCAGCGTAGTGGGACAATCCCTTCCCTTCACAGAATCATAGAATCACAGAATTGTAGGGGTTGGAAGGGACCTCCAGAGATCATTGGGTCCAACCCCCTTGCCAAAGCAGGTTCCCTAGAGCAGGTTGCCCAGGTAGGTGTCCAGACAGGCCTTGAATATCTCCAGAGAAGGAGACTCCACAACCACCCTGGGCAGCCTGTTCCAGTGCTCCGTCACCCTCACCATGAAGAAGTTCCTTCGCATGTTGGTGCGGAACTTCCTGTGATCCATTTTGTGGCCATTGCACCTTGTCCTATCCCCACAAACCACTGAAAAGAGGTTGGCCAAATCCCACTGTCTCCCACACCTAAGACATTTTTAAACATTAATAAGATCCCCTCTCAGTCTTCTTTTCTCAAGGCTGAACAGACCCAGGTCTCTCAGCCTTTCCTCATAGGGAAGATGTTCCAGGCTTATAGGGAAGATTCTCCCTTGACCACCTAACAATGTTAAGATTGATGCACCCCAGGGTAAGGTTGGCCCTTCTGGCTGTCAGGGCACACTGCTGGCTCATACTCAACTTGCCATCCAGGAGAACCCCCAGATCCCTTTCTGTGGGGCTGCTCTCCAGCCTCTCATCCCCTAGTCTGCATGTATATCCAGGGTTGTCTCTTCCCAGATGCAGAATCTAACATTTGCTCTTGTTCCACTTCATACTGTTGGTGATTGCCTAACTTTCTAATTTGTCAAGATCTCTCTGCAAGACCCCTCTACCCTCAGTGGAGTCAATAGCTCCTCCCAATTTAGTGTCTTCTGCAAACTTAGTAAAACTTTAAGTCCTGCATCCAAGTAATTTATGAAAACATTGAAGAGAACTGCCCCTAAAAGGAGCCCTGGGGAACCCCACTAGTGACTGGCTGCCAGCCTCCTGTAACCCCATTTACTATAACCCTCTAAACCCGATTCATCAGCCAATCATTCATCTCTTGCATTACGTATTTGTCTAGCTGTATGCTGGACATATGTCCAGAATGATACAGCAACTTTGGTCAATCAGCTTTGTACAAACAAGTAGAGTGAGTTTGACTCACTTTTGTGCAAAAGACGTTATAGATGTATACAACATTTAGCCAGATCTGCATATTCCTAAAATACTCAGGTTGAGAGTTAGATGCAGAAAGAGTAAGGCATTCCAACTAAATTTAAGAGTCTAAGATAGGAACCTGGGGCTCAAGATTCATTCTCTATTCAGTGGAAGTAAATGATGTGATGAATAGTATGTGTGAGCAGGGTGAGGAAATTACCATTGATACACCATGCTCATTTAGGATAGGTTATAAGCATCCTTACATATTTGTGCAAGAGACATCTACTTCGTACTGCTGTTGCAGTCCTTGCACTAGGACTATGAATGTGGTTAGAAGCTAGTAATGTTAACACCAATCACTGAAAGGAGGTTGCAAGGGACATTGCACTGTCTGTTGTCCTTTTTCTCTCTCATTTGCTCCATACAAAGTGAGGTCTTCTCTCCTGGAGAGAATATGGTCAGTTGTTATGGTGCTTCCTGATTAATGCAACCACATTGCCAAATAAGGAAAAATATATGGAAGAGGATCTAAAAGAAGTAGATGGTAGTTGAAGGTCAGTGCTTTGACAAGAAAAGGAACAGATGAATCATGTCCAAATCAAAATCAATGTGTGTGTGAGCAAACCTGCCACATCACACCTATGGAGCATCAGTCGTACCACGGCCCCATATCAGATCTCTCATTTTAAAATGCCTATTTCCCAGAGCCCTGCTCCCAGAGCCTCCCACACTTACTAAATCTGATCCATTGCCCCAGAACCCAAGTCATCATTCATCCCAAGATCTCCAGCACCAGCTGCAATACTTCCCTTTTCCAGCCTAGTACAGTAACCCTAAAGCACCTATGCTCTTCCCACCACCCTGACCTAAATCCCTTCCTACACCAAACCTCTATCCGCTCTTCCCCAAGCTCTGCTGCTCCGCAGCACCAGCCTTGCACACATCTGTGGTTCCGTGGAGCCAGGCCAAGTGCAGCAGCTGCCAGCACTTCATACCTAAGCACTGTGTGCACGCCTCCTCCTCCTCTTCTTCCCTCTTGCTGCTGCCTGCCTGCCACTGCCCTGCCACTGCCTGCTGCAGCTTGCCAAACCTGCCCCTTGCAAAGCTTCTGCTGGAAATTCCCAAGCCCTAGATACAAGCTGTACTTTTTTCAAGAAATCTGCTTAGATGGTGCTCCCAGGACAGAAAAAGAAGACATATCAGGGAAATCCAGGCAGCTGATATCTCTGCTTCTGTGGGGAGGCAGCTCTGTTTAGTAGCTACTAAGAATTCTTGTTTTAATAATAGAACACAGCCTTGAGATTTAATTAGCACTTATAGCAACATATGTCAGATAGCAATAGCTATCTGTAGTAGGCACTTGTGAGTATTGTCAGGACAGCAGACTTGGCACCAGGGTGATTGCCTGCTCCTGCATGTGGTGATCTGAGTCCCCCGTAGCCTTCATTGTTGATCTTAGTTTTCACTGGCTTCACTAAAAATAAGAAAGAAATATCTGGACCAATTGTTTATCTATTCAAAATGTTCTGTCTGACAGCTTTTTATCTCTTCCTTTTTTAGGTGAGAACTTTCAGCTTTCCACCCCAATCTTCGCTGTTGAATGATGAATAAGTGATGTATTGATGATAATCAGTTGCACCTCCTGAATTAAGATTTATGGTTGTCTATGTCAAACTGCATTATGCCATGCAGCAGGATATGGCATCACTTCGTTTTTCCATTTGTTCAGAGGTAGAAGGCATATTCACTATCAGAAAATTTAATATATCATCTATGAGACTACAGGTTGCTTTTAATCACTGACAACGTAGTGGATACTGTTGTTTATGTAAAGCTCATCTGGGTTGTACCACTGATAAGAAAGCACCAGGCAAACAACAAATCATACATGACATCATTCCAGGAATCATATTAGGTAGGTTTGTTATGAATGAGACATGGGAAAAGTAGACAGGGAAATATTTATTTCTCAAGGTGCATTTCTAACCTGTATCTTCACTGCCGGGCTGATGGACTACAAAAAAATAATCCACCAATTACGCGTCCAACTTCAGTAGCCACCACATGCACCTATGAATGCCCTGCCAGACACTGAAAATTCAGTGTGGGAAGGCCAGAAAAAAAAAAAAAAAAAACAGAGTGAAAAGACTTATACGGGGCTCCTTTAAGTCTGTGTTTTACATCCATATCCATATGTGACTGTCAGAGAAAGAAAACCAGTCCTCTCTTTAAAGGGATGTAACTGAGTGTGCAGCAGAGTCCTGTCTTTGAAGGGGAAATGTTGATGTCCATGTTTAGTTGTTGTTATTGTTGGTTTGTTTGGTTTGGTTTGGTTTTCATTTTACACAGGAAACTGCAAAATATATTCAACTTGCACTGATCTCTGCATCTGAGACTCTGATTCAGGTCCTACAGGTAATTCCATTTTTCTTCTTTGGGTTGTACAAAATACTGGAAGTAGGCTGGGAATTTATATCACAAACACATCTTCAGAAAAAAAGCATCTTTTGAAATGTTTTAGAAAGCCACCCTTTTTGTTTCATATCAAACTGTCGTTCTGATCAGAACGAAGTTTCCTTTTTTCCATTTTCATCTAATTCTCAGACTTGTAAATAGACAGGATCATTGTGTGTGCTTCACTTCCTAGATATATTGTTCTTTTTGGAGAACACACATAAAAGGGGAACTTTTTCCTCCCATTTTAATTTAATTAAAAGCCAAGAAGTGTCGGAAGCTTTGAACTGATCTGGTGAGAAGATGATTGATCAAGGATATGTTAGCACAGCTGCGGGTAGCAGGGTTACAGTCCTTTCCTTGGTGGTGAACAGAAGTGCAGACAATAGGTTAAAAAGTACTCTCTTGATTTTCACAGAAAAGGTTTGTTAATACTAGCCAGGAAGAAGAAGACAAATATAATTTTGAAGGCAATGAGATCTGAGAGTGTTCAGATCTCCAGAGGTGAGTGGCCTTAAATGGTCTGCAATCATATGGACAAAGGAGAAGGTTGTGGTGCTCACCTAATGGAATTAAGGGGAAAACAAGTTAAAAAGGTTCCTTTATCATTATCTCGTTTATTATTATCTCATAATATCATTTGGGCTGCATCAAAAGCAGTGTGGCCAGCAGGCCGAGGGAAGTAATTGTCCCCTGTACTCTGCCCTTTTAAGGCCACACTTGCAGTCCTGCATTCAGGTCTGGGGCCCCCAACACAAGAAGGATATGGATCTGTTATAGTGGGTCCAGAGGATGGCCACAAAGTTGGTCAGAGGTCTGGAGCACCTCTCCTGTGAAGACATACTGATAGAGCTGGGGTCGTTCAGCTTAAAGAAGAAAAGGCTCTGGGGTGATTTTATTGCAGCTTTTGAATACTTAAAGGGGGCTTATAAAAAAAGATGGAGAGCAAATTTTTGCTCAGGCAGATAATGATAGGACAAAGGGGAATGTTTTTAAACTAAAAGAGGGGAGATTTAGCGTAGAGGTTAGCAGGAAATTATTCACTCGGAGGATGGTGAGGCACTGGAACATGTTTTCCAGAGAACCTGTGGTTGCCCCATCCCTGGAGGTGTTCAAGAGCAGGTTGGATGAGGCCCTGGGTAACCCGCTCTAGTGGGTGGTGTACCTGTCCATGGCAGGGGGTCGGAACTAGATGATCTTTAAGGTCCTTTCCAACCCAAACCATTCTGTGATTTTGAGATCTCATGCTCCTTTCAAGATATTCTCCTCTCAGAAGTAATTTAGCCCAGAGATTGCTAGAGTAATCCCAAAGCATGCTGACCCATTCTTATCCATTAACAACTTCCCTGCAAACTGTCAGGTTCACAATCTTATAGCTTTTTGAGAAGTTTCCATGGTTCTTCTGAGCTGAACTGACTGTCTCCCGGCTAGCTCTTCAGGCTGATAAATGTAGCATGATACTCTTTTGCTGAAAGTTGAATTATCTTGCATTTGTCAAAACCAAGAGGAGTGTCATTAGCACTAGCACAGTTTTAATGGAATCACGGTTACTTTTTAAGACAGAGTAATTTCACTTGCCTACCCTGTTCCTGTTTTTTCTTCAGGTTATTTTAAGATCAAGGCAACCACTCTCTAGCTTTTCAATGTGAATATCTTTATCTGAGTGACAAACAGTAAGCATAAAATTAGAAGATTTAAGAAGAACTGTAAATGATACTTGGAGGTTTGAAAACCCCATTCATCTACATTTTTTATCTGGAGATAATATCCATCCTGACATTCATCAGAGAACTTTAAGAACAATAGATGGCTCCTTAAATTTGACCAAAAATGCATTAATGTATAAGAAAGTATGTTTGATATTATTCTCTAGCGGAAAATGGCTGATGATTTTATATGATTGCCCAAAACACTGCTAGGAATTAACTTGGCAGTTAGGACATTAACTGGAGAAGTTAAGTCTAACTAGTTTAATAAATAGATTAAAGCTGGCAAAAAAAAAAAAAAAAAAAGAGATATCAGACTAAATATTGCATGGTCTCTTCTAGCCTTAAGGTGTAGGAAAATGTCAAACTCATGGTTATAGAAACTGCAAAAATTGTAAAAATTTCACACACACACACACACAAAACACCAATAAATAAAAAAAGCATAATCTGTTCCCATGACCTCTCAGACCCTGTACTAGAACACATTTGGGTGAGACAAGTATTCTTCCCCCAACTTCTGTCATCTTTGAGTGTACCCTTGGCAAGTTTGCCAGTGACACCAAGCTGTGTGGTGCGGTTGACATGCTGGAGGAAAAGAGATGCCATCAAGAGGGACCTGGGCAGGCCTGACAGGTGGGCCTGTGTGAACCTCATGAGGTCCAACAAGGCCAAGTGCAAGGTCCTGCACCTAGGCTGGGGCTATCCCAAGCACAGACACAGGCTGGGAGGAAAATGGAATGAGAGCAGCCCTGAGGAGAAAGGCCTGGGGGTGTTGGTGGATGAGAAGCTCAACATGAGTCAGCAATGTGTGCTTGCAGCCCAGAAAGCCAACCATACCCTGGGCTGCATCAAAAGCAGTGTGGCCAGCAGGGCGAGGGAAGGGATTGTCCCCCTCTGCTCTGCTCTCATGAGACTCCACCTTGAGACCAGTGCTCAACTCTGGGGCCCCCAGCACAAGAAGGACATGGAAGTATTAGAGTGAGTCCAGAGGAGGCCACAAGCATGGTCAAAGGGCTGGAGCACCTCTCCTGTGAAGACAGGCTGAAGGAGTTGGTGGTGTTCAGCCTGGAGAAGAGGAGGCTCCGGGGAGGCCTTACAGAGGCCTGCCAGTACCTAAAGGGGGCTACGGGAAAGCTGGGGAGGGACTCTTTGTCGGGGGTGCAGTGATAGGACAAGGGGGAATGGCTTTAAACTAAAAGAGGGGAGGTTTATGTTATATATTTCAAAGAAAAACTTCACTCAGAGGTTGGTGAGTCACTGGTCGACCAGAGAAGCTGTGGATGCCCCATCCCTGGAGGTGTTCAAGGCCAGGCTGGATGGGGCTTTGAGCAACCTGGTCTGGTGGGAGGTGTCCCTGCCCATGTCAGGGGGTTTGGAACTGGGTGGGTTTTAAGGTCCCTTCCAACCTAAACCATTCTGTGATTCTATTATCTCATCAGAGTAGTAGTTGGAAACCGATATGCAGAGGTGATATATGAAGAAAATTCCCATTGAAATTCTAACAGAGAGAACCATATTTTAAATAAAGAAGAGTTATAGAAGTCTCGGAAATGCTCATAAACTTCAGATATTTGTTTAGAAGAGCAATCTGCAGTCAACATCATATTTTGTCCTGATACTGAGGAGTAACCGCATTTGTTAACAAGGCTGTCCAGCAGTGTGCCACTACACAACTCACCATATCAGCACCACCAACATGGCTTTTCACCATACCAGTGAAGGAATTAAAGTCATATGAAGCTGAGATAAATAGCTCTAATAAAGGGTAGTTTTATGCTGAGAAATAAAACGTGAAGAATCGTGTTATGAAATTTGTGTGTTTATTTATTTGACTTGCAGGATATATTTGCTCTGTTAGCAGCAGAAATGCATTTTTTTTAAAGTGTTTATACACTTTTGTTGTTGTTGTTGTTAACGAGATAGCAAATCCAGCTTGAACTCAGAAAATTTTATGAGTTCTCAAAGGTAGAATATTTAGCTCTCCTTTCCTTACACCACAGCAGTTTTGTCATCTGTCTTGGGATTGTACAACTCTCAGAGCAAAGCTGCATATTTGTAGAGGTAGTCACACAGCTTAACTTTGGGCATCCACCTCTTCATAGGTAAACTGAGAAGCTCTGGTCAACACACAGAGGGAAGATCTTCCAGAGGGCAGTTCAGACCATGTACAGACCATGTATCTGCCACAGCATGTTCTGAATTGCTAGATCTGTTTTACCATATCGTGGTTCTTATTGGCCCTGCCTTCCTGAGTTTTGTTTTTATAGAAACTAAGACACCAAAGAGGAAAAGAGAAGAAGAAAAGGAAGCCATTGTATCATCATTATAGTAGTCAGACCCATCTAGGGTGCACACCTAAACACAGTATTAGGGAACACTGCTGAGTCTGCTAATAAACAGATAGATTCACTAGACAATATGTATGCTTCACTAAATAATATGTACGCTTCTCTAAAATATCTTTTGGAAGAATCTAGTATATACCTCTTAATGCTGTTTTTCTGACAGAAGGTAAACAGTGACAGTATTATCTAAAGTCTCACACTAAGTCTTTGTCCCACTATATATATGCATATATATAATGAAACTGAATAGAAATATTCATTTTTTAATACCTTTTATCATCAAAATAGATTACTCATATGTACACACAGGACTTTCACAATTTACTGCACATTCTATGGGTGTTTTTTAATAGCGTATGAAAAATTCACTGGACAAAAGTTTTGTACTTAATACATATGATAGCATCTTACAGTCACTTTGAACAGGTGCGGTGTTCAGCAGCTGTGCTATGGAAATTAGTTTACAAGCTTTTTAATTCCATTCATCACTGAAGTATCTGCTAATCCATCCTTTTTCAGATAATCTACCATTATCCACCATAGTTTACCTCAGTCCTGTTCCTGGCATAGATTACACCCGTCCTATGCATCAGTGTTGCAATCAGGCTATACCCTACCAACCATATAGTTTTAGTGAAGTGGTACGCATGAGCCAGTTTCCAGACTAACAATTAATATGCCTACCTCATCTAAAAAACCTTTTAGAATATCCTCACTCAAGATACATAATCTCTACTTTGCAGTTGGTGTTGATTTGTCAAGATTAAATATAAAAGACATCCTGTTTTTCAACTAGCTGTAGCTCACAAAACATACCCCACATTTAAAACTTCAGATTAGAAAGGTGTCACACTGTCAAGTCATACTAAGACATCTCTTTTGGGAGAAAATCCCCAAAGCAATAGATTATTTTCCTTAGTGGAGATGACAGTAAAAATGTTACAAGTCAGAAGAAACTTGGACTTTCTATTAGCTGCTGAAACGTTCAAAATAACACTGCCTAAGTCTTCTTAAGGTTTTATTTCCAAGGACACAAATTAATCTATCTTGGGGAACAATATTCAGCACCTGTTAAGGCAGCTGCAAACCTTCATGACTATATGACAGCAGTGCCCTGGGCAGAGATGCAAGCATCTTTCAATTTCAGAGCATTTAGTTTACTTAGAAGTCTCCCCCATGCCCCTAAATCCTCACAGTTTAATCAGTTTATCAAACACATCCATGCAGCTTGAGGCCAATCACTTTTCCCAGTCACCTCAGCAGCAAACATACGGTTTCAGTTTTCTGTGAAGCCTCTGGGGTATCCATGGTGCACTTTTCATGGCTGCCATTCCAACTCCTGTTCTGTCAGCAGCACCTTCATGCTGGGAGTTCTATTTATGGAGCTTTCTGAATTTTTTATGGGGACTCACACCTCTGTTTGGCAGCAGAGTCACACCCTGAAAATTAGCAGTATCACAGCTGTCATTACCAATTCAAACCAATTCAGTTTACATGGGTACTTTCCTTTAAAACAACTTTCCTTAAACATCAGACTGCAGCCTATTTGGATGTGCTCAAAAGAATAGATCTCAGCCCCTAGGATGTGGAGAGGGAGATTATTCTCCCTTTCCATTTTTTTTTTTTCAATCTCAACAGGAAAAAGGAAGCATTTTCTTCATGAAATGGTGCTGTCATGCTCTTTCCCTACTCATGTAATAATCTCTTTTGATAGAAACAACTGACTGTTCATTCAGAATAATCCATTCTACCACCTGCTGTCCTAAAATATCTGCATATATGATTCATCAAAATATAGAAGCATTCACACATTAACATTTGTATTGGCAAGAAAAACTTGTCCTGAATGGATTGGATATTAAATTTCAGGTTAACACTTATTTCTAAACATGTCTTATGTCACATCATTAAAATATTAATTTATAGTGAGTTTTGAAATGGCTCAAGATGCCTACATGTAGATAAGTGATCTGAGCCCTAGATCTCCATTGGCCATAGTGGGAATGCCCATGCCTATATCATACATTGACTTTAATTTAGGCAATTACGTATGCTAAGTCCTATTTCAAATTAGATCCTATCCTTGACATCTTAAGCAGATTTCAGTAGAAATAGAAGTTTCCAGAAAGTCAAATACTACAATCCCTCTTCTTAGTTAATTCTTTTAAGTATCTTTATTTGGGTGGTGGGATGGGCACACAACACACTGCCAGCAGATTATACACAATTTAAAGAATAAAACAACTATTTATTGGCTGGGATACATATAACAGCTGTGATTAAACTTTATACACTCACCACCCCTGATAAGGCACTTAAGGAATTGGCCTACCATCCATCAGACAGGTAGGGAAGGGTTGTCTTCTGCGGCTCCTTGGAAGGACAACCGATTGCTGCTGAGTTGTCATCCACCACCAACACTATCAACACTGAAAACATCACGACTCAAGCAAATAACTCAATGCTTGCTGACTAGTCCCCAGTTAGACTAACTAGTTTGACTAGTATTCCTCAGGAGGTGGAGAGGTGAGGAAGCTTGCCTTTATTTTTTTTTTCCTGTAGGACCTTTCCATGTTGATGTTTTCTGCCTTAAACACTTAAGCCACACTGGCCTCACCAATCATAGCTCTGTCCATGATTTTACCTTTCTTATTTCTCTACAGAATTTCCTCCCAGCTCCTTTGCCATCTGAGTCAAGGTCACACAGCTGTACTATATCAGAGCTGGATTTTTGATTCTTGGGAGACAGCCTGCTAATCTCCTTGGGGTGGTGTTGGGCTTACAGTAGGGTTACAGAGACAGTTACAGATTGCCTAATCTTGGAGGTCCCTAAAGCTTATAAACTTTAACTCTACAAATATATTCAATTTTAAATCTCTGGCTGAAAGTTCCTCAGGTACCTAATTTTATAAACATGTCTATGAGTAAAAGTGTCCTTGTGTAGATAGCAAGACTCTTAGAACTCTATTAGATAACATAAACATAGGTTTCTATTTTTCTTTTCAATTTACAGACATATCCAGCGCATCCACAGGAGAATATCAAATATGAAAACATACTACACTATTTGAGAGGTGAAAGCTGAAGTTGCAGGAGAACCTACAGAATCTCAAATGTCATTTAGTGTCTTTGCTTGGACAATTGAATTAAGCCTGAGGCTCTGGGATTCATTTCACCTGCTTTTAGATATCACAATGTTGACATTCATATTTTAGTCATCAACTGACAGAAAGATGCACTTTTAGAATAAATTTTCTCTGACTTCTCTTAGGTATCTACCTTAAGATGATAATCATGTCCGTTATTTTTTTTTTTTTTTCCCCTGATGCTTCTGCTTAAGAGAGGTTATAAGGCCAGCTCAGATATAAATGCTGACACCAAACTTCTAAATTAAGTGAAATTAACTCAGCTGCCACAAGTTCAATCAATGCAGAGGGGAGAAAGAGAGTGAATTAAATTCTGCCTGTGCTCTGGGAGGTGATTCCTGTGTCAAGCCTGCAGAGATGGTAAAAGGCAAAAAAGAGGATGAATTTGCTTTCCTTTTTTCATATTTATAAGTTATCTATAAAAATAACCAAATTTTCTGATTTCAGTATAATTTCTGCAGTAACTATTCATTTTGGTGTTGAATACTAGGAATTCAACTGTTTCATAGTTTGCATATTGTATTTCTTTTCCATCTATGGTCAAGCTTAAGATTTCTGATGGGAAAAATCTCAAATGAAACTCAGTAATTGAAAATGTCCCATGATATTTGCATAACATTTGTTATTTAGTCAAACTACATACCATATGCACAGAAATTTAGCCCAAGAAACAGAAGAAAATAGATTTACTTCATTGTAAAAGTTATGTGAGTAGGAAAATTTGATTATCATGGGCTCCTATAAATACCTTCGTCCTCAAAACGGCACACTGATACTGTACAGAATTCATCTGATTGGTAGAAATCCATGAAATGATGTAATCACAACATACATTTAACTGGTTGTAATATCTGGTACTGCTCATTCAATTGAATCTGAGGGCTCTAATAGATAATCTGATGGATTTATCACGTCCCTTGATATTCTGTGAATGCTGCCTGATGCAGCCCAGGCAGCTGCTGACCTTCTCAGCCCCAAGGATATGTTGTTGACTCACTGTCGATTTGTTCTCCACTGAGATGCCAAGGTCCTCCTCTGCAAAGCTACTTCCCAATTTTTTGGTGCTAGCCTGTCTTGGTGCCTAGGGTTATTCCTCCCCAGATGCTGGACTTGGCATTTCCCATCATCGAGTTTCATTATATTCTTTTTGGCTGAATTCACCAGACTTTCCAGGTCTTCTGAAAGGCAGTGCAACCATCTGGTGTATCACCTGCTCCTCCCAGTTTTATATCATTTGCAAACCTGCTGAGAGTGCAAACTGTCAGCTCAATGTCCCCTCATCCAAGTCATTAATGAAGATATTAAAAGGTATTGGCACCAGTATCTAACTCTATGGTACACAAATACTGACTGGTCTCTGGTTGAACTTTATGCCTTTTAAGCCCAGCAGATCACACAAATACTGACTGGTCTCTGGTTGAACTTTATGCCTTTTAAGCCCAGCAGATCATTCATTTTCAGTACAACTAACTGACTACTTGCTGAGCCTGTACTTCATCAGTTTCTCGGTGAGGATATTTTGGAATCAAGTAATGAAAGTCTTGGTAATGATAAAGAATATCAGCTGCTCTCCCCTCACCCAGCCAGCTAGTCATCTCATCATAGATGGCTATCAGGTTGATCAGGAATGATTTCTTCTTCATGAATCCTTGCTGACTACTCCCAATCACCTTCTCATTATGTGTTTGGAAATAATTTCCAAGATTATTTGTTCCATCATATTTCCAGGAATCTAGGTGAGGCTGATCAGACTGTAGTTACCTGGTTAGGTTACCTGGTCTGTCCTTTTGCCTTTCTTGAAGATAAAGAGACGTTTGTTTTCTTCCACTCCTTCACTGGAAGTTCAGTATAAAATGATGGGTTTTATCTATGATGACTAAACACCACCATGTGTTCAAAGAGAAATCCCTGGCACAGAAATGGTGTGGACTGGGACATCACCAAAGTCTCTAGCCATCTGCAATAATTGTGTGTCAGGATCTCATTGCTATTACTGCTCATTATAAAACATATGGTTAGAGCAAGTCAGGGCAGGGAGAGCAAAGTTCAACAAAAAAAGTCTACAAGGTTAATCCTTGAAGCAAAGGCTGGCATGTCACCCAGCTCTGCTAATTATCAACCCCTGTTAAAATGTTTAAATAAGTCTAGATAGGAATGCAAAACAAATGGAGGTTGAGATTTAGTACAATCTTTTCAACTGAAAACAAATAAACAATAACAACAAAAACAGAAACAAAAACTACAAAGCAGTTTTGAAACAGAGCTCAAAAGTGTCATTGATGTTTTCACAGAGAACTCTCACTGAACCTGTAAATGGGATGTTCATGCTTCAGTCTTCTCTTTTCCTCTTTTTCTTCACTCTGTTCTCTTTACCCCAGTTTTCCAACAGAAATATTAGTCCCTGAATGCATAACACCATCCTACATTCTGGAAAATGTTAATTTATAGCCCACATTCACCTTTAATTATCCAAATTAATTAATTAGTTTCTGCTACCAGTACAGTGATGGAGATTTAGGGTGGCAAAATACCCTGTTAAAGCACTTCTTGGCATGGAAAACAATTCCAGGTGAACAAGGAAGTTTCCTCTGGGAATGTTAAACTGTAAAAATTGCACACATTTTTCAGGGTTATCACCATAAACATTCCTCTCACTTTTCACCAGACAGGAATAGATTGAAGCACTTGAACCTAAAAAACAACAAAGAAAAAAAAATCCACCTGTGACTTTTGAATCTTCTGGATATCCATTTTCCCCCTTGATATCCAGTGCTAATCCACTGAAAAATTAGGATTTTTATAGTAAGTTCTTTGAATCAGAAAGCAGAAGTGGGATATAACTTCCCAGACATCGAGAAGCAGATACAGTTGTCCACATGTAGTCATGTAATAACATATGAGGGTCCCTAGGGTATCCAAGATTTCTGCATGGGGCTGGCAGAAATGTCACAGGGGCAAGAAGAGTTCTGTGCTCTACTAGTCTGATAGTTGAGGGACAAGAAGGTGCCCCATTCATTTCTTGACTGTCAGAATATGTATGGGCAACTGAGTTCAGCCCTAACTCTCTAGCTAACAAAACAGAAATGATTGCTAGTGCTATTCTAGAGATAGACTACTCCAGAAGAAGGCTCACCCTGCATTGTAATGGAACTAAAAGAGGTAAAGTGAATCACAGTGCAAGGTATTTCTCTTCTCTTCAAGAATTTGGACTACTAATTCATGCTACACAACTAACTCTCAGCCAACTAAATTCCACTAATCCCGTTCAGTTATATTCCAAGGTATCTTTCCTCATCTCTATCTGCTGCTCGAGAAAGATGTGGTCTTCTGTAGACCTCATCTGCCATTCAGCTGTCTCATATGCTCACATGTTTCACATGGTGTACCTCAATCTCACAAATGGCACTGGTGCTTGCATTCAGGCAACCAGATCTGACTCTTATGGTACTGCAGTGGGAAGACAATGCTGATCTTCAGTGTATAGAGAATTATTCACCCAAGTATCTTAAATCAACACGATAAATGGAGACAAAATGTATTGCAGGACTCTGAAAGGTGCCCACGCCCTTGGACTCCCAGGTTAATCATCTCTCGCAGGCCAGAAAATTGTGTGTGACATAAGAAGTGCTATTAAGGAGTCAGAAATCTAAGCAGAAATAGAATTCAGACGTCCTAACTTCCAAGCCTCTGTTAAAATATGCAGCAGTATTTGACACTGACCAGACACACTACTCATTAATGACCTACATGGAGAAGATTTCTATTGATTTCTGCTTTAGGTCTGACTCACTATGAGCTATTCCTTCAAATATAAATACTTGTGTTGCACCTTGAAAGGCCTATGAGGCAGCTTGGGAAAAATTCCATGCTGTATGATGATAGCTCTGTCTTTTTGTTGTTTGCCTCTTGTTCTGGAGATCAATAATAGAGATTTGCTCTTACATGAGTTGAGAGTCCTGTTCTTAGTGATTGAATTACTCCATGATAATCTACCCCCTTGAGCTATTATAAAAGCTGACTTAATAGTGTTGCCTAAATGACATTTGAATATGATGCTTCTGTCTGAATCATGTTGTTATAACCACCTTTAATTCCCAGAAAAATAATTCTAATCATTCTTTTACCATTCCTGTTACTATAATGAAAAGGTACCTCTCTGGAACAACAGAAAACATAGCAAAGAAAAGGTTCTATAACACACCCACCCCCACTTTTTTTTTTCTTTTTTTTTTAAGAAAACTGCATGACTGTATCCTTTAAACAACTTTTCACATTTTTGCTTTTCCTAAGAAAAGTTTTTGAATACACTGACTTAACATTGTTCTAAAATTCTATTCTAATCAGATCCAAATCCAGACCATTAATGGGAAAAATCACTGCTAGGGTCCAAGTCATTACAATAGCTGCATTCCTAAATTAAAACAAAAAAGAATTACTACCAAGAGTGACAACTTGGAGAGATTTATGTCAAACTACTCTTGAATAGGAAAAATAGGCCAAACTGTGAACTGATGTATCTACCCTGTAATGCGCTGAGCTGGACATATCTGCACTTGCCCCCAAAGGACAGTATCAAGAACATCCTCATGACTATAGTGAAGGCTGCACATATGAAGAACAGAGAATGCATTCAGGGTGCTGCCAAAGCTTACACCCCTGAAACTGTTTGTCTCCATGTTTTTAGCCTGTTCAGATGAAATCACACGTTGCAGCACACCCAGACAGGCTGTCTGCCAGCACCCTGCAGAAAGCCCATAAGGCAGCTATGTGGACAGGATGCTAGTGGCAGGTGTAACATACCATCTGCACAGCCATCTGGAGACCACCCTTCCTCAGGGTACAGACGTTACACCAAGACCTTGTTCTCCTTCCACTGACACAGGGGGGGATTTCAAACAACTCTATCAAAGTCACTGTCCACCTCCCCTCCATGAAGGTTTCATTAATGGAAGCAGAATCAGGGTCCTGACCTAAGAAAGAGAGAAGGGTGCTCAGCATTTCTTGAGTGTTTAGTTTTTCCTGCTAGAGGCTGTGATACAGCAGCAGGGAAATACAACATAGCTGACAGAAAGCATTTTTCAAACCTGTTAATAAATATTTAATATGACCAGGCAAGGTGCCTGGAAAATATGCTTTAGATGCAAAGCATATATGCAGAATAACCACTTAGCTCCAGAAATTCTTTTTCCTTCAAAGGCAGTATCCAGAATATCATCTTTCTTTGGATCCATAATAACACCCCAGACTTCTTCCTTTATATTCAGGTCCATCTTTGGTAACACATTAATTGATATGTAATCACAAGATGAAGTGATCTCAAAACCAAGGAAGTTTTCACAGAACATAGCTCATGCTGCAACAAGAATAGCTGTTTTTTAGGGACATGGCTTTATTTCATGTACAGAACATACACCAATCTAAGATTCCTTTCTTCTGTCTTCAGCTCATTCTTAAATTTCTCTGAGATACCAGTAGAGGACACAAATCTAATGAACAATTCTTGTCTACAAAAACAGTAAAAATAGTAATTAATCCAGAGGTCCTTATGTCATTTTGTTCCATTTCACATGAATTTTCAATGTAACTGTCTTAAGGCAGTAATGTTGACTGTATGGCACAAATGTTAACTCCAGTGCATGGTGCAGCTGGCTATCTCAGTAGAATTTAGCTGACTGAAAACATTAATTATGCCTATTAATAAACACTTTAGTATAACCAGGAATATATGCCTCCAATGCAAAATGTAGCTAGAGCAACATCTTATTTCTAGAAATTCTCTTGCCCTGAAAGTAATTTCCAGAATGTATCTTTTGCCAATCCCAAACAGGCTGAAACATCTCCCTTACCATTTTTCTAGGGATATTGGCTGTGCCGGTAGAACATGGCAGGTGCATCCCATGCAACATCCCAAAACTTTGTTCTGTACATCATGTGAGCCTGAGGAGCACCTTAGAAAGCTCTCTCTTTTCTGCTCCCTTCTGTGCTCACCTGCTGAGATTTTGCCCTGCTAGGAGATTGTGAACAGCCAGATGTCAATGACACTAAAACACATTAAAATGTGAATGTGATGGGTATGTATTTTTCTAAAAGCTAGGCTTCACATTAAAGCACTTCTACTTTTTTTGTGTTCAACCAAGAGAGACTGACATCTCTATATGTCTATTCATCCCACCTCTCAAGAGATGTCTGCCACAGGGTGACATTTTCAGGAAGGATTCTCTCATTAAATCTCATTGCACTCACTACTGACCT
Source organism: Cygnus atratus (assembly GCF_013377495.2). NCBI lineage: Eukaryota > Metazoa > Chordata > Aves > Anseriformes > Anatidae > Cygnus > Cygnus atratus. The sequence continues at coordinate 199,017,896 of NC_066362.1, read as the reverse complement.
TAGAGGAATTGTAGATAACCAGACTGGGCCAGGTGCTTAACTTCTGGTTGCATCAGTGAGGTGAATCTCCAGTTGTAATTCATATTAGTTTTTGTTTGGTTTTGTTTTGTTGTGTTGTGTTGTGTTTTGTTTTGTTTTGTTTTTACTAGCAAACAGCTATAATTTTCAGATTTGTTCTTCTGTTAAGTATAAAGAGAAAATTTAAAAATTTCTCTTTATAAAGAGAAATTCTTCATTCACCTAATACATATGCTAGAGAGTAAACATGCACCTGAGACAATCTTCCCCCTTCGGGCTAATATTCAAATGCATCCTTAATCTCCTTGACCACTTACTTGTTCCAAACAACTTCCCAGATCTGCTTAGATTCACCACAGTTCATCTAGATTCCTCACACTACAAAACTACTTGTACTACACTACAAAACTGATCTTTTAACAATGTTAAAAGACATTAAATATTCATCTAATAACCTGTAATATTCTTCTCTCCCAAAATATTTTAAAACCTTAACTATGGAAACTGATTTCCCACTTAGAAGCACTTTATTGATCATAAAGTCCTTGATACATAACAGCCAGAAAACCCACCTAGCATGTGCTCAGCTATACTGGAAAGTTTGAATGGTGGCTTCTTTATTCCGGTTTCTGTTAATGAAATAAACTACATGGGAAGGGTTGGTGGTGGTGGTGGTGGTGGTGATGTTTTTGTCAGTATAGCTACAGCTACACTAAAAGTTTTGGTACCTTGGCCAAAGATCACACCTCATCATATGCCTGTTTCCAATAGCTGTACAAGTAGGAGGTTGCAATGCAGACATATGCATAAACAGGTAAAGGACAGATGTTTTATTAAGAGACCAAATGTTAAGATATTGAGCATTCTCCATTCCCATTGAATAAAGAAATTTGGCCAATTATTATGATACATCTCTGGATCAGCAAAGTGTATAAGTGTTTAACTTTAAGCATGTGGCTGAATTCCACTGAAAACAATAGGAGTTAAATACATACTTAAACTCGTTATTGTAGGAAGGCTGAATTACTCATGTACTTAAGGGCTTTGTTGTATCAGAACTTTTGGTCGCCGCAGAATTGCCAGTGTCATCTATTGCATATCTGAATCCAATACTAAAATTGTCAGACAAAACATTCACTCAGGTTAGTACAATGCATCAAAACTTCATCTGCAGCCAGAAGGAAGGCTACACTGATTTTTATTTTTATTTTTTTTCACAAGGTTACATATTGTATTTCTTCCATAGTTTTTTGTCATAATAGCTAGTTATACTAATGACAGGAAATTAAATCCTAGAAATTTCTCTCAGCTTAGATGAAAAAAAAAAATAACACAAAACAAACCAACCAAACAAACAAACAAAATTTGACCACAACAGGACCAGAGGGAACAGAATGAAGCTGCATCAGGGGAGGTTCAGGTTGGATATTGGGCAAAGATTCTTCACTGAGAGGGTGGTCGGGCACTGGAACAGGTTCCCCAGGGCACTGGTCATGGCACTGAGCCAGTCGGTGTTCAAGAAGCATTTGGAAAATTCTCTTAAAAATATCATCTGATTTTTGGGTGGTCCTGCGTAGAGCCAGGAGTTGGACTCAATGATCCTTGTGGGTCCCTTCCAGCTTGGGATATTCTGTGGTTCTATCATTCTAATTAGTTTATCCATATGTAAATATTACAGTTAAAACTCTTTAAAGTTAATAGTTTAATTGGTGTATCAGAAGGCTAATGATGCCTCCTGACAGTTTGCTCAAAAATGCATTTCAGGGGTTTTAATGTTATTACCAGACTGACAAATAAACTTTATTTTCTGAGCTTTTATGAAAGTTTAAGAAGGTGGAAGTAGTGGAGCAGGAGAATGATTGTATTTGTTTTATACACGGGGGAACCAAGGACTATGCCATGGCTCCCCTTGAAATAAATTACATTTGCTCTTTTTTTTTCCCACTTTTGGCATTTCCAGGTGCCTGTCTGTTTTTAACATCTTCCTCAGCCTCAATAAATTTGTTAAAACAAGATTCTGTCACATATCCAGTGAGTCACAGCTGAAAAATAAAAGTAATCCCTCAGCAGGATAAATGCACTTGAGCTGGAGACCATGGGAAAAAAATGTATTGGTTTTTAAAATTGATGGTGATACACTTTAACATTTTTTTTCAAGCCTGTTATGTTTTGAAACTGTCATAGAATGTTCACTGATTGTTTTGTAAGCAAAACAACTCTCTCCTAAGGCTATAAAAATGGTACTTTGGAGAAGAGAGGTGCTTTGCTAATCATGATGAAAAGAATCTGTAAACTCAGGGGAATCAGTAGTTCAGATCATGCTCTCAGGCCACATTTTCACTTGAGGAGGTATAAAATCTCTGCTGTGCTGATTGCATGAACCACCTCCCCACGAGGACAGACACAAGCAGGAATGGTGTTATCCTCTTACAAGGACAAACACAGGGCTGAGATACAAACAACTATTTTACACCTATTTTTTCCCTGTTGATAGTTAATATCATGCAATCCTTCCAAATGCCTAACTTAACTTCTCTTCATGTGCACTCCTACTATCCTATTTTCAGGTATTTATTGAGCAGTTGAGACAAGAACATGTGAACCACACAGATAGTCACAAACATTTCTTTGCAAAACTGGAGGAGTTATTTGGACAGAAGACAATCAGTGACAAAAGAGACTCATAAATTTGTCCAAGGACAATTTCAAAGAACTTCTGTTCTGCAGACAGGTCAGGTGAAGCTGGGCATTGGCACTTAGCACAGTCCTTCTGAAGGCGCAGGGCTGCATGATAGTCCAGACAATACTCCAGTTAACTTTAGTGGTCAAGTACAGCCAAATTTATGCTCTTGGTATTGCTGACCTAGGTCAGTGGCAAAGCTGAAAAAAGACTTGAATTCTCATTTCCTTGGAAGGAATTAATCTCATGTAACTTTAGGGATGAGATTCAGTGGCAGGTACAGAAAGTAGATTTTAGATGCTTACAGTACCAAAGTCTACATGTAAACTCCAACTACTGTTAATATAGACACCTACACTTGATCAAATGAATCACTTTCTACAATCCATTGATTATATTGACTGGAGATGCAAAACAATTGTCTATACATATGTTCTTAGTACTATTTAACCCTCCATAGGGGTTTACAAACATCTGTACAGTGCTGACAGCTATGACACAAGATCTATGGGAGACATCTGCCATTGTGAAACAAAAGCTGGAGGCCAACTGATATTCCCACTGTGTTTCAACTGATGTTATATGCCTACGTGCAAACAACTGAGTCAAGTCTTGTTATTAACCATACCCACTGGATAGTTTAGACAAATGTATATCCCTACATTGGAGACATTGAAAAGCCAAGCAAGGTAGGCATTTGTTCACCTCAGAATGAGATATCCTGAACCAGGGTTTTGTATTGCTAAGATTGCTGCCCACCATTATCTGGGTATAGGAGTATAGAGACTAAGATCACACTACTCTGGGCTTGCATTAGGCAGGCAATTTCACTGTGTTGGAATATCTCAGCAAATATATCCTTTCTCCACTTCTTGTTATCCTGGCAATGCTTGGTGACATTCAGGTCAGAGCAGAGCAGAGCATAAGTAAAACTACAGATGGTTTAAGACTTCTCACTAGCATAGGCAAAAATTAACTACTTCCCTTCCTACTTCCCTCTCTTTTAAATCCCTGTCCACTGTTGGGATGGTTCTCCACCAGTCAGGAAGGTAAGGCCAGGGGAAGCATTGGTGTACTGGGCAGATAGGCATCAGGGACACAGCTATCCATAACGGCAGCTCACTTTTTTCTCTTGCTTCAAGATGATGTTGCATGGACATGTCACTGATTTTGCTACTATAGGTAATCTTCTTCCCTTGGAAAATGCTTACCATATCTACATGTAAAATCTGGAAGACTGATTGCCATTGGACTGTGTGTACGTAGATATACTACTGCTCAACATCCATATCTTCCTTGTGAAGCTCCTTGCAGACCTCTAAAAACGTTAGTATTGTCTCTTTAACTTTTTAAAAAGTCCTATTATAATTTATTCAGCAAAAACATTAGTTTAAGAGGAGAGGGATGGAACCTTTGATCTATTCAAACACCAAGCAAAAATGAAAATCTTTTGAAAACTGAAAATGAAAACTGAAATCTGAATAAATTGTGTCTCTGTTCTACCCTGGTCTCTTTACCCAGACATGGTCTCAAAGAACTTGAGATCCTCTGAAGCAGTCACCTACTTTTGAACTCAAGCTTATTCTTTATCATACTAAACATTTCTGAAATGCTGCTTAATCCCCACCTCTTATCAAAATTTCCAGCATCTTCCCTGCAGACAAATCACAGGCTTAGGATCTCTTCAGTGTCTGGAGTTAATCTTACAGATATCTGATGTCTGGAGTCTGTCTGAAGTGTGGACACAAAAATATGTTCCCTGCTGCAACATCTGTTTGACCCGTTTGGTTGTCTGCTCTGTATCCTTAGTCTTCAACACAGTGCTTTAAAAATAACAGGTGCACAACAGCTCCCGTAAAACAGGCTCAAGCTTCAATTTAAGGAAAGGGGAAAACCTTGGGAATAACAGGTCTGAGTGTTATGTGCTTTGTCTTGCAGAATTTTAGCACGTTCTGTTAATTTAATATTGATTGTGAGACACTAAGAAACTGTAAAATCCCAACTCTATTTAGAAGGATGCTTTATGTAAGGACCAAATACTAATGTTTTGGCCCACCCAGAAACAGGACTAGGATTCATATAGGACTGCAGTGTACAACAATTTTGATGAGCTGTTCTCCTAAGGTGTTATCTGACAAATGCTAAGTTGACATTTTGAGAATTTGTTACATTCCTAATAATTTTTCACTACAATTTGTATTGCAGTTGTACCTATGAGGCTCAGTGACTCGTATTTATCATCCACAGCAGAAGTATTTTAGGATGAGACCTTCAGAACAATACATTCATTCTACCATTTGAGGAACCACTCAGTATTAGTTTAGAAGTTTTTTTTTCTTCCCTTTTAAGAAGAAAGATTGATTTAAGCATTCATCTCAGGATTGCCTTGAACATGGCCTTCTGTAGCTTTGGAAATACCCACCTTTGATTACTTGACTATACGTATTATATTTGTAAGATAATGCCAAGAAGTAACAGTGAACAAGCAACCTTTGCACTTTAGCAATGTGAACAAAAAGAAGCTTGTGCCCCAAGGAGTTTGAACTAACACAATAGAAGAACAAATAACAGATGGATAGAAGCAAACTGGCAAGGCTCAAGTTTGAACAAGATTTCTTATTCTACCTGCCAAAGTTTTGACTAAACGACACAGCAATTCTTTCAAACAAAAGGCATAAGTTATTACATTTTTACTGCCTTTATCTTGCTTTAACACATTCTAATACTTTTAAACTGCAATCTATACACATTTTTATTATGTTTTCCTGCTGATATTTTAGACTTCCAAAAATCTTATTTCTTTCTCCTGATCTTATTTACAACCTTTTATAACAGACCACTCACATTGGTCTATTTTTATTTCTGTGTTTATTAGCAAAACAATCTTTATGAACAACATAGTTTTTCTCTAAAAGATCTATCTCTCCTTCACTACCTCATCCCATTTCGTCGTACTCAGTAAATTTGAAGTGCCCTCACTGTATAATATTCTTATCAAAGTTAATGTTTTTTTTTTTTACAGTACCACACTTTCTACTGATTTTTTTTTTTCTTATGGCTATTTCATGGTCTAGTTGTTCTTTCTTGTTATTGGATAGCCTATTGCATAGCCTTTTTTATTTTCTGAACAAGCTCCTACCTTTTAACATCCACTGTCTATTTGGTCCCTAGACTGAACAGTTAAACTATGCAGTTAAACTGTATGAACACAAAAAGGATAACAAGGACTTGAGTGACATGTTTCTAAAAAAAAATACAAAAACTCTGAAATACTTCTAAAACATCTCATTAGACACAAAAAAAAAAAAAAAAGATTTTTTTTTCATTACCTTACTGTTGAGGAATACTCACCTTATGCTAGCGCATTTAGCTTATTTTTTCTTTTTTCTTTTTTTTTTTTTCCCCTGTGGGTGAAAAAGGAAAATACAGACAGTAGCGGAAACAAACTAATTTACTGTTGAGACAATGGCAGCAGAAGTTATTCCAACATACATCTAGGAATTACAGCTCAAAATAAGTTACTGTGCAATCGTGTACAAATGACACTACTTGACAGAAGGACTTACCATGTATAAACATTTAGCACTTCAGCTGTGACATCTTGCTTTGGCTCCCTTTTCAATAAAACTTTAGACAGAGAACCCACATAACACCACAGAATTATAAATAAATCATTAAATGGCAGGGGACCCAACACAAGATTTTAATGATTCCTTCTTGCCGTAATCTCTTCCTCGTGACTTGATAATGATACCTTCATGCATCAAATTAAAAAATGAGTCTGTAAGTAAAAACATTGAGGGGGTAACTCAAAATCAACCAATATTAACTATATCCTGTCCTTTGGAAGTCTCAACTCTGATAGACTCTGGTAACAATATTGGGTAACAAGCTCTTTTCACTCCAAAATGTTGTCATCAGTAGGAAGGATGCCTGAATATTTGCTCTCTTTTATAGTAATATATCTTAGAGGTAGAATACCAAAAGTCCCTTAATCACATTTGACACATAATCCCCATGGATTTGTGGAGAACAGACTTGAGACTGCTCAGAGAACTAGTTACTAAGGTCCCCTGGGAAACTGCTTTTGAAGGCATTGGGGTCCATCAGTGCTGGTCAATTTTTAAGTACTACCTCTTAAGAGCACAGGAACAGGCAATTCAAAAATGTTGGAAGTCAAACAGAAGGGGCAGGAGGTTATCCTGGTTGAGCACGGATCTTCTTCTGGAGTCTGGTGGAAAAAGAAAGTGTATGGCCACTGGAAGTGAGGTGGGGAGATGCTGATCGCCTTGTATGGTGAAAATTTGTGTGGCCGAGACTCAGAGAAGAGGAAACTGAGTGGAGGCCTCATGGCGGCCTGCAGCTCCCTCATGAGGGGAGCGGAGGGGTATGCGCTGAGCTCTGCTCTCTGGGGACAGAGACAGGACTGGAGGGAACGGCATGGAGCTGGGACAGGAGAGGGTCAGGCTGGGTGTTAGGAAAAGGTTCTGCACCCAGAGGTGGTCGGGCACAGGGACAGGCTCCCCAGGCCTGTGCTCATGGCACCGAGCCTGACAGAGTTCAAGTGTTTGGACAATGCTCTCAGACATAGGGACTGATTTTTTGGGTGGTCCTGTGTGGAGCCAGGAGATGGACTCAGTGATCCATGTGGATCCCTTCCAAGTCAAGATTCTATACTGTGATTCTAAGATTCTATGATTTACATTCTTAGGATATTTTTATCAATGTGCAAGTCATTTGCAACTCTTTCAATGAGGGATCCAGAATGGAACTGACATTACAGTTCCTGCCTTATCCTTCTGAGCATTCAAAGTTACAACACATTTTCTGTCTCATTATGCTTCCTGCCTCTCATGCCATATAAGTGTGTTGTCCATAAACCCATAAGATCTTGCTGTCCTAGAGTGCATGCGTGCTGTTATTCTATCAATTCTCTAAAGCTCCTGGTATTTGCATATGTAAATTGTAGCCATGATGCAATTTACTGTTGATGGACATATTCCTGCTGTTAATATCCACAGAAGTCTTGATATGTGTCTGTTGTTTTATTTATTGCCTCCAGTCTACCATAAGTCTTCAGCTGTATTCATTAGATTCAATTAGTGACACTCTGCCCTGTGAGAATCTGTCAATATAAAATAGGCACAGTAAGGTTCAGAAAATTGTCAAAATAAACATATTTTTAGGATAGCATCAGATGACTGAAACAACAATAGACTAAGATTCATCATTTTTCATGTTCTTTACAGATCATTCTACAAAATACAATAGAATAAATAAATATATGTAATTTAAATAAATAAATCTTATAAAATAAATAGAAAATATAGGAGGAATGTGGCAGGACTTGAATGAAGATTGAAGTTTTATTTTATTAACTATTTCTGGTCAACATTCTATTGAGAAGTGGCAGAATATTGCTGCCTGTGTTATGGTTTCCTTCAGACAGTTCCTCTAATTTATTAAGATCATCTTGAATTTTAGTCTTGTCCTCTTACATGCTTACAGTTCCTATAAGCTTTATGTTATCTAAAGATATAATAATCATAATCTTGATTTCATCATGCAATTTCTGTCATTAACAAATCAGAGCCAAGAGAACAATTCGTGCAGTTGGACAGAAAACAAGTGATAACTTCACCTGCCACTCTACAGTCTTCTCCAACAGTAAGTTTACTTTAGATATGTCTTCCCAGTTTGTTTACAAGAATACAGTATAAGGCAATGTCAAAAACCTGACTGAAAACAAGAAATATGATTATTGCTTCTTGACTACAGAACCATTTATTCTTTCATAAAAGAAAAATAGATTGATTTGACAAGAACTCTTCTCCTTGGCAAATTCATCTTTGCTGCTATTCTCCTTGTTATATTCCAAGTGCTAGCAAGTCACTTCTTATTGTTTGTTTCAGATTTTTTCAAGGATTTTTTGAGAAGTTGACTAGTCTATAAATTTACAGTTCATTTTTCCCACCTTTATATACAGTTATACATTAGGATTGCTCCTTTCCAGTCCAGCAATACTTCATACATCCTCTGTAAGTTACCAACGACAGCTGATAGTTTCTGAAACTGTTTCAGCCTATACTCAGATCAGGACGAGAAAGCGCAGACAAACTGAAAACCTGCAATATACCAAAATAGTGTCAAACATGATCTGTTTCTATTCTAGGCTAAGCTGTTACCATTGTTGTTAACAATAAGCTTGCTACTTGTTTTAAGTAACCTTTATAACAAACAGTTTTGCTTATTTCCTTTTCACAGAATAAATATCTAATGCTTTGGGGCTTCTTTTGGGCTCTCTGTTTAATCCCATCAAAGAATGATTTCTTCTTACCTCCAGTTTCTCACACTAGCAGCAATTCTTTCTGAACTGTCCATTCTGGTTTTGTTCCTACCTGCCCCTGAGGTTCTAATTGTGAATTTAGTAACATTTACTTACCTCTCCTTTATCCATGCCCAATGTTTAGAGTCAATAAAGACTTTATAATTTAGCCAAAGACCTTTAATTTTGTTTGTTTGTTTGTTTGTTTTCTTTCTTGCTTGCTTGCTCTTAACTGTGCTGAAATACCGTTTAATTGCTTGAGAAATAAAAATTTCTCCTGGATTATTTTTTTTTTTTTGCCTATGCAAGATCATGTCAGTATATTTACCAAAATCTCCTGAATTTCAAAGCTATTCATGACACATAGATGGAAAGAAAGACAGACAAAAACAAACAAACAAACAAAAAAAAAACTTTGGTAAACCACATTGAAACTGTGGCAGGTTGGAACCAGATGATCTTTAAGGTCTCTTCCAACCCAAACCATGATTCTATGTTTCTCTGAAAGTATCTCTGAGGGATCCCTCTGTTCACAGTAAGGAACATTTGCAGGTAAGAATCCAGCCCCTCCTTATCTACCCGGCTGAAGCAAGTCTATGCAGTTACAGGATTCCTGCCACTGCACTAACCACTTTGGAGCTGCAGCTCCCCAAAGCACTTGGCATCAACAAATGAAAACAGCTACAGCCTGCTGAAAACAGCATGTTCAGTTTTCCATTCAGTATGTAAACTGTAAGCTGGTTTCAACCATATTTTGTTACCCTTTGAAATGTTTCCTCAATAGTAGGTTGCACCATCTGTTTCACTGTTTGCCTGCATGTTTTGCTGTTAAACTGCTCCCCCAGCAGCACACAAAAGAGGAAAAACAGCAGTGATGCCTTTCAGGAAGATCTTTCTGTCCTCCGCCTACCCCCTCCCACCCCAGTGTTGCACTACGCATGACAGATGTTCCTCCAGTCCTGCCTCATGCTTATTTCTTTTAGGACCTAAGCCAAAGTCCACTATAAAACCTCAAAGGCTTTAAAATCTGTCCATCTCTTTCCTCATGATGCTTATGGGTATGGTTTATGTGCTAAAGACAGATCACCACAGTCCACATGCATGCCAAAGCAAAATCTTCAGCTGAATCACCTCAAAGGTCACCAGGGAGTGTGAGCTCTGCCACAGCTAATCCTGAACATCCATTTAAACATGGGAGAATACCCAATGTTGGCTCAAGAAACTTCCTTTTCTCAGTAAATCTACAGACAGAACAATGTTTACACCATCCTAGTAAAAAAGTCTGTCTCCTGGCTAAATGCTAACATATTGTCATGACAGGAAGAATACTCTGTCTTGGTGCAGGTAGTGAAGCAGGGCTTTTCTTTCCTTTCCATTAGTTGCCCTCAATCCTGAGTATGTAAGGAGTATGGAAACCTTGTATCAGCTTTTCTTCTTTCCTTCCTTCCTGGTGTGTTTTTTTAACTGTTAGTAAATAACGTGCAATGATTTTACATGAAATAGTCTCTGAATTGTGTTGAAAAATCCTTGCACTGTGCTATATAATACCAAATTATTCACTTCATGAATTGGATGAATGATAGGAGGAAGGGGAAGCCCAGTAAATAATGCATTCAAATATGACTACAGAATGCCCTGAGTAAATTATGCAACCCATATTATTCAGCCAGCTTTGTTCTGAACAACACGACATTGCTTACTTGATGATTTAAGCCACCTCAGCATCAGGGACCAGTGAGGAGCTGAACTTATTTGGTGGGAAATGCTTTCTCAGGATGTACATTTGCCATGAGAGAGCAAGGTGACTGTCCCAGCTCCTACTGAGAAACTGCATTCCTGCAAGAATACAAGAGCTGAATATCCTTAACAGAGAAATAAACATCTTTCCTTATGCCAGCTTCTGCTCAAGGGTCATGCCCATCACACAAGGCCATAGGACTGATGTGATACATTAATATGACTCTCCCATTTCCTCCTACAACTGGTATCTTAGAAAACTAATGTCACATTCTTGCTTTTCCTTGAAAGCTCAGACAAGAGATTGACATACAGACAGCCATAACTAGCCTGCTAGCCAATCTTGACAGTAAATAAATTTTAAAAACTCATCAAGGTCACCGCAGTTGAAGCTTGATGACAACATCCAAAATATTCCTTATGAAACAGAATGGCATCTGATAGATGAAAGAGAGAGGTCCATGTATGAACTAGTCATTCTGTCCTCTCTTTGTAATAAACAGAGGAAAGCAGGCATTTCTGGAGTGAAATTAATCTCATTCTGATTAGACATTTTAAACAAATCAGATGAATCGTATGCTAAAATGTCTATTACTCTCCATTGGTTGTAAATATAGGTTGGGGTGGCTGTCTGAACACGTGGACATCTCAACTGTAGTGAGATGAATCCCACCCACAAACCTGGCTGCATACAGAATCAGGTACAGACTCCACAAAATAGCTATGTCATATAATGGGGGAGCACTAGCTCCAGCTGGTACTAATGTTCCCTGAGCTTCCCTGGGAAATCTCTCCCAATATTTCTGCGTCCAATATGGTGAACAGATACCAAGAGAAGATCTGACCTCTTGCAGTTTATTTCCTCCTCTACAAGGTTTTCCAGGTGGCTGAGCCCAAAGCAAATATTTATAGATCAAAATATTTCTCTTCTCCATGGGAGGGAAACAGTAAAAGTGTAGATTGCAATTTGTTTTTGCAGAGAACTGGAAATAATTACAAACTGGTCATTAAAACTAAGCCTCTTTTTTTTCTTTCTTTCTTTCTTTGCAGATGCAAATAAACTTGCCAAGGACAAATCTGAACCCATAAGTTTCTTTCTCATAAGATGGTTAGCAGGTGAGTAAGGTTGTTTCAGGAAATCTGCACTACCTCTACTACCACAAATACTTCTTGGGTATTTGGTACCACAGAATTTGGTAGCTCCCAAGAGTCCCTGTCACTGACTAGGACTTCACAAACTAGGATCTGCATAAACCCAGACAGACCTACTTTCAAAAACATTGATGTCTAAGACAATAGGCAAAAAGAGACAACTTCACTACAGTAAGTAAGGTTATTTGAGTTTTGTTGCCTGAAAAAAATACATTATAGCTACATTTATTTTAATAAATGAAATCAGGACACATTCCCAGGCGCATCATCTCATGTTACTTACAGAGCTAATACTTTTCTGGGTATGTTACTGTTCCATGTCAACTGAGTTCTTCAAAAGTGATATCTGGACACAGTTCAATTGGATAATTGTATGTGGTCATCCTGTTTTGGAGGAGCTGGTACATGGTACAGATGTGGACTTTTCCACATCAGTATTAAAAACTAAATACATTTTATTTACTAGAAATGACATAGCCTTATATCAGTTCTTCCTCAAGTCATTTACTAACTAAAACACAAATTTTTTTAGAATTGGAAGAGATTAAGAAGAGCCTGTCCAGAATATCCATCATGGTTAGCACAGACATTTTCTTTCTCTTTCAGTACATGACTACTTGTATTACAAAACCACTCCCAAAAATCCCCAGCTTGCAATCTTACAAGGAGATGAGCCACGAACTTGCTAAATACTATTTTGCTGGCTGCAGCCCCTCCTGTTGAACACTATTTCCTCAGTGGTGCTGCCTGCCTCAAGGTGCAGCAGATTGCCATAATTCAGTTATTGGTCAGAAAGTCCTCTGAGGAATTAATTTTTATCTGACTCGGAAGTTTGCAAGTCACTTTTCACTAGCATTTCAAAATAAGTAAAGAGTGATTCAATAAACTTCAGTGTTTTTTTTTTTGTTTGTTTGTTTTTTTTTTTTTTCTTTTTATGTATTTTTTCAGTACAGGCTGCAAATAGTCTTGACATAGATCTGAAAAGCCTGCTTCTACCAGCATATGAGGACAAAGGGTTATATTATGACTATTTTCCCTAGTAGTTCCAATTTAGTCATCTTTACTGTCATATTATCTAAGTGAATGATTAATTTAGTTCAGTGCCACCCACCACTGCCAGACACTTGCTTTCAAAAAAGTTCAGTGAAAAGAAGTAATTGCAGTATGTAAATTAGATAGAAAACATCCTGGTTTCCTCATAACATCTAGAGTATGTTGCATTTTTTCTAGGTATCTATCTAGAAGTTTGGAAGATTAGGAAAGTGGATTAATTTAAAAATAATAATTATAAAAAAAAAAACACACCTTAGTTTGAGCTTAGTGTAGGCAGGACCTAACATTTATGTGTTCATTCTTTCTACCCAGTTTCTGAAATGATAGAAACTAAAGGACACTTTCATAGTGTCTTTTCCAAGCAGAAAGATATAGAAAGAAGACTGTTCCTACCATGTACCTTTTATGTTCATGGGGGAGCATGAGGTCAAGGATGTCTGCTTAGCTGCAAGATACTTGTATTGGTGTTGGGAGAGCAAAGTATAAAGACAGAAGGAATAGAGGAAAATTAAATGTAAGATTCATCTCATCTAACTGACAATGAATCCGCCTGAACTTATGGTCCTCACTGATATTATAGATAGTGGAAAAGAAGAGAAAGAAAAACTTTTAAAATTTGAAGGACTATTATTCTGCTTCTTAAGATTTTAAATCATGGGCTTGAAAAAAATAAATAAAACACACCCCACAGCTCAACAAGCATTGGCAGGTGCCATGTCTGACTTCTGTTTAGATTTCAAACTGTGCTTTAACTGACACATAATGAAATAATGTATCTGTAAAAAGCTCGTTGATTTTATTTACCTTTCTGACAAGTGGGAATTCACTGCTACTTACCACCCTGTAGGACAGTATTTGTATACAACATGTTGTGCAATTTCATTTGTTTTGATTTATGAGAGTTCTGAAATCAGAGCGCTCATATTGATAGCAGCAATATATACAGTCACAAACAGTGATAAACAGTCATAAACAGTCCAAACTTACACCAAAGAAGAGGCAACATTAATTCCATCCAAAAAGTTTTATTTCATCTTGAACACCATCTTCAATCTTTCAAAGGTCTTAGAGTAAGTAAAAACAATATGAGGAGAAAGGAATTGCAGTAGCCTTCATTTTAATCTGCTTCTTTTTTTGCTCCCAGTACAATCTGAGCATATAGAAAATTGAATTTGACTTAATTAAAGATTGGAGCATTGGTGTTGCGCTATAATCATCAGGAAACCAGAAGCCATCTGCTCCCTACAGAATGGGGAGCTGGAAGCCAAAGGTGAAAACCATAAAGGGGAGAAGGTGCCCAGATATCCTGAAGGGTTCCAGGGGCCAAGTGGGCCAAAGGGTAAACGAACAACCCCAGAGAACAACCCTGTGGCTATGCAGCACCAGGGATGAGGGCAATAGGGAGGCAGGCTCAGAGCTGGTGAGGGGAACCAGGGTCAAACATAGTCCCGAGATGGCCAGGCAAGGTCATGGGGGTGGGGACGTGCCATGGGGACAGGGATATTGTCCTGTGGATGGGACTGGCAGGATGGGGAGTCCGTCTCTGCTGCAGCTTCGCTGGGGCAGGTACCGAGAGTCCCAGGGGCTGAAATGGGATCCTGGGCCATAAGCGGGGGAGACAAGGTCTGGGGGAGAGGGGGAGGAGTGCAGGGACATTAAAGCTTGGCAGGACCCTCAAGGCCCCAACAATAACTAAATAATATAATGCCACTTCTGTTTATAAATAATTGCTCAAGTTTTGTGCAAGGTGTAGATAACATGAAATGTGAACAATTACTAAACTTTTTTTTTTTTTTTTTTTTATATAGACATCTGGGTAGTTAACATATTATTCTTCTTTATTACTGATAATATATCATCCAGGAGACTGGATATTCCAAATCTGTAGAGACTTAAAGGTTAACATTTTCTAACCAGGAGGAGAGGAGGATAATTCATTTAATATCACGCTATTTCTAAAATTGAGCTTTGATTGTTAAGCCTTCTAAGCCAAATTCTCAGGTTGAATAGAAAAATGATTACCTTTTTTTTTTTTTTTTTCTCACTCAGACTTAAGCTGACAAAAAACAGAAAACTCAAAGTCTGAACTGACTCTGTTTTCTTAAAATATTTCCAAACATTTACCAGTGACATTTCTTTGTAAGGTTTCTTAATATTCTGGAACCATACTGACACCACAGTGCCATGCAAACAGGCACACAAGGGAGAACAGACTGGAAACATGAATTTGGAGTGTAGGACACAAGGCCATTGCTACCCCTCAGAGCACTTATACAGCAGCTGCAGTAAGAAGTGAAATTTAGAGGATCTGTCCAGTAAAACCTGGGCAAACTCATCACTACTAAACCTCACACTAATATGTTCAGCTAGAACAAAGCAGAAAGTCACTTTTTGTGTAGCTATGGACAAGAGGATGGTGTTGTTAAGACATGTAGCACTCATGATAGTCTTAAGGAGTCCTGATGCTATTTCTGAGTTGTTGCTTCCTAGGTAGCAAAAATTATTTCTAACCCAGAACTTTCACATTTTCATAACATACAGCGATCTGATTCGCTTGTTTAAAACCTCCAAGAGATAATGAAGGTTTTTGCCTTCAGCCAATCAACTGGCTTTAATCCATTTTCTTGCTGATTTTCAGTTGAATTAGGGATTACGGTACAGCTGTGATGTGCTGTTGAACAGAAACTGCCAAACACCTGAATACCACATTATTCCTCAAACTCGTCCCTAATTGATGCACGAAACACAAGCATTTGTATTCATGCTAACCCCTTTATCTAAGAACTAGGCCCGGCACGTCACCACTTTTGAAGGTTCAGAGAGGTTTGGCATAAAAGGAGATTCTCTTTTGAAATAAATGGAGTGACAAATTAACTCTGCCTGAAGAACCCCTTGCCACACTGTAGACTGCTGAAGCCCCACCTCTTCAGGAACTGTAGACTCTTTCTTGTCCTTCACTTGATGTGATGATAATTATATACCTGTCACCTTACCTACTGCTTTTAGTATGGAACTTGCACAATTTCAGCAACAACCTACCACTTAGTTCTCTTCCACTTTTTAAAATAGTGCTGACTGGTAGTTTTTAATTAAGACTTGACAGTTGAAATTTGCATTCCAAAAGCCAGTTGAAGTTGCTGGAATTGGATTGTGTCTTATTTTATAGTGCAGAGCATTCTACTTGCACACAAATCTATCAAGCAAGCATGTCCTTACTGGGACCTCACTAGTTCCTGGAGACACTGTATGCAAGAGTGTAAGGCTATTTGTCTGAGAGCATCATGAACTGGCATTTTAGGCTTTAAAGCTTAGTTAATGGAGTAAAAAGAAACATGCTGAGTGATTCCTGTAGCTCTAAGAGGAACATTGTTCTTGTCTGATTTATTTTTCATTCATACTTGCCAGCTTACAAAAATTCCTGTGACCAGATTGACAAACTGCTAAGAGTTGTTTTCTTAGTTTGAAGAGCTAGAGAAGAAGTGAACCAGGGAAAGACAGAAAGAACGGATTTATACAACTTTTAAAGAGCCACAACATTTCTATTTATTTATTTATTTATTAAGAAGCTCTGATTCCTTCTAGAAGTTCATGGCACAATATCTACTTAACTAGACAAATTTTCTCCTCATCTCCATTGACTTCAGTACAGTTTTGTGCTTGACAGTGTTATAAGTCATCTCCGCATTAACTTCTACAAGCTAAAACTTAAAATCTGCTTCTATTCATGTTTCTTTTGAAGAAATTAGGAACATGTTATGCTTAAAGCTCAGCCTCCAGCTTTTTAAAGACATTCTGTAAAATTCCATTGATAATTAATCACTGCAGGGAGCTACAGAACCAAATACCTTGTTTTGCCTTTAAAATTAGGAATAGCACAAAATCACAATTATGATTGCAAAGAAGTAGTTTACAAAGTCACCTTTTCTGTCTGCAGCCTGAATAACAAAGTTAAGTAGAACATTCATGATCAAACTCCTGGGTTGAGAAATGTTCTGAGAAAAACTAGGAAGCTCATGACATGTATTTGTGAGTCCATCTCTCACCTTATTTTCTCTGGATTCACCTTTTTTATGCATTCTTTCATATGGGTGCTATGACACCTGAAACACATCAGTTGGAGTATAGCTGTTAGATTAGATCTGAGGTCACGCATCCAAAACAGATATCAGCTACTGGCCATCTGTAAAAGGACTACCACTGACAGCCTAGAAAATATTACATACTCCATAACTCAATCTTTATTTGAATAGTTCATATTCATTGTATCTTTGCATAAAAATCCACTCGAAATTCTACTGCACTGTTTTTACAGCACTGGATAATGCTGTTTGGATTTGTTTCTTTTAAAAATCAAAAGAACAGTAGTCCAGTTTATGTCTGGTCACAGTAAGCGGATTTCACAGTGTAAAAGTGATATAAATAAAACAACCAGATAAAATTGCTCATTTTAATGTTTTGTTTGTTTGTTTGTTTGTTTTTACTTCCAGGGCCACTTCCTTGATTGAGAGTCTTGTTGACTTTCATTTCACTTGTACTTTATAATTCACCTTGTTTTTCAAAGACTACCCTGTATTAAAATAAGACAGGTTTAAATCAGTGGAACGGGTCCTTAACCCTGTAGCTGAAGGAACTGCTGAGAAACCAATAGCAAGATACAAGTTCTTCTCCATGGATGGACTTGTAAATGAAATGAAAGCAGAAGAAAACAAGGAAGAACATGGACAAAAGAACATTGCCAAAAATAAAACTGCATTGAGATGATCTCATATTAGACTCCAGAAAGTGAAGCAACCTACATAATCTAGCTGTTAGGTCAAAAATAAAAATGTTAAATGGTTACGTGGTAGATAATACCCATCTTAGCTGTTTATGAACTCTCTTCTGTTGTTAAGAGAATGAGTGGATCAGGTGGGAAATTCTGAGAAGGAGGTCATTCCTTCTATATGGAGAACCTGAACATGCCCAAGAAAAGTTTTTTTTTTTTCTTTTTTTTTTTTTTTTCCTACTACAAGGTATGAGTTATGGCAGGGAGAAACAGTGAAAGATGCATGCAGCAAGGAGTGGTTAATCAGCTGTTCAAGATAGATGGAGAAGTGTTAGAGAGGAGAAAGAAGACATATCTTGGCATCCATGGTGATAAAAATGCACTTTTCTAGAGACCAGAGGAGACTGAAATATTTACTGTAACTCAGAAAGCAAGTACCAACTGGTTAAGGTAGGCTTTTTTACACCCCTTTTTATATTTATTCTTTTGAGCTAATCATTTTGATCTTTGTGTGAAAGGTTAAGTAAATATACCTCAATCAAACTAATATTTTATGTTTAAAAAAATCGTTTTGTCTTCATTGGGAGGCCTACTATGAAGGAAAACCAGTTCAGATGAGGCTATCTTAGAGACTTGGCTGACTTGGGTGCCACTACAATCTTCACAATGACTCTCACGCTGACTTAGCACTCAGACCAGATGACTGAATGGTAATAAAGTGCCCAACTTTGGTCATATCCCATCTAATGACAAGTCTTATTTGGCCTTGGAAACTTGAAAGCCTGATTTAAATCTCAAATGACCCCTGCTCTGGCCTCATAGCAAGGCTCTTTCAAGTGCACAAGGGTGAAAAAAAGGCACAGAAAATCTTCCCAAGCAGAAGTACAAGTAAACTCTGAAATGGAAGAAGGGGCTATAAAACCAAGTGCTTAAAATGCAGGCAGCACAGACGGCACAGAAGGCTGCAGTAAGCCAAGATGAATTAGCCTCCCCTGGCTTGTAAATGAAAAAGAAACGCCACCTTTCAAACAAATCCTTCTGTGCAACAGCACCAGCCTTTTCAGTATGAATGCTGCCAAAAGCTTTCTCTTGGAGAAGCCTTGAACTCTTCGGGCCTTAAGCAGTAGCACCTCTTAGATGAGCTGATTCACATCATGCCTTTGTAATAGCAGAATTACTGGTACCAACAGAGTAAGCAGAGCAAGATGGTCATATGCCTTCTGAGAGTTCGTGGTGAGATCAAATACCAATGTTTCAGACATTCAGCAAAATGAGACAGAGCTAAATAACATGCAGGAAAAGAGCTATGAACCTGGCAAGTACCAGCCTGGACTTCTCCCCTAAGATTCTGGCAGTCAGACACAATTCCTCCAGCTGAGCAGGTAAGACTTGACTGCCAGCTACAACACCCCAGCCGGATAATCTCTGTAGTTCTTCTGAAATCAAGACAGCAAACTTTGTAACAGTGACAAAGATTAGGATGTCTTCAATAAGCTATCTTGGCTGTGGGAAGCAAGAGCCTTTAAAATGGGAAGATTTAAGATATTTCTCATCAATCTTCTCAATAGTAATAAATGAGGTTCATCTGGGTTCTCACTGTGTGTCCAGTAGCCCCTGCTATCCTTCCAATATATACCTTCATATTAAATAAATCATTGCCCACCTTGGCCACTGAGTCTAGGTGTTGGAAAGAACACATCTAATGGGAACAACACCAAGATCCCTTTTTGCAAATAACCAATACTGTTAGTTGAAACTGAGCTGTCAGTTGAAATTGTTGCCTTAGATTTACAAAGATAAAAATGAGAGATTAAAAGGCTTCTGTGGAGATATTACATTTTAAATAATAAATATCTGCCTTTTTGTATGAGGCATAACATTCCTAGACTCCTGGGGTGTACCCATCTTTTGGAGGCACTGAGCACCTCAGGGTTAGGACTGGAGTGAGCTCTGCTGGGGTCTTTCTGAGAGGCTGTGATGAAAGCAAATCCCCTGAAAACCTGCAATGCAGTTGGCAGCTAATAGAATGTGACTAAAGAATATTTTTGAAGAAGGCTGAGCTGGTGAGATTACTCTTATGATCCCACAGTGTCTTAAACCCCTAGAAACCAAACAGTAAAGATCATAAGGAGCCATGTGGGTAATAAAAATAGTAAAAATGTTTGGGATGAGATTAGTAAAGCCAGAGTGGCTTAAACATATTTGCCTGGAGAGGAGGAGACTAAGGGAAGGGAGGATATTGAGATTATGGAGGTCATAGATACTAAACAGTTTCTCCTCTTCACTGTGTTCCATAGCACAAAAACAGGAGGAGAGAGGACTACATTGTCAGGGCTGTCCACACAGAGGAAACAGAAAAAATAAATACTATATGCAGCCTGCAGCCTCCTTCTGGAATTTACTGCCACCAGATATCATTAATTCAAGAACTGTGTCCAGACTTTTTAAGGCTGGATAAGTTAATGCTTAATAATAGCATGCACTGTTATTCAAACCTGTGTAATAAAGTAGATAATAAAAGTTCATTTCAAGATGTAAACAATTCACCTGTTTTGGTCAGTAAAAGAGTATCCACCTATCCCTCCGTGTTTCATATTATTCCCTAATGCCTCAGATATTTTATTAGAGTATATTACTTTGTAGAGCCAGGTGTTCATGATGGTCAGAAACACAACACGGATCTAGAAGGACCAAGAGTTTAATCTGGCATGACAGTTTCTAATAAACAGTGAATGATCTCTGGAGATGAAAGAAAAAGCACACAGTAGGAATCTTAGAGCTGACTTTTTAGATAAAACCTATACTGTAGTGAAAAAAAAAAAAAGGCAAAAAAAAAAAAGAAAAGCAGGTACAAGTGGGTGTAACTTCACTGAAGTCTATTGCCAGGTGCTGAGGATCTAACCTGTTATATTTCAAATACCATCATGGATTTTTATTCCCAGTGTATTCTTTACCTGTCGAACATTCATAATGGTGGGATACTTTATTTTGTAAATGTGACAATCAACGTCTTCTCCACGTTTTGTAGAGGATTAAAAGCAGGAGTTGGAGGCACCAGCATCACTGTCAGATTTCCCAACAAGTCAGTCAGGTATGGCAGGTACTCTCTATTGACATAGCTGAGCTTTTAAATTAATCCTCCACGTGAAATATTGAAAATGTTTGTAGCACTCTCAGTAGGTGTCATATCACTACTCAGTCTCAGATTATAATTAAAGCTCATTATTTATCTGGGAAAGATTAATGCAGAAATTAAAAGTAATAGGAAAAAAAATGAATAAAATATACAAAACTCATCTTTTGACCTTCTAGTAAACTGGAAAAGTTTTGGCAAGTCTCATCATTAATAGGAATGCCTTTCTCATCAAAAAAGTTGTTTCTGTTAGTTTTAGAGATAACCTAAGTGCCAACACAGTTAAAAAGAGAGAATTACATTCATAAAACAGTTTTGCTTCTCAGTGGCAGCTGATGAAAATATTACAGTCTTTTATGGAAGAATATTGGTCTAAGATTTTATTCCAAAGCTAGCTGGGATACAGACCTTGGAGCAAGGGAGCAAGGGAGCACCTTGAAGAATATTGATTGGAAAAACAGATACTAGAGTTTCATGGGGAAAAAAAAAAAAAAAAAAAAAAAAAAAGATGTATGAGAAGTCAAAAACTTTCCTAAAATTTGTTTGAATTTAAAGCAAAGAAAAAAAAAACCTCAGTTCTTTTTAAAGGAACAGCTGGGATATTTCCTTAAGACATTTATTTTTGTAGCTTTTTTTCCTTTCTAGTTTGATTTTGTTTTAGGTACTCAAGAGAAAATCTAAACTTTTTTTTTTTTTTTAATTTCAACAACTTAACAAATGCTTTTTTTGGTGTTTTTTGAATTTTAAATTATAGAAAACTCAAATTCCTTTGGTGAAATTCAAATGAATAAAAAATTGATATGAAAATTTCAGTCACTTTTGCAAAGTTTTTGTTTTTCATGGGAGAAATAATTTGATGAGGATTTGCTTGTCAACTCTCCACAACACTTCCTGAGAAACATGCCATATTTATCAGAAACGTGCATATCTGAAAATTAAGGATAATTCCAATCCTTGGTTGTGTTGAGCGAGACAGGATAAGCATACTCCCTAAATCACAGTATAGGAACAACCAGCCTGGAATCAAAAGGAGACGTGTTAGAATGCAGATGAGATCAATTTAGCAATATATTGATCTCACTAGAGTTATTCTCAAGTAAAACAGCATTAATGAATGACGATTCACTTTTTCTTAGAGTCAACCTGTTACTAGTAATAACAGGTATAGCTTGAGGTTTGGTAGTCTACTCTCACCATTTTGCTGTTTAAGTAAACAACAGTTACAGCTGCTTTGATAAGGATTCTTGAGAGGACCAAGCAGTGTGCTGGGAAATAAAATCATTTCACCCAAGGGAAACTACAGGCTCTTCTCTGCTACTACAGACACAGAAGGGGACTGATTTCACCCATGGAAGACTCTTCCTTTGTTTTCTCATAGACCAATTCAAGTGAAACCTGCTTCTAATCCTTAGGGAAAACTGAGATCTCCTTAAGTGCATTAGCTATGGATAGTAACCTTTGGCTAATTCCCCATACACACATCTTGGTTTCCTGCAGGATGGGCACAACCGTACTTCATTTAAACCTTTTTATTCTATCTCGGGGATTCCTAGGCAGCCATAGTAAAGGCTGCCAGGAAAATCCCAAATTCATCTAATTCGTCTACCAGTTTACATGACTTTTGACTTCCCTGATGTTTTCTCCTTGCCCACAAGCAAGTCAAAATGGAAATCAGCTGAAGAAAGGAAGGTAAGGTATATTTTAATAATAGCAGTTAATAATATTAGAAAAGAAGGGGGGGGGGGAGGGAAGAAAGAGAAAGAGAGAGAGAGAGAAAGGAAGGAAGGAAGGAAGGAAGGAAGGAAGGAAGGAAGGAAGGAAGGAAGGGAGGAAGGGAGGGAGGGAGGGAGGGAGGGATGGAGGAAGGGTGGAAGGGTGGAAGGAAGGGTGGAAGGGTGGAAGGAAGGAAGGAAGGAAGGAAGGAAGGAAGGAAGGAAGGAAGGAAGGAAAAGAAAGGAAGAAAGGAAGAAAGAAAGGAAGGAAGGAAGGAAGGAAGGAAGGAAGAAAGAAAGAGAGAAAGAGAGAGAGAGAAAGAGAAAGAAAGAGAGAGAGAAAGAAAGAAAGAAAGAAAGAGAAAGAAAAAGAAAGAAAGTGAAAGAGAAAGAAAGAAAGAAAGAAAGAAAGAAAGAAAGAAAGAAAAAGAAAGAAAGAAAGAAGGAAAGAAAGAAAGAAAGAAAGAAAGAAAGAAAGAAAGAAAGGAAGAAAGGAAGGAAGGAAGGAAGGAAGGAAGGAAGGAAGGAAGGAAGGAAGGAAGGAAGGAAGGAAGGAGAAGACAGTAGGAACCCCCCCTAACACACCACGTATATAATTTGTTACTAACAAAAGGTCAGGATGCTTCCTCAGCCACTCAGTTAAGATATTAAGCTCATCTCAATATGGTGGAGTCATCATTACTAGCAGCATTTGACAGCAAATCACCCAAGCTCCACTGATTTATAAAATAAACATAGTCAAACAGTCCCTCAGTTAGGGTCTCCATTCACCTCCAGGCACACCAGCAAAATGGGCATGCAGACAAGAGCAGCCAGCCATGGAGAGGTCCTGGAGTGAGAGCAGGGAAGCATGTCTGTAAATACAAATTTGATCCACCCTGCCAGTTTATCACCTGCAGTGAGAATTAAGAGTCCAAATTATTCTGAAATCACTAAAAAAGAGTAGTGGATATGGTCATTGGCTTAGTCCAATCATTGGTTTTATCAGTCTAGACTTTCTCCACTATGAAGCAAACTAGAGACTGGTTTTTTTCTGTTTCCCCTCATTGTTCATGTATCCAGCTAGCAATTACCACACTCCCTTCCAAACCAGAACCTGAGAAATGGATAAACCAATTTATTCCCTCAAACTGCTAAGACTTCCTCATGGTAAACACAAGCTAATAAATCCCGCTCGGTGATGGGATTTACTCAACCCAAAAACAACACTTTAAAAAGACCCACTATTAAGACAGCTTTGCTGTCGATTCAATGCTGTGCTGTGAGGGCTCTCTGGATGGGTTGTTGTGCCCTATAGTGGTC
Organism: Cygnus atratus; assembly: GCF_013377495.2. Taxonomy (NCBI): domain Eukaryota; kingdom Metazoa; phylum Chordata; class Aves; order Anseriformes; family Anatidae; genus Cygnus; species Cygnus atratus. The sequence goes on along the minus strand of NC_066362.1, from coordinate 198,994,019 downwards.
AATAGAGCATGGGGCCCTGGACGATACTAGATTAACATGAGTCAGGAATGCTGCCCTTGTATCTGTGAAAGCTAGCAACACTTTGAGTATATCAATACAAGTGTAGACATTGGACTGAAGGAAGTGATTATTTTTCTTTTATTCAGCATTCATTAGGCTACATCCAGAATACTCCATCCAGTTGTCAACAATCCAGTACAAGAAAAATGTTTGCAATCTGGAGGAAATTCAGGGGAGGCTACAGAGATTGTGAAAGCTGGAGCAGTTGTCTTGTGAGCAGAGGCTGGAGCTGCTGTGTTTGATCAGCCCAGAACTGAGAAGGTTTTGGGGGAACCTACCACCAGCCTTTCAGGACTGAAGAAGCGGTTACAGAGAAGACAGAGACAGGCAATATGTTCAGGTGAATGGCAGGAGAATGAAAAGCAAAGGTCATAAACTGGAGCAGGGGAAGATGTAGAGGGAAAAATCCATGTGAGGGAAATTATTCATTGGATGAAGTTGCTTGGAGAGGTTCCAGCCTTGGAGGTCTTCAGGACGTGACTGGACAGGGTTCTGAGCAACCTGCTCTGCAATGAGCAGGAACTTGACCTAGAGACCTCCTGAAGTTTTTCCAGCCGTAATCAATTGATTAATTCTATCAAAAACAGTCATCAAATCATGGCCTAGTGGGTAAGGCTCTATGTGTATGATGACTGGGCTCAGTGGTCAGTTCTGCCACAGATTTTTTCTGTTACCATAGCCAAGTTATTTAACCAAAGTTCTTGAATGGCATTTAAGCATCCACATCCTCTTGCCTTCCTCTCTTCAGTTGGAATTAGGTGCCTAAATAGGAGTTAGTAATCTATGTACATTTGTGGAACTGTTTCTTTCTGTAGAACTGAGTTCAAAAGATAAACTACTCTGGAAGAGCATTTTGATGGTAAATTGATTGATACTTTTACTACAGTGATGGAAAAAGTCAAAGGATCTTGATAATAACATTAAAGTTCAATTAAGTGTTGCTATGCTGCAGAGCTGCTGATGGATGAATAAATCATACAGCCTATAATTAAAATGTAAACAAAAGACCCAATTCTTCCATGTGTCTACATCACAGGTCATAGATCATCAAGAACAGCAAACACCCCCTACATCTTCCATATTTTGTATCAGTGCCACCCACCTATGACCTATTCCATCAGAATATGAGGAAAAAACTTTACTGTGAGGGTGATGGAGTGCTGAGACAGGTTGCCCAGAGAGGCTGTGGAGTCTCCTCCTCTGCAGATACTCAAAATCCTCCTGGGTGTGATCCTGTGCAACATGCTCTAGGTAACCCTGTTTGAGAGCAGGACGGGTTGGACTGGATGATCTCCAGAGGCCCCTTCCAACCTCAACCACTCTGTGATTCCATAGTTCTGTGTTTCACAATGCAGTCAAATTAGTAGGTTGCTGCTTATCAGGAAGGCCTGATAAGACTGACTCCAGGAGAAAAGAAAACAATTCCTGAATTTCAGTTAAGACCAGCCAGCCAGCCCTTCTTGAAATCTGAGATGAGACATCAGCTCCAAATTGTGTGCTAGGAAGAGAAAAACACAGATGATAAAATGATGAAGCTGAAACCAGCAATGTGAAATATGCTCAACATGTTGAATTTTAGGTGGAACCCAAATTCCCAGTAGACACTGCAGTAATTGCTGTATTTAGTTTTGAATGTTGTTACTTTTCTTCTTCAGCTAGCTAGCCTTGTTCAGCTGTGTGCACCTTTCATTGCACAGGCAACAACGAAGCCCTACCATCGTGAGACGGGGCAGGCAGAAGAGAGTACTTAAGACAGCATCTTCTCTGCAGTTCCCCAAGATGCCCCAGACCCTGCTGCTCCTCCCTGGCACCTGCTGTGATTTCACAGTGAACACAGAAACTCTGTGTGGTTTCTTGTTGCTAAGGGAACTTGTCTGAATTATTTGTGCCTAACATACTGGATTCTCCATGAGTATTTATAGACCTAGAAGAGGATCAATTTTTTTTTACACCAAAACTATGCTTCAGACAAGACAATTCTGAGCAAAAGTCACATAGCTAAAGTCTTACAAGTGCATTCATTTATGTATTTGTTTTAAAACAAATCCCTCAACTGTCATCCCTACAGTAAAATGACTGATTAATAAATATGGCAAATTGACAAGCCTTCACAGCAACTACAGAAAGAACTGGAGCTGCTAACAGACCAAGAGAGTCTTCCAGTGTAGCCACTCCTTTTTAAATTAGGGCACAGCTTCTTTTAATGCTGTGAGCTTAAAAGTTCCTTGGCACAGATTAGGTTGGCCCCCATGTTTATATGATTTTGCTAACTGGATATGAATGACAATTGTTCCTAAAGACAGGTGTCTAAGTTTTTAATTCTAGCTTTATCTGTCACTGATACCTTTCATACAGTGTTAAGTCCTTTCCTGACTATTCGCCCATGCTATTGTGATCCCTTGCCTAAACACCCTTTCATACATGGAATATCATTTACTAAGGAAGAGTCAGTAGCACATTCTTATTTTATATCCTTTCTGCAAGTCTTCAGATAAACCAGATCTTGGTTTTTCAATTTTTTTCAAATGCCTTGAGTTAACAGCTTAAACATCCTTAGCTCTTGTTAACTGCAAGCTGTTTGTTTTTTTTTTTTTTTCTGACAGTGAGACCAGATGTTTTTGAACACGTCTGTGAAGAATCAGCATTTGCCTGTGAATTCCACACACACAACAACTTATTTCACAAAGCCATCTCAGCTGAATTTCCTAGAAAAGTAGCCTGTAAAACAGATGAACACATATATCTTCTCAGGTGTGATGTCTTCTTTGGCAGGAGGAACAGGCTCTTCTCAACAATAAGGTAAGATACTGATGGAACTAAAGACTGTCAATTTTTTATTCTGATTCTAGTTACAGTAGTAAATTTTTTCACGGTATTTTCTTAAAAGCCATGTTAAAACAAAAAGGAACATATTTTTATTTAGATCAATATGTGCAATCTTAATTGTGTTTAATTTACCCATTTGATTTACTGCATGTTCTTACATATAAACAATGGCATAAAAAGAGAAGGACACAAGGAGAGCAGAACATGGGAGCATGTGGCTGGCATTTGGATGGGAAATATCTGAGTTTACTTTAGTGTAAGTAACTTCAAATGTTAAAATTGGGTTATTTTTCATGCTATGGGGAAAAAGTGACAAACATAAAGACAAGTCCTTCTGCAGAGTTTTATTCAGTTAGAGACAGTCTGCAGACAGTATCACCCCAAATTAAAAGGCACCATCTCTGTGCTTTAAGCTTGGAGATGAAAGCTGGATAAAAAGCAGCACAGGCAACTATGTCTAGAATTAGATTTCTTTCACACTTTACTTTACAAGACTGTTTTTTGTTGTCTTCTAACTGCCAAATTTTAACACTCCAGGCTTAAGTCTCCTTGCTAAGGTTGTGCCACAGCTTAGTATCCAAATAGAAATTATCCCCATGTTTAAAAGAAAAAATTGTTGTTGTTGTTGTTATTGTTGTTGTTTTAATCCTGCAGCCATTTCACTAAATTCTAGAACTTTGTCTCTTTGACTTAATGTATTAAGAATGTGAAATTTGACAGAGAGGGGATGGCAAAAATCCTATCATCAGAGATACACTTTTTGCTTCTGCTATTTAAAATAAGAAGCAGGAAACCAACAAGTAAACCACCCAAGAGTTTCAGTCTCCAAAAATGTTCCAAATTGGGTTTTGTTTCAGTCTGGCAGCAGCATTCTTTGCAGATTGCAGTTCCCATGACCGTCTTCGCACCACTCTCAGCTCCCTCCTGCCATTAGAAGTTCCACATGCTGGGCACTACCCTCATGCAGGATCCAAACAAGAGCTTTTCAAGCAGTCATTCATCTCCTCAGCAGTATGCTATTTTAACACAATGCTTTCTAAAGGAAATTAAGGAACTGCATGAAGTATATGCATATTAGTAAATGTTAGGGCTGTGAATTAAAAGACTTAAAATTTAGGAGGTTCTAGAATTAATATTGCTTTTGCAAATATTCATTCAACCCCAATGTGTAAATGTATCTTGATGAGTGATTATTCAGTCATGGCTTCCTGGAAGAGTATTCATCTCATTTCATTTTAAATGCCCAAAAATAACATTGTCAAATTGAAGCATATTATTTTAATGAACAGCAAGGAACTGGCACCACCATGAGCAGCTCATCCCATACCAAAATAGAGATTTAAGGTATTGCTTAGAATTAAAAGGGAATTTAGACATTGCTAAGGAGCATTGAATCTTCCTAAATTATGGATCTTTCTCTTTGGTTGTAAGCACAGGAAAGAGTGGGAATCTAATCCCAATCTGCCAAAATTATTCTTCTTATGGAAGAAAAACACTTCCACCATTCTCTCCAGGGCAAGCACTTCTGCATTTCAGTGGCCATCTGAAGTTGGAAACTTCAGACTAGGCAGGGAGAATCTTTGTAAATGCAGTTGCTTGTAGGATTAATTAAAGCAGTTGGAGTAACTTTCTTTTGGGGACCTTGGGTCAGTTCAGGGCCTAACCTAAAACATGGGAAGGATTTAGGCTTACTGGAATATACCTCCAGTCATTACTGGTTATGCAAACTAAATCCCTGTTAGTTACCTCTGGGAATTCAATCTTTTTTTTCCATCACACTGTTCTTAAGTTTTTCTTCCTGTATTTCTTACAGGAAATACAGGAAAACATTTCTTACAGGAAATACATTTCTTACAGAAATACAGGATTTTTTTAGAATTGAATTGCAATCTCCTCCTACTTTTGAAAGAGCAATGCCTCTTGCTTTACAGGGATATACAGGAAATGCTAATCTGGATGCAAATGTCTGTGTATGTCAATAGAAATTCATCCCACAGCTCCAGTACCAAACACCTGCAAACTTTACTGAATGATTCCTGAATGTGATTTATTTTGAAACCTTGATCTTAGCATGCAACACTGAAATAGCTAGTGAAGGAGTGTTGGCTCTGGAGAGTCTGAGATGTCTGTACCAGCCAGCTGGTGAAGGACAGAAAATAAAATATGTTGAGCCTGAACTTGACAGAGTGATTTAAGGAACTCTGCTATTTTTCTAATGACCTCTGAACATCCTAAATCCCTTTTCTGGAGCCTGTGGATCTCATAGTAATCTTTACAGCTACACTAAGAATTTCCTCTCAGGGATAAATGAAATCAAGTAGACAAAAGGAACATTTCAAAGGCTGTTTTTTGCATGTGCAGGGTGTAGTGAAGAGGTCAGGTCAAACTTTTGCTATGTCTAAGAATTTTAAGATGTTAACACCATTCTTACTGCAATACTTTCTACTCTCTACATATGAGAATATGAAGAAAGTCATAGAAAGACTGTTTTGGGTCTTCTTCTTTTGCATGAAAGAAAAGCATATGTTCTTATGTTTAAATATATGGATTTCACAAGTTATAGATATGCATCTCTGGCAGTTTTGAAAAGAGGTTTCCCATTTGTCTACATTGTATGTGTCTCTTTTTCTTCCTTTCTGCTTTGAAGGTAATAATAAAATACTTATTTTGTTTGGAAAGGAGAACCTTGATATGTGTCTGTCACTGCATAAACAAATCTCACTGTTTTGTAATCGTGTCATGGAAACTAAACCAAGTCTTTTATTTCATCACTATGTTAAGTGCAAAAACTCACATTTTCGCAGTTTGCCTCTTTCACACAAACATTCTTCCAAGGTGGGATTAGATGTTGTCTGAGTCTATATAGAACCTTAGAATCATAGAATATCTGTATTAATAAACTGACTAGGACCTATGCATGAAATCAAGCCTTTGTACATAATTGTCCAATGATAATTCAGATCCAAAAATAGATTCTTAGCACAGTCCATGGCACAGTTTTGGTCAGGATCAATGTATCACTTTCCCAGATAATTGCCTACCTCTTTCCAACACACCTTCCTATCAGCCAGTCTAGCGGTATGACAGGTCAACTATCTCCCTTGAATCTCAGCAGGTTCTCTTTCCAATGAGCCTGGCATTTTGGAGGTAGCATAGAAATCCCAGGGTTTTACATTTTAGTCCCAGTTGTATCACATACTCAGTGCATGCCAAAAGCCATCGGGAAGATGCTGTGAGAGGTTCCTGATTACATGTCGAAGGGGGTAAAATTGTCATTTACCACAAGAGGAACTGGACAATGGGCCAAATTCTTGCCTTGGGACTTACTACGGATTTGGGTATTTATACCCTAAGCAGCCAAGAGTGATTTAATTCGATCAGCAAATCTGCCAGCATGAGTTCACTACAGCCACAGTGAACTCTCCAGAGCATTTGGGATACCATGTACCCAAACATACCCTTGAGCTGATGCTCTGGAGCAGGCTGGTTCATCCTTCAGAGTGTTGGAGTCACCTTTGTGGATAAAGGACAGGAGTTGCAGAACTTGAATATAGGCTGGAAACTGCTCTTTAAGTGTGGCAGGTTCTTTGGAACAATTTTAAAAAGAAATAATAAGCAATAAAGAACTACTAGGCTCAACTATTTCAATGTGTGATTTTGAAGTAGTGGCATGCACCTCGCTTCTATAAGGCTTCGTTTACCTGGACCTTTGATTGCTTTGGGGGGAAAATTCAACAAAGGAAAATTGTATTCCAAGCATATAAAACACTGAGGGACTAATGTACTGACAGGAAGCTCTAGTTCTCTTTAGCTTTGGCAATGTGACATATAAAGAGCTGAGGCTGAAAAGGAGCTGAGAAATATTCTTAAGGGGAAATGTTTTTCACAGACCCCTGTCTCTCTTGGCACAGAAACAATATGTTCTAATTACAGAAAGTATGTAAGAATGGTCACACTTTAATGCAGGGATTGAAAGAGGCTAAAGAAACTCGTGTGGAAACTGTTCTGGGTTTCTTCCAGGCCCTGCAGAGCATAAGTGTTCCATTTCATTTCCAAATTTAATTCATGACATTGCTTTTGGTTTTTGCATAGAATCTGTGAAAAAAAAAAAAAAAAAAAAAAAAAAGGCCTCTGCTTAGCTCTGATAGTCAAAAATATCCCATACAACAAATACTCCAGGAGAATATATTCATCTCTCTGATGGATGCATTCATCTGTTTTTCAGGCATCTTGTTGCATTTTTCTCTCTTCTATTTTTTTTCTCCCTCAAACTAGCCTTAGAAGTTCAATCTTAGAAATCATACAAGATTTTAATGAAGCTTGACGAGGTGCTGAGAATTGCCACTGGGAACAAGCAAAGGGTCAGTGTCCTTTCACAATGAACATGAGGATCAGAATTGCTTCAGTAGTAACTTTTTCAGACCTAGTTGGGGCTTTTTAAAGTATTCCACCTGTGACATGCTTTTTATTGAGATGAAAAAAAATACATCTAACAAATAAGCCTTTAAAAATGTAAAGTAGGGGAAATATTGAAGCTGTGTATATTCACCACACTTAGGCATTTTATTGACATGCCAGTCAGCAGACTTTTCACTTGAACTTCTCACTGGAAAGGTGACATTGAGAATCGCTGAATGAACAACGAATTTTTCCTGTGCAGCCCAATTACAGGAACACCTGTGCTAAATCATTCTGTGCTGATTCACTGCGACCATTCATAAAGCTCAAGAGCCCTCAAAATGTCTCTTTTCTCATCTGTAGTGAGGCAGCGATGGTGGGCAAGTGGCTTCAGCATGAAACAAGAAAAATTGCTTGTTCAGATCATCCTAAAAGGGCTTTATTTTATTTAATTTTCATGGCATCATTTGCCAAGAACACCTGGGGTACTCCACTTGTCTCTCATATATAATTTATATTTGCGTCAATTTTTAACACCCTTGAAAGAGGACAAGAGCTGCTACTGGCATAATTGTAGGTCATAGTTCCAAGTCAGTCTGAATGGTGATGGTGCTCCCACACCAGAACAAATCCTTCTTTCTCCTATTGCTGTTTCCTAAAGAAACTTCCTCTGGATTTGCACTCATACCATGCAGCTCTGAGCTTCCATGTACAACAGTAAATGTCTTTTCTCAGCCAGCTGACTTGTAAAGGCCTATATGCAAACAGAGAATGTGAACTCTGAAGAATCGCTTATGCCTCATAACACACCTGTACTGCAACCATCCCAGAACAGACACTTTTATACACCTCATGATGGAAAGAACATGGCCTCACACTTCTGTCTGTTAGAGTAGTGGCTTTCAACTATTTTTTTCCACTTTGTAAAATCCTCAGAATTTTCCAATATAGTAAATTTATGCTGACATTACTTTTTTAAACTATTTTTCATAACTTCCTTGGAATTAACACACACACCTCCTGCAAATCAGAAACTGAAAACTACCATTTCATTGTACTCCAAAATACTTTTTTTTTTTTTTTTTCCACTCCAGAAGGAATCTGAAGTTTTCTGCAGAGATTATAGTAAAACAGGGATTCAGCTTTCATATGACTGTGCTATGCTCCACACTGTTCCTAGGCATTCATAGAAATTAAAAAGTAAAATACGATCCTGAGACAGCCTCCTTTTTGTTTACTTCATGTTACTTGATCAGGTAAAGTTGTGTCTGTAACAATAGATATTGCCACCCGATATCACAGGACAAGTAGTACAGAAGTATATTTATGTCACTTATAACACATGTTGAGTTCAAGTGAACAAGAAATGTACGCCACAACACTGAATTTGGCCCAGCTCTTGTCTATGTTTTAAAAATACTTATTACTTTGCCGTTGGTTTTCAGTCGAAGGTTCTCAAAATAAGGAAAGAACAATGTCATAACCTGATGAGCTAGTATATTTACAGCAGCTCCTCAGAGACCACAAAGCACATTTGAAGCATTTCAGAAGACACTGCAAAGCACAGAGCAAACACATGGCACAGTTTCAGCTACATGGCTGGCGAAAGGGTTTCCTGAAGCAAACTAACATGAGAAAGAATCACAGAATCATTTAGGTTTGAAGGGACTGTCATCTCTCCCCATCTAGTCCACCCCTCTGCCCAGGGGGGTCAACTGCATCAAGTGTCCCAAGACTATGTCCACTCAGGTTTTGACTGTCTCCACAGATGAAGACCACAACTTCTCAGGGCAACCTGTTCCAGTGTTTCACCACCCTCACAGTAAAAACATGTTTTCTTGTATTCTGATAGAGCTTCCTATTTTTGGAATTTGTGCCCATTACCTCGTCTTATCAGTAGGTATGACTGACAAAAATCTGTATCCTTCTTCATTCCCCCTATCAGGTATTTATATGCATTGATAAGATTCACCTGAGCTTTCTCTTCTCTATGCTGAACACATCCAACATCTCCTCATATGAAAGATGCTCCAGTCCCATATCATCTTTATGGTCCTATGCTGGGCACACTTCAGGGAGTCTTCATCTCTCTTGTGCATCTTGCTCTCTGAGGAGCCCAGAACTGGACACAGCACTCCAGCTGTGTCTCCAGAGGGCTGAGCAAAGGAAAAGGATCACCTCCCTTGGCCTTCTGACTACTCAGTGCAGCCCATGAAGCTGTTGACATTGTTTGGTACAAGTATACGCTGCTGGCTCGTGTTGTCCACTGGGACCCCAAGGATGTTCTCTGCAAAGCTGCTTCCCAGCTACTCAGGGCATTTCTCCATCCTGTCTGGTCCCTCTGAATGTCAGAACACCCATGTGGTGTATCAGCCACTCCTTTCAGTTTTGTACCATCTGCAGAGAGTCCACTTCTCATCTTCCAGGTACTACTCAACCTCCTAGAATACTACAAGGTATTAAGTGTATAAATGCTTTTTAAGCATACTGCAAGCTAAACCTGCTGTCAGGTCCTTTCCTTGCTCCAAGTTCAGAATCCTCTAGATGTAACTTTTATTTATTTATTTATTCACAAATCTGATGCATTGTAAGAAATAGGGACATCTAGAAATGGAAATCCTGGTCCCAATAAAAACTGTGCCAAAATTCCTGTTATGTTCTGCAGTTTAGTGTTGAACTATCACACCTCATTAAAGGAATTATTTTTTTTCTTGTTATATTACACCTATCACTGTGGGATCTCAAATGTCTAACCTGAGTAAGAAAAAATTAATTATGAAACTATTTTTCAGAGCAGTGAACTCAAAACAAAAGGTCTGAAAGTTTTTAAGAGCCTGAGAGTAGAAACAGAATTTCTGTCTTGTGCCTATAGGGAAACAAGAATTCAAAATTCCATGGTAAGCTTTGAAAAAAAATATTTAGGGTAAGACATGTATTATTTGACTTTAGCCATCAACAGTTCAGTGATGATAACCAAAATTAGTCTAGGTGATCAGACTACTGTCAAATAAAGTGGCAGATGTGTTTATTGGTTGGTCTTCCTGAATCACCACTGAATCACTATATTGATGTTAGATGCTAGACACTCTATTTAAGCTAAGCCATAAAACACAGCCAGTGATCTTTTAAGCAAGATGAAAGTCCTGTGTCTTTTTCAGAAGAGGAGTAGTGAAGTTTCACAAGAGAAGTAGTGAAGGCCCCAGTGGTTTGTTTTGTTTCCAACTGAATAACTGCTTATTAGATGCTATCTTTTCACGCACTAGTAAAGATATTGCTTGCTTAACATTGATGTGCTTTTGTTACAGGCTGCTACACTTCAAGATTAGGCTTCTTCACCGCGTATGTCCTGCAGTAAAGTCTGGGATCCAAGCGAAGACAGAAAATGGTAGAATCAAGAGGTGTTGCTTTTTAATATTCCACTGGAGGAAGAAACATTGAGTGGTTCCCTTGGGAGACCATCTCTCAGACCCACTGATCTCTGAGGTCTATATCACTGAGGTCTTGATTAATTACATTTTGTAGGATCTCTATTTCCTTCCCAGCTCCTCCAGAAGCAGAGCTGTAGTTGGATACATTCCCACTGCAGGCCCTAGTGACATCTGCGTCAATTAGTAGTGCTTTTGCAAGTATTAACTCTGGCATGAACTTTGACATTTTAGAAATCTGTTGTGCCTACAGGGAAATCAAAGACCAACCTTCTCCAACATAATGTCTGTTCATCCCCTCCATCAAAATCCTATTGCTTCTTGATTGCCTCTATACAGGAAGGGGAGTATCTGGGAGGTGACAGTAATATTATGAAGATTGTCGAGAGAAATTTTATACTTTCATTTCTCTTTTCTCCTTCCTGGAGTTGGTTAATGGTAAGGAGTGGATTTTGCAAGGTTTGTTTCAGGATTTATGGCTGAAAGGAATTCTCCCAGAAATGTCACTCACAGTTGTTAATGCCTGCATTCTCCGTTGTATGAAAAGATATAAAATTAATATAGGTTTTAGCCATATCCAAAATGTGTTCATCCAATATTTAAGCTTTCAAAGTGATTATAAGGTTGGATGGGGTTGTTCTTTGGCTTTTGGCTCTAGAAATCTGAAATACTGCCATATAATTTGAGAAAGAAAATCAGATGTTCTTATATATAAACCTCAGGCCAATGTCTGTCTTTGAATAATATATCAAGGCTTTCAGAATAAAATCTCTTAATAATTTAATCATCAGCTCAGAATCTTTCATTGTGGATATCTGCCAAAAAAAAGATAAGGGCAAGATGGAAGTTCAGATACACCTTTCTACCCACTGATATTAAAGCCACCTAAATGGATGTAAACCACAGTTAGTGAGATTCCTATTGCAGCTCTGATCTGGTGGCATTTTAACACACAGGAGTCTGCTAATCAGAAGGAAAAAAATAACAACAATAAAAACAAACAAACAAACAAAAAAACAAACAGTGAACAAATCTCTGACCTGGGAATCAGAAAATCTGTGCTTTATTCCCAGTCCTGTCACTGGTCTACTGTCTAACTTTCAACAGTTCCTGTTTTCCTCCTTTCCTCTTATACAATTTCTCTATTTACATGGTAGAACAGAATCCAAGAGGGCACTTCTGTGCCTATGGCCAGGGACTGCTTTCTCAGCTGATTTTATTATGTCCATTGTAAAATTAACATGCAGCCCTAGGAAAGGGGACCAGGCAACTGATCAGTGGAGTACAGGATCCTTCTTCAGCTCCATCTCCTGCTCTGGTTGCATGAGTTTTATGTTGCTGACTACATGGTCGTTCAGATTCAATGGAGGATTAAAGAAAAAAGATTATTTCCTGTTTCTTCCCCCTACCAGATCCACTTCAGGCACACTCCAAGGTTATTACAGAAGTGTAAGTAACATCAATCTACCAGCCACTTGCTAATTTCAGCTAACTACTAACAAATACACAACTATGCCAAGCACCATTTTCAGGCTCTGTGACTCAATTATACTTAGCAACACATAAAATGTGTCATGTTTTACTTTTTTTTTTTTTTTTTTTTTAAAGGCATGGTTTGGACATCTCATTTAATGCACTTTCTTTTTAGTATTTCCTATTGTCTCATTGAATTATCCAACATGCTCTCTTCGCTGTCCCCTTCCACCATCCACCACCACAATTCTGTTGAAAGGGTAGACTGTAAACAAAACGAGCGTATGGTGCAATCCCATCAACCATTAGAGCAGGGCATCTAAGATAGCAGTGAGCTGGATCGTTCTGCAAGATCAAGCCACTTATGGCAGCTTCACTGCTAAAGAAAATGAACCTCATGATTGCACTTTAAGTCACAGAGGTAACTGGGCGCACAGCTTCTGGAAAGATTGTCACCAAGAAGCCACAGGAGGCAAGGGAATCAGATGACCCATGTAACTTCACAAAAGGGAAGAATTTTTTCTCAGAAAGAAGTTCAGTGCTCTGCTGTATGCAAATCATGGACTATGGCCATATATATATATATGTATATATATTTAAATTCTTATCTGTTTTTTTTTTTGTTTGTTGGTTTGGTTTTTGTTTTGTTTTGTTTTGAACTTAGGATAACACATTCAAAAAAGAACTTATTCAATACCGAATTGAGATGTTTTATCACAGATTCAAATATTTAACTTCTTTTGGAATGAAAGTGAAAGTCTGAAGCAAAATACTTCATCTGGAATCAAAAAGATTTAGAATTCTCTGAATGGCTTTTACTGCTTTTTATATCTGAAGCTGCTAAAACTGAGACTACTAAGCAAAATATTTTATGGTTGACAAAGCTTCATCGTTTTCTTTTACTTTCTTTTTCTTTTTTTCCTGAAAATTGGTTTCAGTTAATAGAAAGTGGCTAGTTTTATTAGGACGGCACACAGCTATCAATGTTTATTTGCACATACCTGAGAAAAAATTGATTCCCATTACTTTGGTATATATCTGAAATTTGTGGGTAATGTGGAAGCAGTAAAAAATTATTTGAGAGCTTTCACTCAACAGGCACAGAGGCTCCTCTGTGTCTTCAGATATTGTTAACTTGCTTCTTGTAGGATGTGTAAGAACAACTCAACCAGTTCCAAAATAAGCCTTCTTTGTACAGGGGCTACTGCATCCTGTCAGGTTGACAGGATCTCAGCTTTATCGTTCAAGAATGAAGCTAAAGAGGCAGCTACTCCTTAAAGCTACTCTGTTCCAGCAAGGAGAGTGCCGACAGTTCAGTTCCCAGGGCTGTTTCCTGCTGTTCTCCAGGTGGCTCCCACCCAGATCAGCAAGGCCTGGCAAGAGCACTGCAAGGTCTGGCAGCAAAACGGAAAACAATAAATAATTGCTCAGTTCGAGTCATACTAAAAGACAGAAGGAATTACAGGAGTCTGTTTCTAGCAGTGGTCAGTAGCATCTTCTATTTTTTCCCATATTGAATAGCAGTTTGTTTATTTATTTTGTTTATTTATTTATTTTTAACATATATATTAAAATCAGTAGTTACAGGTAGATATTGAAAAGGTAATAACTGAACAGTTTGTGACAAAAAGGCTGAGCCCTCCAAAACCCCTCAAACAATGTCTCCATTGTAACAAATTTTCCAATGCTGGAACTGTTGAGAGATGCCCCCTTCATTTGTACTTGATTAAATCTATACAGGAGTAACATGAAAAGAGTAAATAATGGTTGATGGAGAACAAATGCATTAGACAAACTTTCACACAACTACACATAGAAGTACCTTTGTAGACCAGAGGGATTAATCCACAGATGGTAAATTGTCTGACATGTATACAAGCTAACGAGGGTTTTCAAATGTCAATTATTATATGAAATAATTTCCTATTTAATGCAATATTCTGCCCATGAACTTTGTCTTATATTATTATTTGTTAGATGGCTACTGTCAGCTCCAGGGTTAAAGTACTTCCGAGACTGAAGAGTGCCATTTACAACTGCTGATTTAAAGAGCAAAAATAAAATTAGAATCTGAGATGACTTCACGTGTTCAGGTGAAGTCACAAATCGGCCCTAGAGGCAGATACTCTAGAACAAAATTGACCAACAGAAAATATTACTGAGCTGCTCTTTGATCGTAATTTCGCCACAGCCAGTCCTGTAAACACTGCGTGCACAGATGGCAAAGCGTGTCAGCTGCAAGTGCTGCCTGCAAGCTATTGGAAACTCTCATTCCTCCCTCTACCCTGGTGCAACTCCACTGCTGTAAAGCTGATGCAGGCCTGCAGGAGGGGAACCAAATTCACAACAGGAAGCCTGGGGAGTCTTAGTCTGTAACCGTGGAGTGGGAGAGTGCTTGCTGCATCTTAAAATCCAGGTCAAGACAGGGAATTATTTCCATTTTCACTTGTAAAGAGGCTGTTTCCTTGGGAAAAGGCAGATTGGACAAAGACATTTCAAGACACAGCTGCAGTGGAGCATGAGACCATGAGTTCCCAGAGGCACTAAAGATAGATCCTTTGGGAAATCCCAGAGGAGAAAAGGCAACCCTGGGAGACCGGTGCTGCTAAGAGCTGCTGTAAACGTGAACCATGACCTAGTATCTGTTACGAGGCTTTTCTGCTGGTCATATAGGTGGTGAGCTGTCTTGTTGCTGTTTATGCTTCCCCACTCCCCTTAGGAAAGAGAAGAAATACTTCTTATTTACTTTCAATTTGAGGTATCTTTGACCTCAAAATGGTCAAAGCACCCTTCAAAAGTCAAAGCAGTCACTCGCTGTCAGTAATGCTCTTCCCTTTCATCCTACATGAAAAAAAGAGCATGGACTGCTTGTCCTGAAGCCTTACATAAATAAGCAGCGCTGGCACTGCAGCACCACAGCATGGTTAAAAGGACTTCATAGTATGACATACAAGCAGTAACAGGCCATAATCTTATTCAGCATAGAATGTGTGAATAATGGCAGCAAAATGTCTATGAATCCAATCAAAATTAGCCTAGAGACAGCAGTCTGTTATCTGCTTGCCACTAAATCTACTCTTTGAACAGGGAATAAATTGCTGTTGTAACTGTACCATATTTATTTTTTATTTTATTTTTTGCCATTTTTTGTTAAATCTTTCTTTTCACGAAGGAACAGATTGACTGTTCAAGATGAAACAAGTTCGCAGTATGTGTTGCTAAATATATTGTGTAAACTGACAGCCAAAGCTGCCTCTGTAGAAAGGTAAATGCACCTTGGCACAAGCAGCAATGCCAAATTTCATCTGAGGAACCAACAAAACAACTGACCGGAGGCAGAGAGCAAATTTCGAAAGGAAACCTGGATGCCTGTGAAATGCCCTTTCACACCACCATATGAGCTGCTTAGAGGAAAACAAATAGATCATCAGGGTGCTTCCCACACAGTTTTATTTGCTAGGCAGTGTGAGCATTATGCTGGACATTGCACCCCCACAATCAAGATTGTGCTCCATTATTTGGCTGCCATTGACTGGCCTGAGCTAATCAGCCACTGAACTGTAAGTGTAAGACTGCAGTTGGCCTCTGCACAAAAGGAAGTTAAAAAATTGGCATGTGGTCAGGTGAGAGCCCTGCTATGGCATGTTGAAGTGGACAAAAACAAGATTAATTCTGATGCAACCCTACACAGTCCTAACTGCTGTCACCTCTCATCATTCTTGTCTAGCAACGTCCTTTTTCTGCATTTTTCCAATGTGTCTGTATTTAGGGTATGTTACCTTCTTTTAAAGCTAGCATTTTTCTTTACTAAGGTGTTTTCAGGCATGAAAGGAAGGAGATGGAGCAAAGGGAATTCCCAGACTTGCCACTATTAAACAGAATCTATTATCTTTGGCTCAGTTTCTTGTTTTAGTGAGATTGTTCTCAACAATGCATCCATAAACGAGACAGCTATACAAATAGGACAGCACATTGCACTTCTGAGACCAAAATGAGCAGCAGAAGGGGAGTTATCTCAGCCTGGAGAGGGTTTTTTTTCCTGGGAGGAGGGTGGGGGGAGATCACACATTTCAGTATCTAGATATTACATGGAGATTTTTTGCAAAATGCCTTTCCACATGCTACAGCTCAGCTCATCCTTTAGTGCAATGTGCTAGCAACAAAGCTAACTGCTTTCAGCAAGAGTGGAGCTTATGCTGATGCAAACTTTTCAGATTCACTCATTAATCTAGCATCTGGAAGCCTGTTAATCAGAGCTACAAGGTTACTTTAACACTCCCAGTGGCTTACACTCCTCATCAAGACTTGCCATTTTGTGCAACTATTAGTTACTGACTGTGTTACACAGAGAAAGAAGCTGAAATTTGTCACTGATTGCACTCTCAGCAGTCATTCAGTTATAAAGCAATGCACCTGGAAATAAGGAAATCACTTGTCTGAAGTGCAACACAATGGATGTACCAAGTCACCTATTATGGCTTCCTTCAGTCTCACTTGTGCTTAATTTTTAAGGTTATTGAACAGGCCATTGGAGACAGCATTTACACTAATTTTAAAAATCTTTAGAGTCTTCATCTTGAATGCCAGCAAGCTCATTTCGTGAGAATGTACTGAGATCACCTATAATCTCCTGAGAATGGACAAAAAACAGGCATTTATGTTCATTCTTCTAAACCTACCTTTGGTATCAACCTTGTTATTATTTAGGTAGAGGTTAATCAAACCCAAAATGGCAGACTAAAGGTTGTTATAGGATATTATTCTAGTGTGATATCTAAGACTGTTGAAGGAAACAATGAAAAGTTGTATGCTGATTTTTCCAGGGCCAAAATGAAATTAGGATTTGTGGGCTAATCTAAAGAAGACAGAGAAGTTGAGTACTGTGAGAGGGAAATTTCCCCTGAAAACATTTCCCAGATGCACTGGGGCTTTTTAAAATACATATATATATTTTTTTTTTCTTTTGGCTTAGTAGACATTCAGTCATGTCCTGATACAATGGTTTCAGGGATACTTTCGGACACCTTGCTGCCTAAGGATACAAGTGGACTTGGAAAACACCATAATTTCTTTACTTTTATGTCTGACTATGGACAAATATTTTGGACAATGGGAAAATTATGCTCCTAAATCTAACCAATTAATACCACAAAATGCATTGTTCTGAGAAAACCCTAGCACTGCCAAGAAAAAATAAGTAAATAAATAAAAAATAAATAAAAAATGGGGAGGGCAGGAAATATAATGAAACACATTTTTGTAAATCTTTCTTAATCCCCCCAAAAATTTAATCCCAATCCACAGCCATTCCTAAAGCAAGGTAAGTATTTTCTGAAACAAATGTTTATCTGTGCAGTTTCCCCAAAACTATTGTCTCCAGCTCTTGCATCAAGTTTTCTTATCATCTGGCAATTCAGACACTTTGAGAAAGAAACATTATTCTGAAAACAATGTTGAATAAATTCTGGTCATATTCTTTGTTGCCCCTCTGCACTTTTCTTCCCCTGCTTGCTTGTGCCTCGTCCTGGGAGCAAATCCTTTGCAATACAAGAAAGCAACTTGACCAACATTTTTGGAGGGCAAAGCAAGGTAAAACAAAGCACAGACCTGAAATACTTTTAGTGTCTATAAGTTGTAAAAATGAGCACTGTTGTGAAAATATTTATATAAAAAATCAGGAATTTTAGATTCAAAAAGTAATTCTTGTTTGATGAGGCAAATGTTGCCTTTACTGTAGCACTCTTCATTTTGAGAAGAAAAAATAAATATATATATATATATATTCTTCATCAGAAATCATGGAAATTACTTAATTTTATACCTCAACTTCAGGATTTTCTCTGCAGTTTGTCAGCTTTTGTGGAATGTACCATAATAATAATAATAAAAAATCTTTGTTCTATGTATTTTCTATCAAAGTCACTTCTAAGTATGGACTTGAACTAAAAAAGAAGTACAGAGAAGGTATTCCAGGCAAAATGGAGAAGAAAAGGTGCATCATGGAGATCTCTGCACAGAACAGATTAAAAACACACTATAAAAAAATCTAATATTGGTATGTAAATATTAAGCCATTTATATTTGATTTTGACATGATCAGTAAACATTATTTAGTTATTTATCATTCTCTTTTGGAAAATGAGTTATGGTCATTTTCCCAACTAAGAAGGATCATCTCTAAATCACCAGTACTTTGTCTTCCAGGGGACAAATCTGTTCCTGTCCATCAGTTGCACAAAATATGTGTTGGCATGCTTTTAAAGAGATAAATTTCTACTTAAAGTCTCATCCTGATCAATTTTTTAAATTGTAACCCTCTCACCTACCGTCATACAGGTGAGGGTAGGACAGTCGTGAACATGTGAGACAGTCACTTTAAACTCTTTTTGTAGTCACTGGGAAGAAAGAGAGCCTGGTAACCTGAGATTCATCTGACTGGTTTTAGGGCAAAATGAATCGCACCCAATAATTTCCAGTTACTCAGCAGCGAGTGCAGAGGAAGCCAAGACAACTAGCTCAGATGTGTGTATGTATGTCTGGTCAAATGAACCCCTATAAAATTGTCCACTGAAATCAGCAGACAGAAATTACTCCCAAATCTGCACTGAGATTAATGAAGAATGGTAATATTTCTGCCATTGTGTCAGGAGTATATAAGGGGACTATTACATTATATGGCCAAAAATTACAGGAAGGTTACTGTTTTTTATTAAAATCAAGAGGGCAATAATCCATTCTGCAGTCTCTCCCCCATTGCTTCATATACATTTGTGACCCAAACCCACTTAATGTAATCCCAGGCGCAGTCTTTCCTGTGTCTTTTATCTCCCTGTGGTGTTGTTCTTCCTTTGTTATAATCTATTATGGACAAATGGTGGTTAGAGAGGTCTTCGTAGTTAACCAGAAACATATACGGAAACTGGAGTGAGCCATGGGAAAGTTGTCTTGCACATAATTAACAACAGAACAAGGCTGCTGTCCTGCCTGTCTGACAGTTTAGATTGAGGAATTTAGTTCTTTATCTGAACATATGCCAAAGACAAGGGATTTGTCAAGCCCCACATAGGATATAGGGAAAAATGTATAGGAGGGACATTTCCCTACCACTTTACATGTTTTCTTGCCAGGCAGTGCAACTGAAAATTGGTATGTCACTTGGATGAAGCACATGTGCCTTTGGGTGGCAAAATCACCTTATCTATACTGCTGCTGTGTCACTTTCTATAGTCACTTACACAGTGCAGACCACGGAGTAAGTGCTGGATGTAAGCCCCATGCTCCATGAGAGTGTCTGGCTGTTGAAACTCAAGTAGTTCCAGGGCATGCAGGTTTATGTCCTGTGGCTTCTTGCTTACAACCCCATCAGCACCACCTCTACAGAAGTGTAATTAAAACTCATTTCTTCTACAGGTATCCCACACAAAGCGAAAACATGAGGTCAGTTTTATACCCTGCCTCAGCTTTTCCCACAGATTTTTTGTGAAAAAACACCCATCCTAGGTCTATTGCACTGAGCAAATCTTATTTTGTGAAAGTGTGTTTGACACAACTCTTATAGATTCAAATCACTGTTCTTGAGTGTGCTGAGCCATTAATGTCTTGGTCTTTTGGTTTTAGTACTTTACAGTCATAGCAGATGTTTAGAAAATTGTGTTCATAGGATTGGATCCATTGCATCTGCTTCTTCTGAAACATGCTGTTTTTCTAGCTCATTGCACTCTCTTAAATTAAGAGAAAAGCCAAGAAGTCTGATCTCAAGCTTAATATTAATCAGAAAAAAAAAAAAGAAAGAAAGAAAGAAAAGTAAATGATGCTTACAAATTTGTTTAAGAATTTGCAAACCTGAGCAAGATTGCAAGATTCAGAGTGAAAAACTTTATCAGATTCTCTGAAAGAACATTGTGTCTTTCTGTTGATTAAAAACAATTTCTATATAAGGAGAAAACACATTGTGGTTGGGATTATCATCATCGCATGACAATTATCACAGGAGGTGGCGTAGTTAAATTAGCAGCAGCAGAGTACTGGTGACTGCCTTGTCTTGGTCCTTTTCAGTGACTTTGAACCCTGACTAAATAGCTTTAGATGGCTAAATATGGGTCAGATTAATCCCACCTGCAGTGCTCAATTTAGGTGTCTTTGGCTGGATGTAGTTGCTCACACAGTATAACATTGTTTGAGATGCACTCAAGTATCCTGCCTGGATGCTAGCTGCCACTCCAAAAGGACAGAGGTCTCACAAAGGTCCTGAATCACATCTACCAACCAATATATCCAGTCACACTAGACACCTATGTGTGGACAACTAACTCAAGTCAGTATATACATTGTCTCAGTATAAGAGATTCAGTCTTCTTTTACCCACGCCTAATAAATTTGGCTCTTTCAAAAAGTAGTCAAACATAAAAAATAGTCATCTATTCTGTATAAAAAGAACATTTCCTATAGTATTACTTCTTATCAACATTGGGAATATCTGTTTATCCTATAATCTCTGCCCAAACCCATAGATCTATATTTTTACATTTGTTTTCAAAAATTAATATGTTTTTGTGATGCATTATGCCTTCCAAGCAGTGATTCAGCATGAAATATTAGGGCACAGGTATATGAAATACAAGGGCACAGGATCAAAATGGCAGGAAGTGATCCCAAGTACCTCTGCAAAGAGAACCTCCATTGCACTTCATTTGTGTATAAAAGTAAATAGAGAGACACAAAGCACAGGCATCCCAACAGTGAATAGTAAGAGAAAAAGTATGTTGGTTATAAGAGCCATGCTGTTGCTAAAGAAACAGAAAAGGAGACCCAAAGAAGGAACAAGGATAAAAATTTTGAACCAGAAATGGGAGGATTTTGCAAAGTTCTCAGAAAAAAAAATAATCTTAAAAATGTACAGATAACTGGGTGATGGAGTATATTCATGTAACCATCTCCTGTAGCAAAAAAGTTGAATGCACCTGTTTGGGAGACAGAACTATACGGGGTGAATTATGTAAAAGAGGAAAAACAGTTGACATCAATCTGGCAGGTCACTGTTGAATCTGGTTGAGTAAGAGGTTTGGGATATGAACTTTTCTTTTGATCAGTACTTTGGAAATACTGACGGAAACACCTACATAGCTATTGAAGTAAAATGCGACACAGGCGCTGCTTAGGAAAGTATTGTATAAGATGTCAGATACATGCCTACTATTGATAATCACAGAAATTTCATGGCTAAAAGTGCAAAGAACTGCTCTTTTTCTCAGTGCCCATCACACAGATGCTTTAGTCCAGGAGCACTGAAAATTTTTAAAAGAAATTACCAAAAATATATATCTATCCCCAGAAATAATTCATAGATCTGTCTCTAAAAGGTTAGTCCATGGACTGAAGTAAGGATATTCAAAAGTCCAGGGTTTATTAACTTAAGGGAATTTACAGTCAGAAAGCCAAAACAGGAAAAAATTCCAAACTTCACATTCGGAAGCCCATTAAGCTTAAGATTGCTTCCCTCTATAAAACACCCCAATATGTATTTTCTGATGCCAAATCATGAGTTACATAAACATTATTACCCATGATCAGTCTGTCCTAGTCCCATGAGCTTGAGTTTTTGCAATAACTTCAGGATCACGCTTGCAAATGGCTTACTTTTCAGAGATCCTAAAATACAAGGACTTTTATATCCAACCATACCCCTGTGCTAACACCAGTGAGATGCAACTGGGCTTGGACAGGAAAAGAATTGCGTCTCCTGCCAATGTTTTTAAGAGTTCGGTGTTATTGTGTGTTTTTTTTTGTTGTTGTTGTTTTTGTTTGTTTGTTTGTTTGTTTTGTTTTGTTCTGTTTTGTTTTTAATCTGCTTCCAGCTGGTATGCTGCCAAAGTTTTTCTAAATGTTAAGGGAGAAAAGAGAAGAGACCAAGAAAACACTATGAAGGCTGTTGATTCCACAGCTCCTACTGCTCTTGGATGCTGTGTCCTGTGCATTTGCCATGAGGATGCTGTATGCTGAGCTGATTTATGAACAACGTAAATCTACTTTTCCTCAGTCCATTGCACTTTCTCAGACTCTTCAGATCCCTTGCAAAAGCTAAGCTCCATTTCAAAAGCACAGGTATATAAAAGGTGAGAGAAATGACTACCTATTTCCCAGATGGAAATTTAGTAGAGAAGGAGAAGACTTGACAACTTAGTACATTCAATTTTTGACTTTGTTAATAAGAGGAAAGAAGCATGTGACTATCATGAGGTAAAGGTGAGGATTGGCTTTCTGAAGTATTTATTAGAGAAAATGATAACGAACCACAGACGCGAAGAAGTAGCTTCCACAAAGGTTGACTTCCAACTTTGTTTCGCTTGTTTACCAGGGCCAAAACAACTTTTTTTTCCCTGAAATTTTCTGCAGCATCAGAGACATCTAGTGGCTGAAGAGAGTAAAACAAGGACGCATGTCGACAGGTCCTAATCTTTCCCCTGAAATCAGGAGAAATCACGGGTCAGTCACCGACTTCAACTGAGTTGAGGAAAGGAAAACATTATCCCTCCTGCTATTGCTACTGTCCTCCCCTATCTCCCAAATTACGGATCTGGAAAAAGAGAATAAGTGTGGATGAATGATGATAAAAGATACATGTGAGTATGGAAATGAGAGAAAGTACATTAACATATTGGTATCTTAGCATGGTATATAAAGCAGCTTGATTGAATCCTGTGAAATGTAAGCCTAAATCCCACTCAGATCCTATTCTGAATCCCATACAAAGCAAACAAACAAAGAAAATTGGTTGCTTTGTTTTGTTTTGTTTTGTTTTTCCACAGCCTTTGCAATTGTCAACACAGAACATGACTAGAAATATAACTCAGGTCATCAGCTGTTGCATGGAATTCAGAGAGGTTTCTGGAAAAGCCAAGCAGAAAATCTCCTGCCTACTGCTGAGAAAATCACCCTGTTGCAAACTAAAAAGACCATAACAGGCTGGAATTCAACACTCGGCTGGACAAAATAGGATAGTTTCCTCCCTGGTGCAATTCTGCCGAAATCAGGGAGTTACACAACAGATCAATTTGGCCCAGTGCATTTCAATTATAACACAAAGGTTCCTGCTTTAAAATAAAATAAAATAAAATAAAATAAAATAAAATAAAATCAACCACAGTTAAAATCTGGACCTCTATTTTCCGTAGCAAAAAGATTGTCTAAAAAATGGGATTCCATTCCCATTCACTAGCAAGTCATGATTCCTAAGGGAAACCAGAGTGCACAGAGATACTACAGAATCACAGAATCACAGAATGGTTGAGGTTGGAAGGGGCCTCTGGAGATCCTCTGGTCCAACCCCCCTGCCAAGCAGGGTCACATAATGCACATTGCACAGGAGGGCATCCAGGCAGGTTTTGAAGATCTCCATAGAAGGAGACTCCACAACCTCTCTGGGCAGCCTGTTCCAGTGCTCTGTCACCCTCACAATAAACAAATGTTTTCTCGTATTCAGATGGAACCTCCTGTGTTTCAGGTTGTGCCCATTGCCTCGTCTTGTCTCTGGGCACCACTGAAAAGAGTCTGGTCCCATCCTCTTGACATCCTCCCTTCAAATATTTGTGTATGTTGATCAGATCCCCTCTCAGCATAGTTTCCAGGAGGATCCGTTCCATGATCTTGACAGGCACAGAGCTGAGACTGAGCGGCCTGTAGTTCCCCAGGTCTTCCTTTTTCTCTTCTTAAAAATAGGAGTTGTTTCCCTTTTTTCAGTCAGTGGAAATTTCACTATAGATACAAACACACACTTCCGTACATTTTTGTCTAGGCAGCTACACCCAGTCCATATGGGATGAGGTGGAATGTCTGTTCTCTTATGTTGTGTATAAGTTGCACAAACATATATATATAAATTGTGGCAGAGAGTGGGTGTGTTTTGCTTGCTTGGAACATTTTGTTGCTCAGTGTAGTTTAGCTGTTCATTTTCCTTGCTGTTTTACCCTGGGGCATGAGCAGACCTTTAGGGAGAAAAAGAAGAGGGTGCACCTTCCCAAAGAGCATCTGAAGATGGCGAGCCAGAAGAAGCCTCTGGGATTCTGGGTGAGGCATGGAAGAGACACAGGTGAGGAGATATTCAGCCACAAGGGAGAATACAGCACCCACAGAAACTGGGAAACTACTGAAAAATTTGTGGGGCAAAGAGCCCAGGCAAGCCTCAGAGGACATGGAAAGCAAAGAGATTTTTTCACAGGTTATCCTTATACGTTGACCCAAATAAATAAATACATACATACATACATACATACAATGGAATAAAATAAAATAAATACATAAATAAATAAGAAGGTTAAAAAAATGAAGAAGAAAAATGTAAGAATGAAAAAAAAAAAAAAAAAAAGAATTCAAATCCTGTCCTGTCCTTGCTGTGCCATGCTTAAGGATACAGCAAGGGTGGATGTACTTCATAGTTCTTAGGGTTCTTTCCCAGTATTGTACACATGAGGACCCAGTTCTGCCCAGTGTACTACAAGGCAGAGAGAGGCCATGATGGAATGAACATAATGCATCCTGCTTCCCCAGCACAAACAGGCAGTTGTGCAAGTGTGTTGGGTCTGTCTGGGATGGAGTCACATTTCCCTGCAGCAGCCCACACAGTGCTGTGCTCTGCACTCGTAGCTGGAACAACGCTGGTATCACTCCAGTGTTGTGTCTATTGCCTCATAGTGCTGGCACAGCATCAGGACTCCCTCCAAGGCCCCAGGAGCCAATAGGCTGGGGGTGGGCAAGTGATGGGGAGGGGACATCACAAGGGCAGCTGACCTTAACCAACCAAAGGGATATTCCGTAACACCTGATGTCACACTCAGCAATAAAAAGGGGGGCTCTCGTGGGGGAGGGGGCTGACCTCCTGAACAACCACTACGTGTTTTGAGGCCCTGCTTCCCAGGACGTGGCCAAACATAGCTCGTTGATGGGAAATAGAGAATAACATTTTTTTCTTTCTCTCTGTGCTTCCACGCGGCCTTATTGTGTTTTGTTGTTGTTGTTGTTGTTGTTTGTTTTGTTTGTTTCTTTTTCTCCACATTCCCTTTCCTTTTAATTAAATCATTCTCATCTCAAACCTCAAGCTCTTTGTGTAGTATTTTCTCCCCCTTCCTCTTTGAGGAGGGGGGAGTGAGAGAGCGATTGTGGTGGAGCTTGGCTGCCCACTCGAGTAAAACCACCACAGCAAGGAAGGAAGTCTGGGGCCTGATCTCTTTCAGTCTCCCTGATTAAGCTTTAGGCATGCACATTATCTGTGCTTTCCAGAGAACTGAGGATAAAATTGCCCTTGGCAGTTTTTCCCTTTTTCTTCATGCATGTCGGGGCAAGCCAAGCCTGTTAGCCCATGTATAAACTGCAGAATGATTTGATACATTGAAGCTGCAGGTTAATAATGAGTTCTATGTTTTTGAATTAATGAGAAATATAACGAGTTCTTTCCTAGCCCAGGTGCTTTGTTTATTATTTTTTTAGCACTAAGGATTTTGTTACCTCTACCCAAACTATCCTTTAATTTTCTCAGTCTGGTTACATGTAAGCATTTGGTGCAGTTTATCAAACAAAACATACCAGATATCTATTCACTCTACAGACCAGCCTTCCAGTGGCAAAGATGCAGTGGCCCTCATTGGGAAAGTGTTAAAAAATCACTTGGCTCTGGCAACAGCATAGATGTCTCAATCTGCTGCTTTTTTTTTTTTTCTTTTTCTTTTTTTTTTTTTTTTTTTTTTCCCAAATGCCTCTTTGTTCCTGTCAATATTATAACTGCCTCTCCACAATAACCATTATGTTCTGTCATGTCAGTTATCCACCGCACCTGTTAAGCTGACCCATCATACAGCAACTGAGCCACTTACATCCTATTTTTTTGGCTGGTGACCAAGATGCTCCAATTGATTTTTTTTACTAATTCCCGGCAAGATCAATGCACAACTGAAATTCAGTGCCACGCGGCTCTCTTCATCACTGTAATCAGATAGCTGGCTGCAGCACATGGGAGACACAAGGGCAGCAAACAAAGAACAGACAGAAATGGAGATAAGGTATATATTATGCTGTAAAATTTTTCATCAGCCAAATGGCTTTGAGTTTACTTCACATCTCTCCAAACCAGTGCTCTTACTTCCTACAGGGATCATACTTCTGTTCATTACCAAGTAGTTTAATTTCTGTGCTGGTCTGTACCTGGGTAAAGGCTCATCTTGGCTATCTACATCTGGGGACAGAATTTAACTATAAATAAGTACAAACATGCACGGATATGTGATGCAACATAGCAAGGTACCTTGCACCTTATCTTGATCTCATGATAATAGCTCCCTGTGGCTTCCCTTTATCTTTTGTGCTTTGGGTCTACCCAAAGTACTTCAAGAGACAAAAACAACGCTTTTCTACCTGAGTTTAAAAAATGACAAAATTGCAAGGAGATGATGGTGAACCTGGTTATTCCTATATTAAAAAATGTGAACAGCAGGAGCACACAACCTCTAACACTCATCCATGCTGGCTAACTGTGAGCTCCTTAGCACTGTTGTGGCCAATATCCACATTCCCAAACCACCCCTGGGATCAGTGAGATACTGCACAGATCAACCTGGAGACTGGTCCCACTCACTTGAACAGTTGGACAAAATCACCCCTTTCTGGGAGAAAGAGTTAAGTCATATGTCTGTGATTGCTCTGTGCTGCTGAACCAGATCTGGCTTATTTTATCTATTAAACCCAGTGCAGATGACAAATATCAATCCTGCTCAGGAAACAGACCCTCACTACTCTGCCAGAACTCTCGAATAGAGCTAATGTTAACAAAGTACTTTTTTTTTTTTTTTTTCAGCTTGAGGGCACAAGGATCCTTAATCATTCATAACCTTGTTTTCTCTTGCATCTATTCAGTCAACTTTCCAAAGAACAGGAACAGCCATATAAATAGATTGATCAGCATTCAAGATACTGGAGTGCCTCCAATGTCTGTGGGCTATTTTCAGAATTTACTCTTGCAGGTTTAGGGCTTAAGGAGAAACTACACAATATCTGATGTTGTGTTTCTGCAACAAAGATGGAGTTGGATTATGCTAACTACTGCATAGCTTTTTATTTCTCTGTGGTTTTGTTTGTTTGGTTGGTTGGTTTTCTTTTTAGATAAGAGGGTATGATTGTTAAAGTCACTCACATCCCACACTTGCATGGCCAGGTCCAGGAAAAGTATTCATTTGAAGTTCATTGGCTGCCACATGTCTACAAGTTTCTCCCTAAGCAAAATTAGCTATAAGATCAAAGCTTATTTCAAACAGCCAATCAGTCAGGCAGACTTGTATAAAACAATTTATGCCATCTCCTCTGGCACAGCAGCAGCATTTTTGGCAAGCTTTCAGTACTTCAGGTATCTGCCTAAGCAATCTATGCTGTACTCTTTGTCACAACATTGCCCACCCTCTGTAACTCTGTTGCTCCAAATTATGTATCAGTAAAGCCCTGTTGGGAATTTTCACATTTGCTTTGCTGAAATTTTCCATGTAGATGATAACACAGCAGTTCTTATAAGCCTATCTGCTGGTGTTACTAGGAAAATAAATCAGATCAGGTCTATCTCAGAAATAAATCAAGTACACCAGCTGACACTTACAAACCTCATTGCTTTCATTAAATGTCAGTGGCCTTTTCATTGCTTTTGCTTATTTTTATTTCACTTTAAATTCTCTCATAAATGCTCTATGCTTAATGTCTTCCAAATCCATTACTCTCCCAGTTCTTTGATACATAGTATATCTCCTCTGCAAAATCATACACTGAGCCTCGGGTAATATATTTTTCAACCTATATCATAATATTCTAATTACTCTCTAATGGGTCTTCCTAGGGAAAAAAAAGAAAAGAAAAACAACATAAAAAATATAATTAAGCAGTCCATCCTAAGGCCATACCAATTCTCAGGGTTAACACAAAAATTTCCTGTTTATTGTTTCCTCTTGAAATTATAACCTGATGAAAATTAAAATTTAGCTTTTTGGATAACTGAAGGTCATTAATCCTTGGCTACATGCCATTTCCTATCATGAAAAAAAGAAAAAAAAAAAGGAATATAAATAGTAATTTCACTCTCTATATTACATTGTATGTTGTGTGATATAACCAAGATTTGTCTCTTCAAATGCAATGATAAATATGCTCATAAGGTTTTCTCCTTAGCACACCTCAGCCTAAAACACTTGCACATATCTCACAGAAACGATTTCCTGACAGATTATTTGGAGTGAAAAATATTAGCTCCAAGCTGTATTAAAGTGTGCCATTAATAGCTGTAGAGCTTTTCCAGTAATCTAATGATTCCAACATTTTAAAATTCAATTTTCTGAAACCCTATGTTTGCACATTCAGATTGCCCACTTACATAATTTATTATTTTAAAATAATGTTTATACAAATCAAATTGTCTTTTCTTCAAGAGAAAAAAGACATGCTACACACTGAGTGCAGTATGTGACATTTTCCTTTTTTTTTTTTTTTTTTTCGAATAACAGTGTTTCTCTTGTATATGGAAAGCAGTATTAGGAGTACTAAATCATCTTGTCTCTAGGAACACATATGAACTGTAAATGAATGAGGTAGGCAATTTTGCTTAATTAGAATCAATAGTATCATCCTTTAATTAACCAATATTGATTGCATTATGCAGAGGGCAGCCTTGCAGAGGATATGTTTTAATGTGATTTCTGTTTGACTTGCAAAAATATGTCAAGGGTCAAATTGAACTTGTATGAGGAATATCCCGTTCGGGAAGGGCAATCACTCTGAATTCCTCTAGGTACTTTCCATAAAGTATACATGAATAGAAAGCCAGTGTTAAATCTTCACCGAGAAAACAGCAAGCTTTAACTGAGAAACGTGAGTTTTTTATATTCTTCCTCCAGAGGAACTCTGGAGAACTACAACATCCCCTTTTTTCCATTTCCAGTGTCAGGACAATCAATAAAGAAATGCATGGATCAGGAGCTTCTTTGCTTTTGCAGCATATCCCTTGAACACGCAACACATGATTTCATGTCAGTTCAAGGCATGACATGATGAGAAAACAGAGCGGTCTCATGTCTCATCACTTTTTTTCAGACTTGAGTGCAGTAGCTTCCAGAAATTTTTGGGTATAAGAAACACACGTGGTCTCTGACATTCCTCTTTTCCTCTACACAGATGAAGTGAAAGTAATCTCAGAATTGCAGAGTGCTGAACACTGAAAATGTATTAAGCCAGCAATTAAGTGCTGAAACACATACTATTCCACGTCAATACCACTGACAAGAGGAATGCTCTTTAAAAAAAGAGTCTGTGTAACTCCCAGACATGCCTTACAGTAGCCAGCTATGCTACTTTGCCATCATGGGCAAAGCAAAATAAAATAAATTTAAAAAAAAAAAAGGTGAAAAGCTCGCTGTGTGCCTATCTATGAAGTCTGTATAGAGTGGAATTTAGCTGAGCTTTCCAAGGGGAAATAAAAGTATCAGTATATATATGAGTACATTCAAGGACATATTCTAACACCAAGGAAAATTTCATGTTTGAACAAATTTGGTCACTAATTAGTAACTGCAGATCTTTGCAGTAGCTACTTGTTTGCACCCTGTAATTCTTATCATTATTAGTCATCTTGAGGATTTGTATACCATAAAGTTTTAACCACGATCGAACCATTACAAACATATTAAAAAAATAAAATAAATAAATAATAATTAAAAAAAAAATACACAAAGAGGCAGCCTTAGTTCCCAAAGGCCTTCTAGAAAAGGACTGAAGGAGGAAGGGAAAAACTGACTCAGAGAGATAAAAAACCTCACAGTCTCACAGTGGATCACAGATGAAAAGTCTTGTAGGCTTCAAAGTCCCACTTCAGTGCTCTCATACCTCCTCCCCTCCTTTCTTTCTGGCAACAGGGACTAATACCTCAGATTTTGGTCTGAAAACACAGGTAGTTACAGCACCAGACAAATGGGAACATTCACTAACTTTTCTCATTACAAAGCCCATGTCCTGTAATGGGATACTGCAGAGGTACAATGCAATAAGTGCACACACACACACACCACACACACAGACTTCCTCTCTTGGAGCACACCAAGAGTGGGCACCATTTTTTCTAGGGTTGTGCAGTGTGTGGAGACACGTATGGAGGATTTCCATGTGTCAGCATGCACAGCACTACACAGGGCAGTCTGTCTGGGCAACCCTCTGCTGCTTTTCCCAGCCCATCAGTGGAAATGATAGCCTCCATGGTCTCCACGTGGCTGGTGCATGGCTATGCACTCAAGCACCTGTAAGAACGGGCACCTGCCAAGGGAAAACATAAATTCCAGTAGCTACTCCTGTCAACAAATGGGGTAGTGGTCTAACATCCTATCCATCAACAAAACAAAAAGGTGATAGGGGCATGATCATCACTCCATCAGCAAAACAAAGATACCTCCATTCATTTCAATGTGTTATATTGATTGGGAGTAACATTCAGCTCAATCTTTCCTCCAGTCTTTTAAATGAAATTATATATTTATTTGATTGATCACATTCTAAGTAGTCTCCATTTCAAAGCTTCCCTTTCTGGGTTATTTTCCCCTAGCTACCATTAATACAATGCCAAGGCTAATGAAGCACTCAGTAGAATATAAATACTAATGAGGTGTGCTGGACTCGCTAGTTAGCAGGCCTGTAGGGGGAAGAGAATCAAACAGGTGAATGAAACCATGAAAATGCATAACTGCTATGTTCTGGACAGTCTGGAGGGTGTTTAGGTCTGTGGGGTTTTTTAACCCCTTAGCTGTTCATAATCCTTGTTCTTTGGCTTCAGTTTGTCCCCACAAACCTTTAGGTCAATAGGAGCCCAAAAGCCTTTTAGGTAGAAAAGCTGTTAATGACATAGCTAGGCAGGAAAATAGATGTAGCTCTTTTGCCTGTGTAAATAAGTCTTTCCCCACAATGACATGACCTATTTAAGCAAAGGACTTTCTTACTGCTGAAAGGTAAGTGGATGAAGAGCTTGCCGACATAATTATGCACATTAGAAACCTATTTTCATGCCTTTTTCTGTCATATGCGTAAAGTTTTGCAGAGTATGGCTGATATTTGTGGGAAGCCATCCCTCACGTACTGCTACTCTCGGTTTGGTTTTCTGCAGTGAGGAATGAACCTGTAACAGTGCAAAACCCCAAAAGCAAGGCATGTCCTGGCAGGGGTTCATAATGGCTTTTAGTTCATGGCATGGCAGCAGTGAGGAAAAAAATAAGTCCCTGTATGCACCCCTGGTGACAAAAACAGAAACCACAAACCAAAATTAATCTGAAAATGTCTAATCAGGTAAACAAGGTGGCCTTACATATCTGCAATAAACATGGTTTAAGTTAACCTATTTCCTTTTGACTCTTACATAGCTAATGTCCTGCTAATTTCTCAGTGGGATACCTGCTAGCCAACAACTGAGTAGCAGCAACTTGTGGAGATAGTGTAAGGTAATTGTGACTGACTGACAATATTTTATTTATACTTATTTGCCAATGCATGCATTTTATATATCAATGAGGAAGATATCTCAGTGATTAGACTGAAGTATGACGTATGGGTTTATTTGTTTTCTTTGACACGGACTTAGGCTAAAGTGTCTTCGAGAGAATTATTTCTTTGTACCTCAGTTTCCCAACTTCACAGTTGCTGTAATAACCCTGCCTTCTAATTTTCAGGCTGGAGTAGCTCATTAGGTACACCTGTACAAAGTTTGGCATAGAGAGGGTGTGAAGAAGGTGTGATTTCAGCCTAGAACTGAAGGTAGTACTTTAAAATCAGACTTCTACATATCAGTAGAGAATGTGCAAGTTGGGTTTCATGATAAAATTTTTTCCCCCCTTCCCTGTGTTGGTCCAATCCTATTCATGGAAAAGAGATTAGAAAGGTGTGCAGAGTTCTCATGAACGTTTTCCCAGCAGATGAAATTCACAAGCAAAGCATGAATAAGGTATTCTCCATGCTTTCAGCCAGTACTGATGTAATGACCCTATCATATAACACACATCAGTGAATTAATTCCCCACTTCACCTGTTAAAAACATTTGTTTTCTCCCAGGTTCCTTGCCAAGAACTATGAACTAATCATCATTCCCTCCCCCCACACCCCCTCCCCAATCCTTAAAAAAAAAAAAAAAGTTGTCAGTCTCAGTCACCATACCATCTCCTTTTATTAATAGAGCCTTGACATAGGAGAGTTTTCTGGCCAGGCATTTTTCACACCCAAATAGGCTCAAATAAAAAATTATTGCCAGCATAATGATTTAAATGTAAGATGTAACACTACAGCACTTGCCTAACTTGATTTTTTACTGTCAGCTCCAATGTGTCTGACACATGCAAGGCATAAATGAATATCCATATTTCTTTGGAATTAAAGGTTCCCTGACAGCTCACGGTATGGAGCATACGGCACTCTCGATGGGTCGCTGCTAAAGGCTGGCATTATTTTCACCTCCTTCGTTCTTCCCAGCCAGATTTACTAATGGGAGCCAAAAGACTCTCCCCATTAACCTCAAGGGCAAATGTCTCAAAATATTTGATATAAACCAGTCTATGTTATATTTACTAATTACATTTGTCAATCTCCCTTGCCAAAATTTCCTCAAGTAACAGAACCTTTGGCAATGAACACGGAGATCTATGTATTTTGGTACACGGAATATTTTTTGCAGTGTATGAGATAGAGGTTATAAATGAGAAATGACTCCTTGTTTCGTAGAGTTGGTCCACAGAGCTGCTTCAACCCACACAGTGTTAGAATTGGCACATTTCTCCTTTTTAAAATAACTTTTTCTGATGTATTTCTACTTGGCTTCTTTCTCCGCCTCCTAATCTCTTTGTTCAGTACTTCCTTGCAACACAGAGTCATCACACCATTCATCTGCATCAATCTGTCTGCCGCTCACAGACTTTGCTGGGTCTGCCTCATCAAGTGCAGTCACTAAATTCATATCTTTTTTTCAAGTCAGTAATTGCCTTCAGATTCACGCTGTCATTTTTGCTTGTGTGGTTGTCTATTAGATTTTGGTCTACCGTTTCAGAAGTCTGTGTCGGGTTCCTTGAGTCATGTAAACTCCAGTTCTGAATTAGATCTGAATAGATTTACTGGCCCATCTTGTTTGAATCTGTTAAAATTATGCTTATGAACATACAATTCACTGTTCATCATGGGAAAAGTAACATACCTAGCACCCGTAGCCATGAGCTCAGGTATCAAGCACAGGATTTGTCTCCTCTAAATTTAGGATGTGGTACTGTTTGAGATGAAACTAGTAACTTAATATGCCTGCATGTAGGTGTCTACATGTCAGACAGTGACCAAACTCCTGTTATAGCAGCACAGACTCTCAGTTCATTTGTCCTCATGTAAGCCTCTTGTGCTGTCTGAGATGCTCTAAAGCTTTCTGCCTGGCTTCCAGCCGTGGGCCTCAAGTCTCTTGTCAATATAGGAAGTAGAGTCTAGAGCAATTCAATTTATCCTAAGTCTGACAAAAGCCGGCAGGTCAGCTGAATCACTTTTCAGGCTCCAGTATAGTGATTAAATTTTCATTGACTAAAGGAGGAGTTTAAGCTCTTAACTCACATGTAGATACCTACACATGGGCATCTGAATTTAAATGTCTTCATCTAGAGCTGACTTCAACCCTACAGTCTCAGTTCAGTTGCCCAAACATATGGTGCAATTTGCAATGCTTTAGTGTCCAAGACACCCACACGAAGCTAACAGATATGACACATAAGGTGCAAGAGCACTATCTGAGCCACGTGAAATACCCTGGGGCATCTCAAACGGCACTAGAAAATTATCTTTAGGCTACTGAATGACTGAATGCCTGCAATATAGATGCCTAAACAGATCTGGTTGGCTTAAGCTCAGAGTTAAGTTTTGAATTGTGCCTAGGAAAAGTTTATAATCATTTGGTGTGAAGAAGACATTTTCAGAAAAAAATAATAATAACAATAAAAAGGCTTTGATCAGAAGTCCTTGGCTATATTGTAAGCAAGGGTCTGCTATCATGTAAAAATTAACTCTGAAATCTAAGCTAATTGTCTAGATTAACTCCATAGTTAATACAAATCTATGTTCTTTCAGATGACAATTCACATTACGATAAGAGAGATGTCTAGATCAGACAGGATAAATTGCCCTCTAAGAGAGGTCTATTACCCTCTATGGATTATGAAAGGTACACAAGTATTTAGATACCTAACATTTAATAGGTAATGATGAATAAGATTCCATTCTACCTTTCCCTTTTTGTCATCTGACATTAATTACCCAGCTCCCTAAGTGTTAAATATGAGAAGATGTTTTTCAGTAGGTGCAATTTTTAAGCACTGGTCTAAAGGGTAACTTTCTGTCAACTGTTTGTATTACATCCATCATTATAGCCAATATCATGACTTCCCCTTATAAATCCAATATGAGTATCTATATCTGGAATGAATATTACTGCTCAGCCTTCTACTGAAACAAAAAAATGGTGTCTCTCTGCCAGGATAATGCTGAAACCCAGACTGAGGAGCCACAGCCTCCCCAGGCAGACACCTACACCCAAACAGACCTCCCAGAAGATCTGCCCAGACAATCAGTTGCAGGGAACTTCAGAATCTAGAGGTCCCCCTAGGGCCTGAAAGTGAAAATGTGCGAAAAGGTATTAGTAATTGGAGATTTCTCACTGAGATGCACTGAAGCACATATTTGCCATCTTGACAATCTCTCTGGAGAGGTTTGCTGCCTGCCAGGGTCCTGCATTTGCAATAATATGAAGAGGTTACCAAGCCTCATAAAGCCAGAGGACTACCACATATTCCTATTCTTTCATGTAGGTTTGAATGATGACACAATGAGGAGACTTCAAAATATCAAAAGGGATTTAATGCCCCTTGGAAAGATGTTGAAGGGATTGGGAGCAACAGTAGAGTTCTCTCCTCAGTTGAAGACTGGGACCCAAGAGGAAGGAGAGAAAAGGATCAGGTGAATGACTGGCTGTGTGGCTGCTCCCACGCTCAGGGTTTGGGGTTCTGTGATCTCAGATGCACCTTCAAGAGGCATGTAGACACTGGGTGGAGTGCACCTGACCAGATGGGGTAAGAGTGTTCTGAGTAGCAGTCTGGTTGAGCTTATTAACAGAGCTTTAAACTATATTCAGTGGGGGAAAGGGATGTACTTCTGTGTGACAGAGAAGAACCAAGGAACACCAGCACTTTAGGAAGCAACAGAGAAATACCCATGAACTGTACCAAAGGAATTAGAAGGGGCTGGCTTTAAAAGGTGATACGTCTGATAACCAAGCTGAAGTGCCTCTACCAATGCATGCAGCATGGGAAACAAGCAGGAGGAGCTGGAAACCATAGTGCAGTTAGAAAACTATGACCTGATTAGTATCACGGAAACATGGTGAGATGAATCACACAACTGGAACACTGCAATAATTCAAGCTTTTCAGAAGCGAAAGGCAGAGATGGAGGGGCAAAGGTGTTTCCTTTGATGTTAAGAAATTAGATTGTGAAGATCTGCCTCTGAGAAACAGCCAACAGCTTGTGGGTTAAAACCAGGGACTGGAACAATAAAGGACACTTTGTGGTTGTGGGCTTACTACAGGCCTACTACAGGCCACCTGATCAAGGAAAACCTGTTGCTGAGGTCTTCCTGCTGCAGCTACAAGAAGCATCACGCTCACAAGCACTCATCCTGATTGAGGACTTCAACCACCCAGATGTCTGCCAGAAAAAACTACACTGCAAGCAGGGACATGTGGCCTGGGAAGAGTACAGAGACACCATCTGGATGTGCAAGGATGTATCTTGGTTTTGGCTAGGACAGAGATAATTTTCCTCCTAGTAGCAGGTATGGTGCTGTGTTTTGGATTTAGGATGAGAATAATGTTGATAACACACCGATGTTTTAGTTGTTGTAGAGCAGTGCTTACAGTAAGTCAATGACCTTTCAGCTTCTCATGCTGCAGTGCCAGCAGGGAGCACAAGGAACTGGGAGGGGACAGAACCAGGAGCTGACCCAAGGGATGTTCCACACCATGTGGTGTCATGCTGAACAATTAATATGGGGTGGCTGGCTCGGGGGGTGAGGAACTGCCACGTGGTGGCAGGCTTTTCTTCAGTCAGTGGATGTTGAGCAATTGCATTTTGCATCACTTGCTTTGTACATTCTATTATCATTATCATCATCTTCTCTTCCTTTTATGTCGTATTAAACTGTCTTTATCTCAACCCATGAGCTTTAACTTTTATTTTTTCTCTTCTACCAATTCTCTCCCTTATCTCCCTTTCTCCACTGGGACTGGGGGGAGAGGCCAGGGGGTTGAGGGGGGTGGGGGTTGAAGTGGACTGTTATATGGTGCTTAGATGCCTGCCAAATTAAACCTCAAGAGGATAGGATCAGGAAAGCCAAGTCACAGACGGAACTGAGCTTGGCAAGGGATGCAGGAAAAAAAAAGGGGGGGGGGGGGGGCGGGTCATTCTATAGGAACACTGGTCAGAAAAGAAAGGCCAAGGAGAGTATACCCCCTCTGAAAAATGAGAAAGGTCAACTGGTAACAACAGACATGAAGAAAGCTGAGGTACTCAAACAGTTCTTTACCTCAGTCTTCACTGACAGTCAGGCTTCCCACGTCTCTAGAGTCCCTGAACCTCTAGGCAGGGGCTGGGAGAGCAAAGTCCTTCCTACTGTAAGCAAAGAGCAGGTTCAAGACTGTCTGGTGAAGCTGAACAGGTACAGATCTATGGGGTCTGATGCCATGCATCCCAGGGTCCTGGGGGAACTGCCTAATGGAGGCGCCAAGCCTTTCTCCATCATATTTGAAGAGTCATGTCAGTCAGGTCAACTCCCCAGTGACTGGAAAAAAGAAATATCACTCCCATTTAGGGTAGAAAGGGAGACACCTTTCATCGCCTACATCAAATGTACCTTCAGCAAGTCTGCAGGTGACACCTAGCTGAGTGGTGTCATTGGTATAACTGAAGGAAGGGATGCCATCCAAAGGGACCTGGAGAAGCTAGAAAAGTGGGCCCATGTGAACCTAATGAGGTTCAATAAGTCCAAGTGTGAGGTGCTGTAGCTGGGTCAGGGCAATCCCAGACATGAGTAAAGACTGGGTGGAGAATTCATTGAAAACTGTTCTGTGGAGAAGGACTTTGGGGTTCTGGTGGATGAAAAGCTTGACATGAGCCAGCAATATGTGACTAAAGCTTAGAAGGTGAACTGCATCCTGGGAAGTATCAACAGCAGCATGGCCATCAGGTTGAAGGAGGTGATTGTTCCCATCTGCTCTGCTCTCGTGAAACCCTACCTGGAATACTGCATCCAAGTCTGGGGCCCCAAGCACAAGAAAAGTGTGGACTTGTTAGAACAGGTCCAGAGGAGGGCCACGAAGATGATCAGAGAGCTGGAGCACCTCTCCCATGAAGAAAGAGTGAGAGAGATGGGGTTGTTCAGCCTGAAGAAAACGGTCTGGAGAGGCTTCATTCTGGCCTTTCAGTACTTAAAAGGGGTTTATAAAAAAGACGGAGAGCAACTTTTTACATGGGCAGATAGTGATATGAAAAGGTATAATGGTTTTAAACTAAAAGGGAGATTTAGGATGGTGCAGCACTGGAACAGGTTGCCCAGAGAAGGTGGACAGTGTTCAAGGCCAGGTTGGATGCAGTTTTCAGCAACCCGGTCTAGTGGAAGGTGTCCTTGCAAGCATCCTATGATTGTACAAAAAAATAAAAAAAAATAGGCAACTCACCTATGGTGTTCTTTACCGTATATTAAAGATTTCCATCTATTGACCCATGAGGATTTGTGTTCACCTAACTGGCCAAAAAGCCACACAGGATATATCAAACAGAGTAACATCCTAATAAAGACAAATCTTTGCACAAGAATGATGGTTCTTTCTCTTTTGTTCTAAATTACAGACAAAAGTGCCCAACTTCCTCTAAACAGAAAAGAGAGAGATGAAGGACTTGACTCAGTAGTAAAGCCAGCATTATCCATGTGCAGTCTGTTAAGTTATCGTGAATGTTACCAATTCTGACCATAAATCTACTGTCTACATAAAATAACAAAGAACAACATCCACTTGAGTGTAAACTCCCAAGAAATGAAGTAGAATTCTGTCTCTTTGTATGTGATGACAATTGCCTTCATCTTTTTTCTTTATTATTTTTTCAATTAAATTATATGCATTTGTCAGCATATTCATAAACAATGTCTTAAATAATTTTCTTAAAGTAAACA
This sequence comes from Cygnus atratus, assembly GCF_013377495.2. NCBI lineage: Eukaryota > Metazoa > Chordata > Aves > Anseriformes > Anatidae > Cygnus > Cygnus atratus. The sequence goes on along the minus strand of NC_066362.1, from coordinate 198,955,547 downwards.
GCACAGAATTAATAGATTTTTCAGGTTAAAATGGTGTTATTCAAAAGCAGTTAATGTGTATGATTTATCCATCACCTCTGTGTGAAGTCTTTGAAAAGGTTCTTTTGTTCTAAAGTTAGGGGGTGGAATAAGAACAACCACAATAATGCAATAATGCGTAGCAGTGAAATTTAAGGAGGAGACATTCAAATGGCATTCATCTCAGACACACTCTGCTAAGATGAACAAAAGGACTTCATCATTTTTATTTTCTGAATTGTGTTGTCAAAGGGCTAAACCTAGAACAAATCTTCAGGCCAGGATTAGTTTTACCAAACTTTAAGAAACAAATGTAAGTTAGATATCTAGAACAGATTTTTCAAACCTTAAATAGTTGTCTAGTACAAGCTTATCCCAGATATCCTCTTTATACAAAGTGAGAAGAAACAGATTTCTAGAAGGCATTTTTTTTTTGACCAAAATTGAATGATTAAGACTAGAAAAGCAGAGTAGACCTCTGGTTTGTCCCTTTCTTTCTGACTTCTACACAGACTACATGTCTATTTTAAACTTAACGTCTAACATTCAGATGAGCAAAGTTAAGACAATCACCACTGAGGTGAAGTACAGTTCTGTGTTGTGGGAATCTTTTCCCTGCCCCAGAAATATTTGTGCATGTAGCTGAAATCATATGTGAATGGTAACTAGCTCCTCCTTAAATATTTCCAAGGCAAAACAAACTTTCAAATATCAAACTCACAATGTGATTTTATTATCTGCACTATTAGTTTGCAAGTTTAATCATTTGAACTTATTGATTCATTCTTGGTTGTGACCTCCATTTGATCATTGTTTTGTGCCACTTTTGATTAGCTTAGTGAACCTGCAATACATTTGACTCAGCAACATGTGTAAGTGCATATTTGTTTGTTCATACTGTTTTACAAAATCTTTTAAAATATGCACAATAGGCTTATCCTTCTTAAGTACCATATGGATCACAAATACTGAAGGAATGCATTTCCTTGTTTAAGAAATCTACAAGCCACTTTGCCAGGATCATAAATTAATGATTATTTTTTTCTTTTTTCCCCCCAAAACTAGCACTGTATGCATTACAGTTTATACGTGCCAACAAACAGCATTGGGTTTTGGTCATTTCCACATGGAAACCTTTGGGGAGATGATCAACTGAGGAAAGGATAAGGAGAAGAACTGGTCAAAAAGAAAACAAAAAAATACTCTTCCCCTTCCCTTCCTTTCCCTTTCCTTGCCCTTGCCCTTCTCTTCTGCCCTCCCCCCCCACCCCCCACTTCCCATCCCCAAATAAAAAATTCACAAAAAAAAAAAAAAAAAGAATAGATTACAAAATGTAATTCTTATAGATTTGGAATGAACCCTAGGAACATGATGATTTTAAACAAACAAATAAAAAAAATAACAATTATTAATATATTATGTCTATTTTTTGTTTTATTCTTAGGTTGTTTTCATTTTTTCATGCTAGTTGTGTGTTACAAGAGCAACTGAAACTCTAGCACACATTTAGGATGGGGTTGCTGGTTTTTATGACAGTGATGTGTGATATAAAAGTATATGCCATACTGGCCAGAGGCAACTGTAGGAAACAAAATCCTGTTAATCCTTGTCTCCAACAAATGTTGTTAAAGAATAAGACCCATTTTGTGGAACATCGTTAAATTTCTTTATAAATAAGAGTGCTCTTCAGGATGCTGAGGCAGAAAAAGAAAATCAGATACAGTGAAGAACAACTTCACCGAGACTCACTGAGCTGTGAAAAGCAGCAGAAAAGAAATAAGCTGACTGTCACTTTCTGATACGCAAAGTTTCATTTCACCTCTGGAAAGCTGAAGTAGCATTGCTGTAGTCACAAATGTCTAACATGATGGAGACACGGGGGAGAAAAAGGGGTAGGGCTTTTGATTAGACCAAGTGATATTTCTGGATAAAACAAACAGGTCTGGGGGAACAGAATACATAGAATAGCAAATATTTCTGTTCCAAAATTTGGTAGCCACAAGGAAAGAGTGAGTATTTAGGTCACAGGATGCTTGGGAGAGATCTCCTTTGGGGTAGGTCAGATGTATTTCCACACCTTTCCTGTTTTTCCTTCTATTTCTTTCTTCTTTCTCTCTCTTTTATATATATATATATATTTATATTTATATATATGTATATATTTTTTTTCTCCTTGATACTACTCCCTACTTCTGTTTTACCATCTGAAGATAGAATTCACTCTTCTTTATCTTACTTGAGTCCTTGCACTCAGATTAAATGTGATGGACAGTACAGCTAGCATCTCTCACAGGTTTCTACCTTCTTTCTCTTGCCAGGAGAGCTCTGTGATGAAGTACTCAACCTACTCCCTCAGCTATGATTTTCCCTACCTTCTCCCTTCCACTGCCATCACAGACATCTGCTCCCTGACAGGCTTTGCTCTTTCTTCTTTTCACTGATCCATAAGGGAGAACAGTAACACCCTACAACTGGAAGGTCTATGCTGCACACCGGAAATTTTTCTCACCTCTATCAGGTAACTCCATTAGTACACCCGAAATCAGTGATGTCTAGGCCTGATAGTCTATACTTTTCAATTCTTTGGTCTTGGAAGTTGTTTGTTACTGACTAATGTACATTTATTTGAGGAATGAGGAAGAGCAAGAAGCACTGAGACTCTGCTTATGGCATGTCACATTCTGTTATCATGCTGCACTTACTTCTTCTGCTTCGCATTAAGAACATTCATTCCAGCTCCTGAGGATATTGGTTCCATACCAATGAACCTAAAAATATTTCCAAAATGCCCAGGGGGTGAATATTTTTATGTCCTTCCACTTAGATGAGGCTGTTTTAGGATGATGCTGACTCACACATGATATCTTTTGCATGCTAATCAACGCAATAATAATTCAGGCCATCTGATTTCAAAACATGTTCTCTAATTCATTAACCTTTCACTGTTAACCTGCCGTGTCCTCCTTCATGCAGCACAAAGGGATTAAACCAAGAAAAGGGAGGATGGGGAAAGAGAAACTTAAATTGTAAGCAAAAGATGAGGCTTAGATTATTTGTATTACAACACATTTAGATGCAGGAATTGAACTCTGATATCCTGAGTCACAGTCCACTAGTTTAATCACAAGGTTATCCTTCTCTTCTCCTCCTTTTCTGCAAACAATGAAAGCTTGATGACTGTGATAGTCTCTCCAACACTTCTTTGATTATTTACAGCACAGGCACCCTAATTAAGCCTTTGTCCTGCTTATACATGTTTCATAGAGCTGTATAAAGAGTAAAGAGGAAAAAGGCCAACATGTGATGGATAATTAACAACATTGGTTTAAAAACCATGCTCAAAAACAGCAGCACAAAAAACAATTTGAAACTAATCCATCAACCGAAATCTGTCTGTGTGAAACATTTGGGGAATCACTTCAGCCATATATATATATATATATATATATATTCCCAAATGTATTAACAGATCATTCACACTCAAAAACAAACAAACAAACAAACAAAAAACTGGGAAAATAGTTCAATGAGTTCTGCACTTCAGCTAGACTTCTTTGCTCTATTTACATCTGTTTATGGCCACTGCCTTTAAAGCCTTTAAATGTAAATGCAAAATCTCTTGGTATTTGAAATAATTATCTGAATGGTGGTTCTTGTTTATTTTTACATGGGTCAAATACATTAATTGTAAAATCATATCAGAGTGAAAAACTTATGATTCCCAAAGCAGAGATAAATATGATTCTTTGAAGAGAAGTTGACATCATGTATACTTTGTGACACATTTTCTCCTCAGCTGTGTTAAACAAAGGAGTTTCTACAAAGACCCATTTTTCTTTGATGGAATGAATAATCTCATTCTTTTCTATTTCAGTTTACATTAGTGGTATTCAACATATAGGTATCAGAAAATTCTCCTCTGCGTTAATCATCCAATGGATAAGTCCATCTCAGTTTTATATTTCCTTTCTGAGCTGATGGGGCCACTGATATATATATATATATATATATATTTACATTTGGTTTTAATTTAGCATTTCTTGTGAAATATATTTAGAACGGTGTATAAATCTATTGCCTTGTTGTTTTTCAGTAACTGATACTTCCAAGATTTTGTATTCACCAGCTTTCTATGAAAGAAACACCTAATCTTTTAAGGGATAGTCCTACCTACCACTAAAAACATATTTGTTCAAAGAGATAGCTGTTCATTAGCAATTGCTTGGTTAAAATAATAATCATCATCATCATCATCATCATCATCATCATCACCACTGAAACATCTTTAAGAATTTATATCCATAGCATGAAATTAATTCAGTTAATCATAACAAAAAATGCCAGTGAGAAAGAATATTTCACTTCTAGTTTCATTTCCAGCTCAGAGCCCAACTCATTCCAGTTTAGTATAGAATTGCTTCCTGCGATTTCTTTTTCCTATGACTAAATAAGGAGGATAAAATTCCTGTACTCCTAACTTAGATACTTTGGTTTTGTCTCAAAATTTATGTGGGCAAACCCAGATTGTGGTGTTTCAACAGAAACTGAGCCACATAATCATAGGAAAGTGGACCCTAGATGCCTTCTTGTCCATCACTTGCTGCAAAGTCTGATCTGGTATATCTAAGCACCATGACAGATGTTCATCTGATTGGTTCTTAATGATCTTAGGTTATGGAGAGTCTACAGCCAGGAGCTTGTGAGGACCTGGAGTTTACCTTTTCCCAAGTATCAGCCATCCTACATAAAATGTTTTCTGTTACAGAAAATGAAATGCAACTGAATTAATTCTAGGGCGATGTAAATGTTCCATGAGAATAAAAATCAAAGTTTCCATTCCAGCTTCACCTCTTGCATTATGGGCATACATTACACTTCAACATAATATAGGCATATGGGCATATGTCATTTTGTGTACATACATCTAAAATAACATTTTAAAGTGGAAACAAAACCATTTGGAGGCAGACAATCAAAATGTCCTTTATTGAAATCATTTTTATCCTGTTTTCAAAATGAACTTAAATTAAAATGTATTTGTTCCTATGAAGTACATTCCTTTGCCAAATTCTGACAAGGAAAAGAAATGTTTCCACTCTGAAGACATTTTACAGCATAGATTTGATCTATCTGTGGTCTTTCCTAAGTTCATATTTATGTCTGTCTCACAAAGTGCATAGTATTGCTTGTAGCACCCAGAGTCACTTGTCAGGATATGAGATTCATTGTGCGCTAGACACTGTGTAACGTGTAAAACAGTGTAAAACATGCTGGGTTGGATTCAGCTGCCTTTTTACGGGTTCCTTGTGCAATCTGGGACACCCAAGAGTGTCCTAAACACATTCAAGGGGCCAAGTGTGGAAGGCCTGCAGCCTTCAGGAGAAGCAGTTGGAGGCCTGAAAGGACACCCCTCTGTTCTTACAATGAAGTTAAACTCCAGGTTTTAGGCAACTGAATCTTACCTTCTCCATTATGAAACAAAGTCTACAAGAAACAAGGATTACAGGATCACAAACCACGTATTTAGAAGAAGACAGTGATAATAAAACAAGAACAGGAACTCTAGGAACATAAAAGAAGCATTGCAGCATCTGACCAAGATCCAATCAATCCATTATCCTGCCTCTGGCAGCAGTCAACAGTAAATGTTATAGAAATAAATAAATAAATAAACCAGGGTAAATCTACAGAGAGACTTCCCTGCAAATGACTACAAAAGAAGAACTTCTTAATATGAACAGATTAAATTGCAATCAAAGCCTAGCAATCACTTACCCATTCTTTCATGAATAGAAAACTGTGGATAGATTTACTGCTAGTAGTGTATCTTGAAAAGAAACAAAAGGTTGGCTTTGCTAACTAGTTCCAGGCATAAAATCCGGTGTTAACCTGACACCTCTGTGCTCTGGAGCCTTTCTATGGCAGAGGATTCTAGTGCTGTGCTAACAGTGACAGAATTAGCAGCTATTAAAACCTCATTTAAGAGGGGCACAACTAAGAATTTGTCTTTAGAATGTAGCACTGAGTATATCTAAATGGTACCAGGCCACCCAGAATGAACTTTCACGGAAGTGTTAGGAAATATTGTGTATTCCAAAGGCATATGACATTTTTATCTGTAGTAGAGCAGGCCAGAAAAACTTTATTATTCACACAAATATTATTTTTACTTTGGCTAAATATTTCAATTTTATTAGCGCTTGTCCTTTGGAAGCTCTGGAACTTTTGCAAAAGCCTCCACACTAAAAATGTTTCAGGGTTTGATGATCAACTCATGGCAAGAATTTTATTTGGAAAGTTTTCTCTCTCCGATTGCTAAGAATTCAAATGTTAACTTTTAGGTACCAATTTTTATAACCTCAAAACAACCTTCTACCCCAATGCATCCCTCCCTATGAAAAAAAAAAAAAAAAAAAAAAAAAGGATTCCACTTTAATCCTAATGTTTAAAATAGATCCTTCTTGGGACTTCTTAACTGGTAAGCTCAGGACTGTAGACCTCAAAATAATTTTGTTTATTGGGACTTGTGTGGTCTTCTGGACCATATTCTAAAGACATAGTGTTGTTATTCTGTTCATGTATTTTAAAGTCAAAATATTGATTCTGCCACAACAGTGTTTTGGGACTGAAAGATGATGAAATGTTCCCGTTTTCAAATGTTTCAGAAACAAAAAAAAAAAAAAAAAAAAAAAAGGTGCTTACCTGATGCTAAATTCCATTCAATCGATGCTTCTCTCACTGCCATGATTCATCAGTGAGATATTTACAGCATTGATCATGTTCTGGCTGAACTGGCTTCTGAGAATCACCAGGGGGTTCATTCTCACTCTCCATCAAGTTCATTTAATTCACAGCTGGTAACTCCAGGATACGCCTGGATGTCTTGGAAGACAAGTGCCACAGCAGGAAGCACTGCATGGTCTAAGTGACTTTTAAATCTAACCCACTGACATTCTCACTGGGCAAGCAGCTCCTTATCATTGCACAGTGAACAGCTAAGGAGCACCAAAACTGTCCCTACTTCAGAGAGGTGACAAACTTAAAATCAGACGTTGCTTTGTAGAGTGGGAGGGAAAGACAAAATCAAGGTGCATGTAAGTAATTTCACAGTTTTTAGTTGCTTTGTAGAAAAAAGCAGCCTAGGTGCTCCCCAGGATAGAAGTTAGATATTGATAAACAGTGTTCCTCTGAAATGTGCCATCATCAATATCTAGTTGAAGCTATGGAACACAGTTGTATGTTCAAAAAACAGTTCATAACACCAAAGTGAATTTCTGGTTCTATCTGTCATATTTTTATTATCAGACCTACCACAGTGGTGCCTAGGGAGGAATGGCAATTGGAGGTCTGGTTTTGGTAGGCACTGAACAGTCCCTGCCCTGACAAGAGAACAAGCTGACCTCAGAAAAAAAGAATTCAGCAAAGAAAAGTACAGATAAATGACTAATTAAGGAAAGAAAGAGTAATAGAAGGAGAGAGTAGTAAGAGAAAAGAAGTAAAGGTGGAAAAAAAAATAATGAAGATTCAATCTGAGATACAGAGACTAACACTGAGGTAGGCACAAACAGCCCACCAGCACATTTTCACTCACAGCTGTTCATATGCTCCCCATGGACACCATTAGAGTCTATTGTCTACCGGTTCCACTGGTCCTGTAGCTGATTTTCCAGGCTCGAGCTTTCAGCTTACTCTTTCATAAAGTTTCTTTCTCCAATGTCACAAATTACATGAGGTGATGGGACTAATGTGTGTAGGTTTGCTTCTGTGACATCGGAACCTGGCCTCTGCAATGTAACAGGAAAATGTGTGTAGGATGGGAGGGCTAGCAGTGCTGTCTCTGAAAGGAGGCAATATTAATTGAAAGGAGACAGTATTAATTGAAAGAAATGAACTTTGCATCAGCAGTATCTGTAATAACCATATACTCTAAAGCACAATGTGCTCCTACAATAATTGCTACCCCCTTACATGTACCTGAATATAGAATTTCAGCTAAAATTTTCCCTTGGTTGACCTGAAAAAAAGAAAAAAGAAAAAAAAAAGGCAAATAAGAGGAGCAGAAGTGAGAGAAAGTATTAGTCTGTTGGAAATCAGAAGCAGGGAGACTATTAGTGAAGAAAATTTCCCCAAATACCTTTTTTGCTTCTTGCACTAGAATGTAATCCACACAGCTGCTGAAACACCAGCTTTCTTTGCAGATAACCCACAAGTTATATACATGTGAATTGGTAATATAGAAGAAAGCATATATTAGAAATTATCATGGCCAGAAGCTGTAAGTCTTTGGACACTGGAATTGAAGCAGAATGAACAGTGAAGAGTTTTTTAATAGATTAACTTCTTTCATAAGCTCATAAAACTCCTTAAGAAAGTGAGGAGATGACTCTCGTATGATATGTGTTTCAGAAATGCATGGGATATACATCATGGAGTTACTCTTACCCCTTATACAGCAATGATTGAACATGGTTACAAAAGAAGCTGATGTTTGTATGCATGAATGGCTTCACTATATAGAGAGGAGGAGTCACTTCACTTCTCATTTCTTCAGTATAGATAGGAGCCCATAGAATTTATTAAATGTACAGTAGAGCTAGAAGTGTATTATTATTGCAATAGAGCTTTTTAATTATGATTACAATGACATCTATGAAAAAAAATCCTATGAAAAAATAAGAAGCTAAGAAGCTTGTACTCCCCAAAAAATTTTTTGTAGAAAGAAAGAAAGAAAGAAAAGAAAAAAAAAAAAGAAAGAGGAAAAAAACCCACCTGATTCTATAGGTGAGATCAGCTGCAATCAGGTTCATATAAAAAAAAAATAATTATAAATTCTCCTTAAGACAGTAAATACATTGTCTTTGTTCTGCTCTGTGTATGGCCAAGAACATCTCTTTGGCCTACTCCCACTGAGTCCTTGTTGGGGGTAGGGGGCCCAGCAGGTTTCCAAAACAAGGTACCTGCTCCAACCAAATCCTGACTTTGCTCAGCTGAAAGCAGTCTGGACAACAGAGCATGGATCTGGTGGAATTTAAAAAAGGAAGTTAAAAACCTTCCCATTAACTATAATAAATGGGGTCTCTTGTTTTTCAGGTTATTCAGGGAGCTTTGTGGAAGACTTGAATAGGAAATAAGATTTCAGCAAGCCTGGAGTAATGTGCTGAGGAGTTGGGATGCCGGGAAAAGTCTCCAGTTTTGAAGCACTCTGAGAAGGACTACAGGAGACTGACAAGAGGAATTAACTGCAGGTTTCAGGCTGCAGTTTCAGTGAGAGATCCAAGAAGCTCATAAAATATGGAGCAGGATCAGCACATAAGCTGCTTTGTGTATGTGCAACAGAGGAAGTTTACGCATTTAACCCTCTTGAGTTAAGCAGCAGCTGAGCAGTGGGTTTTGAGGGCTTTAGGTAGCTTAAGATACACATGTGCATCTCATTTCATCACTGAAAAAAAAATAAAATCACAGCCTGTAATAAAGGAAATACAACCCCACGTGCTTCTTATGTCCTGGCTGTCTTGATGGCTTGGAGTTTTATTCAATCTCTCCTGGCAGGACTTATCAAAACAACAGATCACTGGCTATATTATTTAGAGCACTGTGACTTCTGCATTCTTCAAACAGGGATGTTAGTTGTGGCTGCCTGTTAAAGAAAATGGCATTACTCTGAGAGGCTAAAATTCTCAAATATGTCAAAAAATAGCAAGCATATATATTCCTTTGACTTTCAGAAGGACAAGACACTGTGCTGCATCCCGTGGTTGTGTATGGCTAAACAACGTTTCTATAAGCGGTGCAGAAAACTGTGCTTGGCTATGAGTTGTGACACACCTCACAGTTTCCTCACAGTAAGGAGCAGAGACATTTGAAGTGGACATGGCAGAATGGTGCTGGACTCCACATGAAGGCTATTTCAGGAGCAATGCCTATGCATACACACTGGCTCACCTCCTCCATATGACTGCATTGCCCAGAAGTTCCTGTGTATGGTGATAGCATTGTCCTGTCAACAGACATGAGAGAAACCTACCATAGCACCTGCACTTGACTCACGTGTGCTTCAGGAGTTACAGGATTTTATAAATGAAGCTTACTGTTCATGTATCTGAAATATGTATAGAAGTCACTTGGGGATTTTACTAGCATTTCCCTTTCAGTTGTGGTATATGAGAATACTATTGCATCTACTTTTGTCTCAGACTGAAAATGAGAAAAAAGTCCATTGAAAGAAAAGGAAGTTTACACAGTAACACAAGATCCAGAACTACAATAATTACCCCAAGGCAGGTCTCCAAAGAGCAAAAAATGAGACATCACAGAGGAACAGATTATGCCATGTCTGCATATACCGGAGTTCATGTGTCCTCCACAGAGTCAGCTTGTGCTGGCTGCTGTTAGAGACAGGATGCTGGGCTGGACAGACCTGCAGTGTGATCCAGTCTGACAATTTCTGTGTTCCTAAGACTACCAGATAGAGAAAACATACCTTATTTATTTAAACAATCTTAATTTTTCCCTTTCTTCCATGCAGATTTAATTTCCTTCTGGAAAACAGTTACCCAGCTGTGGCTATGAAACTGGTAATAAGCACACAGCTTTGGTTCAAAGGTGATCAAGCACGGCTCCTACATTAAAATATTAGAAAGTGGGAAAGACAGGAATGGGGGTTGGTAATGAAGGCATTTTTCATGTTTGGAGTGCTCATCCAGGGAGTACATCAGAGCTGTCAGAGTGAAACAGCAAGTTCTGTTCTTCTTCAGATCAAGCCTTTTCGAAACAGACACAGAAAGCATGTCCTTTCTGCTAAAAGAAAGATGGGGGGGGGGGGGGGGCGTGAATCTAAGTAGCTACATGCAAAATCATTTCAAACCTAATTTTACTCCCTCATGTGTAACACTTTCACCTTCCTTAATAACAGCAAAATGGGTTCACATAAAACGTTATGTTTTTAAAATTATCACTCTTGCCTTTGAAACTGAAGGCCAGGTCTTCTGTTGAGGAAAATTGAAACAGATACATTGATTAAATGCAGTTAAACCAGCTTGCACTGACTGAATTTCTGGCACTGGTTCATTTTTTTACAAAAGAAAATACATGTGGAAAACCTGGAAAATCTCAATGGCTGAAAATTTCCTCCATGCAAGTCTTGCTATTTAATTTAAAAGAACAGGGATCTCATGCATATTCTCCTCCCTTTCATTCATTCTCCAAAGTTAAGAAAAAATAAATAAAATAGCATCTACCAAAAAAACAAGGTCAAGCATTAAATTCTTTTACTTTTTGGAATACATTTTTTGTTTCTCTTCTATCCCCAGCATACTGTTATGTAGTTGTAACAAGAAGTCAGAACTTTGTATCTGAGCATGATAGGTACAAGGGGACAGAGATCTGACTGAATCGCAGTGGTCCATTAACGTTAGACAAGGCTACACTCAATAGCCAGTAGTATACTAGTGAGCCATGAAGTTAAATGGAGGTGGGGAGCATTAATAACTGCAGAAAGGGTGTTCAACACAATATAGGATGCAGGGGAAGAGCATTTTGGTATTGCATCTCATTGTTATATTATGAGATATATAGGGTAGGAACCAAAGGCAGAGAAATGGAGGGATCAGGGTGATTTACATTGAGTTAGTAGAGTGGGCTACCATGGCTCTTGGTGCAGTGGTGCTGTTCTGAAGAAAAAAATAAAAAATAAAAATAGATCTAGGCTGGTTCTTACATCTCCTTTGATATACCTGTAAGGTCTTTGGGCTTTGGCACCTCTGAAGCTTTCAGTCCCTCCCCTTTAGCCCTTCCATCAGAAGAAGGAAAACAGCAAATGATAAAAAGGCACAGGCAAAATTGTTCTTAATGAGGTTTCCTGATCTTGGATGAACTCATATGACTGTTTTACTCCAGAATACAAAAGCTAACTGAGTGTTTGACCAATTATTCTGGCATTTAAGAAAAAAAGAACTAATTCTATAGCTTGTTGTCACCACTAGTCCCTCTTAAGTCTTCATCATGAGATCTTCACTGTTCCATCTGAAATTCTTTTAAAAATCCAGTATGCTTTTATCTTTAAAGTGTCAGTACAGCTTACTTTTGGAAATAAATTAACTTCTTGAAATAGGGAAAAAAATATTGCATTTATTTCCATTAATTAGTTTCCCTTAACATTGAAAAGCTGTTTTTTTCTTTTTTTACAACACATTTTAAAATCCTGAATTTCATTCTTACTGAGAACAGTTTCACACCCAAGTCATGAAGCAGTACGAAAACTATACAGAACAGACAGGATGGAGAAGTCTATACAGAATTGTTGACCATCCTATACAGGACAGAGCAGAGACTCAGGCAAAGCACAGTCTTGTGACTGCCCGTGCTAACTAGCATGCTCCCAGACAGTATGCAGGCATAATCTGAAGGACTATTCCCCACAAGCATTAAGGTCAGGACAAACCTGCTGTAAAAAAGAGTCTAGCTATACAGACATAAACCATGACATGAGACTTATCCCAGTAGCAGAGAACAATCCTTGGCTCCTTTTATTTCAAGTTTACAGGGAGCCAACAGGCAGGGTGCAAGAGGCAAAGATAAGCAAATTCACTACCCTAAGAACTCACAAATTAAAAAGATCAAGCCAAGGAAATAATTGCTCATTTTTAATCAGCCAGTGATAATAATAATAGAATGTATACATACTGCCTGCCTGCATGTGTGTGTGTGTATAAGTAGCTTCCCCAACCCTCTTCCCCCAGTTCTTCAGATTAGTGTTTTTCCTGAATTTCGCACTCTCTGCTGTGAGTAGCTGACAAAACTTCCTCAGGCCAAAACATTCTCTGCTCCCTCTCTCACACAACACTAAACACAGTCTCAGGATTTGAGCAATAGCAATAGTTCTTTCAGCTCTACCTTGGTAATAATCTTTGAAGGCAAGTCTTGGATCTTTAACAACAAAAGAAAAAACAAAATATCAGTTATCTGTGTTCCAAAAGAACACTGTCTGTGCATTTAGGATTAATGCATAGTACAGAAAGCTCCTGGTTCCATCACCTGTTATATAAATATGCATAGGTTAACAGGGAAAAGTTCCACTTCCCTCAGAATTTACATGTTACATCTTACCTCTGAATTACCCCTATGTTACCAAATTAATCAATTATAAAAATCTGTGCAATGTCAAAGATTCAGATGAGCCTAGGTAATGGTGCCTTACAAATGTCTTTAAGAGTATCTCTGCTACAACTGATAAAGACACAAATCAAAATGGAGTCCATGTCTTGAAGGGTTTAGACTCAAATTCTCTTCTAATCAAGCTAAATTTCAGTTGACAATGCCCAATCCCCCAAAACATCTCAGGTCTGCTACTGTGCACCTTCCACCATACTATTCCACAGGGCAGCAGCTGACAATTATATATCCAATTTTGTTCAATTAAGTGTGACTTCAGAATCACTGAGAAGGAAACCATTTTGTGCTCAGCACTCCAGAAGATTTATCAGTGAATGCGTCATGTCCCAGAGCACAGTGCTACTGGGCTATAAAATATTCCAATGTCTTATTAATAAGTTAATTGAATCCATTGTAATTTTCCTAGTATTCATGCAGCTCACTTTGTCATTGATTGACAGAGATGAATTTGAAGATATTTAAGAGTTTCGCAAGCAGATGAACAGCTATATCTGAATTATCATGAAAGAGGAATAGTTAATAAGGGACTGTAATAATCTTTCATTAGAAAAATTGATGTAGTAACCACTGCAAACCTAATCCTGTTCCCACTGACAGAAAAAGAAATTCTGCCTACAGAATCAATGCCATTTTGTGTCAAAAATGACTATTTTTGGTCCAGAAGTCAAGAAAACTGCAATTAAATGAGACAAATGCTAGAGAAAAGTTGGTGAAAGCCAGCTATAACTAAACCATGTGATTGCTGGGTAACTCATTTAATTTCAGGGTAGATTATTTATAATCCAAATTTTAAGCTTTCTTAAGGCTTAAGTAGTATCACAGGCACATCAAAACTTCCAAAACTTGCATGGGGATCAATCCTACTCACAATCTCCCCACTTAACATCCAGCATCAGGACGCAGCCACATCACTGTTATACCCTTCCTACTGTTATGGGGCACAGAAGAACCATTGCACTCCTAAAATATGACAGAAAGTCCATCTGAATGCTCTGAGAACTCTTTTTGACTCAAAACAATAACACCACTCTGCAGCAGAGGGAGGACCCTTCTGTTCTTATGAGGAGTTTCTACACCTTATCTTTGTCTAGTCATCAAAAGATTGTTCCAAACACTTCGATCACTTGTTGAGAAGGTTTTGCTACATGAGAGGGATGTGGCACCAAGAACCTGCCAGATGTATCTAGGACAGTTCACTATGGTGAGTAAATGCCCTTGAATGTCCTGCAGGTCTGAAGGCCCCGAAGGTCTTCTCAAGATGATACCCTGGCATTCATAGGCCACCAGCTAAACAAGACATATTGGTTTTAGCCAAGATATAAACATTATACACCAGTGGCATGATCTTCATATAAAGTTAATGATGTTTTTATATTGCATCATTCTGCCACTGCTAACACAGCACCCACTAGACACTGCTAACCTAACACAGGACTAGGTGGTTGAACAACTCCAGTTGCTCTGTTGAGCAGAGTTCTAGAGCAGTGAAGACATTGACCTGGTCCCACACTGTCCCTGTTTCATGTAACATATGTAGGGATCCGCTGTGAACACAGCCCCAGGATCATTCAGCTATATGTCTGTACTATTGCTCTTAGAGTAGGGCAGTGTACCTCCAAGAAATGATCCCTGGGTTAAAGAACAGTCAGCTTGGACAGAGTCGAGGTAAGACCAAGGGGAGATGCCTCAAAAATGGAAATGTTCCAAAACCATGTGGAGACTATTGGGGCAGCAGGTAATGATGAGACCCATGTCTAGATCTTGGCCTGAGGTTAAATTAATCCCAACTAATGTGGAAAACTACTGGACGTGGTGAGAAATTGCCTCAAGAGAAGGCAATGTGAGAAGCTGACAAAATCACAGACAGTGCTATAAGGAATGACCAGATTTCACAGGTGAGTAAGGGAAAGTAGTGTGAGGGGCAGCCAAACCCCACCAATGCTGGGAGGAGAAAGCCTTCAAAGAATGGAGCTATCAGGGCGTGGGGAACTGCCTCAGTAACACCAGGTATGGCTGAGATGACCACCATAACATTATTAGGAAATACCACAGTTAGATATGGATGTATCAAAAGTGGCACCAGTGGGGAAAAAGTAATTGGAGAGCAAGAGTCACTTATTTGGGAAGAAACTGGGGTGGAGGAAGAGAGGTACAAGGTCAGAAAAAAGGAGGACCAAGAAACAATGAGAGGGATAATAAGATGCACAAATGAAGGAGATACCTGTCTAGCAGATCTGTACCTAGTCACAACAGTCTGCAGCTATCTGCAGCTATAACAGAACAATCAGGACAAATGATTATCAAATCCTAATCCAAATGCCATACCACCCTTGTCAGGCCTACTTCTGCCATCAGGGCAGGGGGGAGCAAGGTGTTTCCATTGTTGTGTTGGTGCGTGCTCTTTTTTAATCTCTGTCTTACAGTCACAGAGCTGGGCACCACATAATCCATTACTGTGTGTCAGCATTCCTAAAACTCAGCTGTGCCTTTTGCCATCAAGAGGTGACAAAGACTAGGGATAATCCTTAGTAAATGCCAGTATAAGCTTAACACCACACCATTCTTCATACGTTGCAAAAGATTGTTATGGACTGTGTGAAATGAGAACGTCGCAGACAGTGTCTCAAACAGCCAGCTCTGGCTAACAGAGACGCTGGGAAGAAAGAGATGAGCAGCAGAGCAGTTAAGCTGCTCCTGACATCCCTACTAAAGCTCTTTTTCCTGGGGTGTAGTGTACGGATCCACAGTTCACACCTGCAGAACGTGAATTCAAAACTTAGTATGAGATATTACAAGCAAAAAGAAAAAAAGGTTCCCAAAATACTCTCTCTCACACATAAAGAGAGCATGTTGAAGTGGCTTGGTTATTTCAGCAACACTGATTTAACAATCTAAAACAAACTGACTAACTGTCTGGCTTCTGTGTATCTTCCAGACTGTTTTCCAAACAGCAAAAAAGAGCGGCTAACAAAACAACTCTGTTGATTCCCCGCTTTCCCCCAAACTCCATATTAGTCATAGAGTCTCTCTTAATACAAGCAGTGAGATTAATTCAGTGAGTACTACCATAGTCAACACCGAGTCCCGCTGTAAACTAAATTAAATCTATCTTTGGTTTGGTTTGTGCAAGGATAAGGCAGGGTTGTTGCGTTCGTACTGCAATGACCTCCCATCTAGAAGTTTGGCGTCACAGGTCTCAACAAGGTCCTCAAAACTCACTTGCAGTGAAGTAGAAGTTTTTAAATTAAAAATGATGCCTAAAGGACTGGAAAAGGCTGATTTAACTCAGAAAAGTTACTTATTTTTGTAAGTAGCTGCCAGTTCTCTGCTGTGTAGTTAATGGACTTACTAAAAAGCCTTACTCTTCTGATCAGATGACATAAATAAATAACCTAAATATTTAGCTTGCTATTGGGTATGTTTTGTTTATCTTCTGAAGGCAGTTCCTCTGAAGCTAAATCATAAGCTTGAGCCATTAGAAATATTCCAGGATCCAGAATTGCTATTTCTATAAAACTGCAAAGCTGCTTCACTATTTTACAATCTTTATAATTGTAAGTGATTCACAAAGAAATTAAGGTCTATAGCTGTAGAACAGGTACTTAGAAATTTTGCATGCACAGATACAAATGTCCTTTCTTGATAAGCAGCACCAGTAGTCTGTTTCTCTTCTCAAATGTAATTCTGTACAAATTTAGTCCCTCATCATGCAATACCAATTTCAAAAAACAGGGAACAATCTGAGAATAACTAAATCCACTTGACCGAGCCAGGCAGAGTTTCTTTTATTTCCACTACTTTTTTCCTTCAAGTTAATTCTTACATCACTCTTGTGAGTGTGCTTTTCTAACCTGCAAAGCCAGTGGTCAAAATCAAGGTATGTTTGCAGAAACTGTAAATGATTTATGTCCTCATACAATAGTACCTGGGCAGGTTCCTTGGATGACACAAAGCAGTTCTGATTTAACTCCTCAGAACTGGTCCTCTTGTAAGTAAATCTTATGAAGAAAATTGCAGTCAGCATTTCCCTCAGAGTGAGTTAGATAAAAATAATTTTGATTTTTTTTTTTTTTAAGAGAAACAACTTCTTCTTGATGTAAAAGTTGGTGTCCCACAAGGAAATCAAATTTAATCAGAATTATGAGAGCATTCTATCTGTGGGAATATATTTTAGTATATATTTTAAGGTGCATAACAAGGTATACCTGAAGGGAAAGCTTTTTTTAATTTAATATAATTTGGGTGTGCATACATTTCTCTGCTGGTTTAAAGGAATGATATAGAGTTTTTTGTATTCTTTTCAAAGGTGATATTTCTTTCCTTTGGAGTTGTAATTCAAGATCCAAATTCCCAGTCTCTGAACTGTATATTTCTCCACATTTAAATCAGTTCACAACATTCCTATGAGGAAGATAAATATAACTGGCAGATTCTGTGTTGAGCAATGGCTCTAAAGACTGACATGCATAGTGCTTTCAAGAGCTACATCTACAGTAATAAATGAGACAAGGCCAGGCAAAACCTTGAGCTCTGTTCCATAGCATTTCATCATTAGCATTCTTGTGAAACAGTTTTGTTGACCTCATAGTCCTGCAGCCAATGCCCAGGCACCACTCAGCACGTCACCAAGGAAAGAAAATCCTCCCAGTAGACTCCATGGATGAGGCCAACCTGCCTTGGGGGAGAGGAGGGAGTTCAGTTGTCCAGGTACAGGCTGTTTCCTACCACTTGTTTCCGGTACTAGAAATGGGACAGACCCAGCTTATCTGACTGGCTTAGACATACCCATGTAGGGTCATTTACACAATGAGCTGAAGCTGAGACAGAACAAAATCAGTCTAAAATTTATGCCTCTTACGGGTGAACCATTAATGTCATTTTTAAAGAGAGAGAGAGAGGGAGAGAGAGGGAGAGAGAGAGAGAGAGAGAGAGTAATAGGTGTTTCCAAAGGACAGATCAAAGAACTTGCATCAAATGCTTCAGGACAGACAACATGAGGATTGTGTCATCTTTCTTATGTGAAGGGATGTGAGATTTAAATGCTCTGGAAATCCTGACAAAACAAGAGCTATAGCAACTGCCTTTTGTAATGAATTGAGAGGCATTTCTCTATCCATGGTCACAAAGTCACTGACAAGGAGATACGTTCCACTCACTGCCTACACACCCCAGAAGATTTATCAGAGTACGGATCATATCCCAAAGTGCAGCACCAACAGGCTTTAAAACATCCTGATGTCTTATTAATAAGTTAATTGAATTCTGCTGTAGCACTCTCAGTATTAATGCATCTATGCTTGTCATTGACTGATAGACAGAGATGAATATGGAGATATTTTAATAGCTTCTTACATGAACAGATGAACATCTATATCTAAATTATCATAAAAGGAGAAAAATTATTAGGGGAGTACAACGTAAATGAAGAGGAAGTTGATATGGTAACCACAGCAATCAAAGTTTGTTTTTCATGACGTCAGGGGAAAAATGTGGGTTGAGTTCAAGAGGACTGGAATCGTAAGCTACAATTTATGGCAGCAATTAGCCTTAAAATAATCTTACTGGGAGAGTGTACCACTGCCTTTGGCAGCTGAATATCAAAAAAAAAAAAAAAAAAAAAAAAAAAAAAGAAAAGAGAGAGAGAGAGGGGAAGGCTGAATGGCAGAGAAATGTACTGCCTTGTCTGCAGTAGGCTTTCTCCATTCTGCTATTTTTGTGGTTGGTTTTGAGTTGCCTTTGATCATTTTAAACATCTACTTGGATGTTCTCCAGTACACAAACTGTCAGATATTCCTGTGGGATATCTGTCTTGAGTCCATAAAAATGTGACTAAGCCAAAAGCAAGCTTTCATTGCTTGGGGACGGAATACACCAAAGCATAACCAAGACACTATGGCAGACAATCATAAAACTTCCTCTTTCTTATGCTGGTGAGTGATGGAGTAAGGGGGCAAGAATGAAGGATTGCAACCACAACATGGGTACTGACTAGTGCCCCCAGCCAAATAATAAATTATCATCCATCCCTACAAGAATAGTGCCAAGAAAGAAAAAAAAGCTTTCCCTAGACAATTCACCCATGTAACTTCAGAGAATAAATCAAGCCATCAATAACTTTATAGTCAAAGTGATTCAAGGTGCCTGAGGAACTCTTTACCTGCCCAAAGCACGTCTACACAGTGTAATGCAAGAACTAGATCAGGCTACTGAGTCAGAAGCAATATAGCTATGTGAAAAAAGACACATCACCCAGCAAGGGCATTACAGTAAGGTGTATGTACTGTTCCTGAAATTCAGACAAATAACTCAGGATCCCTGTCCCCCCTGATATTTAGACAAGCTAACTGGTTCTGTGCTACTACTTAGTGACCCTGTGCATCACTGCATCATGCTATGGAGCAGTGCCCTTAATAGTACTGAAAGCCAGTCTCCAGAACTGGATTCACCATCCACAAAGCTGGTTCATCCCTGGATTCCATGTTATTTTGGTCCATGTTGTCTCATGGTTCTTTTTTTTGTACCTAAAGATGTAAGCCTTGGCCTTTTTCTGGCCTTCCTCTGAGGAGAGCTACTGAGATCTGTTGCAATGACTATGAGAAATGAGGTAGTGGATCAGTAAAAGCTCAGACTCCACTTTCCTGTAAATTTAAATGTTTGAACAAAGAATATTTCAACATTTATAACAATTTCTTCCCACACTTTTGTATCATTGTGTTCAAGCATGTTATGGATCTTCACAAAAACCCTTCTTAACTACCTACTCGATAGTTGGACTTGATGATCTTAAGGGTCTCTTTCAACCTAAATCATAAAATCATAGAATCATTTAGGTTGGAAAAGACCTCTAAGATCTTCCATATGACTTGCAAAGCACTTTACTATGTTAGATTAATAAGGCCATTGTCTTCCATAGAAGACAGTTATCAGCAGATAATTTCCTGCAGAGGTTTGTTAAAACTGCATGTAAACTCAAGATGACCCCTATCTCCCTCCTGACTTCCTCATGTTTGGTGTGCAGGAATATAACATGGAAAATAAAGTCTGACTTTGTAAAATATTTTCATAGAGACCTAGGAGTCCATACACAAAGGTAAAAACTCCCTGGAACTGAACACTTAAATTACTCTTTTCCCCCTGCTCTACACTTTTCTCTACTGAGTTGATGAACAAAATGTGAGCCCTCCAGTGGCCAAAATAATATATTTACAATTATGTTTTTGATTCTGGTTTGCCCTTCAAATGCTGCAGCAGTGCAGACAGGTATTCCCCAATGCACTATAGCCATGGCTATGATCTGGGAACACAGCTGGCAGACTGATCTCCAGTGAATGCAGAAGTATTGGCAGGACCCGAATGCTCAGAAAGCACACAGGAACATCAAGAGTACTGGACACTGTAGCAAACAATTTCCATTGCATTTGTAAAGTACAAGTGCATTTGTAAAGAGGGAACAGCTTCTGGTCCTGTGTTCCAGGAGAAGAAAAAGGGATCCTCATCATAACACGAGACAACAGACAAGATCCTGGATGATCTCTCTCTCTAAAGCTCTTCCGTGTTTTCCCTCCAAAGGCATTGATTATCCACCATCCAAAATGTGCTCAGTGCTCACAGGATATAGAAAAGGATTTGCCTTTATCCCAGAGCATTACCATTCAAATTAGGCATTCACAGAGAAGAGCTGGCAGGAAAGAGGGATGGCAAATTAACAGATATGCCCACATAGTCACTCTGTGGGCTTTACAAGCTTGTTTCTCTGTGTCTTTCTTACGTGACAAATCCCCTTCCCTAGATTCACTCTGGACACCCATTCAGTGAGACCAAAAGGGTCCAAGAAGGAGGTTTTCTGGTATGGTTTTCAAAGCTCTGGCTTTCTGCTCCCAGTGAAAAGGCACCATTATTCCAGTGCCAGAAGACTGAGTAATAAAGACAAAGTTTCAGAAGCTGGAGGTCACACTTCACTGCTGTGGGGGTGGCAACGTGTGGCTGCATAATTTAGACAGAAGGGAGCTTTGCAGTGAGTGCACCTACTAATCCCAGCACATGGAAGGGGTCAGCCTCTGGTGAGGAAGCTGCAAGATTTATTTGTAGTTGCATCTCTGCTGTGCACTCAAAAGAATTTAGATGTAGGTGAATTAGAATGAAAACATAGGCTAATTATTATTATTAACACTACTTCTCAGGGTTAATGGCTGTAAGGTACTTTACAGAGACAATGTACTTTATGGAGACAAGACTGCAGAGGCTACAGGTTAAAAGACTGTCTTTTGATTCAGAGGTATTAACTTGCAATCCTTTTAAGGTTGTACTTTCATTACAGTTTCTACAGTCTTAACTCATTTTTTCATCAGTGCAATTATGGGGTAATTCAAACTATTTTTCTAAAGCAAAACCCAATTATATCTGATTAGAAAATTCCATGTTTTTCTTCTCTTTTTTTTTTCTTTTTTGTAAATGAAAACTCAGAAAATAATTAGCAATAAATCTAAAGATATAATATCTTTTTCAAAGCTTCATTACAAATGGAGGTGGCCATTTAATATGTCACTTTAGACATAATTAAAGCTGACAGTGTCTGTAGCACTACACCATAGTATCTGTAGATTTGCAAACATTACTATGGATTATGCCAGGTGAGAACAGCATCAAAATTATCTCTACCTTTTTTCATATTGAATATTCTGCATGTTAAAATGTTTCCATGGTCAGGACAAGAAACTAGAAGTCAGTGCTTGGGGTACCCGTGGCTCTGACAATGACTTAGCATGTCAGGTAGGACCATAGTAGGATCATGACCCAGGCACTCCGGTTCCCCGCATTTCCACACAAAGGGCCAACAATGGCAGCTCCAAGGATGCTCCAACAAGCTCCAAGAATAAGGTCCACCAAGCAAGCTCAGAGGCATACTTTATGCTTCTGAACAAGGTAAAGAAAGATGCATACATTCAGGAAGGTGGTTATTCCACTGTCTCTTCTTTCTGTGACTGTTCTGTAAGTATAAGGCTACAAATGGGACCCTGTGTCTTCTGTGGTAACAAGCATTTACTTCCACTTAAGCCAAAGAACCCTTTTAACACTTGCATGGTCCCATTCTTCTCTACAACTATGTGAAAGGAAGTTGTGGGGAGCTGGGGGATGGCCTCTTCTCATACAAAACTAGTGATACGACTAGAGGGAATGGCCTCAAGTTGCACCAAGAGAGGTTTAGGTGGGAAATTAGAAGACATTTCTTCTCAGAAAGAGCAGTCAGGCATTGGAACGGGTTGCCCAGGGAGGTGGTGGCATCACCATCCCTCGGGATGTTCAAGGAAAGGTTGGGCCTGGTGCTTAGGGACTTGGTTTAGTTGGGTGATATTGGTGGTAGGGGGCTGGTTGGACCAGATGATCTTGGAGGTCTTTTGCAACCTTAATGATTCTATAATTCACATGAGTGTGAACATAGCAAGCATGACTACAGCACAGTTGATGAATAAGCCCAGGGCTATCAAGCCCCTACACCTGAGTGACTGGATTCACCCCACCAGATTTATCAATCCAAAGTAATGCTACCTGAGCCTCATGCTGGTGCAGATATGCCCTGAGTAATGAACCAGGACCTGTCATGTCAGCCTCTGCAAAAACAGATTGAAGCATAGAGTCTGTCTCAGGCAAATTACAAAGTATAAGAGAAGGAAAGAAATGGAGCCAGATGCATCACTGCTGCGAAAGGTAAAAAAAAAAAAAAAAAACTCAGTAAACGGTTCAGTAAAAGAGCATCTTTTTTTTTTTTTCTTTTTTTAATATATATCCTTCACTGAAGAATCTTAATGGTCTTTGAGGATTTCCCAATGCATCATGTTAACAGCTATAATAGACACCTAAAATACCAGTATAATACTAATGGTATTTTAAATGCAATTTATTTCTATTCAACTACTCAAGGTACTCTGAACAATTCTTATTGAGCTCTTGAGGTCTGTCTATAAAAGGAGGAGCAGAGCATGGAAATTCCACTTCTTCAAAGAATTTCACTAAATCAGCAAAGACAAGTCTGATATCTCTGACATTATATTTTGCATCACTGGAAGTATATTGATGAGATCAAAATATTTCAATTTTTTCATATTTTAAAGTGTACCATAAAATATATGCATAATATTTGTAATAAATAATTTAGAATTTTATTAATGTTTAATATTATTAATGTAATATATTTTACAGTCTTATGTAATATATATAATTACGTATGATATACAATATTATTAATTATTAAACTTTATACAGTAACATGCAGAAGTTAAGAAGTGATTCCAAAACAAAAAGACAGCAAGTTTTCAGTGAAATAATATGTTTTAATATTGTGAAAATTTGTTTAGCATTTTTCCTAAAATATTTTTCTTTTGAAATTGACACTACATTATGAAGCATTTTCACACTGCTGAAACTCAATACTTTTATAGAGAAATAGTTTAATCAGTTTCTCTTTCCAAGTAATCCTACTTCCTGGCCCTATAATCAGAGCTCCTTGTCCTGATCTTGAATTTCAGGGGAGATGATGGTAATAAAACAGTGGGAATTTGTGGTTTCCATGGAATCTTAAGACATACATGCATCTATTCCAGTAAGTAGACAAACTACAGGCACAGGTGAAGCAAAAGATACTGCATGACTGGGCAATTTGCAAGGACTGGGAAGAGCAAGAATTTGACATGGAAGAAGGCTTTGCACCTTTCTCATGACTACCGTTAGGTTTAAAGGTACCGGCTCACAAGGTTACATTCATTTGCAGTTAGGTATTATGTTTTCTTTTGATTTTCCCTGAGCTGTTCTTACTGTGAATACAATCCTTTATTTTAATTATGGTATTACAAGACACAGACCCAATGAGTGGTAATGAGTCTTTGGCGTCTGAGGCCAGACTGAAAGGCAGGGCTGTGTGGTTCTTATTAAGACACTAAGTACTTGAGATTAAAAACTATATAATTTTCACTTGCAGAAAGTTAAAATTAATAAATGAAACATCAGAAGATTTCATTGCGGCTTATGTGTCTTTTAAATCTGGTGTCCAGATATCCAAAATGCAGGCTATCTGCAGGCTCTGCAACCTTGTCTAGGTGCTTCCAGTAGACAAGAGCTATCACAGCCCTCAGAAGAGACTGGAAGTACCACTTCAGCATTTTGGCCCACCAGACAGCCAGCACTGTCCCATTACAGGACAAGCCGGTGGTGTCTGGCCTGCCATGATAACCCATGTCAGGAAGAACTGGAGAACTGAGTTTCAAGATCCTGTTCCTCATTATGAGAAAAAAAGATAAGGAAACAAACAAACAAACAAAAAAAGAGGTGTTAAAGGCTTTGGGGGGAGAACTTTCAAATGAACAAACAAAAAAAAAACACAAAAAACTACCAAACTTGAATAATGAAAGGAAGTGATTTACCTTTCAAGAGATATTCTTCTTTGAGCTAATCCTGATAATGTTTAGGCATCTCTGCCTGTGCTGGTAATTTAAAATTTACAAGAATCTACTTTCTGGCTTAATTTTCTGCCCATTATTGCTGCCTCATTTCCAAAGCAACTGCATTTCAGCAGTCTCAGGCTGATCCCAGAATTTCTGCACAGCATAAGTGTAGCGTTGTTTAGAAGTACAATTCATTTTCAGGAAGCCAGTATACAACAACGTACTTCACCCCCTGAAGACACTAAAAAGATTTTACCTTCGTGAGTTTTGCTGGTGAACAGCAGCAATTGAAAAAAAAAAAAAAAAAAAAAAAAGGACAAAAATATCAAAAGAGGAAAGAGATTATGGAAGGACCTTTAATGTATTTAGTATGGAATTATATTAAATCCAAACAGAATTATTTCATTATTACCAGCTTTTATTGGAATATTCTCTTGGTAACAGGCTAATTTTAATGCAACTGCATATTAGAATTCAGACTAGGAACAAATTGGGGATTCTCTTGAATATATATATTCGCCAATAATTGCTACCTAGTAAAAAAAAAAAAAAAAAAGTGGATATAATTAAAATAGAGTATAATGAGTTTTGTAACTTCAGTGACTTTTGAAAGAACCTGAAACATTTAGTGTGCCTATAGGGACTGAAAGAGAAATGACTTTGTATTACGCTCTCTCGTAGCCCTTGAAGATTTAAGCCAAACATGATCTGTCAATCATTTTGCACACAGGGCTCTGAAAGGTCAGCTGCAAATACTGCACTTTCCTCCTGAAGCATCTCGATACTCAAGGCTGGGAACATTACTACGTATATAAAACCTGCAGCTTGCACTGCTTCTTAAAGTAGCATTTTGGTGGAACGATACGTGAGGGGATAAAAAAGCAATTGGCACAATTATCCCAACTGCCGCACAAACACACTGATGTGCAGTGCTGCAGAGTCTCACTACAAGTGCGAGTGTGCCACTTACAGAAAAAGAAACCTTGCATTATGAGTCTAGTGGCTGGATTGCTTTAATAGCTCATTTTTTCCCCTCCTTGCTTTCACCTTCTAACTGAAATTATTGCCTTATATAGTAAAGTTATTCCTTTCTGGTCCTTCTGAAGGGGGCAGATCTTTTCTACTCAGGAAATCATCAGAGCGCTTTCCAGCTCCTGGGGAGGATGTTAGGCTCCTACCCCCCCCCACCCCTTGGTCAGATAAAGGACTGGCCATAAAGGAATGCTTCCCACATGCAGTCACAAAAACTATCTTCTGGATACACTGCTGAGTTAAAGCCTCACACAGCTGATCAGGTCCTCCTCATCTTCAACTAGTACTGCTCTTTCTTCAGGCTCAGTTTGCCATAGTAATGTCTTGTTTTGGATCAGCAATGTGGTTTTGAAACAAATACCCTAATTTTCCCCTCATGCTGTTCATGAAGCTCACAGAGAAGATTTGGTGTAGGCAGTCTAGGTGCTTGAAGAAGAAACCAATCCAGAAATCCTTCAGGTGTACATCAGATGTTCCCTCACTCTCTGCCAGCAGCAATTTGTCAATCTGAACCAGCCATGGGCTCTTCACATCACATTCAATCCAGAAGACTAAAGCTTCCCCAATGTAAACCCCCTGGACTGCATGTACTGTAGATGGGACTGCATGGCTGTAGGTGTTGCAGCCTCAGCAGCTGGTTTCACCTACCAGTTGGCTCCCTAAGGAACAAAATTACTTGGTCAAGCAGACTTAGCCTCAGACAAGGGGAGGAGAGGAGTAAATGAATGAAAAACAAGAACCTACAAACAAAAGAGTGAATCAAATAATCTCACCATCATCTGAGCCAATTACATTTCCAAAGGAGAATCAATACAGAAAATACAAACCATGTTAGCTAGTTATGAGGAAACCTAATATGGGGAATAAAGACAAAGGGACTTCTCAAAAACAGGATTAGAACAAGCATGTGTTGCACTGCTTTGCATCTGCCCCACTTTCCTTTAATTATAGTATTTCCGTCATTCCAACTCCTCCTTATAGTAATCTTAGAGTCCTGATATATTTCTATTTCACCCTACCAACTCCAAGTTTTATTTCTTATGAGCTGTTTAAATGATTTTTTTTTTAGCTTCTTCTATATGAAAGGAGCACAGTGTGATAGAAACTGTCCAGAAAGACATAAGGGATTGAATCTCCAACAAGCTCTTAATTTTCTTCTGCTGCTGTGCAGTGCCCTCTCCCTGGTTATGATTAAAAGCCTTTGCAAATAGATGTTGGAGGCTCTGGAGACTCACCAAGGACACAATGGGTGAAATATGCCACTGCAAGAATGGTGAATGTTACCATTCAGGAGTACCCAAGCCTTCAGGGCAGATTATTGTCAAGCTAAAATTGGTTATCCTAGACTATCTTCCAGAGAATAATAGCATTACAGATCCAGAAGACATGCACCCCTGCAGCATGGCAAATGTGCAGAACGGCAGACAGTCCCATGAGCTGCAAGTGTTCAGAGATTCACTAAATCTGGGACCATCTTTGATATATGTAACATCAGAAGCTGACCCTGTGACTGAATGGTATAGTGGGAAACCTCTGGTGTTATTTTATTCTCTGTGAGGCCAGCTTGACTGATCCTCGCAACTTTAGATAGAACTGGTTGGATACAAATGAGGCGCCAAATGGAAACCCTAACTTTTTGAAAAAAAGCCTTAAAGTTAATATGTTGAATCAGAAACTTGCCTGACTATATTGACATGGTTTTAAGTGAAAAAAAATAATAATAGTAATTCTAAATTCCAGTTATCATCCCCTTTCCTCTCCGCCCCCCCCAAAAAAGAAAAGGTTAGAAAGAAAAACAAACAGAAAAAAACACTTTTTAAACAGCTGCTTAGATGCTCAGTCTCAGAACCTTGCCTGTGTTTTATATAGAAGAAATAAAAGAGTAAGACTGAAAATATTAAAAAGAAAAGAAAAAGGAAAACCACACAAGGCTCTTCCCCCACCCAATCAAACACAGAGAAAAGGAAGACAGGTGTCTATCTACTCTATTAGTACAGATTGCAACATGACTAAATACAGGAGTGCTGCTGGCAAGATGGCATCTAGGCAAATTGCCCAACAGATGGTACAACCTACTATTGAAGAAACTTTGTAAAGGATAACAAACTACAGGAGGAAGTGCAGACCTTTCTATATTTCAAGGCAGGCACTCTGCAGGGAGGTGGAACCCACTGAAATATGTGAGTTACATTTCACTTCTCAGATATACTTCAAATCATATAAAGTGCCAACCTCTGTGTTACAGAGGTGCAAAGAGCTCTCCAGGATGTGATGCTCAGGGTTTTAGGCATATCTGAGGTGAAAGAAGTATAAGACAACACACCTGTGATGTAGGTGATTAGGGAAAAGACAGACGAGGATTTGTTTTTCTTGTTTCTTTGTTGTTTTCTTCAACACAAAAGGACAAATCTGCTTCCCTTTCTCATAGGAAAAAAAAAAAGAAAAAAAAAGATGAGAAATTTAAATTCTGGATAGGATTCTCATCTGTAAACCCTGTAAACTAAAGAAATTCCACAGAGATTAATGAAACTGTGTTGATTTCTGCCAGTTGAAACCCCTTTCCACTCAAAATTGAATTAATAAAAAATAAAAATAAAAAACAAAAAGAAAGAAAGAAAGAAAAAGAAAGAAAATGTTTGATTATTCAGTATTGTTTTTCTTTTCATAGAACTGTCTGGATTATCCTTACAAGAACCGTGAACTGTGGGCCTCTAATTACTCTCATTCATTTTATACAGTAACTATAGGTACGAAAAAAAATCTTGTTCTCCTCCTTTTTTTTTTTTTTTTCCTTCTCTAACCATTGTATATAAGGCAAAACAAATAATTTAAATTTATTACACAAAAAAAAAAAATCACTTCTTTGTGAAAATGACTATTTACACTGTAAAATGAGTGAAAGAACCTGCCAACCCTGAGTACATTAGTACTGTAGCCAGCCAAACCTAATGATGCAAAAACAAAAAGTACCAAATACAAGAAATGCAACTCAAGTCACAATGTAATATTATAATATAAGCAATAGCAGTCTGGCACAAAGTGCTTTATTGCTGTTGGCAAAGAGTTCTTTGAGTATGTGCGCTTGTTCCTCCAAAAGAAAAAAAAAATAAAATGCAGTGGATGAGAAATCATAGTTGCTTCATTTATTCTCTGGTTATATACTCAGAAAGCTCTGTTATTGATTCAAACAGTCTATTCTCAAATCTTTTCCTCAGGAAAGCACTCATTACTCACCTAACTATTCTCTCTGAAGCAAATTCTATTCTGAGCAATATCCAAGTAGGACAAAGTAGAAGTAAATTTTAGAAGTCTGTATATCCCAGTTTTGTTCCACAGACTGCAGTGGTGCCTCTTATGAGCTTGACCTATGATTTCTACGTGTTTAATTTAAAGTGCGATATATATATATAAACTGTGTAAACTCTGATTTCATATGTGTTTATATAATATACATGTAATGAATGTCTGCCAACAAACTTGCATTAACCAACATGAATGGCTCTGACTCTCCCCTCACTCACTGAAGTTTACAACACTTGCTCCACTGGACTGAATGCTCATCTAAGATGCCTCATCCGAATGTTATTAAAGCACTCTAGCCCTTAGCTTTCATTGAGCACTTGATCAGTTTCCACCAGAAGAGCAGAGGACAAGAAGGACAAAGCCCCCAGACTGCAACACATGTACACATGGCCTGAATGAAGTGGTTCCACCAGTTCCTTCACCCTGCTAAGTAATTAAAGGTATTTATTCCCTTTTCTGAAGTGCACCTGGATTTCTCTCAGAAGGAAAAAGTATTTGGTCCTACAGGCAATTCCAGAAACATTTTTATACACATATATTTTCTGTTTTAATATAGTCAAGGCTTCAGCAGGAGGCTGAGATATATCTTATAACAATTTATGCTGCGTTTTAGCTACTATTTAAACACAAATATTTCCTTCTAAATTATCAGAACATTAAGTAAGGTGAGCACAACTCAGCAAATATCACAAAAGCCCATCGAAATCTATGGAAAAACTTCCACTACATGTAATATGTTGTGAATCTGTCATTCTACCCAAACTAAAACAAACAACTTGGCAATCATGCTCATATATGATTCTAACCGGAAAAAAAAAAAAAAAAAAAAAGTCTCTGGCCTTACAGTGTGTGGATTCAAGGATATATTTATCACCCCTCAGAACCTCAGAGCTTGAGGTTATCGTATCAGAACATATTAAACAAATCTTTTTTTTTTTAACCCTACGGCCTACATTAGTCATTCAGGCAGCATTTAACCCGTGGGAAGGTATGTTCAGCCATGCCAAGCCAACGTCTCAATCCCAGGCATTACACCACCTTTCTCTACCTGTTCCCACATCTAGGTGTCTAGCTGTCAAGCACCAGCTGCAGAGGGCAGTGGAAGAAGGTGGCATGCCTAGGTCTCATCCCAATGAAAGGTGAAGATTCAGTGTTCATGTGTAGCTGAACCTTGTTTAGACATAACTTGTACTAAGAGCAAGATTAGCAAAGGAAGTAAGATTTGTTGTCTCTAGTTACATTCAGTGATTATTTTGGTTTAGTTAAGCCTTTCAAGGAACCATGTTCCATACAGGTTGCACCACTTGACATATGGGTTTGCATTAAGGCTCATCTGCAGTGTGTCAGGATTTAGTAGCATTCCACCCTTACACAATGCAGTAAAAGCAATGTATGAGCATATCAGTGAGGAGTTCACTGTAAATTCAGATAGTAAGGAGTAATGCTTTTACTGCTTGCTTGAGCAAACCACAGATTCTGCTTTAATTCCCTCGCGCTGCTCATAGCCGCTCAGAGCAACATATTGGCTATCCGATATTTAACAGAGATATACCCCATCTCTTCTCCTCCCATTCTGCAAAGTTCAAAGAAGAATTTGTATATACAATTCAGCCTATTCACTATTCTAGAAAGGCAACTAATAAGACCCACAAATAAAGAACAAGATCAATCCCCTCCACCCCCCCCCCCAAAAAAAAAAGAAAAAAAAAAAGAAAAAAAAAAAAGAAAGAGAGAAAGAAAAAAAAAAGGGCAAGAACTAAGCCTTGGGAAATAAGAAAGTCTGGATCACTGCTAGTGAGAACAGTTTGTGAGACACCCAAAGAGAAGTTAATCCAGGATTGTGGTTGATGTTTCATGTCAGTTCTGACAGTAGCAACACTTGTTCTTGTACACGTTGACAGCTGAAGATGAGTGGCTAAAAAGGAGACATTTTCTAGACTCAGCTCTGAAAGCACTGCTACTTAAGTCAGTTGAGACAAGTGACTGGGACTTAATTCAGTAATTTCAAACGTGAGTTAGGTTCAGCATTCAACAAATTGATTCCCATTTTTTTCTTCCTGACACCTAACAGTCAAAGATAATCTTTGCAAGCCATCTGGCCAAGTCATAATCCACTTTTGTTTGATTTGACAGATCGATGAGTGAACACTACACAGCAAGAGGTATACAAGCTAATGAACATGCTCAAAGGCCTGTTTTTTTAATGTACTTCGAACAAAGCACAAAAAAATATATAAGCCAGTCTGAAATGATTTACTGTCATGGATCTCTATATCCATAAATTGGTAAACACTTTTATTATTATTCCTAATTTGTTTTCCATGCACTTTCAAATGCACGAAAGACAAATCCAGATGCTCACAGAAAGATACAATACCTGCTCCCAAGTTTTAGTCAGTTCCATTCTCTCATCCATATTCTTTAGAATATTTTTGCCAAATATTTTCTTATTTCTAGATGGATTCTGTGGCCAAAGTACTATTTGTAAATCACATTAATCATATACAGAGACAGGACATCAGCCTTGAGAGCTAGAGCCAAGGTTGTGCCATTTATGGTCATGAAAGACATACAGCTGCTTCTTTAAGACGTGACATAAAACCAAGGTCCTGCCTTTTACCATCAGTAAAGAAGAATAGCTTGGCAGTGAAGGAACAGCTGCAGTTGGCATACCATTAATTGTAAACTGAATAATTGCATTCTTCTTCCATATGATACACTGTCCCTCTAGATACATCCCTCTTCATACATTGTTCTCTTCTGTGACAATGCTGCCAAATATTTTAAAATCAGGTTGCCCAATTGCACTGACTATTCACTGTATTAGATTTTCTGGGCTCAATTTTGAAGAGGCATTTTCAGGTAGAGGTGAGCAAGAAAGAAATTTGTCAGCACATCGAACTCAAGCAAGCAGAGCAAAAAGTTTAAGCAGTGCTGACACTATAGTCTTCTAAGTTCAGCCCCCCCAAAAAATGTAATGTCCCTGAAGACACCACTGCTTAAAGATTTTCTGTTAAACCAAGTGATAAGGCTGTGCCCATGCTTTACTTCATGTCTTTGTTTGTTTGTTTGTTTGTTTTGGTTCATTAGGTATGTCAATACCATCAATGTAGAGCATAGGACAGTTCAAATGATCTGCCTGCCATGACTGTGTCCAAACTGCTGTACTTGACACACAAAGAAGTTTAACTCACTTCTGCTCCACAAATCTACACTTTTTTCTGCATAAACATGGGAGTAAGATGAAGTTTAAGATATATTTGAGTTTCAACCTCATAGGGAGTTGGAAAGTGGATGGGCCATGGGTCCTGACCCAGAAAGTGGAAAGTTCTCCATGTTCTGATGGCAAAGTTATAGATCAGGAACTCAAAGGCGGCAACATCTTCTTCCATCCAAGGACTGCGGGAGGGTATTCTGCCACGCCTAACCACTCACTTGTCGACACATCACTTATACTTCCAGGAGAGAAGCAAAATGGTTTGGGATGCCGCATCCTCTGTTTGCAGCAGATGACTCACATCTCATTTTCTACATTGTACAATAGTCAGACAATGTGATGTTTCCTAGAGCGCTATTGTTCTGGGCAGCTAGGTTGAGAGTTTAATTCAACTGGAGCCTTTTCAATGTTGATTAAAGGAAGAGAGTACGACATTTTACAACCACTCTGGAAGGGAGCTGCACAAGCTTTGGGAAAGAGACGTGTGGGTGATCTGCTCCAATTACTATCAGAGCTCTGAAAATCACTTATGCTATTGATGTGAAACAACCCAAATATGGAGCAAAAATATCTCAGATTTTGTGAGAGACATTTCCAAGATGTTTACTTGTTGTTAAGCTTATTTTGATAGATATACGGTTTTTGCTGGTACCTAGAGGAAAATGAGATGAGTTAATTTTTAAAACCACAGAAATTAATAAACACATCTACTAGAGAAATTATTTCTCAAGTTCTGACTAAAAATATTTGTTTTCATAGCTGTTTTGTTAAACAGCCATTGCCTTACACCCATGAGGTGGCAGAGTTCCAGTAGCTCTAGAAATTTAATAAACTTTTCAATAGATGCATGATGGGAGAGACACAAAAACCTAGAATTGTAATGAAGGACTGTTGGAATAAAGGTGTCAGGATAATAATATATCCATACAGACATGTATGCAGGCACAGGCATATCTATAGGTCTCAAACTAGTTCCATTAAAACAGGAGAGTACTTCCTGTGCTAAATTAGCCCTCTTTATATTGCAGAGAGGTTTGGGATATTTCAGCCTGGAACAAGTTCAGAGGAAAGGGGCACATGAGAAAAACTAGAGAAAAAATATAAAGATTATTTAACAATGCAAAGAGTTTGAAACAACATCTTAATATTAACTTTGGAACTGATACCAAGGCATTTTTAACGCAAAGGTGAGATGTAAAATATTATTACTATAAAACATATGAATTTTAAATAGGATGGAAAATTAACAGCTCATTTAATGTATAATAATACTAAAAGAAGCAGTTACTCATCTCCTCTGGGATTGTATCATTGACCAAAGTTATTGCTTACTACCTGCAACACAACATAGTGTAAAAGATCTGTCCTCTCTGCCTGGTATTTTATGGTCAGGGAACAGCCACACTGGGACTTCCAACAGCAAATCAATTGACATGGGCAGACAGAAAGAAATTTCCTTAAAAAGGGGGGGGCAGATAAAATGGCTCTACCATTTTGTACCCATCATTCATCATTAATGACTGATGGCCCTTTAACCTGGGTATCTAGAGGCCTACAGGAGAGTTAAGTAACTGCTTTAACACACAGGGCAGGTTAAACCTTGTAGGAAATAAAAGCAAACTTATAAAATTATATTTAATCACTACCAGGAATTCTTCACATGAGGAAATGCTCCTGGGTTGCATCTAGTCAGGAAATCACATCATCATGTTATTCATAGGAGTCTAAAAACATGAATAACTCTTTTCAATGATCCTAATTATTCCCACAGGAACTAAAGGTCAGTAACTAAGTAGAAAGTGTTGATAAAAGAAGCATTAGTTACTGGCAGAACATATTTTACTAGCAGTTAGCAGATAATGGACAACTACTTACACTCCACTGTAATACTTTGGTATAAATATGCTCTTTTTTAAAGATAAATAATGGGAATCTTTCATTTATATGGTGGGTTTCATCCTTAAGCTTCTGTGAGTGTTTTACACATTCTTCTAATAGATTTAAAAATATAGATCTGGACCAATGACCTCTGAGGATTTTTTTTCCTGTGGTCACCCAATTAGTCACTACTGCAGGACTTAATAAATAAAGCAGTGACATATCTATATCTCTGGAGAGAAATGCATAACTCTGAGCAAAGTCGCTTACAGCAACAATTTCCAGTAGCAGGAGATGAGAAATTAAACAACTGTCTTGCATTTAAATTATCAGTGGTACATATTTAAAGAAGGCAAAATACTACAACAGCAGCTGGAATGTACCTCTGGCAACTGTCTTTATATGGAACAGACCAAAGGACTTTAACAGTCACAAAGAACTGATAACCTACTGTTGTTCTCCATGAGGAAACACCACAGCTTTCTTAATACCAGGTCAAAGCTTCAGCTTTCTATTAACTTGGGTTCTGGGATAATTTCTTATTAAGTTACATACGCAAGTACCATTTACCCCTTGTCTGTTTCTCACAAGAAGTTTTAGTGGTTGAAGCAGTGAAATCCATAGATGTTCTACAATGTTGGTTTGTGAAATCAAACCTGAGATGATTTCATTATTGAGGTTTTGCACTGCGCAAATGGTTGTTGAACACAGGAAACAGAAGAGATTATTGTAATATTTAACATAGACTGTTCTGAATTTGTTTGTTTATTTATTTTGCACTTAGGTGCTCCTAAAATCCTCTATGTATCTGGAGCTTATGGAACAGATTATAAGAAGCATGTAGGACTCTCAGGGAAAATTTAGTCACATTCAGGAGAAACTGCAGAAAGGCTCTACCTGTACTGCCGAGGCACCTCAGCAGTGAAAACTTTCTCTAAACTCATAGAGTTTAATCCTTAGACACCCACAGAAGATTCACTGTTTTTCATAAACTGACCACCTAAACACTTCAAGCCAAACAGAACCCAAAATCCATGAATCTTCGGCTCCAGGTCCCTCTCACAATTAAATATGCTGGGCATGGTCAGAGCATAACCAATCTTTGTTGTTGTGTTCAAGTAATTTTAAAATGCTATTGAAACCACTGATCTCAAAAGTCAGACATGTAAGATGTGTCAGTCTGAAAGAGTTTAGAAATATCAGCCTCATCAAGGAGAAAATCCCATTCATTCTGGTATGGGTTTTCTGACTAAGTATCTCACTCTTGTTGGAGTCCTTCCTGGAGGCAGAAACAAAATATTCGGGGATCCATCAAGCTGGACACACCATGTAGCTGATCCTAAAATCTAGTTTTTGAGTTGCCCAGCTAGGAAATTAATTATACTGCTCCCTTGCATACTTTTGCTTTACATCAAGACTGTTAGCATGGTGAGTGTGTGGCACCTAGAAACTGAAAACTTCAAAGTCTTAGACGGTAAATCAGGTGGATTATACAAACTATGAAAAAGCTATACAGGACTAAACTGATGTGTTAGGCTCTACCTAAATATGACTTCTGCCTTCCTAAATACACATTTTTCTGTTCATGTTTTTAAAGAAAACAACATTTCTCTTTTAATCTAGGATCTCTTCTCAGTCAGGCTCTTCCAGTGAGAACAGGCAGCTGCAGTACTGTAGATTTTAGGTTTTGCCACAGCTGCCAAGTTCCCTGAAACCCCTAATGCTGTTCAGTTCAGTTCAGCCCAATAATCACACCATTGCTGAGTACCCATATTAAAACACAATATTTTCACTAAAATGCGTCATTATTTAAAAATAAAAATTAAAATTAAAAAAAATCTGGTTTCAGATCTTTTCCTTCCTTAGCTAGTAGCAAGACAGCAAAAAGTCACTCTGTGCTACTCTTAAATATCACAAAATTTACCTGTATTTCAGAAAACCGTGTAATATTCATGGCCAGATATGCATACATATGCATCTCACAGAGAATATAGCATATGAAGAGCATAAATGTTGATGACTCTTCCAAGAGAAAGATCTTGCATGACCTGAATCCCTCCAGGCTGACTTTTTATTCCGTTACTATGAGAAGACATAACATGCAGTTTGAAGAGCCTTTTACATGGATCTGGAAGGAGAGAAGTAGATGCCAAAAGGAGTTGGTGATGAGTTGGATGGAGTGATTTAGCCCCAGTCCCTGAGTAACCTCACACTCTCGTGTAGTTTTAATTTTTATCTCATTGCTGATAACCCTGTAACCACTCTCCATTCTGGCTCCTTCTGTATTTCCTTCTCACATGTATTAGCAACATCTCCCTTCACACATCTCAACGTTATCTAATTTTAACACAAGAAAAATAAAGAAAACAAACAGAAATATCCACAACAGTTTATGGTCTTCTATCATTCTGTATTTTAGATAATATTTTAGCTTTTATTTATACTGGTCACTAATTTCCCTTTACCTTTTCCACTTTACACAGTCTGTGGCTTCTTTCTTTCCTGAAAATGTAATTGTCTTTCTACCCTGTGAACTGTACCATGTTCCTCAACAAACATTACAACCTCTACTTGATCCTGTAAATATAACTGATTCTCCATCTTCGCCCACAGCTAGGAAAATTCTTTGTTGCAGGCAACTCCCTGACTGCACATAGTCTTCTATAATGTGATACAGACCGTAACCTCATATAGGTAAAATGAAATATACCCCTCGTATTAAATATCCAGTCAGGGGAACATTATTTGAAAACATTGATGACTAAAATAAGGCTAAATGATTCTATGATTCTAAACTTTAAGATGGTTCAGAGATTTTCTCCTTATGGATGTGCACCTATCCATCATTTCAAAACCTTAAGATATTGCATAAGGATCTATTGTTCATTGTTTTTAGAAGAAAAGGAAATGTAACAGGTATTGGAGAAAGTTTAAAATGAAATGAAAACTCTAGTTTTAAAGAGAAATATATTATAATCCTATTTATTATACCCTTGTTCTTCAACTGCAAAAGATACTGACACACTCAGTTCACTGTTCAGCTCATCTTCCTGACAAGGTTAGCACATAAAAGCTAAGGCACTCTGGATGAGCCCTTCAGTGGTTATAAATCAGTGCCATCTCTTAGGCAAATGGCAAACATGGTCATGTTTCCTCAGTGTTACCCCAGTAGATGTGACCTTTGGGTCTGTGATTGTTCTGAATTGGCAGATAAATGCAGCCATTGGGAAGACTGGGCTCTGTGATGGATTTTGGCTTCTCTGTAGATAATGGGAGGGGTTTTGTCATTTGCAATCTGAGAAGCATTACTGACTATTTTTGCTTTTCTTTCCCTCTCTAGTGGTATTGAAAACAGTTTGCCAGGAACTGGTTCGGATGTTATGCAGCCCTGTGAATTCAGAGACATTTGAGCCAGAGATGGAGCGGCTACACAAGAGTATGCCAAACTGCCTCTTTTTACACTGAACAGCATCACATCATTGCTCCTGCATGCAAATGCCATATTGCCAATGGCTGTGACAGCTCAGATGAGTCCTTGATGAAATAACTTCTGCTTGTTGTGTGATGCAGGCTGGCCCAGGAGACCCTGTGAGAGCCAAGTTGCAAGCAACTGCTTGAACAGTTGATGGGCTGGACAGTACTAACTTGCCATAACAGATGACAGCTTGCATCTGCTTTCTCTGTGAAACAGCACCTCCTATTGAGCTAGGAACTCATCAAGAAATGACAATTCTATCCAGAACGTGCCTTTTGAGTTCAGAATTTGTCATGAACCTGAATTCACACAAACTCACTTCTGAGAGGTTGAATGAATTAGCAGTGAAGGACACCATCTTCTCTGAGCATGTTTTGTCTTCTATCACAGCTCTTACTTGGTACTCAACATTGCATGTGATTAGCACGCTTAAAGACAAGTTTATAAAAGGAAAGCCAGAATTTTTCTGCAAAAGGCAGTTTCTACAAGTCAGGATGTGTCTGCTTGGTTCTCAGTGTCAGTGCTGAAGAACCTGAATGACAAATCTGACTAGGATGCAAAAGGATCAAGAGAGGTGGTCCAAGGGAAAATAAATTAAAATTAGGACAATCTGGGAAGCTTTTACTAGAAAAAAGAAGCAAGCTTGCTGGTCATGAGAATTGCAGCTGGGAACCAGAGAGAGAACTAGGGGTGAAGCTCTGTATATCTCATTAAAATAACATTCAGAATAATGCTTAACATAATCTGCAGCATAATCTCCTTTATTGCTCCAATGAAAGGTTGGAATTTGCTTATATATGCTAAACATACATGGAAACAGGCAGGAAAAATGAACATAAATTAATAATTACATGATGCAATATGCATGACAAAGTACTCAGAGGCTCATTTATAATGGAACATGTGCAAAAATAAGCTATAGCAAAAATAACCAGGAGTGGTCGCACAATATAATCTTACTGATATGTTTAAACAAATTTGTATTGAAGTAATAATAAACACATGCATTGAACTATTATGGAATTCAGGACTGGAGTCTCAAGTCCAGAAATCACAATTTCACATCATTACCTTTTTAGGAGAACGTTATGCCAAGTCACTGGTAAAATGTTTTCCTTAGTAAGTATCTTAATATTGCCCTGGAAGAGCTAGTGGTTGCAAATCAGTGTTACAAATATGTTTGTTCTCCTTCATCAGTGATGCAAATCACCTATTTTTTCCCAGTAACTGCAAAAGCATTTGTCACTGCCATAAAAATAAAATAAAAAGGTGTCAAGGTGTCTAAAAACTTAAGTGGTGCATATGTATTAACTGTAGATTTAAAAGGAACAAGAGGGCAAACGAGAGAACACATAACCTAGACCTTAAAAGACTTTTTGTTTGTTTGTTTTGTTTTTACTTTTACGATAAGTATTCTCTTCTGAAAGTTCATACAGGCACACACTGGAAAACCTCCCTAGTAAATCTGTTTCTATTTTTTAGCCTGCTCATGTGACACAGGATCCATCTCCCCGTATCTGCTGTCAGAGGAAGATGAAGTTTCATTCCGGGCAGCTATGCAGCTCCTACAGCTCCACCACTCTCATCTCCTAACATCTAAAGACCAACAAAAAGAAATATTCAGATTGCAAAAGCCTTCATGAACTGAGCATGGTACTTACATAGTCTTCACTCTCCCTAGTTGTCACGTCTCCTCCCACAGCTCTCCTGTTCCATCAGATCCAATGTGTGGTAAGGGAGGTCCCATACTGAAAGGCAAACCACATCCTCCAAGTATCATCACACATCCTCTACTGCAACTTACTTCAACAAGACTCATCATGGGATCAAAAATGGGACATACATCTTCCACTTAGTGATGCTCCTTTCTTGTGTCAGAGTCTGGAGAAATCCAAATACTCTTTTCAAAAATTAATTTAAAAATACTTTTGGAAATTACTACTCAAGTGATTCAATGTCATGCTCACCCTGCTGTGCTCACAGGTATGGATATACACCTCAGCTACATCCCTTTTGCATTTCATGATGAAATCTAGTGTATGCTGTTATCTCATCCCTTCAACCACGTCTACTGCTGTATCAACAGAGCATCTTGTTATTTTAGGAATTTATAGCCTGTCAATAAATATTTTAATGTTAAAAGTTCAAAGATGTGGTATAGAAGGTGGTAGTAGTGAGTAGCATGGTTTTCTCTGAACAAATGTTGATGGAAACAGTCAAATAAAAATTTTAGGACATGACAATGCTTCCACAAAAGTCACTGTAAAGCTACTAAGCATTTTGCTTTGACAAAAGTTTGACTACAAGTATAAATGAATTTCTATATAAGGATTTGGAAGTCTCTTTTTTCATTATACATCTCCATACAGAAACTCCAAGCTCCACTTTGCTTACAATTCAAGGTGCTTATTACTGTAAAACAACACAGTCTAGCTGAATTTGGGTTTATTATATTTTATTAAATCAAGACAGTGTAGATGAGCTATAACATTTACAAATCAACTTTTAACTCTGACTACAAGATATAATTTGCAATCATTTCCTAACGTTTAGCCCACATTTATGAAAGTATTCTTCTCAGTGTGAGCACAACTCTTGCATTAACATTAATATGAATTATATACAGGAATGAAGAAAGAATAAACAATGAAGAAAGTTTATTCTGTAGCAGGTTGTCATGGTTTTGCCTGGAATAGAGTTACTTTCCTTCCTAGTAGTTGGCATGGTGCTGCGTTTTGGATTTTTGTTGACGATAGCGGTGACAACATATTGATGTTTAGTTGTTGCAGAGCGGTGCTCACACAGAGCCAAGGACTGCTCAGCTCCTGGTGCTGCCCTGCCAGCGAGGGACCTGGGGGTGCACAAGGAGCTAGGAGGGGACCCAGGCAGGAGCTGACCCAGACTGGCCAAAGGGATGTCCCACATCATGTGGCATCATGCTCAGCAATAAAATTTGGAGTAAAGAAGGAGGATGGAGGGAGACATTTGGAGTGATGGTATTTGCCTCCCCAAGGAACCATTACATATGATGAGCCCTGCTTTCCTGGAGGTGGCTGAACACCTGCCTGTTGATGGGAAGCAGTGAATGAGTTCCTTGGTTTGCTGGGCTTGTGTGTGTGGCTTTTGTTTTACTTAGTAAACTGTCTGTATCTCAGCCCATGAGTTCTTGCACTTTTCCCTTTCAGGTTCTCTCCCCCTTTCCACCTGGGGAGAGTGAGCAAGTAAGTGGCTGTGTGGTGTTGAGTTGCCTGCGGGGTTAAACCACAACACTGCCTTACTTTACAGGTTTCAGTAGTGCCAAAGAAGCTGCTGGATCAATATTCCATTGTAAAATAAGGATATGTAGGCTCCTAAGTAGTAGAAGATATTAGAAATGGAGTGGCCCATGGCTTTTGTATCTAAGTCATTAGATGGAATTAAAGGCCACAGCGGTTTTTACCAATAGTGACCAGAATTCAGCCGTCTACTGGCCATTTAATGTGCAAAAATAATGATGCTCTTAGTTCTGTTCTAAGCAAATGTTACCACAGGTTTTTTTTTTGTTGTTGGTGGTTTTTTGTTTGTTTGTTTTGTTGTTTTGTTTTTGTTTTTGTTTTAAATGAAAAAAGAAAAAAATCTTGATTCTGCTATATAGATTATTTAAAGTACTCCTCAGAGCCAGCTAATGTAAAAATCCATTACCAAAGCAAGCTCACAAAATAGACATGGAAAATTTTAGCAAGAATGATCTGTGAAGTTATTGATTTATTTTTTTCTTTTCAGGTAAACTAGAATATATCTAATGAAACTGCTAG
Organism: Cygnus atratus; assembly: GCF_013377495.2. Taxonomy (NCBI): domain Eukaryota; kingdom Metazoa; phylum Chordata; class Aves; order Anseriformes; family Anatidae; genus Cygnus; species Cygnus atratus. Next base: position 198,914,225 of record NC_066362.1, on the reverse strand, counting down.
TGCTTTTTTAGCACAAAGTTAAAGAAAAATGGTACATTTGAATTCTGTGAAAAGGCAGCCGGTATCAAATCACAGATGTTATACCTGGCATGGAGGTGTTGGATTTCAGAAATAACAATCATATAATGCAATATACATTACACAAATACTTATCAATCATTCAAACAAGAAAATAAATAAAGTGAGCAAGGATTTATATGTGTAAGACCTACACAAGTACAGCACAGGCTCCTTAAAGTCAAATGTCAGTCCGGCACACTCAAGGGAGTGCAATACCTCATGAGCAGATACAAGGGTGCATGACCACTTTACCCAGTGGATGAGACAGAGCAATGTATTCTCCTGTGGATCAGCTGACAGCCCAGTCTGATAGACAGCAGTGCTTGCCTCAACATTCATCACATAAGATGAGTATTGAAAGGGTCCTAGAGAGTGCACAAGGGATGGAGCCAGGTGATCCCCAGTGGTGCCCAGTGCCAGGACAAGAGGCAATGGGCACAAACTGGGACACAGGAGGTTCCCTCTGACCACCAGGCAGCACCTGTGCTGTGTGGGTGATGGAAAGCTGGCACAGGTTGCCCCAGGCTGTGGGGATCTCCTCTCCTTGGAGACCTTCCAAAGCCACCAGGGCTTGGTCCTGGGCAGCCTGATTTGGGTGTCCCTGCTTGAGCAGGGGTCAGACCAGATGGACCCGGAGGTCCCTTCCCACCTCAACCATTCTGTGATTCCGTGAAAACTTTACAGTCTGTTCCTGTGTGATTCAGTATGCCTTTAGAGAGAAGATATTACCAATGCAGATAAACACAAACCTCTAAGTGCCTGATTATATGAAGTGATAAATACACCCACAGTTCCTGTGATGCAAAAGACTGAATGCTCTAGGATTTATTCAGGCAAAACATGGAATTTAATGAACAGAACTTATCAGTATGAAAGTCTTACATGTTATAACCATTGCTAGCATCATGCATCCAGAAAAACATTTTACATGAATGCTTAGAAACACAATATTTAAGAAGAAGGCCATTTTTCACTTTTGCTTCTGAATTGCCTTCTTTCTTTCCTTCTCTCTTTGTAATAGGTCTTGTGAGATCAGCCCTTCTACAACCGAATCCACACAGATTCCTGGCAATTTTTAATACAGCAGAGGTACCGTAATTTCATGCCTCTTCAAACACACAGTGAGAGCAATCAAGGGAAAAAGAAATTAAAAACTAATTCTGCTATTTATTCTCCTCATTTATTTTATCAGTCATCCCACTGTCACACTGAATAATAATCCACAAGACTTGATACACACACTTAGCACAGGGCAGACGTCTTTGTGGGATTCCAGAGAAAACTGCAAACCCAAGGCAAGCACTGATACTGAAGGGAAGACTGGATTAATCACAGCAAACATGATGCCAGTATTAACATTTCTGTTCACTGAGCTATCCAGGCAGGCTAAGTATAAAACAAGTTTACCTAACTAAACACATCAATACAGGGTGGGAGGGGGAAAGGCTTCAGAGCAGTTTACTACCACAGACAGCTGCTGGTATGTGCTAGGTAAAGTAGACAGCATGTCTACAATGAGGTATAAAATTACAACAGAAGTATTGTGACAGACTACAGATAATTATTGCTTATAATGTCTGGCTGCAATTATACGATTCTGTACCATTTCACATTTAGTAGCTTAGTGCTGGAATTAAGAGGCTATGATGACTGTTTAGAGGAATTCCATTTAAGTCTCAATCACTTTGTGGGATGGATTCAGAATGCCTAAGACAAAATGCAAGATCAAAGTTTAACCATCCTTTAGTTTTCAGTTGAGAGCTGTTATTGCTGGGGAAACCGCCCAAGCAATTTTAGCGAATCTTAAAAGCCTGAAGGGGGTTTTGTTTTCCCTTTTTTTTTTTTTTTTTTTTTTTAATCATTTATGAAAAGGGTGAAGTCAGTGGGGTTAGCTATGGTTGTACAGAAATTTGGGTGTTAAGTGGTGCCTGGATGTGCAGTTAAGCCACAGCTGCATTTCATGTGATGAATTTCTTTAAGAGAATCAATCCCACTCCTGCATCTTCTGATGAGAAGTGCATGGTTGGTTCCGGTAGGATCATTTAGTCTGGTGTAACAACAGAAGAACTGCAAGTGGACAAAACAGAAAGGCTAAAGCAATGGAGTGGAATGTCCCTAGCTGTGAAGGACTAGAATTACAAAGGTATTCAGGTCCCTTAGGACACAGGAAGGCATCTGCTGAGACTTTCATAAGTTTCCATCTTCTCCAATGCCTTTTAGAATGAAAATTACACAACTAGAAGCTTTTGAAAACCTCTCAAGGTATCTAGCTGCTTTTATATAATAGACTAATTGCCTTCACAAACGTGGTCCTTGGACACTTTGTTCCTACAACGTGGTAAGATTTTCTAAACCCATTTTTGTATCATTTTCTGTACAAAGTTCTGAGATACCATTTAGGAAATTGATTTAGGCAAGAGACTGACTGAAGCAAATCTTTTCTCCTCTGCACTGAAAGAGAGCAGATATCATTCTTATTATTATTTACCATGCCTCTGAGCGCAGTATTTCTTGAACCATTCTACAAAAGCATGCCTGTCTATGCCATTTAGGAGGTTTGTTTTCATCAGATGCCAAGGCTGGCTGAAATGAAAACATCATGAAGAAGCAGCTTGATCCAGCGAAGCTCCAGACTTCAGAGTTTCCTTGCATCCTGACAGCTCAGCCCCTGGCTCCTCAGCTGCCCACTTGGCAAACTGACGAGAAACAGAGACCACTGAGACCAGCAGCTCCTCAGTTGTCAGGATTTCTAAGCATCCAGCTGGGACCAGGGGTTTTCCATGTCTTAGAGCATGCCTCACTTTCCCCCACCAGCTGACATGTTGCATCAATCCTCTCCTTATGCATGGAGATTTTGGGAGTAATATATCCAATATCCAGTACGGATAATTTTTACCATCTCCCTGCCCTACTCTGCTTTAGGGGGAATCAATGAGGAGCTGAGGTTCCTGATCAGACCAACCTAACTTGTGCAAAAGTGCTACCCATGTCAGTGTATTCAAAGAGTTTATAGAAACATGCTGCAACCAGTTCACTTAGACTCAGAAAATACAGAAATGCTTAAACTGCACTGGTGTTTGCCCTTCCCTATTGTTCCCAGGAATCTCTGTGGTGTCAAATGTTTTTATCCTTTTCCCTCGGATCTAGAAATCCCCCACTATGCTCTTTCTCCTCCAGGACAGAATTGGCACACAGGTTTTCTACATCCCTCATGAAGTTCAACTTACAATACCTGACTTAGGGCTACCATATAAAAAACTATAGGAAGAGATCTGGAAGATACTTAGCTGCCTGAAAACTCACACAGGCTCCTAGTGCTAAAAGCACCAAATCACCCTGGTTCTTACTTCTGTTTGTTGCAAAGCAGTCATTGCTTTTGAAAACCTCACTAGATGCTTATCTCATGCAAGACACGTAATGCTTTTTCCAAATATAGCCTCAAACATCTTTACACAAAATAAAAATGTCCACTGCAGACAATCTCCATGCATGTTTAGTGGCAAACAAATATTATTAACACAATTAGTAATGTCTCTAAATATACATCAAACATTTCACAAACCAGCCAACCAATCTTTAAAAGAAATTTGCCTTTTCCCCTGGATATAGTTTTTCTCCCAGTAGAAGGAAAGAATTATGCTGTCCAAAAGGAGAGTTATAAATTTTACTATGGGGCTAAATACAATATGTGTGTAAATCTGGCAACTGTGAAGTGTTGTTAAATAGATAAACGTTCAGATTTTTAGCCCAGCCGTATATCAAAAGTACCTTCCCCTACACTCTTCATCCTGACAGCTGTGAGCATTTGTAATGGTGGAAGAAAAAGCACTTTATTATTTGAAAAATACTTGTAGAAAACTAAGTTTTTCCAGAAAAAAATAAAAAAATAAAAAATAAAACTTCACAGTTCAGTGTGGGTAAAGAGCAGCACATGGGCACCTTCCCTGCCTTGCAGAGATTCATGGGCTAGGTGTGCCCAAGTCACTTGCAAAAACATACATTATTTCTCCAACACAAAACTGAAGTTAAATGCAAAACAAAAAGGGTTTTGCCTCACTCCAGGCTACCACCAGGGAAATCTCCTTCCCACTGTCATGCTTCAGTTTCCACTCCGCTAGCCTCCCTGCCTATTGCAGATTTTTTCTGCCTTATGGTCCTCCCTTGCCTCCCTTCCATACAAGGTCGTGTAATGGTTATTAACTATGGGTTTCCCAGTAGTCGGTACTCCATGCCCAGAGCTGAAATTAAGTCCTATGCCATGACTTCATAGTCTATATACAGGGCATGTAATGCACATTCATGCCAACTGCCATGAGATACAGACTAGACCACTGGAGAATTTCTTCTTATCACTTCTTTTTGGAGACTTTCTTCTTATTGCTTTCCAGCAATCTTTTTGGGGCATCAGTCCACACTCATATTTCCCTGTGTTACTTGATATGTAAGAGTGAAGAAGGAGTCAATATGATTCATACATTAATGTATATACAGCGCTGTCCGTTCACCATTGTAGCTGTATGAATTTCTTTACTTTACAGTCTTTACCAAGTTAAATCAAGTCTAATATCACAGGAACCTGTCATGTCACTTATCCAGAAAGCACCATTCACAATTTAGAGCCCCATAAAAATGATAATAAGAAGAGAAATGATATTTCTCATTGACTGCCACAGTTGAAACCGAGCTTATTTCTTTTTATTAAGTACTTACATGGTTCTCATAGCCTCTTATCTATTGCCTGAGGCACTCATTCTCTCCAAGAAAATCACTATTAATTCTTGTTTGTGCCAAGTCCTTGCAGTACAACAGTGCGTCCAGAAAAAGGTGTCATTTAACAATAAAGTTTAAGGTTATTAGAGTCAGGATCAGTTTGGGCAAGCATAGATCACCCGTGTTTTTTGCTTTATAATGCCTGGAAAAATATTTTATTTTTAAAAATCCCCAAATATTTTGATTAGTGCATTGGGAATGATACAGAAGTAGAGAAATCTGACCCAAATTTGATTAAAAGATTTAGATATTCTGGTTATTAAGCTGTGAATCTTTACAGTTCATAGATTGTTATATATTAAATCAACATTAAAAGTATCGAATATTTTTGGTATTTTGCAAATTCTGTCTTGAGGGAAGACATTTCTCTCAGGCGGGAGACTTTTTTTGCAGTTTATATGTAGAACTGTCCTGTGTAGGGAATTGCACTTCTGTGTTGAGAATTTACATTGTCCTGAAATATGTGTTCCAGAAATCCACCAAGCAGGAAGAAAGATCACACACCTGCAGTTAAAACCCCGTCGTCCTGAATGGGAAGGTTTTATGTTGAAAGCATCCTCATTTACAGAGAAAAAATGAGGGAAGATGATCATGGCAGAAACCTGTTCCAGGTTTGTTTTTTTCGAAACAAAAAATTATATTTCCTGTTTGTTTTTTTCCAAATAAAAAATAATATGTTATGTTAAAGAGACTGAAATGTCTCTGCAAGAATTTGGTATGAATGTTTTTTCTCCCTTCCTTCCTTCCTTCCTTCCTTCCTTCCTTCCTTCCTTCCTGCCTTCTTTTTTTTTCCCTCCCTCTCTTTTTCCCCTCCTCCCTCTCCCTTCCTCCCCCACCTCTCTCCCTCCCTCTTTCCTTCCTCCCTTCCCTGTATATGTGTACTTACATTCTTAGAAGAAAGAAAGCCAGAATAATTTGAGACCTTAGACTGAATTCATCCTGTGTTTTTGGCTTAAAAGTGAAATAAATCCCAAACAAATTGCTAACCTCTTACAGAGCACCATACCTGGAGAGTTCCATCACAGCATTTCCTCATTCACAGAAGGGGGTAAATAATTCCAATTCCTCCCTTTCCGTAGGCAATATGAACGCATGAACAGCTTGAACATCGATTTAATCTGCATAACACAGGAAATTCTGTGTGGGATACTCACTTCTCTTGAAACAGAATAATCACATATAAAATATTTATTTTTTAGAGGGACAAGGAAATAAATGATTTTAAGAAAACTTGCTACTTAGGGAATGTAAGAAGAATATCAAACTTCCGATTCATATCTCACAGAGGAATTATAGGTTTTCTAAAGGTGAAACAAGACATGACATTCCTATTCTTGAATGCCACTAAAGCTAGCACTCTCTGAAATGCAGACAATTGCATTATAGGCTGGTGCTCTGAATCACAAAGTAAGTTTGTGCTTGGATCTTTCCTATGTCAGACAGTGAGTCACACTCTATTTCCTTTTATTTTTATTTTTTTATGCAAAATATAACAGAAAAACTGAGCTTCACCCCCTTGTGTCATGTCTTACATTCTTTCACATTTTTTTCACATCCTCTAATTCTGTAATCTTTGAGCTAGTGAATAAAAGACCAGTTCCTTTTGCACCTGTGCTTAAATAGAAGTGATCTTCCGAGTTTCTGAAAATAGACCTGGGAACCGGAGTGAATAAAGCATGTAGATATCTAAAGTTTAGCCTAAAGGAAAAAAAATAAAAATAAATAAATAAATAAATCCAGACCTTGCATTAAGCATCTTAAGTACTTACACAGATCACAGAAAGAAATGGACCATGCGGTCCTCAAAACAGCCAACATACAAATGGTTAATAAGCAGTACCAGAAAATTGAGCACAGAGAATATGCAAGATTGAAAATTTTCCCTTTTCTGGAGTCTGGGCACCTCAACATAGGTCAATGCTGGCAATTAAACTCAATCTTCTACCTTCTGTCTAAGTCAAAAAACATTTCTACAAACACTTTGCACAATAAATCTCTCATCTCAGGACTCAGAAACCCTGATGAATGTTGACACCTTGTATCAGACATGTCTAGCTGAAGACTGTCATGCATATCATAAAATAAGAGCTATCACATGCTCCCTCTGTGTAGTGCAAGAGGCTTTACCCAAGCTTTTTCTTATCAGCCTATATCTACGCACTACAAGCAACAGCCATGAGAACTCATATGTTCCCATGAGGTCATGGGGACCCCAGACACAGTGAGTTTAGGACCTCTGTCATCCAGCTGACACAGGGGTATATCTCTGAGCTCGTTAACCAAACGGGAGAGATTTTCTATATCACCAGCTTTTCAGTCCCAGCCCTGGTTCTTCAGGAGTTCATACCCAATGCAGTCCAGCATAACAGACATCAGGAAACCAGCTATTAAGCAATCCCCAAAGCCCCTGGATCAGCCATTTTAGGGCCTCTTCCCCTTTCCCACATATTCTGTAGCCTGTAGTTTGAGTGGAATTGGAAGAATGTTCAGTCCTGAGGTTCCCCTGAATGGTCATGTGTCATGGGGGTGGCTGGGGCAGCTGCTGTGAAGTAAAGGTGAGGTATGTGAAGGGCACCTCTGTGGGGATGACTTTCAAGATGGGCTCCAATATTAACACAGGCCATTCCTAAACACCAGACTACATAGCTTGGAGTTTTAACCCCCTTCCTTTTCATGTATGTTGTGTAAACTAGGTAGATGCTCTTGAAATACAGAGAGGCATGTATGAATGTCTGTCACTCCTGCATAGTGAAGTGGAGCGTAAGCAAAAGCTGTTATTGCATGAATTACAAGCTCCTTAGTAATGACCTCAGATATTTTTCTCTGAAGGCTGGGCACAAGGGAGGAGTTGTAGTTCACACTGTTCAGTGCACCCCAGGAATAATGTTTCAAACACGAGAATACAGCAAGATACTCATGTTGGCCATGGCTGCATTCTCAAAAGTAAAATCTGTGTGCTCTGGAACAGGATATGTAAACCTCAAAGACAATTTTGGATGGGGAGATAAGAGGGATATTACAGTCTTTTCCTTTTCTTCTCATCTCTCAGCTTCATGATGGAGGGAAGTTCACAGCTGCATTACCTAAATATAGGAACTTTCAAGGCAAAAGAGTGGGACCAGCTGTGGTAAATTAGTTAATTCCTCTGGCTCATTATACCAGAGACAAGCTCTGACAAGTTGAAACTGACTAGTATTACAAATGTAAAGCCTGAGAGGAAATAAATGCCAGTGTGAGGGTTTGGACCTGTCTTTTTCTTTTTTTCTTTTTCTTTTTCTTTTTCTTTTTCTTTTTCTTTTTCTTTTTCTTTTTCTTTTTCTTTTTCTTTTTCTTTTTCTTTTTCTTTTTCTTTTTCCTTTTCTTTTTCTTTTTCCTTTTCTTTTTCTTTTTCCTCTTTTTTTTTTTTTTTTCCATAAAGTTGCTTTAATTAGAAAAACAGACTCTAGGAGCCTTTGTACTGTGAAAGTTCAATTGTTAAATAAGATTGGGGGTGGGATACTTGCATTTGCCCATCAAGTTTCCAAGCTGTCCATCTGATATATCTTGGTTTGCGTCCTTTGTCCAAAAGTGGCTCTTATCGCTGGAGCCCACAAAGGGTAGAGAGAAGAGACATTTACTCCTTAAGCACAAAGAGCCACTTTGAAGATGTAGCCCTTTGTTCACCTTCAAATGCTCATTCTGGTGTCAGCTAAGGAGTATTGAAATTAGTCTGCATTGATTGTTCAAAAAAAAAAATTTTACACAAGTGTCTGAGAGGCAGAACAAGCCCTTGTCCTGTACTTCTGTAATAGTTTATGCTGCAAGAAGTCAGCTGAAAATAGTGGGAATTCACCCCAAGGGGAAGGGAATAGGCACCACAGTGGTCATGGTGCCAGCCCTGGCTGGAGGAGAGCTGCAGCTCCTCTTGCGGCCACTGATTTGCATGTTGTTGTGCAGGCTTTGGATGCCTCTAGAGTTTATCTTTACAGTTCACTTGCCCCATCACTTCAGTGGTGAAATGGCCTTCCTAGCATTTTCTAGCTTCATATAAGATGTTGTCATTATAAATAAATAAGGGACTGTGAGGCATTCAGGGAAAGGTCTGAGAAAACATGGGTGTTTGAAACAGCACAGTACTTATACTACTCCAACACAGAAATGCAAACCTCTACAGGTCAACAACTACCTAAATGTCAAAAGTATCTAAACTTATTCCATGACACGTGGCAATGCTGATACTTCCAGAAAATAGCAGGCCTTCTTCAGGTGGTCAGTGCACGTGCAGTAAATAATGCAAGTGGAACCTCTCACATTCTGCATGTGCACAGGCCAGAGCATGCAAATAGAGCTTGATGCTTCCCAAAGGTGTCAAACTCTGATATAATGATCACAAAACAAAGAAGAACAAATAAAGCAGCCCTAGCCTGACCAACTCAAGGTATAGGTCAAATGAGCTCAGCTAGGCATTCACTTGTTCAATACGTCATGAATCTCCCTGTGCAAAATTTTCTGGGCTCCACTATCATAGCCCATGTGTCTAAGCAAACAAACAAACAAACAAAATATATATATATATATATGTAAATATATGCATTTATTTATTTATTCATTTATAAATATATATATATATATATAAAAGAATTCCATTTCCTTAGCTTATTGATAGTACTGCAGTGATTTAAGTCCTTGGAAGCACTGGTAGGGGATTTGCCTGTGTTTCAGAACTCCCAGGATGTTCAAAAATTAATTATTTTGAACAATCTCAGACTAGCAAACCATTCTGAAGAGAGCAAGGGAGAGAGAGAGAGAAGTATCCAGCTGAGAGAAAAATAAAAGAATATAAAGCAGAAGAAAGAACTCTATCAATATAGTTAAATTTTCCCTGAAGTTCCCTCAGCTAGGCAAACATCAACAAAAGGTGGAATTCTTGATAGAAAATATAAGTTTTGCTATTAAGTAGGAAAAAAGGAAAATGTATTTATATGTTTTTTTTCTTTGTTTGTTTCTTTTGTGTTGTTTTTGTTGTTGGTTTTTTTTTTTTTTTTTTTTTTTTTTTTTTTTTTAATATGAGGGACCAGGAGTGCATGAAAGAGGATGAAACAGAAATCCTCCAGGATGTTAAAGTTTGCCCAGTTGTAAGAATAACAGTCACAGTACCTTGTTAACCTTATTATAGCCAATAATTTCTTTGGCCTGGGATTTTACTGATGAGTCAATGACTTTGACTATACTGGGAAATAGAAGTGTTTCTCCTTAGCGATATGGTTTAGTGGAGTACTTAGTGTTAGGTCGGAGGTTGGACTCGATGATCTTGAGGTCTCTTCCAACCTAGAAATCTGTGTCTGTGTCTCCAAACTCTGTTTTAAACTCTGATGTAACCCAGAGCTGTTGTGTCAGAAATCTACATTTTTATGAATATTTTTGCAAGCATAGCCAGGAATAAAACTTCTCCCAGGCACCAACACAATTCATGTAGTAGATATGACTGAGATGAAAAGAGAAAGATAAAGGAATAAGTAAATCTGACTTTTTCATGGGAGTTAAAGCAGGATGCAGACAGAGGTTAAGAGCATTGGGCAAACCAATCTGTGTTCTGATCCTCCAGGAACACATTTAATCTAATTTAATGCTTGAGTGCAGTTCCACTGTTGTGTTCTTTGGGAGTCCTGCTAAGGTTCTCAAGACCCTTCACAAGATGATGGGACCCTTCACAAGGGTTCAGAGGGTGTCTGCACAGTGCCTGATGCAGCAGTGGGAATGAAGAGGGGGCAGATCATGGAACATGAGCACCAACACAGGCACAGAGTCTACAAACAGTTATGTGGAAAACCTGTGAATCAATGTGTTTTTTTCTAATCAGTGTCATAAGTGGGTGTTTAAGGTTCCTCTTCTAAGCCATGCTTTGATGGAAGTCTTTGCAATTATTCCTATTACATACACTGATCAAAATAACAATTCAATAAGGAACTAAAATTCACTTCAATGTTGCAAGCAGGGGTTTGGAAGTCAACTGATGCACCAGGACTATTCAAATCTTTATTTTTTTATGTCATTCCTAAAAGACACACAGGAAAACATTTAAAAATATTTTCAGAAGTCCTTATGTAACTCACCTACAGTTTGGATGTTTTACAAATATTCATTCGTGCCTAAAGCCCTGTGGTGAAAAAAAAAATGTGCAAAGAGAAGGTTTAAATAGTATTTGAAAGTGACTTTTCCATCCTGACACACCTGGGTCAAAGGCAGCCCAATTCTTGCCACACTATATTAGTATACCCTGAACAGGCTGGGCTCACCAAGCTTTTGTCATTCTTGGTCCCAGCTCCAAAGGTAACAGGTCACTGTCCTGGTTTTAACATAATGAAGCTAATCCTGAAGTGAATGATGAATCAAGCTTTGGCCTAACCTCCCAAGAGGTTCCTTGTATACTTGGGTGCCAAGTCCCAGGCTGTAAAGACAGGGCAGGTTTTGATGGGATTTGAAGCAGGCTCAACCTGTGTATTGAAGAACTGCCAGTGCACAGGGAAGACTGGGGATTTACAGAAGCCAATGTGGGAGTACTTGAGTGGATTGGTAGGACCAAGAGAAGTGGCCAGCCAGAGGTGTCCAAACTTCCCTGGGATCAGCAGATTTTTAGAAGAGGATTAAAAATTCACACTTTATCTGACCTTCTAGGCATTGATACATAGCCACCACATCTGAACACATCCTACATGAGCACTATTTCATTCAAATATGTTCACCTTCATTCAACTCAGTTAATACAGGTGACTTCAGTGCTGCTATGGCCAGATGAAATGAGCAGCAACACCTTCGGCATCACCAAATCAGCTTCTGTAAGCAAAATTTACAAGATAACAGCTACAGTCTGTAAAATGGATTTCCTTCTTGAGATGATTTCTCTGTGCCTCATATTCACAAATCTTTCTTGACCATGCAAAATTGCTCACACAAATACAGAGGAGACTGAGACTGCACCACAGGTAGGTGTTTGCTGTTTGTTTCAGCTCATGGACTGAAAACAAAATTTGCTCTGCTGCTAGCTTTCAGTAGCTACAAAGCATGGTTTTTCAAAAGGAGAAGATATAACTTTGCTCTCCTTATGTAGCTGTGTTTCCAGAGTCATTTAGACTCTAGAGCATTTGCAGCTCCAGCAGAATGAAATCAGCTCAGTCATTCACTTTCCAGGTAAGTTTTCAGCAGTGACATTTGACTATGACAATTAATAGTTAAGCAGCAAAATATACACAGACATATCTGATGCTAAGAAAACAGGGAGATCCCAATAATTTAGTTTAACATATCCAATTTTGCAACTGCAACCATGTTTGACTGAAAATATTCTTAGTCATTTTCTGCCAGTATCTATAATGAGAATCAGAAATGTGATGGTGTAGCTTAAGCAGCTTGAGAACTTACTGATTCCTGAGTATTCACAACAGCTTCCATTTCATAGCTACAGCCATTGCCTTTAAGATGGACAAATACGTGTGTTTATATACGCACTTAAAAGTTTTAAAGAAAAGTTCTGGGATCAGATTTCTCCATTTTATGGGTTGCTGTGGAAACAGATTAGCCCTCTGGAAGTAAAAACCCGTGTTTGACTATAATGCAAAGAACAATCCATAGCATGAAAGGAAAGAACAGCTGGGAGCTGGAACAGTGTAAGCTGACATGTCAGACAGTAGCCAGACAAAGTGAGCCAGGCACTGTCTGAAAAAAAGGGCAGGGAAGGGGGGGCGCATAAGAACCAAGTACTGTCAACAAAGTCTGCAAAATGGTCCAGCTGTTCACTCTCATCATAACTAAGAAAATAAGGAAAGAATTCCAGGGCTGAGGATTAAATTTATGGAGAGAAGAAAACCTGAATGGAAAGAGTGAATAGGATTTCAGACAAAACAGATCCCGCACAGAGGTCTTTATTCGGAAATAACTTGGAAAGCACAACGCTGAGTTCCGGACAAAACACACATCCTTCTGCAATTGCAACTTTGCTTATAAAAGGCCAAAAGAAATCTTAATACACTGCATTAAGCAGGCTTTTCCAGCAAACATCATTTGTATAATTTCATTGTTTCGGGCCGAGCAGTAATGCCCTAGGCAGTTAAATAGATTTAGAGAATGTGAGAAAAGGAATATCCAGCATCACAGAAAAGGCTAAAAGGTGAACAAGTGTTACCACAAATCCCCAGCGAAACCTGAAATGAAAGCCCAAAGGACTTCTGATATACTGTAAATAGCCAGTCAACTCCTAGAGCCTTAAGTGATGTCCAGTCTTTTGTTCTGACAATGGACAATTGAATCCTAGATGAACAGTTCCCAGGATTATGTGTGCACTGAGCAACACAGAGGGAAAGAGAAGTGTTAGAGAGGTTAATTCAGAGACATGCTTACCTCCCAAACAAAGGCTTTCAGCAGCAGAGAACCTGATTAGGGACTCTTGAAGAAATACAAATAATGTCATTCATGTTGCATAAGCAGCTGGGACTATGCATGGGTACATAGTTAGAAAATAATAATGAATGCACTTTCTTCTCTGTGGCGCTTTTTTTTTTTTTTTTTTTTTTTGAGTAATAGCCTCTCTGTCCAGTGATCTCTTAGGAGCAAAGCCAGCTAAATAGCTAGCAAGATGATTGATTAAGAAGATGCTTTGTTTCCATTGTCTGTGTGATCACTCCAGGCATTCAGCAACCTAATCTGTTAATTCCTGCATCTGTAAGTATGTTATAAATCAGGAATAAAAAAACATAAACGCCTAGCGAGGAAAGTTCATATTCTTTAGATGAAACTAATTACTAGTGTGGATTTCATTAGTGATAGGACAGCTCTGAAATATCATTCGTGGTTACTCATCCATGCTCTGGTACCCAAAGATAACACTTGCAAATGCCATGGTAATAACAGGATAACCAAGTTGAACTAATATCCAAAATAGCATGTCATCTGGAGTTTTAATATTTACATTTGATGCCACTTAAACGAGCAGAAAGTGATGAAAAAGGGCACAAGATTTACTAAGCTTTCATAAATCTCTCACTTTTATCATGATCACGGTACATCTGTGTGTGTCATCCACAAGTTGCTGCAGTTTATGTCCAGCAGCATCGTCACCTTTGCCAAGCCTGTCCCTAAGCATCTTAATTTGCTTGCTAATTTATTATTTTAATTTATATGGGAGATAAAGGTACACCCCACCCATCCTTCCTGACTTTTGCAGTCCTTCTGCATGTCTCCCTTACTATTCTCCTAACCTGCAACATTATGGCTCTAACCTTCAAAAAGATCAAGTTACCAGGGAAAATGTGTGGCCTGTGGTTCAGCATGCCAGGAGGTACCTCCAAACATGACCCTGGGCCCTCTGACTGCTGGGGAGTGAGCCTTCTCCTACAGCTCCTCATCTCCTACTGTTAAGATCTTGCATTTTTAGCTTTGGTCCTGCGAAAAGGTATCCTGACATCCCAACAGAATTGCAGGCACTGACTGTAAGAATCACCTTACCGGATGTTTGACTGTGCTGGGTCCAAGTTTAACACGTAGACACTGGCCCACAGAAGGAACTGAGCAGCTTGGCTGACTCACAAGTATTCCTAGGGAAGCAAATCTCAGAAAGACGCTAACTTCCATTGCAACCTGCTGTGCTTTTAATTAGGGCAGAGTGCACTGTTCCCACAAGCTCTTTGGTGGAGGGTGAGGAGAAACATGGGACCACCAGCTCCTTTGCCTTCTATGCAGCCCTCTGCACACAGCAGGTCACACAGGAGACCCACACTTAGGAATGTTTCTGCTCCCTAAATCTCCCTCCTGAGGCCAAGATGCCAGAAAAGTGTTTCCCTTGCTGATGCATTGATTTTCCCTAAACCTTACTACCTTACTCATTATGACCAGTGTAATATGTCCTCAGCCTGCTCCTGTGATGAGCAGACAATAACAATCAATTCACAATTATATCTTGATTTAATGAATCGACCAGGAACTCTTCTTTCTTCAGCCTCCTGCAAACATATCACTTTGCTGTTTTGGTGTTTAAACACCAGCAACAGATTTTTAGACTATTTGATTCAGTAATTCAAAATTCAAGTTATAGTTCTAACCATTAGCATTGTGGCTCTCATAGGATTTTTTTTTTCTTTTTTATCCTGTTCCATGACTGCACCAGTCTTTCCAACTTGGCTGCTCACAGTACATATTTGAAACTTCCTGATCATAGGGCAAGGGAATTAACTTATGTGGAAAGACAGGACAGACATCATCATCTCTTTTTCCAGAGGGAGAAAGTTGTCTTCTTGGACAATTGGAGACACCAGCCCTATGCAAAGGGGTAAACTCCACTCCAAGCAAGAACTAAGCTTGCCAAAACTCAGGCAAAAGCTCTTTTTGAAAGCAATATTTTCAAATTATGCATATTTGTATTTGTAAACAGGAGAAAAGAACATTCAGTCTTCATCTTGCTGGTAACTTGGAAGCAACTTGATTGTAGTGCCAATGATCAAGGTTTGTCAAGCCCTTTTTACAGACATGTTTTTGACGTAAACTGTGTAAAGAAACAATCCCACAGAAAAATAAATAAATAAATAAAATAAAATAAAATAAATAAATAAAATAAAATAAAATAAAATAATAATAGCTATGTAGAGAAAAGCCAGGAGCAGGCCTGCAGCATCTGCATGGTTTAAATTACAGATGGGAGTGTCGCAGTGCTAAGTCAGCACACTGCGGTGGAAGAGGTGTGAGCCTCCGGGGACACTGAATTTCCGGGGGGGTGGGGGGGCACAATTACAGTAACAGCCATACAAAGCTTTTTCAAGCCATACAGTTTTTTTTTTCAAGCTGAAAATGTACAGCAGCCTTCAAAGAACCTCAGCTATATTTAAAGCTGCTCATGTAGTAGGTATCATATCCTCACACTGACATGACTCACTTGAAATGAACCCTAAAGCACATCCAAATTTCAAACAGTTTCAAGGTCTGGGATGTTTCACTTCAAGGTTTCCGTTGAGGACATTAGAAAAATAAGTCTTTTGCTGAGCTCGCCTTTCTGATTTCCATCCCCCAAATGTTCCTGCTGTTCCTGAGATAAGAAATAATAATTTTGACTTGCATCTTCTTACGACCAAGGTCACATATTTTACAGACCCTTATTCTGACTGACTGCTTGAAATGTTGTCATGCTGTCATTCATACCTGTGTTGAAACCCAGTCAGTAGGTATCAAGCCCGCTCAGGGGGCACTGCACTTGATACCTTAGGACTTTCAAAGGCAGCAGCCACCATCTTGGCAGCACTTGCATGTTCAGGGTCTCAGGCAGATAACTTTGTTGTAGACTCAGGAAAGGTCATAATGGCAATTTTATGTGTTCTACTTTCTGCATGTGGTGATATACCCAAAGTGGGTATTATACCAGCAACTTCTGGAAGACTTTCAGCGGTATTATTTCATTGTCCATTTAAGATTAATCTGTAACGTAAATGCCAGAGGGCATAAGAATCACCTTCATCACTGGTATCCTTCCCCAGCTGCAGGTGGACAAGAGCTCCCACTCCTCCTTAATATAAACGACAGTGAGGCAGTGCCACAGCCTGAGGAACTGTGCATAACCTGGGTATGGATCCCCAGGCTGGCTCTGGATGAGCAAGGAACAGCAGGAAGGGATATGCAGGATGGATGAGCTGGTACTGATGATCCGACATCTACACTGTCCACATTTCAGGGGCTCACTGCTGACTACCTCCAGTATGGTCTTCTGGAATAAACCAGGTTTCTGAACAAAGCCTAGCAGATGGAGTGTGCTAGTTGTGCACATAGTCTGGATTAGTGCCACCCAAGAAGAGTACAGTTCAGGTTCCTCAAGCCTTCTCTGTGATGTAAAACAAAACATGGACAGGGAAGTTCAGTTCAGAAACAGGCTCCTGATCTAAATGTAAATGCTAATGATGACACAACATTGACAGAACCTGAGGCTATTTCTTGGCACTGAGATCAATGTGCAGAGTACTGTGCATTTCCACAATATTATACTCTTTCACTCTTCAGAATACCACAGAATCACAGAACCACAGAGTGGTATGGATTGGAAGGGACCTTAAAGCCCACCCAGCTCCACCCCCCTGCCATGGGCAGGGACACCTCCCACCAGACCAGGTTGCCCAAAGCCCCATCCAGCCTGGCCTTGAACACCTCCATGGATGGGGCATCCACAGCTCCTCTGGGCAGCCTGTGCCAGGGCCTCACCATCCTCTGAGTGAAGAATTTATTCCTAATATTGAATCTAAACCACCCCTCTTTTAGTTTAAAGCCATTCCCCCTTGTCCTATCACCACACCACCTGACAAAGAGTCCCTCCCCAGCTTTCCTGTAGCCCCCTTTAGGTACTGGCAGGCCACTGTAAGGTCTCACCAGAGCCTTCTCTTCTCCAGGCTAAACAACCCCAACTCCCTCAGCCTGTCTTCACAGAAGAGGTGTTCCAGCCCTCTGATCATCCTCGTGGCCCTCCTCTGGACTCATTCTAATAGGTCTATGTCCCTGTGCTGGGGGCCCCAGAGCTGAACACGGGGCCCAGGTGGGGTAGTACAGTGGCTGCATGCAAACTTTCTACTGGACACATTGATTCCCTATGTTTGCACCTGAGTAATATCTAAGAGATACTTAGCAAAATGTTATTTTGACATGAGCTAAAAGCATTCCAAGAGCCATTCCAAAAATGTATCATTTAAACAATGTAGTTGTCAGAGCTCAAGTACCCTGAACATGTCACTTGGCAGGGTTTAGTGTTAGTACAGATGTAGTTCTGGTTTCACAGTGTCCCCCTCAGGGTGCTCCTGAAATCAGGTCACTGCTAATGCCCTGATGCAAGTGTGATAGGAAAGTCATGAATGATCCCAAAGCTGTGGAGTGGCGAATGTTACTTCCCTCTTTTTGTTGGGCTACGAGCCACCAAGAACTGTGTTTGGCCTTCAGTAACAAAGTGTCAGCCAAACTACATTTAACTATGATGTCCACTGCTTTGCATTAAAAATGCCTAAGCTCTCTATTGTAATTTTAGGAGGATTATGAGAAGCCACAGCCTGATCATTTTAACAGGGAACAAATCGGCTCTTAGAGTTTACAAAGTCTCTAGAAAAGTGGGTAGAATTGATCTGTTGTTTATTCCTCCTTTTTTTTTTTTTTTCTTTTTTTTTTTTATCTTCCCAAGCAGCAGTCATTTCACCAAAATAACTCTGATGTTAAGAAATACAAGCAAGTGCATTTATTGGGAAAATGCCACTTTTTCATGGTGGAAAGGACTGAAACACCACTCTGTGGCTGCTCTCAGAGTAGTAGATGTGTTCAGAGTGGAGCGGAACATCTTCCTCTTCCACATTTCTGCTGATTATTCTCCTCTTACACATAGGAAAGCATAATTTCCTACTGCGCTTCCTTCCTCAGGATTTTAACCCGTAAAGGCACACTCTTAGCCCACAGTAGCAGAAAGTCACCTTGATCTCCTGCCCTCAGCATACTTAAACATGGGGGTTTCCAGGGCAAAAGATGAAAAGTCCAGGTTCAGCTGAACATGAATGTATGGTTTCTTTTTAGTGTGGTATACCGAAAGCATAAGGGCACCTCCTGATCTGTGTCATTATCTCAAGTGTCCCTGTAAAATAAAACAGGCTTCTTTACAGAGCAGACTCCATGAATGGCTTTTTCTTGCTCTAGACACTACTGTTATAAGTACTGTGTTTGAAAAAAGAATAATAATAATTCCCAGATAGAAGTCAGGTATCCATAAAATGAGAAATGAAAAAGAGTGTGGCATGAAAATTGTTCTGAACAGTGTTTAATTTTCAGGTTCTGTAAATAACACAAGGGAAGAAATCCCACATACTTCATTGGACTGTTAGGTAAAGTTGGAGCTGTTCCAGCAGATGATGGATGGACCCCATTGGCAGCTGTGGTAGGCTAAGACAGAAGAGATATAAGCCCAGCTGACAGTGCTGCCAAAGATTTCTGCCATGACGTCAGGCTGTCCGCTTAATCTCTTGCTACCTCAGCTCCCCGTCTCCAAGATGGTGATGCTGATGGATTATTTTCCTTATGCTGCAAGTGGTCTATTGTGTACTTGTACAGCAGCTGGTGTAATGGACCCAGCCTGGACTGGGAGGCCTGGAGCTGGGAGCACATCAGGAGAAACCAAGATAGAACCCAGTCAAAGCACCGGTATCTACCTAAATAGCATATACACAGCCCAAAGGAGTGCAGTAATCTGGTTTTAGTCTGTTTCTCAATCATCTCCCCTCAGCCTCTACCCAGAATCCTGCAATATTTAGCAAGCTTAGCCGTCCACCTAGCTCTTATCCTGGGGCAGTTAACACATTGCTTTATAATTATTAAGGCTTTGTGGGGATAAGAGCCTCTTGTGTTTTGTTTGTGCTGCCACTGCACTGGGACCCCACCTTCTCCTAATGCCAGGGGGGATTTCAGGGCAGATGCTACCAGAACACATTGATTTCTGCTAAACAAAAACATTGAGTATCTCTGCAGAACAAGTGGCTCTTCAAGGCATTGGGGTTTGGTGGGCTCCTTAGCACTGCCATGCTCATTTTGTCTCCAGGGACGTATTGTCAGAAGGGGCAGACAGAAAAGGTGTGTGACGAGATCGTATATTCTGCTGTTTGCTTTGGATTCCTTTATTTTCACAGAAGGCCAGGTCATGCCCCGGATTGCTCTTCCCTCTTTGTTATTGATTTCCACAGTTCCTATCACCAGGGAAGCCTGACTTCTCAGTTTCCAAAATTGGAAAAAGCACATAAATTACATGTGCCACCCACCCTGGGGTCTTCCAGATTAAAATGACCGTTGCTGCAACTGTTGCCATCAGGCATCCTCAAACCAGCTGTTAGAGCTGATAAAGTACAGGTGCAGAAAAAAAAATCAACCCAAGTGATGGACAAAGACTGGCATCCCCCAGTCCCATGCTCAGACAGAGGCTGTGCCATAGAATCAAGTAAAACAAGCATTAATGATCCTATCCTCAGATGGGGATCCTCCTCTCTCCAGCAGCCACCCCAGACCCTGTATGGCAGTAAGTCCCCTCTGTGCTCAGAAGCTGATGTGTCATATTTACACCCTGATAGAGGAAAAGCATGAATTTGCAAGAGAAGGGCTGTTGAAAGTAGTAAGAGATGAAGATTTCTGGTAGCATTACCCTCAAAAGGTAAAACCTTCACCAACTCTTACACACCTCTTTAACCTCCTGGAGAATAGGTCCATGTGGTGATAGTAATCTGGCCACCATATTAGGATTGTGGTAGCATCACTTTGTGTAAATTTAACATTGCAATGGACTTAGAAAACACATTTAAGGTGCTAAAATTGGTTGAGGATGGAAAAGAAAGAGCAGATGAAGAATGAAGTAGTTGTCATTTAGCAATATACCAATACTCTAACTGCCTTCCGCCTCTTTCTGTCTATTTTATGTTGAAAAATCTCCAGACCTTCTCTAATCCCTGGCTTTAGAGGACAGTGAAGCCCTTAGTCTCATCTCGTTCTTCCAGGTATTGCTGGAACAAACATGTTAATAAACAGAAAGATTATAAATTAAAATAAAAGACTTTCTTGTTGTTGTGACAAAACAGTCATCCCTTATACTCTACAAAGGGAAGAAGCTGCAAATGCCCGTATTTCAGGCCACTGTTAATGGCATTTTATGTGTATGCATGCTTGGGCTTTTTCTTATTTTTCTAATCTACATTGCTTGGTCATTTTTATACTGTCTGTGAATTATGGATTTTCTTTCCAGATAGCAGCACATCATTCTAGGGGATAAGGCAGTTAACAATTACAGTAATTTAGCTTCTGACTTAGCAAGGCTTTATGATTTGTGGGAATAAATGAATTTTTGACATAGTAGCCAAACAAAAAAAAAATGTAAAGAAAAAATCAATCAAGTTGACTTAACGATTGTCTTCTTCTCTCCTCATCTTTCCACTCCTCAGAAAATGATATAATGTGTTTTGAATCAAAAATGTATATCAGTCAATCTTAAAGAAAGATTTTTGTTCATTTTCAAGTATTTATTTCTAAAATTGAGTTTTTTTTATTTTTTTCAATTTAAAGATATCATTTCAAAATGGGAATTAAGATCATTTCATTTAGAAAATCTTTAAAAATACAATTTATTTCCTCTGTTTTGAGAAGTCAAATTATTTGCTGAATTTAATCTGAGCTAGTACATCTTGATGTTTATTTTGGGGAATAAATTATTGTTGACCACAAAAATATTGTCATACTCTACCAATGCCTAGAAGGAGTGTTGAGTGAGGCAGGTCTGACTTCCAAAATGCCTTGGGGTGCATCTACATGGGAGGCTGCTGACAGTCCCCGCACTCACGGCGCTTAAACTCTGCTATGGTCTAGCAGCCGAGCAGCTGCATTAACAAAATCACATCTAACCAGATGTGTTCTTTTATATCCCCAAATATATGTGTGCTATATAGCACAAACAGAAAGGGGAATAATGAATTCTTAAACAATTTTCACATTTGTAACCAAGGCCTACTCCTTTCACTATCATCCAGGCATGGAGGCTGTACCAGGAGGGGAAAAATGAGGCTGGCACACAGGAGGCTGTGCTCCAGGTGAGTGATAATGCCAGGTTAACTCAGTTGTAAAGCTTAGGGCTGCCTCACCTCAAAGTGAGCTCCTGGCTTTCCCTGCTGGCCTCTTCCAAGAAGAGATATTCCTTCTAAACCTCTGCACCACAACCCAAAATCTTTACGTCCATCACAGTCCTCTCAAACTCCTTCTCTTCTGGCATTGCTATGTGCTAACTGTCCCTCCCAAAATGAGAATAAACAGAAGAAACAACAAGAACAACAAGAAATCAAGCAAAAAACAGAAGAGGGTCATGAACAGTGATTTTCTATCTGCTGAATGAATACCTCCCAGTTGAAAAAAAAAAAAAAAAAGTGCTGTACAATTAACAGAGAAGAGATTCCTGGTGTGAAAGCTCACCATGCACATGGCCCCTTGTCTTAATGATGGCATTTATCACAACACAGCCTTTGAAGAAGGAAAGTCTAGGACAAATAAATAAATAAATAAATGCAATATATTTTGAAGGCAGCTAATCCCATGGTTATATTAAACAATGCTTCTGGACTATCTAAAACCAGCATGGTTTCTGGTGATGTCAGGTTCGTTAGAAAGCTCTTCCCATTGTTAAACAGCAGGAGCAGCACACTGTGACATTAGCTAGCAACGGTGGTGAGCAATCACCTCTTTTACACAGCTGTGGGTGTGCATGATTAAAAAATAAATAGGGGATCCTTTTTCCAGCTGCTTCTAAGACAAAAAGAAGAAGAACAGAAATACTTCCAAATATAGGAAAAAAAACTTCTCTTATTCTAGCCAATTTGGCTTTCAGTAAACCACAACCATAGAAAGATCTATCTTTTAAATACTGTACAAAGTAGGAGGAAAAAAAAAGACTGAAAAAGATTTTAAAATGACTAAAAATCTATTGTCCCCTCAGTACAGGAATGAAAGGACAGTTAGGAGATGGAAAGTAAGTGTTTTATGGGGACAGATCGCATGTCTTCACTGGGACAATTCAGGTTATTCCAGCAGGACAGATTTTCTATTACCAAATGTGGTTAAATCTACATTGATATATTCTATGAAAACATTCAGAATGTTATTATATTTTTGTGGGGGAAAAAATTATATATATATGTATATGTATATTTCAAATGTCCCTAAAAGTTTGCTTGTTACAGTAAAAATACTACAGGTCTTGCTTCAACTTTCATACTGCTTTGAAGTTAATCTTGTTCCTGTATATGTTAGTATTATACTATATATCATATTAATTATATTTGCTCTCATGTCAGAATATTGTAAAAACTGAAACACTTGTAACTAATTATACTGAAATGCACGTGCAATTCTATTCCATAAGAGAGTCCATACTTCATATTTTGATTTTTCTTCAGAGCAGAAAATCAAGCGTGGCTTTAAGTGTTAACAATAAGTACAAAGTTCTCTTTTGCAAACAGGTCTGTAATTCAGGCCCAAACAGGTGCAGAAGAATATATACTGGGATTAAAGTGTATTCCTAGTAAGAAATATGCCTAAATCAATAATACTTTTGTAAAGGCCAGCTCTACCGATGTCATTAGTCATTAAAATCCCTCAGTAAACCTGGCCCAGGGCAGCTGCTACCTGAAGCCATTTAAGTGCTATCCTGGTTTTCCAAGGAAACAGCTGTTTCTGGTGGTGATCATGGTTGCACCTGATGGAGAGAAGTAGCTCCATGCTAATGGTTTGTCTACCCCACCAGCCAGGAGGGACAACCCTCCCTTCCTGGCTAGCTGCGACCCCGAGCCTGCCTGCCCCAGTGTCCCTGGTGCCTATTTGCTCCTGCAGATGAGGGCAATATACAGGTCCCACCAGGCCATGAACCACCTGCTTTGTTTTCTGCGCTCGTGTCCTTCAGAGCTGGGTAGTGGGATTTGGCTCCTGCTTTCCAACCACATTGCCGCAGGACTGAAGGCGTGAGCATGGAAATGGGAACCTGTGGGTGCTGCGCTTGAAACCCTGGGACTGGGAGCCAGGCTTTGAAGGGATTACATAGCTAATTCTCACTGAAAACAGTGGGAATTCGGCACAGAAACACCTTTAAAATGTCAGCCTTCTTTTATTAGACATCAAAATAAAGCGTGTGAATCTTGCAAAATATTCTCAGACTTAAAAAAATAACTGACTCAAGTAAGATTTTCACTGGAATTTTCTCAGACTTCTGAGTGGATCTTTGTATTATATTCACACATATATCTTGCTGTAGATAGCTGGAATGTAATTAACCATCTGGAAATTCAACCAGGGCACTAGCTACTAGGGTGTTTTTTATTTTTCTTTAATGATACAGAATTGTTAACGATCATGCACAGCTGTATGCCTTCAGTGGCAGCTTACCCCTTACCACAGGGTGAAAACACTGCCAGGTCTCTTTTCTCCCCCATCTAAATGTGTGACGGTAGCATTTACAGGTCTACCAAAGCCCGGCAGTACAAGGTTCAATCCAAGCCACATCATGGTCTTTAGCGGCTGTCTGTGCTTGTGAGTGGGACCACAGCACCTGAAATACTGGTACAGACCTATGTTCAGGCAACAGAAACCTACCCATGTGTCTGTGTTAATGTGTCCTTTCCACCTACCTTATCTGGCACTGCACTAAGGAGTTTGTGGGGTCTAGCGATCAACGCAGCTGTCTAGCCACCAAGAAGAGGACTCAGTTCTCTAAACACAGCGATTTGATGTAATTCAAGATACCATGGGGTGTCTGAAACATCTCTGGGAAGGACCGATGTGACATGGGATCTATGGAATCCTATAGCTTTCTGGAGCAGCAGCTAGAGGATGCACAAAAAACCTCAAAGCACCCTAAAAATATCATTCAACACCTTTCTTTTGGGATCTGAGTACCTCCCTCAGAGCCTACTTTGGAGTCAACTGAATTGGTCTTGAGGCTCTGTTTCTTGTATTGAGCAGTTCTCCACCAACTAAACTGAATCTCAGCTACTAACACACCTACACGTAGATATCTAAATGTAGGGATCTGAATCTGGAGATGGAACCACCCCAACGTTGTAGGTACTTCTCATGGAACTTAGTTATCTAAAAGAAGGCATCTAGCAACATTTGGTTTGTGGCAGTGTGTCTCAACTGTCCTCCAGCTTCCATTAGAGAAGGGCATGCAGTTTACTTTAGGTACGCTGCCATGTCTGCCAGCCCTTTGTGGATGCCTTCGTAATCCTTAGATATCCAAAATAGGGTCGTCAGCCTGTGTTTAAGCAACTAAAACCCATCCCAAAGCTACAAGAGATGAACCCCAAACTGAATAAGTGTACCAGGGCAGAGTGTCGGTTCAGTACAGTTCCTATTGGAGTCAAGAGTGTAAAATGCACTTTTATTGTTGTATTTTTAATACCCTTTTCTGCTTGCATGTTCCATTTCTTTGATAAAAAATAAAGATAAATCCAGAATAACATCACCCATTAAAAATGTACGATAGTCTTCCCCCATCAGGTTTTGTTAGAATTTTAATGTTAAAATATTTTCACATGTAGTATATGTCACTTCATGTAAGGCTCAATTGATTTTAATTTAAGTGACATTTAATCATTGTATCATTGAATCAAATTCATCCATACTATCTGGGAAGCACTACCTGTCTGTTCCAATATAAAACTACTTCCTTTAATGTTCTCCTATGTTGTTTAATCTATTTTTAATTTAACCCACTACAGACAGCTGTCTGTTATTTCCTCAAAAAAAATGTACTGCAATTTGCTTACATCAAGGAAAGTGAAGAAAAAAATTAAAGTCATAATACCGGAGACAGTCAGATGCTTTCTTTTGTTTTGAAATTCTTTTTTTCTCTTAAACAATCATAAAATAATTCCCAGCAAGCCTGCTGAAGAGAAAGAATTAGATAAATGGCCGGAGTTCAGAGAAAACAGTTTTGAAATGTAGTGGGGCTGTGTTATTACACAGTTCTCCTGCTCACAGCCAGCATATTTTCTCTTTATTGTGAGGCAGTGTTCAGGCTGCATATATTTCCTATTGAGCCAGGCACTGCTTCTCTTCCATTTAACTCTTCTTTATATGACAGCATTTTACCTGCCACTAGGTTTATTATTAAGACATCTTCTCTGTGACTTCAAGGATTTGTTTATTTGGGGTTTTAAGGAGTGTTACAGTTTTTATCTCTTTTCTTCAAGTGACAGAGATCAAATCTAGGTGAAATTACTCCTGTGCTGTATAGAGTCACAACCCCTCTTTTGACTCCGTAGATCCAGTTGCATTACCTATGCATCTTAGATGTGCCTACCATACCTGTCAGAGTACTATCTGGATTTGAAGGGCAGCTGTGTCTCAGAGAGCCAGTCCACAGCCACAGTGAGGTAACCCATGCTAACAAAGGCTATATACATACTATATATATATATATATATATATATGCACACAAAATTATATATATATATATATATATATATATATATACAATTTCAGGGTTTTATATTGAGTGGTCAGTGAATAATCTAGAAAGGGATAATGGTAGCATTAAACTAAACAACACCTGGGTGCAGCCTTGAGCCCAGCTCACAGTATTCATTAGCATGGCCTCAGTGCAGGTCAGGCCCATGCATGCTCCAGCACATCAGGCTGCAACCCAGAGGACAGCTTCCCTGAGGTGTCCCTGCCTGGCAGGCAACCACTGGTTTTGAGGAGAAGCAAGCTCATCTGCAGGAATATGAGCTGCAAGCCATTTGTCATCAAGCGAAGAAAATAGGCCCATACCCTTTTTATTTACTGGTGTGAACATAACTTTAGCAACTAAATCACCTTTCTGTAAACAAAGATCCAATAAAACCTCTAAACAATGGCTTCATCCAGATGATCGTCCTAGTCACATCTTCTGGTGGGGCACTTTTTTAACATGCTTTACTAGCCTAAAGGCTTTATTAGATTGAGGCCTAAACAAATATGGACGCCAGAACTGGGGATAACCTTTCTATGCAGAAACACCCAGCATAATTCCTTAAAAAAAAAAAAATAATAATAATAATAATAATAATAATAAAAACAACAATAATAAAAAAAGTTTTTAGTGGTTATCCCAACATAAAAAGTATTTCTTACATTCCTTCTCTAGTAACTCTCATATTTTCTTACGCATGTTACCAATGCAGACTTTTTGTCTTCTCAGAGCAGCTTTTCAGAAAATTCCGTTCTTCATTTTCCTTTTGGATTAAAGTTACAGCTTTACCAAAGCTCGAAGTGTCTAGTCAAGACGTACTGACCCCAGGTCATTAAAACAGTGAACGGATGTCCGTGCTATGAAACCAGCACAAATAAAACTGAAAAACTGCCTGGTTCTTTTATCATAGGTTATCAGTTTGAGATGCCTCCACTTTCAGACTGCCCACGCTTTAGCTTGTCCCTGAGCTTGTCTTCTAAAAGGTGGATCCATTTTATGTTCCTCAAGCAAAATTAAAGTCTCAGATAGGACATCCCAATATTGCCATTACTGATACAGTAACACTGGCATAAAAGTTCATTTAAGAATGCACTATTCTTTATTTGCCTAACGTAGTCTTAGCCTGACCCATATGGCTCAAACCAGCCACATTTTACACCATCCAACCTGCCTGGTCCTTCACCCAGCTATCATGCTATCATCCTTCACCCTCTCCGCTCACTTTGGAAGGTTTCACGTTTGGGTTTGTTTCCCAGCTATGCTACTGCATCCATCCTCTGGAAACCCCTTATACTCTCTGACCCTCTCTCTAACACTGAGTTCTCTTTAAACTGTCATCTTACAGCTTTTCTGTTCACTTTAGCTTGTGATTAATGTTAAGCACCATTTCTGTTCTTTGTATTTCCCCATCATTTGTAGCTAGTCTGCAAGAATACTTTTCTGGCACCTTTACTGTTTTTAAATTCCAACTTTTTCTTCCTTCATCTCTGTCTCTGTCTTTGCACATTATTTTCCTTGTCTAGCAGCACAAGTGCCTTTGTACCCACTCATTTCTCATCTCTGTTCTACCAATTTTTGTAAAGTATTTTCACATGTCATGTACCAGGGATGTGATGTAAAAAGAAATTGTGTTCTACATGGAAGGCATTTTCTAAGTGCTACACTGGTTGCTTCCTGTATTTGATGTTATTTTCTAGCCTTGGGAAAATCTATATAAACAGGAAAAAGCATATCAAGTGGAAAATAAATGAATAGGGTTTCAGACCAGAAATGATGGAGCACAGCAAAGAGGAAGACAGAGAAAATTTAAGTCACCTTAGTAATTGTCATTTCTGGACAGGCTCTGCATGGGGCAAGGAGCTGCTGGGAAGCTTTGACCCAAGTCCTATTCCTGTCGCTGCAGTTCTCAATAGCAACGTCAGCCATAATTGGATGTCATTGTGCTCAAGAAGTGGCACAAAGCAAAAGAATCAGGAAGCAGAGAATTATTCCCTTGTTAACTCATTGTGTTCAAAATTATGATTGCAGTAAAATTCCAAATAAAAACTAAATACCTATAGTAAATCTTCCAAGAGCCCCAGGTTGGCATCTTGAAGATGCAGTGCCAAACTGTGCATTGTTCCCACACAATGCTCTGCTGATCTGCTTACAAAAACGACCAGATGTCTTGATAATATACAAATATATCAGGACTGTTATCAGTACATACTTTTTTTTTTTTCCACTTTTCTTTAACTTTTTGCCCAATGGAACAAAAAGAAAAGTCCTGAAATATTGTAATAGCAGCATATCCTTTAATAGCATGTATTCCTCTGAGATCCCAATGACTGTTGAGTAAACATTAATTCATTGACATAAACTGACTTATACCTGCAATGGGCATAGAAATGTATTGGTGAAAGTATGACTCATATCTGGGTTTTGTGTGAAAATTTAATGAATTTGAGAAGCAGGAAGCTTGACAGCATGACACCTTCATTTACACACTTTCTCCATGGCTTGGACTCTGTGCTGCTCCTCAAAAATCGCACCTCAGAAGTCTGCAAAGGTGTTTATATGAATTTACATTCCTTCCTTAAACAAATGATAAACTTTAAGAACTGTATAATCATTGCTGGTCCTCGTCATGTTATGAAACAGGAAATTGGAGTACCCTACGCCTTCAAGAGCTGAAGTGAAGAGTTACACAGGGAACATACATTATTCATAGAACATAAAATACACATTACCAGTACAAGGAAAAGCTATTTTCCTTGGCACAGTAAAATAAGGCAGCCTGAAAAACCTACAGTGCTCTTCTGCCACTTGGGTAGAGCCCCAGGTTAAATGCTCCAATCCCAGAAAGGCATCCCCATGGTCATACCTGTGTTTCCGCTGGAATAAAAGGGATTTGTTTTCAGTAAATATCTCAGCTTCATGAATCATAGTACAATTTACTTAATTTTGTACTCACGTTCTGTATTTACAGAGGTGAAAGAGATGACAATTGCATACCATAAACCTTTAGTGAATGTACATTTGCACTGGAAAACTGCAGTGTGAAGGAGTTAAAAATAATTTAAAAATAAAACCTAAGACAAATAAGATAGCAAGTGAGAACAAATCTTTCAAACAAAACAAAATAAAATTATTGCTATGATCTTTTTAAGTTAGGCCTGTTACTTAAACATTCACATGTAGATTGAAGTCTAAATTCAGATGTCCTTACTTACATACAGGGCTTACATTTTAGCTTTTTTAAAAGTATATAATTTTTCTTATGTTGGTGATTAACAACATATGCACTTTCCATGCCAATTTGTGATTCTTTCTTTTTTTTTTTTTATGATGCAGCCTTTTATGATCAAATTCAATATCTAAATATACCAGTGCAACTCACGAAAAAAATCAAAAAGAGGTTTGCATACATCCATCAGGCAGAAAGTAGATGTTAAAACTAAGTTATTTTGTCAAAATTCAAAAATATGAGATAAAGAGGGGGAGAGAGAGAGAGAACAGAAAGATATGGCAATAGGCTTGCACAGCCTTATACTAGCATTTTCAGCATCACTTTTATCCTGCGTCCTGTGCTTGAACAACAACAGTTAATGGAAGTCCTGTGTCTGTTAGTGGAATTATATGAATAATGCAACATGATATTCATTTGCTTTTTTCATCCCACCATTCTTCCACTAAGCCAGCTGCCAGCTTTAACTGTCATTTCCAAGGACCTAAAGATCAGGTGGGATTATCTACTCAGGCTTTTCTGATTAATAACTCTGTGAATCAATAAGGGGTAAGCCATTTAGCATAATATACCTACGAAATACTAAGTTCCCAAGTTTATAGCAGCTCAATTTTTAGTTCCTATTTCTTACGCATCTTGATCTAGATGCGCCTGTTAAAGTTGAATAAACAGTCATGGGTAGGGAATATATAGGTTTCTCATATTATACAGGAATACCTTTTTCTTGCTTTCACAAAATACATATATCCTTCACAAACAGGAAGCTTTTAAATGTGCTATTTGCAGGCTTTTTGTTTTGCAAGCATGCCAGAAGATTTTTAAATGAAGTTATGAAGAGGGAGACTCATTAACATGAAATTAGGCACTACATATTTTTTCAGTCAGTGCAGTTTCTTTGGATCTTTTCAACACTGTTTTTTACCTCTCAAGCTTCATAATATAAGATTAAAGGAAATCAGAAAGTAGCAACTTTAAAACAGGAAGCACTTCACTGCTCAGCAGGTATTTGGGCAGTGGAAATCTCTCAGTGTACTTATCTTGCTCCCAACCTGGCTCTGTTCTCTCATCTAAAGAACTAAGAAGTGGGAAACTAAAGGAGGGTAAGAGATCCACTGAAAGGATTTGAAGCTGGTATAGTGAGATAGATATCCTGAATAAATACTTTGATGACTAGCATCCCAGTTATTCTTTCCTGCATCCAAGCTGTCAAGATGGTTCTGACATAGCACAGTGAGCAAAGATCACTGCTACCATGATCCTCATCAAAATCTGAGATTTATATCATTTTTCCCAGAGTTTATGTGATGCCTGAAGGCAAGAATGCATTTGACAAGACCAAGAAGTGGTCAGTTGTGCCATGGTTTTCTCTCTTTCCATCCCTTTTTTCCTGTTCGTCCTTCTTTGCTGGTTAACATCTTTGTTCTCTGGGGCTCAGTGATTTAATGTACTGTAACTAACAGCAATTCAGCCCTCAGATTTCGGAAGTTACACTATGATTTTACAATTGTACTTACGAAATGGACAGGAAAAAAAAAAAAAAAGAAAAAAGAAAAGCAGAGGTTACTCACTTGAGATTTTGTTAGAAATATTGTTCCTAATTGGAGACCAGCACTAATGAACTAACTGGGACCAAAAATAAAGGTAGTATTTGGAAGAGCTAGTTCTTCGGTAATGAACTGTCAGGGCCTAGCCTCTTCTCACCTAATTGAAATGTTGCTGCTTTTGCTGCCTTTTTTATTGAGTTGCCTTTGGCTTTCAAAATACTTCCCACGGACAGACTGACATGTGGATTCTATATTAACTTCTGAGTTTGCTGAACTTCACTTTTATAGGATTGTTTAGGTGTTGTTTTTTTCCCCTAAATAAGAGAAAGAACATTTTCACTTACTACTAACAGTAAAAACTCACCCTTTTTCAAGCCATTTTCAGGCTCACATGGCTTGGTCCACACAAACCTATTCTCATACAAGCAAACTACACATAACCAGGGATGTGGTGTTTTTTTTTTTTTCCTTCTAGCATGCTGATGACATGAAGAAATGGATTAGCTTGTTTTACCTCTCATTTTCAAATATTTTTTGTTTTTCTCCTTATGTGTTTTGAGGTTTTTCATTTGTAAAGCAGTTTAAGGATTGATGCTCTGTGTCTATAAAAATATTTTGGTATCAAAAGGAGGAACTGAAAATAACAGTTTCACCCAAACTCCCCTTATTAAATAATGCTACTTATTAGCACCTGTGTTTCATCAGTGAAAATTATCATCAGACCTCTCATTAGAAGTGAATAATTACAAAAGGGTAGGGAAGGGAAGGGAAGGGAAAGGAAAGGAAAGGAAAGGAAAGGAAAGGAAAGGAAAGGAAAGGAAAGGAAAGGAAAGGAAAGGAAAGGAAAGGAAAGGAAAGGAAAGGAAAGGAAAGGAAAGGAAAGGAAAGGAAAGGAAAGGAAAGGAAAGGAAAGGAAAGGAAAGGAAAGGGAGAAGAGAAGAGGAAAAGAAAAGAAAAGAAAAGAAAAGAAAAGAAAAGAAAAGAAAAGAAAAGAAAAGAAAAGAAAAATCTGGCATCCCTGCCACAGGCTTGACCTCAGTACAGTTTCTGTTGAGAAAAAACAACAACAACAAATCATTGGATCTTCTTTTTTTTTCAGTCCCTGAAATCAGTCTGCAACGTGTTCAGTCTAAATTAACATGAGCCATGTCTTCCTCTCCAAAGTTAACTCTGTTGCCTTAGATAAGGTAACAATTGCCTTTGTAGGGCTGCAGCCTCTTCTGCAGATCCCTCCTCACCCTTTGCTATAACTGCCCTAAAGGCCCTAGGGAGTTCTCTACGAAGAGCTTCCCTTGCTTATTTAACAAATACACTGTAAGTCAGTGAGAGGTATCAGTCTCAGCAAAGCCAACAGAAGTTTTACTGTATATTTCAATTGGATTAGGGTTTCACAGAATCACAGAATGGCTGAGGTTAGAAGGGACCTCTGGGTCCATCTGGTCCAGCCTTTGCTCAAGCAGGGACACCCAGAGAAGGGTGCCCAGGACCACGTACAGTCAGTTTTTGAGGGTCTCCAAGGAGACTCCACAACCTCTCTGGGTAGCCTGTGCCCGTGCTCAGTCACTTGCATAGCAATGAAGTGCTCCTGGTGGTCAGAGGGAACTTCTTGTGTTCCAGTTTGTGCCCATTGCCTCATGCAGACCAGGATACCATTAGCCTTCATTTTTGCAAGGGCACATCAGTGGCTCATGCTCAGCTTGGTGACCACCAGTACCCCAAATAAATTTCCTTACTTGCTTGTACCGTGGTTGATGTTTCCTACACATAGGCTGCCAGGAGTTGACCCCCGTATTCTGCGCTCCAGGTTCCCTATCATCAGATTAGAAAACTGCTTAAGTGTGCTACCACACTGATGTTGCCTTCCTGTTGCAAAACCTGGGACAAGGAAGAGGAGGAGAGGTGGGTCTGACCTGAGTCTCACCCAAGGGTTGGATCCAGTAAAATGAAACATGCCCAAACTAATATTTCTGAAACTGAAGGCCTTTCTACAAATATAGATGTTTTCATTTGAGTGCAGTCAAAGGTAAAATCAAAGATTGGGGGAGGGGGTTGAATAATTTGACCAAAATTACCAAATAAAACACTAGGAAAAAAGTCTGCCACATATTAAGAAAATAATAAGTGTATAAGCCAGTTCAGGCTCCTTCCTGGAATTGACTAAATGAAGCTGAATTAATCCAAACTAGAACCTGACCTGTATTAATTACCCTTATATCTAATCCTCTTTCTTAAGCCTTGGTGTTCATTATATTGAACAATAAGATTTTTCGTGTATTTTGTACTTACTTATCACTGCTTAACTACAGCCTTAGACTTACTAACACCACAGGTTTAACATCATTTAGAGCCATTTCTGCTTGTATCATAATTATTTTTTATGTTTCATTAAGTTTTTATTTGGTTTTAGACATTCTCACAAATCATTCTCTTCATATATGTTAATTTGTTTTATTTACATTTCTTTGTGATCTCTTTACAGCTAGCTACCAATTACTATAGAATCAGATATTAACTCCATCATAAACTATGATATTTATTGCATATAATTTAGAATAAATAATAGAGTATGTGCACTTAAGTTACTAATTTGTCCTTCTATAATGTCATCCATGGGCATATCCCAAAATGCTCTAAATATCCTGAAGAAATCAAATATTAGTTGTCCCCATGTGAACACATACACAAAGAGGCTCAGAGACAAAATGATTTACACATAGATACTAATTTTAACAACCTAATTCAAAACCTTATCAAGTCTATCTGCTGCCTCCAACTGGATTTGAATCAGTCCCCAAGAAATCAGGAGGAAGCAGAAAACAGTCCTTATATCCTGTATTTCTGTTAGGGTCAAGACTTCTAATTAGCAATCCTGAAAATGATTCATCAAATCAAGAATTTAATTTTGCTTGTTATAGCAGAAAGTAGGTTATTGACTTCCAAAGGTCACTTTAGTGACCCAAAGGATCATTACCTCTCAAAGACATGAAAAGAGATCATACTTGCAAATTCTGACCGATCATTTCTGCTGCTAAGATTTTGTGTCATTTCCTGTCCAGTAGGTCATAAATATTTTTTATTACCAGTTACTGTCAATGAGTACTTTCTTCTAACCAGAAACTGTCTCTTTGAGATTGCAAAATAGTTTCGAGTTCTGTCATGTAGTTTATCGGGCTGGTTTCATATCTGCAGAAAATGTGCTACCTATATATAGCAATGTGCAGATTAGTGATAAAACAACTCGAGTTTATCATTACTTGGTAATGATTATTATTACCTGAAAATGGATGGATTTGAAACCAAAGCCCTGTAACTGAGATCATTGGTGAAGATATAACTAATGGCATTTGTTTTCCTTTTAACGTTTTTGTATGAACTACATCAGACTGAACCCATGTAACAGTGATCATTCAGTAGCAAAAGGGCATCAAGGGGCAATTTTTCCTTGTTGAGGGAAAAGACATCAGAGGATGCAACCAATCCCTTAGGATTCCCAAGCAGAAAGGGGGATTCCTGATTTTTAAAATAGTTATCACACAGGGGACAGAAAAAGACTTTTTCATATCTCCTTATAAAAGCACAGGCTAAACACCATAGCAGAGCACTTTCCAGAGTGAGGAGTGCTCCAGCAGACCTGGGACAGCTCAGCATATTCCTGCAGGAACCACAAGAAAGCTTTGGTAACACTGCTCATTTCTGCAAAGCCTGCAGTTCCCTGCAAAGAAAGGCAAGCTTGTTTTGTGAATACTGTCAAGAGTTTTGACAATGTCAGCATTTACTCTGTTTAAGATGTGCAGGTCTTGCTCAGTTCTCTCTCTCTCTCTGTCTCTCTCTCTCTCTGTCTGTCTGTCTCTCTCTCTGTCTCTCTCTCGTCTCTTTTTTTTTTTTTTTTTTTTTAGTGCAGAAGCAGTGTCAAAGACAGATATACCTCTCTCTGGCATGCACACCCAAAGATTATGATAGAAAAATTTTTGAGAGGTTTAGCTCGAACTGTCATCTCCGGTTTATTTTTCCAAAAGTAAATATGCAGCTGCATTTCAATCCAACCACAGTAAACATTACTCCACAAACAATACGATCCCTACTCTCTTTAAAGTGTCTAACTAGTGAATAGCAATCCTAAATCCATCTGTAAGAATGTGTCGCCTCCTGTAAATAGGCTTTCAGCAAAATCTTAGGAATGTAATAGGCCCTCGGCAACTCAATTACTTTATTGCCTACTACTTCACATGCCGTTGAAAATTATTTAAGACAGAGGATAACACTGAAACAGAGCAGAGCACAGGAATATGAGAGGCAATGCGTACCGCTGTAGACCTGTTCAAGGTCTGCTGTGTCTCCACGGAGAAGTTACCTCACCCCTTTTTCTGTTTATCACCCATTGTTGGATTTATCTGTCAGCCTTTGTTCATTTTCTATGCAAAGAATGGCTTCTACCACAAGAGCTTGCAGGCAGAGCCCAGCATAAGGGGTACTTGGCTGACATGAAAGAAAAATATCTTACAGCTGACCCTCTGTCCAGTTTTGATATACACGTTAAAGATAATTGTACAACATGATAACTGATTACTACATTTTGAGGAGAAAAGACCAAGATCATCAACAATAAACTTTATTTGGCCAGTTTAACATTTTAATAACTCTCCTTACCCCTCAGCCTGTCCTGCATAGCAGAATTACTGAAACAAGAACATTTGCCTGTATTTCAGTGCAGTGTGCCAAGGCTGAGGCTAAAGCAAACTTTCACCTGTAGTTAAATTAAGCTGCTGGAGTATGCACTGAAGCAGCAAGGATTCACACATCCATCCTATTCTACTGTCTGTGCCAGAAACAACAGAGAAAAGGGGAGAGAAAATTCCAGCAGACATGCCATCATGAACATCTCAGCACCCTCAATTCTTCAACTGTCTTCTAAGGCCGTGGAAAAATATGATCCCAGGAGCCATACTTTAAGACAGAACTACACCATCACAAAAGCTGAAAATGGAATCATCTAGGTTGGAAAAGGTCTTCAAGATCACCAGGTCCATCTATCAGCCTGACCTCCCAAGTCCCATCACTAAACCACGTCCTTTACTGCCATGTCCACACATCTCTTAAATACCTCCAGGGATGGAGACTCCACCACTTCCCTGGGCAACCCATTCAAATCCTCGATCACTCTCTACATGAAGAAACTCTTATTTACTCATACCTAGTCTAAACCTCCCCTGGCACAACTTGAGACCATTATATATATATAAGATATAAAATATAATAAAAATATAAAATATAGCATATATTACTTAAAATACAAAATAAAATACATCACACTACCCAAACTGTTTATCTTTTGAATTGTGTACTCTGTGCAAGACAGCAGTGCTTTACCCCAGTATTGGTAGCTACTGCCCTGAAAACCTGGGCAAGTCCCTCCACCCTCCATTGTGTTAATGCCTAAAATATACATATAATATATATATATATGAATATACATTTTATATATAAAATATAAAGGGTGTTTTAAGATA
The DNA here is from genome assembly GCF_013377495.2 of Cygnus atratus. Classification (NCBI taxonomy): domain Eukaryota; kingdom Metazoa; phylum Chordata; class Aves; order Anseriformes; family Anatidae; genus Cygnus; species Cygnus atratus. The sequence goes on along the minus strand of NC_066362.1, from coordinate 198,878,120 downwards.
TTTTTTGTTTCAACTTAAATATATTTCTTGGAGAATTTGAGTGTTTTCTGCATCTGTCCAAGAACTGGGGACTCCAGATGCAGTCAGGCCAGAAAGCCCAAGAAGGGAAGGAGCAGGTGTTGGGTTCCCCAAGCTTGGCACCCCCCAGAGACACTGCATACGTCTGTGGGTACTCAGACCATGGCACAATGTGGTCAACATGCTCTGTCACCATCACACTCACTGTGCATGTGTCAACCCAAAACACATGTGCAGTGTCACTGTTCAGGGATTACAACGGGGAAACGAGACAGTTGATACCTCCACCATGCCTTGCAGGGTAGATCCAAGCTGCCTCCAGGCTCTCTTCAACACAAACAGCTGCACACATTCTCGACACATCTCCAAATTGCTTTGCATCCTCTCACACACATCTCACAAGCAGCGAATTTTTCCACTTTTCTATAACCACTGAATGGTTGAGGCTAACAGGGACCTCTGGAGGTCATCTAGTCCAACCACCTACTCAAGCAGCGACACCAACAGCCCAGGACCATGTCCATGTGGATCAGACTTAGCGCTTAACTCCCAGACCCACCAAACTATGTGCAACAAATGCCACTGCAGGCTCTCAGAGATTCAAAACCCTAGTAATATGAGTAAAGTTAATGATGGCTGATTTAGGAAAATCTCTGTGGGGAAAGGAAACATAGTAAGTGGTTGACATCACTCTCTGGATACAGAATGGAAGGGGTTCTTGTCCTCTTTTGAGTCTTAAGACTTAGCTCTCATTCACTTTCCAGCCTTTGGTTGTCTAACGTAAAGGCCAGTGGTTTATACTCACAGGAAAATGTGTGCGTGTTTGGCAGCCATGCTGTGTCTACCTGTAGCCCATCTGGATTCCTCAGTGGAGGTGGCACTGACATGGTTTGTGTGTCTTTCTCAACTAGGTGCAGGCTCCAGGACCAGTCCATGTTTCTGGGCAAACATTTCTGTCTGTTCTCACAACAGGTTAAGTGAGTAGTTCAGAGAATGTCAAGAAGCATGCAAATGTGCCTGAGTTTGTCACTTCTTACTCACAGAGTAAGAACATGCATATGAGAACACTGGTTGCAATGGCTTCAATACACCAACCAAGACCTTTTAATGAAATCTTTCCATTTTTATCCATACACCTTTCCTTGTTTAATTTCTTTTTCCTTGTCAGTTTCACAGATTTTTGTTAAAACTATCTGCTTCCAAGAAATATAGCCCAATTTAACTTAAAAGGACAGAAAATTGTCAGTGTTACATTAGCTAATTAACATTTAGAAAGTATTTTGAAGAGAGAGAGGATTACAGCAATGTACTGTAGCAGTTATCCTCTTCTAGTGAGTAAGAATTATTATGTATCAGCTTTTTTAAATGATATATCATCCCCACTCTTCTCTCATGAATAGATAAAGACATATATATTGACAGTAGCATAAATAACTCATATAATATTCTTCAGTCTTTACATTAGTGGCACATGAAGAAGAAGACAATATGCAAAAATTGACTTTTACAAAGTAGTGGAGAGAAATCTACATCAAAGCATAGATATAATTAAGGTGGTATTTGAAAAACTTCTTCAGCCATGTCCACTTTCTCAGCCTGTTTTTCTCTGTTGGTTCTCTTTGACAGTTATTTATTTTATTGACCAAAAGATTCTGTGATTTGCAAAACACAGTAGAAATCTACTGTTCAAAACACATTTATATAACATGTCATTTACATGTTCCTTGGATAGTTGGTGTGCCTTCAGAGACTTATTTTCAGTATTCTGAGAATAATGTCGAGTGACCTGTACAGCAATTTCCTTTCTGTCAAACCTCTTTTATTCTTAATTAAATGTTGCACTGTGATGTTTGGATATAATTACTGTATAAAGAAAAAAAACTGTATAAAGGGGGGAAAAAGTGTGTTCAAAGAACAGTTTGCCCAGAATAGATTCCATCACTGATAATGTGGTCTTATTTCCTGTAATTTATTGCCATGTGTGTCTGTAGCTATAGCACAAAGTGGTGAGACCTCTCTAGGTCCCTTAAGGTCAGTCTAAGCTTGTACTCAGACAGAGATATCAAATACAGCTGAGGTATCCAGAAAAAGCTTAAAGCACTTGGTTCATTTCTCAAAAGCTAAGACACAGCACATATCACATGTTCCCCCTTGATAGTGACACTGGTAAAGATGCCCAACTTACCTTCACCCTAAAGTATGCAATTTTTTTAGTCTTAGTCGTGTTGACTAAGTCAACGGTCGTGGTCCATGGCAGCCAAGCTAATTTAATGAACCCTTTCCATTGAAATGGGAGGGATCTTCTCTCCCTAGCTACCCCTCCACAAGTCTTCATTCCTTGCTTGCTGCTACTCTGTCCTCTTGCATTAGCTTTGGTGCCAAGAAACATCATCCCAATCGGTAAAAGCAATCTGACTCTTTTGACTATATATTAACTAATTAATTCAATCCACCTAGCTGTGCACCAGTATTAGCACAATGATAGTGGTGGGGACACACAATCAGAAGTAAAGAGGAAATGGGAAAGTAGAAGGACGTAGTGGGAACTCCCTCATTCAGCTGCCGTGACCTGCTATCCACACTTTTATCCAGGCACACCTTTTGAACCAATATGCCAGGAGCCCTCACACCCTGCCCAGACTTTCTGAGTAGGATATTCAGCCTTTGCAATCATTCCAGCAACATATCTTCTCTTTCAAGACAAAGCCTCCAGTACCTTAAACCCATGTGAATACAATTCCAAACACACACACACACACACACACACACACACAAAAAAAAAAAAAAAAGAGATATTTTCTGTAAATATGCTCTTAGACAAATTCATATCATGGCCAGAGTGAACTCAGGTCCAAAAAAAATATGCTTGAGTGAGGCAAAACAGAACAGCAACAACAAAGAGGAAAGCAGGCAGATTCCCCAAATTGGGGTAGAGTTCCTTTTACCCCAACGCACGATACTTGTTCCAGACACAGAAGTCCAAGCTCACTTCCTTGTCTGTGAGGGTTTGAACATTTCTCCCAGGTTGTAAAACAGATTTCTGAACACTGGGTTCTGGAATACTGCTTAGAGGGTGCTTTCAACATCTCTAGCCAATGCTATCCTTCAAATAATGTGCTCAGATATTCCTTGAGGTAAATATCAACTTTTAGCCCAAAGTACATTAAAAAACTACAATTCTATTGTCTGTATCATTCAGGCAAGATCTGAAGCAACTTCCACCACTTAGGGCATTGTCTTAGCAGCCAGGGTATTGAGTCATTCCTTCTCTGGTCCTGGTATTTTTTATCATAATGTGTTACTGTATGTTCTGGTTTCAGTTCGGATAGAGTTAATTTTCTTCCTGGTAGGTGGTATGGTGCCATGTTTTGGATTTAGGATGAGAATAAAGCTGATAACACACCAGTGCTTTAGATGTCGCAGAGCAGCTCTCACACAGAGCCAAGAACTGTTCAGCTCCTGGTGCTGCCCTGCCAGCGAGGTACCTGGGGGTGCACAAGGAGCTGGGAGGGGACACAGGCAGGAGTTGACCCAGACTGGCCAAAGGGATGTCCCACACCATGTGGTGTCATGCTGAACAACAACAACAACAGCAAAAAGCAAGGGGGGGGGGGGAGCACTTCTTGGGGAGAGGGACTGGGCATCAGTCAGCAGGTGCTGAGCAATTGCACTGTTCATCACTTATATATATGTATATATTATTAATAGCAGTATTTTCCCTTCCTTTTCTGTCCTATTAAACTGCCTTTATCTCAACCCTTTATTTACACTTTTTATTTTCAATACTCTCTCCCATCCCACTGGAAGGACAGGGAGAATGAATGAATGGCTGTGTGGTGCTGAGCTGCCTGCCAGGTTAAACAACACTGAAGCACTCAGAAAGGCTCTTGCAAAATTGGGCCACTTCTGAATATTGTTCTCTTTGCAGTATCTCTTGCATGTAGACACAGCCTGTATAAATATTTCTCATTTGTCCTCTGCAGTCTCCCAAGAGCTTCAACTAGATTAAATTGGATAGAAACCAACACAAACCAAGATTACACCTGGCAACTGGGAATTCCAGAAGGAATTCCCTCACTTTGCAGAAATGTGCAAGTAGGAACTGGTATTCTAGTGGCAACTTACTTTGATTTATTTTTTATTTTTTAAATTTCCCAATTTTAATTTGGGACTATGAAATGTTGGGTGACCATTAAATATGAGTATTTATACATATTTATAATGGTCTCTGCAGGACAAAGGCATGAAAAGTTCATGTCCTGGCACACCTCTTTCAGGAAGCTTAGCACTTAAAAGAGACCATGTCCACAAGGTCATGGCATGTCTATCAGAATAATCACAGAATTACAAAATAGTTTAGGTTGGAAAGAACCTCTGCAGGATGTTGTGTAGTCCAGCCCCATGCCTGGAGATGGATCCAATTTGGTCAGATTTCGCAGGAACTTGTCCAGCCGAGCTCTGAGGATCTGCAGGAATGGAGATTTGACAGACCCTCTGGGCAACTTCTTCCAGCATGTTTCCTTATATCTGATCTACGTGGCTCCTGGTTTCCTAAACAGATATCAAAACTTCTTAGAGGAATCTGTGCAATAAAATTAACGGCCTATTACATACAGGAAATCAGATAAGTTTAAGGGCTCTTTCTGACCCAAAATTTACAATAACTTTCATGCCTCCAGCTGTTCCTGGTTGCTTTGGCTGTAGACTGCTTGATTCTAATGCATAACCAGACCGGCTAGCAATATTCAAACAAATCACTAACAGTGAGTACAGCTCGTTTTAGCAATGCTTGCAACAGAAGATGACTTGGCTGCCACAGAAGTGCAGCTTGATATATCCATGAGCAAGGCACAGCGTAGGATTCTGCAGAGCAGTTCGTGAACATGAAGCTGTTCCCAGCACAGACTCACAAGGACAATCAATTTGGTTCCTGTGGATAAACTGGTCATTGATCAGCGGTGTCACTTCAGACAGCAAGAAGCAGACTCTGTCTCCCCTTCACCACTGACACATGAAGAGAGGCAAGGTAGGGTAAGCTGTGTTTCACTCACAGTCTTGGATAATGAAAGCAGAAAAGTAAAGAAATCAGGTCATTGCAGATGACTGTACCAAGAGGGCATTTGTGGTAAACTTGGGTTCAATGAGACATATAATCTTACCACCAGCTCATCCTCTTTGGAGTGTTTTTTGTTTGTTTGTTTGTTTGTTTGCTTTTAATAAAAGCGTCAAGAAGTGCCACATTCATCCTCCTAGAATAGGTTGGTCCTGTCCCCGCTAAGTTAAGTAGCCTAAGAATGCGTACAATTGAACTCAGGTTATTTATTCTCTTTCTAAGGATTTGCATTCACTGCAAACTACACAGCTTCATGTTCTTGTTCTTTCTGCTATCCCCTTTTTCAGATACTTAATTGCTTCCTGGTGGTTTTGTAAGCACTTGTTTTGTTTTTATCATATTGCTACACTATACATAAAAGATACAGCAATTCTCTAGACATCTCTAACAGTCATCTCAGAAAATGCCTTCCTCTCCCTTAACATTTATTTAAGACAGGACTCATTCCAAGACAGGCTAGGACTGCACAATGTTATCCGTCATGCAAAAGTGGTTCAAGTAGGGAGAGTAAGCCAAGGACCAGATTGGGATCGCTTCCAGTGGCAAGACTCATCCTTTTTTATTTAAAAGAGAATGACATCCCAAAAGTTCCCAGTTGCATTTCCAGGTTGTGATTTAGATAATTAAGTGAATAACTTAATGAGGGTAACATGTTGCACTTTTACCTTAGCTATCTGTATTCTGTAGAAGTTTCACCTCCATGGTTATCAGTCACTTATCTTCCCCCATCCTTGTGCTCACTCCTTTTAAGTAATCTAAACAGCTTTTTTAAGTGGATGCTCACATGACTGCATTTGTAAGAATTTTCAAAAACAAGCTTATTGTAAAAATGTTCCTCTATCTTTGTTAAAATTCCAGGAGTGTGTTTTTTGTGATTTTAACAGTTTTCTTAATAGTACAAATCTAAGAAAAAGAAGAAGAAATAATAATAATAATTAATAAAGACAAAGAAGACGAAGAAGAAGAAAAGAAGAAGAAGAAGAAGAAGAAGAAGAAGAAGAAGAAGAAGAAGAAGAAGGAGAAGAAGATATAATTCATCAGGCACCAAAGGAAGTTGTGAATGAAAGGTTGCTTGGCTGGCCCATGCCAGTCTCTCAAACACTGTAGTGTGACTTGAAAATGTGATCCTGTTTTATTAGGCAGAATACAGGCCTGAATATTAGAATAGTTGACATGAATAATGACAGCTACTGATGGTACCTACCCCAGCAGAGCAGCAGAGGTCAAAAGTGGCAGAAGACATGTCATTACTAGAAAGCTCAAGAGGTTTTGCCATTGCCAGCCCTCTCCCCTTCTGTCCTGGTTTCAGGTAGGACAGAGTTAATTTTCCTCCTAGTAGCTGGCAGGGTGCTACGTTTTGGATTAGAATGAGAAGAGCGCTGATAACATGCTGATGTTTTAATTGTTGTAGAGCAGTGCTTACACCAAGCCAAGGACTTTTCAGCTTCTCGCTCTGTCCTGCTAGCGAGCAGGCTAGGGATGCAGCAGGAGCTGGGAGGGGACAGACCCAGGACAGCTGACCCAAACTGGCCAAAGGGGTATTCCATACCATCTGACGTCATGCTGAACAATATATATAGGGGTGGCTAGCCAGGGTGGGGGGCCGGCTGCTCGGGGATAGGCTGGGCATCGGTCAACGGGTGGTGAGCAATTGCATTGTGCATCACTTATTTCGTACACATTATTACTATTAATACTATTATTATTATTATTATTATTATTGTTATTATTTTTCCTGTCTTAATAAACTGTCTTTATCTCAACTCACAGGCTTCACTTTCCCGTTTCTCTCCCCCATCCCGGAGAGGGAGGGGGGAGGGTGAGCGAACGGCTGTGTGGTGTTTGGCTGCCAGCCGGGCTAAACCACAACACTTTCTCTCATACCAACTCCTGCTCTCAGCCAGAACACAGCCGGGATTTGTTTCTTTTCCCTCTGCACATACCTGTGTGACATTGGTTATGAATATTCAAACCTGTTGCCATGAGGTGAGCTGAGAAGACAACAAAAGTACTGGGTCACACTAAGGTCCCCACTAGCCCCACACCCTGCCTCCAGCAGCAGCACAGCAGGTGCCTATGGAATAGTTAAAAGTCAGAGCAACCATCATCACAGCTTCCCAGAATACTCCACTAGTGCTCCACAATCTGTAACACAGGAAGCCCCTGAGCTAAACCAGTGTCTGTATCTATAATAGTTTTGTATAGGTTTTTCTTCAATGAATTTATCCATTCAACTCGTGTAAACATTTAGCATTTATGTAAATGTTTAGCATCTGCAACAGCCTTTGGCAATACATTATACACCTTAACTTCATGTTAGGTGACTATAGCCACCTCCTTTTAGTTTTCAAGCTGTTAAATGCAAGTATCATTTCATTGTCTCAATTCATGTGTTGGAAAAAGGCAGGAGGGACCACCTGTAAGACTGCTGCCACTCGCTAACCAGCCAGCCAACAGAGGGAATACTATGATCCCACTCACCAGCTGGTTCTTAGAGCAGATGGGCTAGGAAATCCTTTCAGTAAAGGTAAATAGCTATTCTGGATTATCCTAGCACTTCAAAGCACAAATGGAGTGACATGCTGTCACCTAAGGTATAACTTTATTGTCAACCACTAAAAGATATACCAAATTATTACTGCAAATTGTCAGAGCTACTGATAAGCAAGGTTTGATCAGATTAGATGCTTTGTTGTAGTGGAGTCCAGGTTCTTGGGTTGTTTTCCAGATTCTGATCCTGATGATACTCAGACAAGACTTTCAGTTTTGTTTTTGTTTGTTTGTTCATTTATATATTTATAATTTTTGTTTGTTCTTTACAAACTCCTAAGTGCTATGCAGAAATGATTTCTATCCAGTCTGTGGCTTTAGCTTGTCCATCATGGACTGAACACCCTCACTTTGCTCTCTCCTTGTTATGGTCTTCCAAACTGGCTCAATCCAGATATATTACATTAGGTCAAGGCAAGTAACATGTTTTTTGTTACAATGCCAGCTTTTAATTCATTCCTTGACTGCCAGCTTGTTTGTTAAGTAGTTTCTGAGGTTTACAATAGTATTATCTTTTGCTTCTTAATGATATTCTAAAGTGCATTTGTAACTTATGATGTCCTGCAAAACTTTTAGGTTCTTTCTACCTACACTTCCCCATATCCGTAATGACTGTACGGACCTTTACTGTCTCTTCTGGGCTGAAGATTTTGTATCTGTGTAATCACTACTGTGTATTGTCAGCAAACTCTGCTACCTCATTGTTCAACTCTTTTACCAGACTGTTTACAAATGTGGAATATCACAGGCTCCAGCATAAATCCCTGTGGGATTATTTTGGTAATCTTCCTTACCTAGGACAAATGAATATTTATTCCTACTTTGTTTCCTATCTTTTAATGAGTTATTTGTCCCAGTGACATCGTTCCTTTGTCCTTTCACATTAGTGTCTTTATGAGTCCTCAGTGAGAAACTTTCTTGAATTACTTTAGCAAATTCTAGTAGAGTCTTGCACTTACAGTTGTCTACGGCAAGTTTATGTTGCCTTTTATTACATGCTTACTAGAGCAGATAAGTGATCTGTAGCATGTTTTCCTTGTATACTGATAATCAGCAAAATTGATCACTTACACAGTTCAAATGCTGTTTACTCAGAAAGAATATAACCTGCTAAACTCTCGAATAGTATTTTAATGTATTTGCCAAATGTTAATTTTTATTTGTGTTGTGATTTAACCCAGAAGGCACCTCATAGCCATTTGCTCACTCCCCCACAGTGGGATGGGGGGCAAAAACTGAAAAACTTTCCTGTCTCACTTCACCACCCAGGATGAAGGCTCTGTAACAGTAACATGCAAAAGAACCTGAAAGGTAGGGTTTGGGGAAAATAACCTTAAAGAGGACATCTGTGAACACCAAAATGTTTTGCTGTATTTCTGTTCTTCATAGTTGCACAGGATGATGAAACTGGAAGCTCCAATCTTCCAACACACCACAGCTCATAATCATGCCCCATGGCTGAATGGAGGAGTCTGTGAATGATAATTAAGATGAAAACATGAGTCATCACTCTTACACATTATGCAACTGTTATTACTTTGTTGAGAAAACATTGGATCTAAGAGTTCATTTCAGTTATTAAATAATAAAAAAGTAAATCCTCCTTTAATTATTTCAATAACGTGATAACTTCACTAGATGCTTTGAAATAAATACCACCCCTAACTTAGATAAGCAAGCATAAACATCAAGATGATAAGCAAGACTTATAATGTGAAAAAGATACAAATGTAGTTCTAATTCCATCCATAAGCATGTGTATTCTGTAGACCTAAAACTGACCTTAATCTTTTACTGTTTGATAGACACCAAATGCAGTTATTAAATGCCAGGCATGAGAAGAATTCAGACCTGGGAAATGTTGATCCAGAAGGATTCCTGATAGGAAATAACATGAAAATTATAGTTATGTTCCTAAATGAATCCATAGCAAAAATACCTCTGAGTGATGTGTGGTGTTACAGGCCACAAACTCAGAAGTGATATTGAAGAACTAGAAGAGTTTCAGAGAAGAATAATGATCACAAGTCTAAAGATTGAGTTTAAGAGAGATTTAAAAGGTATAAAAGGTGTTATTTTTGTTTGGTTGTTTGGCTGGTTGGTTGTTTTGTGTGCTTGCTTGTTTGTTTTTTACCTTTATGAAAGGGAGATTATGAAACAATGAAAATAATGAAAAGTTTGAAGGGGGCAGGAGGAGAAGAAAAGGGTATTTAAATTAACTGTTGGGAATTCCAAACCCATGCACAGAATACATGTCTAGTACGTGTTTCCTGATTGCCATATTTCCACAGAAAGCTGTTGTGGCCATACATTAACACAAACTAAAAAGTAATTGACATTTTATCCATACCGATGTGAAATAAAACTATCCAGTTATGATCATTAATATGAACAGAAACTTTGGAAGCCTATCCATTCTCGTATTGAAGAACAATGAAATTTAACTTTTAGATATCGGTAAGGCAGACTGATGTGTCTGTCTGCTACATGGTATTTTCCTCTACATTTCTGGTTACAGCCATGCTCAGAGATATTGTAGAACTGCAAAATGTCATGTCAGAGAATACTTGAGCTCTAATTTAAAGCTCTATACTTATATTTGTTTATTTTTCTATGCAAGGAAGACAGATGCATCTATAAAACTTCCAATGCCTGTATATTCTTGTAGGTCAGAAAGAGAATGTGAAAATGCTTCTACAGTGAATACATTTTTTTGCCTTATCTTCCAAAATCTGCTATGCCAAATATGCCTTTTCAATTGACAACAATGAATGCACTGGATCCTCTGTGGATATGAATCAATGTAGCTTCATTGATTTCATTTTACTTGACTGTTTCGTGCCAAGTGAGAACCTGGCTCAAGACTTTAATTGGCTCTAAACAGCAAGGAAAACTGAAAAACAAAAATGAATCAAAATAACACAGGTATTTTCAGTCCTTATTTAACACTTTAAACCCTACATTCATCCACCAGCAGATCTCTGCCCAGCCCAGTTCAATGTCTTTTTGCCATTGGTTTTCAATCAATTAGAGAATGCAAACATGTGATACACAGATAAGTCTTTGAGAGTGAAGGATGTCAAAGGAAAAGAGGGAAGTGGCTGTCCCAGACATGCTACTTCTATGAGTACTTGAATTTCCAAATCCTCTCTACTTTAAGCTCACACACAAAAAAGTCAATCAAACACTGCCTGTAAGTCAAATTCCTTATGACACCATTTTAATGGCCATGATATATTTAAGCACAGACCAGGAACCCTTATTTTGTTTGTGCTTGTTATTAATCTCTCCTCAGCGGTGAGTGGGACAGTGTCCCAGTCCATCAGGTGCCACGGCTTGCAACCCAAAGTACGATGAGAGTTTAGCTAAGGCACGGGCTGAACAAAACACAAAGAGAAGCTTTTAGAGACTGTGGAGTGAAACACACAAGAAAAGAAAGAGCAGTGCCCATCTGTACAAAATCCGCAAGCACACAGAGGCTGCAAGGCCAGCTCAAAGATCTTATTGAATACTCCCTTGCATTGTGACTTGGCTAATGCCACCAGAAAAGGCTCTGGTGGGGCTATGAGCAGCACACCAGTTAAAAGCCTTCTTCCCAGTCAGAGTTTAAAAGGGGAGGGAGTAGTAGAAAGGCTATAAACATTAAACTAACAGTTGGAGACTTGGATCTTTCTTTTTATGGACATGGATTAAAGAGGGAGACTGAGGCCTGTAATACCCTATGCATACATACAGAGTCCTGCCACTACAAAGAATATGGTTGTGGAATTCCATCATGTGACACTCTGTGACCATATGACAGTTCTTGTTGTCCTTTGGCACTGGGACCACATAAGGATTTTTGTATAGTCTTTTCAAAACAGCATTTCTCAATTCTGATCTTTCCAAATGCAGCATATGGTGTCTTTCCAGGAGTTCAGTTCCCTAACAGATATTTATTTTAGGGATTTCACTAGAAATACACAGATGTGGTAGAGTCTTCCAGGTAAAACATTTTATTTTTTTTTCCAAGAAGATTCTTTCCCTAGTAGCCAGTCAAAACTATTGGTGTGTCCCCAATTAACAGGTATCATCACAGTAGGATTGTATTTTGGTTAATACTGTCCCTGAGTAACTTTGTGTATAAGACGAAATCCTGTTAAAGAAGAGTCACAAGCCCCAGCAATTACACATAACATTTATTCAACAGAATTCAGATGGAGATTATTTTATATAGAACAAAAATAGCAAACATTTCCCTTACCAAACCTGTTAAATTTCTGAAAGCTATTCCTTGTTCACGACTGAACAATGAGGTGATATTTCATGCTGAACACAAAAAGGAGAGGTAGTTATCAGTAGTGATATCTTGCTTTCATACAACCCAGAGGGTCAAATATTCTATTGCTGTAAGTTGTTTTTACACAAGCTGTGGTTTCAGCTCATTATCCTTACTTAAGATTTGATTCAAATTGGCTGCTAGATCTCCTTTAATATATTTGACTCAATTATTTTTATGGACTTAATGTGAGCCAGACACTTCTCCAGCTAAATGGAGGAAAACCTGGGGCAAAACTAAGTCAGAGTAAATGGAAATTTCTGCTGCTTTCTTCCCTCTCGACAGTATTTCAGCTTCCTTTCATGACTCCTGGAGAGCTGCTCCTGGGTTGCTAACCAGTAGCTACAGTACTTGGTCAAGCCAGACAGATGTGAGCTGATCGTGGATCTGGCCTTACGTACCCAGTACTTGGCAACTGCAGGATTTTTCAAAGCACATGCCATAACCCAAGCATGACACTACCACGAATAATAAAACCAACCCTTGCCCTCTCCAAAGAACTTCTCTTCAGGAGGCAACAATTCAAGAAACACATGAAGAGCTCTACTGATATCTAAATGAAGCTCTAACATTTATTCAAGCATATTATTCTGACCTGTAGGCAGGTCACTGCTTGCTTCATGACTGTAGACCAGTCTTGCATACTAATGCTGAAATTTCTTAAACTATATCTTAAAGAACATCAGATGAACCTGACTGTTTTCAGGCTGTATAATTTAGGAATTTAAATTGTTTACTTGATTCATTTTATTTTCTTTATGCTTTACACCTGCTACCCTGTCTGGTGGGTATCTAGGATCATTATCCTATAGAGTACACTTTAATAATTGATGGAAAAATTTTCCAGTTCTTAGTTAATATAAAATTCTGTTGTGTAACAAGAAACGAATACATAATATATTTAAATTATTTCATCACCTGAAGAAGAATAGCTGAGATTTTAGATAATTGTCACTCTCCTTGGAAAAGAGCGAACATGGCATTTGTTCAGATGTCAGATAACGATGGCACTTTGCTGATTTAATGAACATATTCAGTTTGGCCCATAAAGGCTTAGAAGCACGAGTTCAGTACAAAAGACTGGAAGGGAACTTCTAAATTATTATTTTCAGCCTTCTCCAACTGCAGCTGCCATGGGTAGCACCTGGACCAACATTAAGGGGGTCTCAAAAGAATGCTCAAAGTCTTCAAAATATCAGTGGTATTCCTATACTCCATGCTATCTGAGGTCATATTTCTAATTAAGAATCCACACTAAGTGGTTTATAAAGGGTTAAAAAATGAATAGTAGAACTATAAAGAAATGGGTAAAGAATAGACGTACATTATATGCAGTTCAACAGGTTGATTGATTGGCTCTTATAACATCCTGTATTGTCATCTATTGATGTGCTTATAACTAAGAAATGGCCTAAACCTATAAAATGTTTACACCCACTATCAATCATTTATTAACCCCTTACATATGTTTTATTAATAGAATCTTAATATAAAACCAAGTTAACATCCTATAAAATTCTTTGGAAGAAACTGATATCAATTAAATATTACGGAATAAGTCAGAAATAGACATCTCTTACTCTACATAGGACTACTTCTAAAGAGATGTTGAAATTCCTTTATTATTTCCTACCTTCTTAAATATACTAGGGGATTAAGGAAAACACAGGGACTGAATTTTGATGACATTATGTACTAAAAATACATTATGATGCTCACCATATTATTTAAAGGAAAGTAAAAGTCTTATTTTCTTTCAAATTTTCTGAATTTTCAGATTATGTTACTGAAACTATCAGAGGCAAATTCCACAAGCTACATGAGTTAAGATCTTAGATACTGAAATAAAAGGAAAATGAGCTCTATAAAGCACTTTTGAGATTCAAGCATTGTTGAAAACATTATCAAACACAAAAGAGTTAGCAATCCAAGTTGGTGAATAAAATCCATATTTCCAAAAGAATTTCCTGTAATTACAGAATGGTGGAGGTGGGAATGGACCTGTGAAGGTCATCTAGTCCAAGCCCCTGTTTAAAGCAGCCTCAGCAAGAGCAGGTTGCTCAGGGCTGTGTCCAGTCATATATTGTATATCTCCAAGGATGGTGACTAACCAACCTGTCTGGGCAACTGTTTCCAGTGAAAAAGCTTTTTTCTTATATTTGAATGGAACTTCCACACTTCAGTTTGTGCTTATTGTCTCTCATCCTCTCACTGGGCACTACGGAGAAAAGTCTAGCTCTGCTGTCTTTACCTACCCCCACCATGTGTTTATAAACATCAATGAGATGGACCCTGAGCTTCCTCTTCTCCAGGCTGAACAGTCCCAGCTTTCTCAGCCTCTCCTTGTATGGCAGATGCTCCGATCCCTCATTAACTTTAGAGGCCCTTTGCTGGTCACGTGTGTTTGTGTCTGTCTTGTACTGGGGAGCCCAGCACTGGACACAGCACTGCAGATGTGTCTCACCAGGGCTGAGCGGAGTGGAAGAATCACCTCCCTCAACCTGCTGGCAATGCTTTCCTTTTTCTGCAGGTGACCACATGTTCTCACAGCTTCAGCCACTGCCTTTATACCAAAGGCAAGAAGATTTACGTTATCAGACACAATTTATTTACCTCATTCCCTTCTGCACCCTCCCTCTTGCCCTGAAGGTTTCACTGTTGTGTGTTTTATGTCCCTCTTACACAAAGGACAAAAGCAAAGTCTCCTTCCCAACACCAAATCTCCCCAAGTAGTTTTCTCAGCCAGGCCTGGCCCATCTCCCACTTCACACATGAGACTGATGCATATCACCCACATTTTGTGGTCTCTCCCAGACCATCCATGGTGCTCACTTTTCAACCCTGGCAGCTCTATCCCTGGCGCTAGGCCAGACTCTTCCTTCTGCAATACGACTGCAGTCACATCTGGCACCTTCACATCTGGAGCAGGAGGAAAGCTCAGGTGGTCTCCAGCCCCTAGGCAGAAACATTTCAGCATAAATACATGATACTGGTGCAGTTTCCCTCTCTATAGCTTGGGCATTTATTTGACACATGAACTTGTTTCCACAGAAATCAACAACCATACTAAAACTGTCTTCCATAGAGCAAGATTCACTTCAAATAATTGCACAAGTACAACCATAGACTACCTGCTTAAATTCCTGCCACCACCACCCCTTTTTTCCCCCAGAATTTAGTTATGAACTAGGAGGGCATTGCAACAAAAAAATTATTAATTTGACTTTTTTCTAAGTGTTTACTAGCCTGAAAGCATTTGACAGGAGACTGCTAAGGATGATTTTCAATGATATTTCCAAAATACACATAAAAACAGTAGTTATTACAGGAGAAGGAATGTGTTAGGATTTTTAGTTCCCTTAGAATTGATTCTGTGGCCATCAGGTGTTAGCACAACTAATTCTGGTTGCCATGTCATTTACAGATCAAATGCGAATCAGGATTTCTTGTACTGCACCCTTTAAAAAGGAGTTGTGCAAGTGTAAAGCCTGAGCATGAAAGCCTAAAAGAGAATAGGTGATTTTGGAGACAGTACTAGGCATCAGCTAGCACAGCAGAAAAACAGCAGTCACAGACCAAGCAAGGACTTGGCCATATGACAAATTTATGTGAGACTCTCACATTTTTTTCCCTTATAAACCAACATGCAGATGTGGCTCAGCAATAGACCCCCAGTAGATATTATCA
Source organism: Cygnus atratus (assembly GCF_013377495.2). Classification (NCBI taxonomy): domain Eukaryota; kingdom Metazoa; phylum Chordata; class Aves; order Anseriformes; family Anatidae; genus Cygnus; species Cygnus atratus. Next base: position 198,862,434 of record NC_066362.1, on the reverse strand, counting down.
TTCCCAGACCCATACATTGCTTCAGAGCAATGGAAATAAGAACCAGTGAGAGGTCTTACTGCTCTGCATGAGGACCCAGCAGAGCTTGAACCGGAGCCTGCAGTCTTCAGAGGACTATCTCACTTTTGTAATGTTTGTGCAATCCGAACTAAATCTTTTGAACTTGATCCACCATTCATCGTGCTGGTTTGGCCCAATGTTGCACTTAAAAGGCACCCAAGCAAGTCACACAGCAGTGGGGACAATATTAATATAAATTTAAATCATCAAGGAGGAGAAAAAAGAGGCCGACAAAATTAAGTGTGCACCAAAATCCAAGTCATCTGCTGCCTCTGCCTTGATTTCTCTGCTGAGTGGTTCCCCTAAGTGAGGATGGATTTAGTCAATGCCAAACGAGTTCTGGAAATCTTAACTGGTTTTGCAGTTTCCTTTTCTCTAGAATTCCTTTCCACCCACTACTCTCCTAAGGTCTATTTTTAATTCCTTAAAAATACTAACACTATTTTACTATTTCCAATGAAAAGCATGCAAAACCAAATTACAAGGTTGAGAGCCAGAAACATAGAGAACAATCTAGACAGTAAACTCTGTGTGAGTCCAAAAAAAGCCCCTCTTTTTTTTTTCTTTTCTTTTTTCTTTTTTTCTCACAGAAGCACGCTCATACACACGTGAAAGACTAATGAGTCAAACAGCCATGTGAATCCTAAGTTTCTGTTTGTCCAGCCTGCCAAATTGGTGCTGTAGAATGGAAGCTGTTAATTTAGCATGAGTTTCTGAATAGGTCCAAAATTAGTTGACTGGGTAGCATGATATTTGCCAAAAAATAAAAATAACAATAATTAAAATAAATAAATGTAGAAGACTCAGAGATTATGAAAACAACTTTTCTGGACAGCGTCTTATTTACCCAGTGATTGGTCTGTAACAGCTTTTCACGCAGTGTGCAGTACAAAACCCTGAGCTGAGCTTTGAAAACGTCCAGGTTTTGCTTCTGTTAATATCTTAACCACGGGGCAAAACTAAGCACTAAAAGCTGACTGCATCTAGCCTATTATGCGGTAAGATTACCTGATCGCTCTTTCTCTGTGTCCAGCACACTTCCTGCTGGACCACTATGGAGGATGCACAGCAAGGATTTTTTTTTCATGCATATTAAATTAAAATTGGCTTAAAAACAGCAGTCCTAACCCAGTATGCAAGTTTTTCTTCTTTCCCCTGATGTGTTTATGCTGATAGTAATGCCAAGTGAGAACAATCATAACCCTGGTAAAACATCAGTGAGCTGTTTGCACCATGCTGACAACTTTAATAATAACCAAACAGTCCAGAGATTGTCACAGTAAGAAAGGGCAGACAGTTTTTCAGATTTTGCTTTGTCCCAGTGCTGCCAGCTAGATGTAACATGACAGCAGTTCAGATGCGTGCACACAGGGCTAAGTTGCTGCAGGTAGGTATAAAGTGGATAATCTGAAGAAGACAGAGTATGCAAATGCGTGTTGGGAGAGAAAGGATTCAGCCATAACAAGGCTGAAATCATATGTGCTTCTGTCAGCAAATGGGTTTCCTCTTGGACTTCCTCCTCTCTCCCTTTTCTGCTGGGCTTTCTGTTTGCTAATCAAACAAATGATTAACAACAAATGAACTGTCAGGAAACTAAATAGCAGGATAGCACCCCATGCCCAAGTCACATTTGATTATCCATCGCGTCTCCCCCTGCAAGCAGCCCCCTCCCTGCTCTCCCCCAGCCATCGCCACCGGCTCCTGCGCTTGATGAGACTGTCTGGTGGGACGTATCGCCCATTCAGCACGGGATTTATTACCTGCAGGAAGGCTACTGCTAGAGCCAGCCGTGCCAGATTATCATTTTAATAATCAGAACCAAAGTGATTTGTCAGGCCAGCACAGCCCTTTTTACTGAGGCAGGTTTCACCTTACTGCATGTTCCACTCGACCCCCATACAAGCAGTGGCAATAAACAACTGAGAAAGGGGAACTGTTTGTGTCCAATTCTGTTGTCACCAGCCACATAAATTAAAGCAATATCCCCCAGCTACCACATGGTATTTATTTGAGGGCCAGGGAGGAATTCTATTTTGAGAGAACAGTAGAATGTAAATGGAGGTGAAAGTCTCTATTTCTCCCTTTCTCTTTTGCAGAACAAGTCACAGACATTGTTCAGTGCTTCAAAGCTAACAATAAAAGACCGTCTTCTTATTCAAGTTGCAATGTTCAGTGCTTTTGTTCTCCAAATCTATTTTACCACGTGGAAAGGCTTTCTAAGGAGTTAATTCACACTGTACAAGAACTGTGTCCTTATAAAAGAATTACTGCAGTCTAAAAATAGTGACAGCTTTGTTACGTGCATTTGAGATTTTGTCTGATGTTGGGATCAAAGTTTGCAACTACTGAACTAAAAATCATTTACAATTACAAACCACCCTACCCTATGAGCAAATCCAGTATATGCTAGAGGAATGGAGCATGGCTCACAGCAGGTAAAGAGACTATGCATGTGTTTTCCTACATTTAATATAAGGCAATATAATACTACAATATTACCATGGTTTTGGCTGGAATAGAGTTAATTTTCCTTGCAGAGGCTTGTATGGTGCTGTGTTTTGGATTTTTGATGAAAATAGCAGTTATAACACTCCGACGTTTAGCTGTCACAGAGCAGTGCTCACACAGAGCCAAGGACTGCTCAGCTCCTGGTGCTGCCCTGCCAGCGAGGGACCTGGGTGTGCACAAGGAGCTGGGAGAGGACACAGCCAGGAGCTGACCCAGACTGGCCAAAGGGATGTCCAACACCATGTGGTATCATGCTCAGCAATAACAGCTGGGGTAGAGAAGGAGGAAGTGGGGGGACATCTGGAGTGATGGCATTTATCTTCCCAAGAAAGTGTTACACATGATGAGTCCTGGTTTCCTGGAGGTGGCTGGACACCTGCCTGCTGATGGGAATCAGTGAATGAGTTCCATGGTTTGCTGGACTTGTACATGCAGTTTTTGCTTTACCTGGTAAACCATCTGCATCTCAACCCATGAGTTCTTGTATTTCTCCCTTTCATATTCTCTCCCCCATCCCACCTAGGGACAATGAGCAAGTAAGTGTCTGTGTAGTGCTGAGCTGCCTGCTGGGTTAAATCACAATATATATATAAAAGCCCATATATTTGTCCATGTCTTTGTCCATGTGCCTTTTGCATTAGATACACTGCTATGTCTCCAGAAATTCTGTTAAGATCTTTACTGCTGTCCTTCACATGTGTTAATAGACAAGTTTCAATGGACTTCAAGTTTTGAAGGACCCTTGCCTGTTTATCTGAGTTTAAAACACAATTATGACACCTGTGTTCAAGATCTTGAAGGATATCTCATTTCCATCAAAGTCAGACACTTTTTGCCCTCCCAGGCTTCTAAACTTTATATTGTACCCTATATTACTTTATATATATATATATATGTATATATATATATATGGCAAGGACAGTGGAGGCCAATATTTTAATACTGTCCCAACCCCCCTGGAAGGTCTGTACAGTCTCACTTGAGCAGAGTTACGTGCTGGCTATCACCCAGTGGCAACCACAAAACATATCTGTAGACACACATTTATGTGTCCGTATCTGTGAGTAGTCTGGCCTTGTTTATTGACCATATTTTTGCTTATGTGGCAAGATTTTGCTTGCCAATGGCACAAGATATTAGACATTTAGGGATTCTATGTTTTTGTTCTTGCTCTGACAGAAAGACTGATTAATATTGAACAAATTTTTAAATAGCTGTTTTTAAAACAGCTATTTTAAAACAGTTTAAAATTAAAAAAAAATGTTTAATAACGGTTCTAAAAATATTATCCAATGTACTCATTCTTGGGTGACTAATTCAACCAGGCTTTATATCAGATTGGTTCAGACACCATCCCTGGAAGGCTTTCTCCAATACAGCTGAAGAAACATGGGATCTTGTGGGCCCAGAAGTTCCTGTCAGTGTAGCATGCTACCAGGTACAGCCAGACAAAGCATTCTCAAGCAGTCAGAAAAATAACCCTTGGGAGGGGTTGGGATGGCATGGCATGGCATGGCATGGCATGGCATGTATCAGGTAGTGTAGACATACTCTTGACTTGAATTGATATAACCACATTTAGAAATAATAATTTGCCTCCCAAGTAAATTTGGATTTTCAAAAATGCTACTTTTACTATGTATGTTTTAAGAAAAATCATAAAACAAAACTGTGTCATCTGGGGTTAGACCAAATTCTAGCTGACTTGGTGGCTTACCACTGTCCAAGGCAGTAGACAGAATTTAAAGGACAAAGAAATGAATGATTCTTCCCTATTCATGTCCTAACTACATAAAGATCATGGGTTTATCTGAGTATTATGAGATACAGGGGTAATAAAAAGATAAATTTATTAGCGAAAGCTAGCTCTTAACATACACATACACTGTGTTCAGTGTATGTGCATACTGTGTCTGCTGCAAGGATGCCCTGATCTGAATCAAGTATCATAAAAGAAACACTAATTTATTGGAAATGGATTTTAAATTGTGTTCTAGAAGAACAATGAATGACAGCATTGACCCAGTCCTGATTCCTCTTTCCTCCCTCTGTATCTGTCATCCACCTGTTAGCTGTTATGGACATGGACTGATCCAGAAGCTGCCTCACCCCCATTGAGGACCTTGGGTTACTCATGCCTCCCACGACAGCCTCAGAGCTGCACCAGGGACACTGCATGCCTGTGTTTTGGCAGCATGGAAGGGAGGAATTGCATTGCAGCAATAATCAAACAGCATAGCAGAGTCAAACTGTTCAGCAGCCCAAGTGCAAGGGCTGCAGGCAGAAGCACAGTACTTTCCTCTAGGTTTTGATCTCCCCTCATGCAATTCTGAGCGAGCTCAATGCTTTGTCCACACGCACTTAATTCCAACTGCTGCTAACATCAGTCGTTCATGCTTCCAGACCTCTCTCATTCATTTGCGAGCTGCCACCCACCTATGTAGCTGAGCTGTTTTCCAGACCATGTGCTCTACACGCCAGTGATCTTATGTGTCACAGCTGAGTTCGCTCAGCTTTCTGCTTCCAAAGCCCCATAACTGACGTGCATCTTGATCTGAAGCCTGGGATTTCCCTGTGCTGCTTTAGCCTTGCCCTGAGTAGCTTCACAGAGAGATAGGGAGTTTGTCTATTTCCTGCAAACTGATTAGGCTCTGTGTTGATTTAATGTCAAACAGCTTATTCTCCTCACCAAATTGCAATGTATAACTTAACTGCCCTGCATATAACCTCCCCTCCTTGCTCCCCCCATCAGTGCTGGTGGGATTTCACACAGGCACAGCAGTTTTGTTTACATGCTTTTTTTTCAGTCAGATCAAGTCCATAGTTTAAGCAATCGTTTTTAAACCATATTCTATATAGTAGTAGGAGTTTTTGTAAAGCCTTCAAGTGGACATATGCTTAGGCTGACAGATTGGACTAATCAGGATCAGATGATGGTCCTTTCTGTATTTGGAAATCTTTCAGAACTCACTCCTTGCCAGGGAGTTTTCAATAGACCTTTCATTATAATGGATCATGTTATTATTTTTATTCATTTTTTCTCTGCTCCCAGTTCTGTACATGCTTGAAAGCTGGCATAAGAATGGTGGTGGCTTGGTAGCTCAATGACTCACTTACTCATATGGAAAACATGATCAATTATTTAAATATTTTCAGCAATTTATGGAATCTGTTACCATGAAAGCAGGGATGATCATTTAGGTAGCTTCCCTACAAAGAAAGGAATTGCAATCCTAATGAAAGCAATGAAGAGATATGCAATATTATTTTCAGTGGAAATATTTCATGGAATAAAGGCAAGAAGCTTTTAAAGAAGGACATGTATATGTATATAAGGTGATGAAAATTGCAATGAAGAGAGCAAAGGGTAACCAAAGAGTAGCGATTCTCATGCAAAGAAATCACCATTTAAAAACAAGTCTGAAAAAAAATATGAAAAATAAAATAAAGATGTGATAACAATAATGGCCTAAGGTGAAAGGGTTACAGAGACATGTGGCATTTCTTTCTGAACCAAACAATACAAATGAAAAAATAGACAGGCTTCACATTCAGAGTTCTGGTGATTCAGAGACCCAAAAAATTTTTGAGCATAAAATATCATTCATTTTCCCCAGCTCTATCAACTTGTCTGATAAATATATCCCTTTTCCCTAAAAAGCTGGCATTTAAAAATAAGGAAGACAGGTGAACTCTTCAAACAAATGACACTTCTTTTGTGTTCATCTATAATGCAAGTACCAGGAAGAAAGAGCAAGTATCTTTGTCTGAAAGAGCAAACCATCTAAAAATCACTTTCTTAGAACCTTAGAAAAAGACCTGGAACAGACCTCCTCTAACCCACCCATCCTTGTGACACAGAGTAGGATTATTATGCCTAAATATATTCATGCAAAAGACTACACCTCCTATTACTCGGTAGAAACAGTTGAACATAGGATACAAGATAGAAAGTGCATAAAAATTCAGTACTCCTGACTTATTCAAACCACCTGTCTAACCATTTAAATGAATAAAAGGGAAAAAGAATCAGAAAGAACATAAAAGGAAGAACATCCCATTACATCACCACATGATGTTTGACTCTCAAGGCGAGAGGATATTACAATTCACTTAATAAAACATCTGTAGTGTCAACTGAAGTGGGAAAAGGCAGTCAGCTATTGCAAGCATGTATGTTCTGCAATTAAAGAAAGAACAATCTGTTTTTGGCTCCTTTAGCTTCCAGCCAAATATAAGAAAACAAACACCCACCTCCTTATGTATATTTCTGCCTTGAGAAAGACAAACACTGTAATTTCTGCTTTTTTTTTTTTTTTTTTTTTGTTTGTTTGTTACCTGAAAGAAAGGAGGGAGGACTTACTGCTAGTTTGCTGTATTTTTTTCATTTTCTTTGAGTCATGCAGTTCATATTTTTGTGTATTATATCTATGTACTTCTAAACTAGCATTTACCATTTGCTATCCCAGGGACTTCTATTGGTGGGGCAGAAAAATTTAGTGTCTTTTCATGTTCTTCCTCCTCTTGACTCTTTCCACCACAGATAGACACTTCCTAAGGTTGATCATTACTGTGTGTGTGCTCTCCAGTGCTTATGTGCTTTGTAATTAATTTCTGGATAATCAGAGGAAACTACACATTGTCATAATATACTGAGTTCTGGGTGTTCCAATAAACCCTTCTCCCCAAGTCTGATAAGCTAACAACTAAACCTCTAGAAATGTCCATTTGTAACTTTGTTGGCCTCTTGTTTTCAACTACAGACCTTCTTAGCCATCCCTTGGTAAAATCTTGACTATCTTTCACATTTCAATCCAGCATGGAAAGTGTGCTTTTCAAGTAAACCACGTGCACCATTTTATATTTTCTTTAACAGAGCAGAAGGTGTCAAAGAGTGTAACGGGTCTTCAACCTGCAATAGGACCACCTGGGTAGTAATGAAGAAGTGAAAAATATCACGCTCACTATTTTCTGTTGATTTGTCTACGCAACAGCCCTGGCTGGTTTCAAGTCTTATATAGGCTACTGATGTAAAAATGCAAGGCAGGCATGTGCATGTATATATTTGTGTGAGTATGTGTCTAAGTTTGCCAGTGTGTATTTTTATATACGAGCTCACAACAAAGAACAGCTGTGCCGCAGCATCCCAAACAAGCTCTGAAGCTGAGGAGCCCTATGAAGAGGTTACCAGAGCAATGAAAATGGATGCTTGCAAGCACATGTACTGCAGTCGCAAGCTTGTCAAAGGCTATGCAAAAGCAAAGACCTTGCAAGCTGCAGAATAAAACAAACTACTACATAAAATAGGTACATCTATGATGGCTTATAGGAAGAACTTGAAGAACAGAAGGAGATATTGCAGCAAATCATGCCTTGTATTCATATATCCAAAAGATGCCACAGCCATTTCATTGGTCTCTGGTCTCCATTTGCTAATTACACACAGTGGTTTGTTCTGAATGGAGGGAAAATAGCATCTTCCCGGAGAGCAACAGAGTAATCACAGCTGGGCAAAGCTTTTGGAATGCAATAGGACAAAAAGGGAATTAGAAAGATACAATGAGCCCAAACGCAGAGTAGGAAACTCATGAACACAGCTAAAGGGTTGCTGACAGCAGAGAACATACCTGAAGTCAAATTAGACAAGTGATGGAAAGGAGGCTTTCCCAGGTATCCCAAAAATACTGTGGAGTTTGCTTACAGCCACAAGAGATTAAGAGAAAGGAAAAGACCTACCCTTCAAGGACAAAATGGGAAGGGGAAGAGGAAGGAGAGGGATTTCTTTTAAGCCTTTCATTACTTAATAGTACTTTCTCTACACTATTTTGATAAGTTTATGCCATTTATATTTTAAAATGTGTGTTATAATTAGAAGTAGTTGAGAATTTTTCAACAAAACTGCTTTTCTCTGGAAATACTGTTTGCTCTAATCAAAATGTTTTTTCTTTAGATTTCCTGGCAATAATAACATGTTCATCAAGAAATATTTCTTGGGTCCAGGATTCCAAGTCAAAATACAAGGCCAAGAAATCCCAGAGAAGCCAACATTCACAGTGATTGTCTTCAATCACTTCAATTGTCTTCAATTCAAAACAAAAAGAGCCATGTCCCATGTAGGAATTAATACAGTCCACATGAGTACCATTTAAGTGCCATGAGAGCCTAGTTTTGTTTGTTTTGTTTCATTTTGTTTTGTTTTGTGAGAAAATTCTAAATGTCTAGTTTCATTAGGCCATAGGTTGTTGGTTTTTTATCTTAACTGAAAATAAAATAAGAAAAAAAGAAGAAACATTTAGTGCCTAGCTCTAAGTATAACACACAGAACACAGAACATTGGCTGTGATATAATTTAATGAACATCAATGAAATTTTGATGGAGAAGTACTTGCAATTAATTGTTTATAAACAATCCACAAAATAAAAGTGTTTATCACATGTATTTAGAAAATGAATTTAATTAATTTAGAAGTTCAAATAAAATCACAGACTGCTCATTAACAATTTACAAACATTAAAAAGACTGAATTCATTCTATGAAGGACTTGATATTAGTGGTTATTATCTCCTTATTTCCACTAGAAAACATTTGTTGTAGAACAATTCTGGTCAAGCAGTTCATTCTAACACCCCCAGCTGCAAACAATCAAAAATCAGTTTTGGCCTCAACCCAAAAGCCCAACCCTATGTCACAACAAATGCTACCAATTCCTCTGACTTTGCCCAGATTCTCAGCATTTCACAGTATGCAGATGATCTGTGAAAGTGTTATTACAAAACAAAATAAAATGGAAAAATATGTTTTCTAGACACATTCACATTTAGGTTCCAGGAAAACGATTAGTTATTTTCTAATTCTTAAAAATTCATTCAGCCTTTTCTGGGCTCTCTCAACTACTAAGCAACAGGGGTCTCCTGTGGATTGAAACAAAAAATGTCTCTCATATGTCATATTGTTTTCTGGCTTTTTTATAAAATCCATACAACATTGTAGGAGGAACAGTACAATATAAGGTGCTTACGACAGTGAGTCCAAAGAAGTTTGAGTCCAACAGCATATTCAAATACATGCTCAAATTCTTAAGCATATATTGTAATTCAGGTTTATGAAGGCCTTTTAGTTTACTCTCTTAAGACTCTTGAAAGCTACCTAGAGATAGATACTGATTAACCGGGAAGATCTAAGGGAATCTTATTACCTTCATTAGCCAAAATCTCAAACTCTCCTAACACAGTGCAAAGGTAGTCCTGGATCTCAGGCCAGCACTAACATCCCTTGAAATCCTCCCTCTAGAACCTCAGATGCCACAAAAAAAAAAAAAAAAAAAAAAAAAAAAAAAAAGTGCTGTGCAGGCTTTTGTGACATGCCCTTCATCCTGCCCATATTTCCTGCTGGGCTCATGGGAATCAGTGCCTGGGAGAAGGATCTCAGCTCCCATGTTCACACTCCCTCTGTGTCTCCTCCTGTGCTAAAGCCCAACGTTTTACTTCAGTTCCATACTGACTAACAATTATTAAATCTTTCCTTCAAGCCTAATCTTTATTGCAGGATCATTCTTTTCTCCATCATTTCCGTTGTACCGTAACTGTTCAGTATGCTCTAACTTTAAACTATTAGTACAGGATCTGTTATTATTAATAAGAGTTTTCAACCAGAAACCTGCCTCTTTAAGATTTAGATTCTGCTTTGGCATGTTTCTAATTTGATCATTCTCTCTTTTTCTCTTCTTTTCTCCCTTTTCTTCCCTGTAAACAATCTAAGTGTTTACACTGATTATACTCAAAGCATATTCGTACAGTGACGCTGCAGTGCCTCTACAGAGAGGAGCTGCTAACAACCACCACTGCTCTGCTGTTAGAGAGGAGCGAAGAAGCTGCTTCTAATCAACTGACAATGCATCGTCACCGTTCAGATGATCTGCGGAGGTACAGCACATGCTAGCTTCCTTTCCCAGGCGATCACATATATCATCCAAACTCCCTGCCTCTGATTTACGGACAGAATTCTGACTAATCATCTGCATTATAGCAACAGAGAAGTTGTGTGTCTCTCTCTCAGTACAGTTATATTTCCTATTTACACACAGAAATATCCATTTTTATTTTTCCTCCTTTTAACAAGAATATGAAAAGCCCCGGGCTTTTTGCACTACTTAATTTCACAGAAGTACTGCCTCAAAAGTCTGCCAGTAAACATAAAAGATTGTTTGAATGGCTAGGGCAAGTAATCAGGTATGCAAAGCTGAAAAAAAAAAAAAAAAAAGGCTAATTGGATCCAACTACATAAAATTCTCTTTTAAGAGGTAATACACGTACTGAATAAAAAACGAATCATCAAGGAAGTCTGCTGAAGTCAGTCACTTAGACCTCACTGTGGACAAGAGGTACTTTGAGGAGTAAGACAAACAGATGGATCAGAAGTGTTCTTCAGGGCTGACTCTTGCCTGCTATGCAGCATAACAAGATGATCCTGCCAACAGTTTCCCCATTACAAAAGTTGGAAAGGATCTTGTTCATTCAGCATATGTGACCAGAGGTCACTGAATGGGATCTGACAATTCTTCCTTGCATTCTGCCTCTACTGAAGGCTCAGGATGACTTGCTACAATCCACATGCACTAAATCTGTGTGTCAAAGCAAGATATAACATATTTTCACGTCATACACCTTCAGCTTTCCTTGATTTTTGAACTGCTCAGTGTCAGCAAAAATCAATTCATTTATTACAGGTGGTAAATATTAGCAAGTGACATGCAACCTTAGCAGTCCATTATTAAAAATATGAGCCCTAATGTCTCTCAGCACCCCGTCTAAAGAATGTCTGAACTACCTACTAAATTCGTAGGAAGTTACCAGTCTTCCAGCAGGCACTTATCATTCTCATTACATGAGTACATGAGTCCCTCTGAAGCCAGATGGTTCTTTCCAGAATACGGAACACACACACACACACAAAAAAAAAAAAAAAAAAAAAAAAAAAAAAAGGAACAACCAAAGTAATTGGCTGTACGCAGCAAATGAGCAAGTTACAGTTCATAGCTTGTGAGGGTGCAGATTTCTCCTATCAGAAAGAAAATGGGTCTTTCTGTAACCACACAAGTTTTAAACTAAATAGAGCATTCTTAACCATATTTGTCAATAGTGAGTATGTTGCATTAATTGTTCATGAATCTGGTACAGAGATGCACACACAGACCAAAATCCAGGACTAAGACTATTTCAGGTGGCTGTTTCTAAAACCAAAAATCCATGGCCCTATTGTACCTCAGAGAAATCAGAGATGAGCAGCACTTCACCACTGCAAAGAAATGAAGCCACCAAGGTCAGTTCAGCAGGAGCCTGTTAGTTATAGTAGTGAGAGGAGACTGCATCAGCTTTCACACCTGCCTTTCTCTAGGTTTTCATTGAAGATGGACTGTCCTGTGCTGGTTAGTATATACTTCCTATTTTCTTTTTAATCTCACTGGCTCACTGCATCTCACCTATTTTTGGTAACTACAGAGAGACCTAAAGCAGATCAGACAGACTAAAGGGCTTCCAGGTAGTAGTACTGGAACACATACAGAAGACCTTCAGACCCAAGTGCAAGCCACCAGCCTACACTGAGATTCTAATTCTTTGTTCATGTGGCAATCTTTTAATTCTTTGCTCTTTCACTAACTCCTCCAATTCCTTGTTCATTTCAGTTTCTTTAAATTTCTCTTTGCACCATGATAAGTTAAATGATATTTCCTCAAATGAATGGTGGCATTCAAAACCAAGAAGAGAAGGCACTGGGGAGAACTCATTGTGGCCTTTCACTACTTAAAGGGGTCTTATAAAAAAGATGGAGAAGGACTTTGTACTCAGGTAGATAATAATAGGACAAGGGGGGATGGTCTTAAACTAAAAGAGGATATATTTAGACTAGACATTAGGAGGAAATTCTTCACTCTGATGGTGGTGAGGCCCTGACACAGGTTGCCCAGAGAAGTTGTGGATGCCCCATCCGTGGAGGAGTTTAAGGCCAGGCTGGATGGGTCTTTGGGCAACCTGATCTAGTGGATAGCATCCTTGCCCATGGCATGAGACATTCTGTGATTCTATGAAACTAATTTAATTTGCTCATCTGTAGATGAGCAGACTCTAGTAATGTCCTCCAAGTGAAAAGTCAATGGCTCACACCTGAGTTTCATGCTATGGATGAAATATAGTCTGATGTATAGTGCTATGGAAGGTGACTATTTTAAATACACAGAAAAAATAAATAAATTTAGTTATAAAAAGGCTATAGCAGCCGTTGCTAATATGAAACATATTGGTGATTCACATGATTCCTAGTTTTGGATATGTCAGCAGACAAACCCAAAGGTAATTGTACTTGTTGTCTATGAAGTGTCACTTGGTAATGCTGTATCACAAAAAAATGAAACAAGATCCAGAGGCTGGCCAGCTTTGGAGACATAAATGAAATGCCAAATGAAAGAAAAACAAACAAACAAAAAACAGAACTACCTGAGAAAATAAATCGAAAGTTGCTGCTGAAACATTATTGCACTGGTAAGGCCTCTTCACACCCATCTTCTCACACTATCACTTAGAATACACAATAAATATTGTCCATCCTGCTCAGGGCACATGAAGGTGTATTCTCTTTTTCATTGCCTTTTTTCCCTGTTTATGCTCAGAAAGTTTCACTGATCAAAGAAGAGAGCTAAGGAGTTTGAATTGGTGGAGGTACAAAGAAACAGAAAATTCACTAGATGCAGAAAGACAAGGCCAGAGTAACAAACCAGGCCCATTTTGTACCATTGCATTAAACACAGTACAAATTCAGAAAATAGGAAGAATCAGCAATAAAAAAATAAAAAAAAAATTTAAAAAAAAACATAAAAATGCATAGTTTCAAGAAAAATATGATTTTGTAATAACATTCTTACCAAAATGTTTTTCTTAAAGAAAAAAAAAAAAAGACAAAAAAAAAGACAACAAAAAAGACTACTATATTAGTTTTCCAATAATTCCGAAAAGGAATATGCCAAGAAGGAATACCATTCTTTAAAAATAAATAAATAAATAAATAAGTAAAGAGTAAAATGTATTGAAAATAAAATCAGTTAAGGGAATAGCTGAATGAACAGTGGACATCACATGACCCTGGGGAAAAGGAGAATAATTTAAAAAATCAGTTTTATTTTACCCAAAAACAAGTAAAGAGAGACTGATAATAGCAATATCTGCTCTGCTATTGAGAATGACTCAGAGCTCCTGACTGGTTCTTATCCATCCACTCAGATCTCCAACAAAGACCCACTTTCCCCATTAATTTTTTTAAGAGAATCAGTTCCACATTGTTAAAACACAAAAGAAAGGTGACTTCAGAAAAATGAGGTAATTGATCCATAAAAGAAAATAAAAACACAACCTAAAAGGAGTATCAAAACCAAGAAGCCTATAAGCATCTTAAGGCTTCTGAAAAATACTGTATTAGAAGCCCAGATAAAATAGGTGCCATAATTCAAAAGGAAAACAAAACAGTCTGATAATGCCCCTGCGTGGCTCAATGGGAAAGTTAAGAAGGCTGTCACAGGGAAAAGGTCAGCAGTTTAAAAATTGAAAGTTTGCTACAATAAGGAGAGCAGGTCAAAAGGAAAACAGCATATTAAGAGGGTTAGAAGGACTATGAAGCATGCCTAGCATAGGGTGTTTTTTTATTAATAGTTCATTAAATCCTTCAAAAGCAAGAGGCAGGTGAAGGAATCAGTGGTACTGCTTGATGACAAAATTATGAAAAGATCACTCAAGGATGGCCATTCTACAGTGGAAGAACTCAATGAACTCTTCGCATCGATCTTTGGGACAGGGGAAATGCCCACAATCAAATATTTTTGTGCTAGGTAGGTCAGAGAGGCTTTGCAGGATACAAAGAAATGCACAGGGTGTTTTAAACCCCTCAAGCAATTAAGATGTTAACAGAACTGGATGGCATTTACCTGTGAGGAATTAAGAAACTACGAAATTGCGGAGCCGCAGCTGGTTCATATCAAATGCACCACAGCCTGGAACCCCTGGACTGGAACAGGACAGGTGGCATGTCAGGGTGACTTATATAAAGAAAAAAAAAAAAGAAAAAAGAAAAAAAAAAAAAGAAAAAAAAAAGCATCAGGTTAGGCTTCTGGGAGTCACAGACTTACAAGTTTGGTTTCCAGTCCCAGTGTGACAGTAGTTTGTACTATAGAGAAAGGTGTTTGGAATGAAGCAGCATAGCATATGTAAATGGAATTCCTGCCTCGGTTCAAAGAGGCTGTCTGCAGGCCAGTAAGAGGGATCCAATGGTCATCATAGATTTGACTCCTCAGAAAACCTTCTGGAAGTTTCCTCACCAAAGAAACAGTGACAGAAAGTTGGAGGAAAAGCTCTTTTATGGACAGGGAGCATTTTAAGGGCTGGAAAATAGAAGGTAGGGCTCAATGGTCTTTTTGCAGAGTGGAGAAAAATCAGGAAATAGGTTATCGGAGGATCAGCTCTGGGACCAAAAGCAATAGGAATCATCAGAAAGGGCTCTGAAAACAAAACAGTTATTGGAACTGTATAAAACCTTGGCACTCCCACATTTTGAGTACTGTGCAAGGTTCTTATCACCATACTTCCAGAAGGACATTGCAGAGATAGAGAAGATAAAGAGAATAATGATAAGGAGGGAGTTGACTTATCTAGAAAGATTAGGAATATCTCTACTCTTCAGTTTGGAGAGACAACAGTGAGGATATTTGAAAAATTGTGAAGTCAGTAGATAATCTGGATGCAGAACTGTTGTTCAGCAAATCCCACGATTTTAGGTCCAGGGAATGAAGTAGATGGGAGGTTGTTATAAAACAGTTGAAAGGACATAGCTCTTCATGGAGATAGTAAGAAAGTTTCCTCCACAGGAAGTTCTGGAATCAGATAGGATCAGCAGGTTCAAAAAGAGCTTAGACATATGTAACAAAGCCATAAAAAAAATATTAGCATGTTACCGTCTGCAGCACAGCAGATTGGGAGCATACAGGGGAACAGAAAGCATACTGCAAGTGACAGCTGGGTTCATGATTTCTCCTTTCACAGACTCATTTTCTGCCACTGCCAGAGTCATAAGTCTGGTCTACATGGGCCACTGGTCTAACCCTGAGGGGCATCTCATATTTTCTTAAGAGATGAAATAATGTGACACAAGCCCTGCCATGAGGACATCTCTATAGCAATGCTTTATTTATTCTTTTCTGCTTTTCTCCTGGTATAATCCATCAGTCTGGTCTACAGCATCAGTATCACCAAGATGTCAAAGCAGCGGTCTAGACCTAGATAGATGCTTTATCAGGGTGGAAGATTCCTTGCCATTTCCTAACTTTCCCAGTTTTCACCCCCACCATTTCTTACCCTGATCAAACAGGATGTTTCTGGGAGAAATGAAAATATATGGAAGAAAAAAGAATGAGGAGACCTAGGACTCATTGTTTTTGTTTGTTTGTTTGTTTTGTTTTTGTTTTCCATAGACTGCCCAAGGGAACTTTCCTTATTTTTTTCTTTTTTCCAGTTTGTTTTGATTCTTGGCATAGCTATAATACAGATGAAAATAACAAAGTATTGTCAGGGCGTTGCAGAATTCTTGCCACTCAAATTTTCCTTCCAGACTCTGCAATGCCTACTGATGTTCCCCTTCAATTTTCACAGGGTCCAGGGTCCCCTTCCACTTCGGCTTTATTGAATGTGTATGCGACTCAGGACAGAAAAATGTCTGATTTTCTATGTGAATGGCATACTGATGTTTATGACATTCTTGGTCTCAGCTGGGGAGGAAAAAAAAAAAGTCCCCAGCATTAGTCCCAGACAGTAGTGACCTGGGTATGCACTTAGACACACAAACTGATCAAAATGAAAATTAAAAAGTTCTGGTTTGAAAAGCTGAGAAATATGGATAGAAGAATTTATTCACCTTGCAATCTATGTTTGGAAAGTGCTTGCATGAATGTATGAAGTGTTGGCACGGCACACTGTCACGTGTTAGCCAATTTCAACAACATTATCAATTTAAACTAGTTATTACACAGAGTGGCTGTATTTCTGCTGGTTTGCAGTAGAAGATTGACTTTACCGTACAATTTGCTTAATTCTTAATAACTCTGATTTCCCTCCTGCTTTACATACCTAGTCAGTAGAAGCAAGATGCAACGTGACAACTCAGATACTCCAATTTAACAAGATTCATTTTGCTAAATCATCCCCTTGCATCTGAACTACTGTCTATCTGTGTCTAGCAACATCTGGCAAACAAGCACTGATGTATTATAATGTTTATCATGCCAGATGGCAATATGTCTTCAATGTCACCTGCAGGGTGAAATAAAACCTTTGTTGTGACTATTTCTTACCCACCCACCCACTTCCCCCTACCCTCCCTCCCCAGTAATCACAACAGAGCTCAAATCCGTGCCTGCAGAGTATATGTGGTTAAATATTAAAATAAATGTGGGAAATGGCAACAGGTTACTGCACTACCCTAATTGCCAGAAGGTATAAAACATATAATTACTATGAATTTTATTATGATTCAATGACATACCATTTTCACTACAAACACCATTACTTCTGCACAATTAAAAATGTCTAGTAAACTACCATTCTGGATGGTGTTAATTGTGTACTGCAAAGGACAAAAATATCCAAGGTCATGTGTATTTGAATGCATGCACGTGAAGTCAAAAGGAAGGATTTCCAGCTGCCTTCCATGGAATATCAAGTACTTTCTTCTTCCACTTGGGATTCCCCATATGCTTCCTCCTTGAACAAGGGCAGTTTGAAGTCACTTTAATCTTCTATTAGTGGGGTTTACCTATCAGTCTGTTTTCTGGGAACACTCTTTGTGATGGATTTAACCTGGGGCTGCAGAGAGAGCAAAGTGGAAAAAATAAATAAAAAAAAAATAAAAAAAATTGAGCTGTTCTCTTAGTTTGTTCATCAGAAAGGTTTTTCTGCTCATTTCCTTTCATTGTCAAGTGAATATTCTATTATATCTTATCAACAAAATCTTGGTTATCTTCAAGCAGAGTGTGATTTATTGTGTACGTTTTAGACCAGTTGGGATGAAAGCTTTTATGGTTCAAACATATGTTTTAAGCTTAAAGGATATTTATTTTCAAAAGCCAGTATCAGAAATCATCATACCTTTAATTCTCACAGCTTTTCATATTTTAAGTGTTCACTGTCCAGAAAAAAATAATACACTGTGTTACCCTAGAAGTTCCCTGTTAGCAAGTGAATTAAGATATCTGCTATTTATCAAAGGACTTCGCTGCCACGACACAAATAAATAAATAAATAAATAAAGGAACAGATGAAGAGTAAGATTAGCAATGCAGTTATATTCAAACACATTTCCCAAAGCCTGAAATAGTAGCACAAAACCAGCGAAGTGCTCACGCTTTCTTTGGTATTTTTATTCAAGACCTGTAGTCATTGGTCTACATGACACAGTTCCAAGGAATTGCTCAGTTGTGTATTTGGTCCTCTAATTATTGTTTAATTTCACTTACATTCTCACAAAATGAGTGTTAAAAATGAAAATTAAGTAGTAATTAGGGGGCCAAATGCACAGTTGTGCAGTTCTTGATAACAAGTTTAACTACTTAATAGTGGTGGCAAATTAAGCATGGCAGCCAAGCAAATGAACCCTTCTTTTGATCATCTGGAGAAGGCCTTATGGCTGTCAACCTGTGCATTTGGAAATCAGTGCAAGTCTTGCCTTTGACTTTAACATTATGCTTTGCAAAAGTAAAGCAGCAATGGCTGTGAAGAGGTTTGTTTCCTACTTAGTTCAGTGCCTGAACCAAAATGTCTAAGTCCATACCTAAGGATTTAAACAAAATCAGGCTAAATTTCAGAGGAGCTTGGCATCTACCTCTAAACATTAAAGGAGGACCCAGAAAATCTGAAAATGAAATCCAATTTATAAAGGTGCCTATCTTTACCTATATATTGTCCCATTTTGAATATCTGATCTTGACATTCTGGCTTGCTTCCTAAAGTTAAAGGTTGCATCAATTCTTGTTCCAGATGATGAAAGTAGTAAGATGCTTCTGGTAATCCCAGGACCGCACAGCTCAGAAATATGACCAACCTTATCTTTTTAAGAATCTATTTATTATAACTACATATAGTTTTCTATTTATTGTAACTACACCTTGTTTTCTTATAAAAAGGCTTAAATTACAGATATTATAATTTAAACTGAAAACGGTACAAGTTATAAGGCAAGACTTATCCTGTTTTTATTATTGTGTTCATCTGCACCTATCTTATTGCAGCAGTGCACAGAAGAAAAAGTAAAGGATTGTAATCTTTTTGCAAAAATACAGAAAATAAATTTGGTTCCCACTTGAAAGTCTTGAAAGCTGTAGAGGGTCCGAATAAGATTAAATTTCCAAAGCACAAACAGAAAGTAGTTATTTTGGCCCAAATACTTTTGGAAAGAAGATAAAACAGAGAAAGGAATGCTGTGAATGCAGTTCCCCTACTCTATAGAGATGCTGAGGATCACATTCATTTCCTCTAACCTTAACAGGTCACAAACTGGACATCTCAATTTAATTATGTTATAATGAGCTCAGATGAGAAATGGGTTGGGATTAGCTGCCGGTAGAGGCACCTTTCGCAGAGCATTCATAGATATCATGTGGTTATGTTAGATGTCTCACATCCCTTTTACTGCATTCAGTTCTGGGGCCCTCAGAACGAGAAGGACGTGGACCTGTTAGAATGAGTCCAGAGGAGGGCCACAAGGATGATCAGAGGGCTGGAGCACCTCTCCTGTGAAGACAGGCTGAGGGAGTTGGGGTTGTTCAGCCTGGAGAAGAGAAGGCTCTGGGGAGACCTTACAGCGGCCTGCCAGTACCTAAAGGGGGCTACAGGAAAGCTGGGGAGGGACTCGTCAGGAGGTGCGGGCTTTAAAGGGGGGAATGGCTTTAAACTAAAAGGGGTAGGTTTAGATTGGGTACAAGGAAGAAATTTTTCATTCAGAGGATGGTGAGGCCCTGGCACAGGCTGCCCAGAGAAGCTGTGGATGCCCCATCCCTGGAGGTGTTCAACACCAGGCTGGATGGGGCTTTGGGCAACCTGGTCTGGTGGGAGGTGTCCCTGCCCATGGCAGGGGGGTGGAATCATATGATCTTTAAGGTCCCTTCCAACCCAAACCATTCTATGATTGATTCCATGATTCCATGATTTCCATCAATGATCATTTGGGGTGAAGTATGGAAGCATCATGGCATTTCTGAGGTCACAAGTAGGATCTGAACTCTCCTTCCATGAGCGAAGGGGAGATGTATGCACCCAAATGCAGAAAAGCTCAGTCCAAACTGAGCTTTCTTCAATGGTGGTTAAGCTGTGGGTTGCACCCAAGATACATAGCTGAAAGCTTCCAGGATACAGTGTTGTGAGCTACTCTGAGGGCAGTGCAGATAGACCCTCAGTCTAGTAAGTCTCTTCAGGACCATTCTTTTCTTCATACAACATGTCAAAGCTCACAGAAAGCAATTTTTCTTTCACTGCCTCCTTTTCAACTGGGAAGCATTTGAAGAGAAGCACTTGCCCCTTGAGTGCTCAAGTGTGTACTTTGTATTACCAAAGAAAGGGCACTCCAATAGCTCTTCTGGGAAAGCACACCATATTTCTCATCACCCCATGCACTTTCAAGGGGCTTTGCAGAAATGGCTTGTTCTGGGACATCTATGAAATATAATTAGGAAGAAAAATAAAGAAGCTTTCTTCTCTTTCAGATTGAGATAATCCTCAGCCAGAAAAATAAGACTTTTCTTTTCCTTACCTGAAGTGCTTTCTCTGCTGAGAGGTCATCTTTGAGACAGAAGTGTTTTAATTTCCTAACTTATAAACCAAGTAATTATGATATTCGGGGAGACAGTGTGGGTTTTGTGCTATTACTTTCTGAACAAGGAATGGATCGGTGGTCTGTATCCACATACAAGCAGGCATATTGCTCTAAGGGACCATTGGGCATGAGCCAGTATCTGCAGGAAGAGTGGTGGCTGCAGCTGAATATCAAGGTGTTTGGGCTGCTGTGAGAAGGAAGGAGGGAAGGGGGGAAGGAAGAAAGGGGGGAAGGAAGGGGGGAAGAAAGGGGGGAAGGGGGGAAGGGGGGAAGGGGGGAAGGAAGGAAGGAAGGAAGGAAGGAAGGAAGGAAGGAAGGAAGGAAGGAAGGAAGGAAGGAAGGAAGAGAAATTGAAGCAAAATGAGAAATGTGGCTGTAACAGGAAAGGTGATGGAACAGCTCAGCAAAGTAGGAAGTTACCCTACATGCTTCTGTAGTTCATGAGTCCATGCATGCATGTGGAAGGCTGCAGTACACACCCAAACGTTAGCCATGAGAAGGGCATGGACCAGCAGATGTTAACAAAAAATTTCTCCTCTCTGCCTGGAGAGTAACTCAGATGTGCCAGACAGCATTTGCCAAGCAGAATAAAACAGCATATGCTGGTTCAAACTCTGGATATTAAGCTAGCAAAGCACTTAAGTGTGGTGTGTGTTTGACTTGCCAGATCTGCTGTTTGGATGACAGGAAAGTTAGGAATGATTTCCCTTGGTCTGAGTATGCATACAGTTCTGTATGGACTAGATTATTTGCCCAGGGAGCCTCTTCCCAGCTGATGGACTTCCACTTGCATAATTTCTGTTCAGCCACTGCTCGGGTACCTTTTGCAGCATAAAATCAGACACAAGTTAAATTGTTTTTACGAGTTTCAACTGGGAAAGACTGGATTATTTGGAAAAAAAAATGAAAGTGAGTCAAAATATTAATAAAGGAGGTTTCATTGCAGTCTTGTTTTCATCTCTAATTAATAATACATACAGAAGTTCTAGAGATACAGCTGTTTACTCAATAATATTTTTGTAGTGTTTGATACAGCTGTTCTACAAGAGGATTCACTTAACATAGCTTAATGCCAAACCAATAAAATATAAAAGCAATTATTTGTTTTTGTTGTTGTTATTTTTGTTTTTCAACTGGTAATAACAGGACTTAGAAAGGCTTTAGAAAAAAAAAAAAAAAAAAAAAAAACAGTTGACTGAAAAACATAAAGACAGACAAGTATTTACAGATAAATTTGGTTTTCCTAACGGAGTATAGTTGGTTTGGGCAGTATCGGAAAAAAATAAGTCTTTCCATGGTGCTTTGCTTTCTTTTTTTCCATCACTGTGAGCCACAGAGTGGAAAGCATGCATGTTTTGAACCACTGTAAAGAAAAAGAATTGCAAGTAATGATTTTTAATACTCTCGATTACTTTTTCTCTGGTTATGTGTTTGTAAACACACAGAGCTTCTTGGGGGGAAAATTGTAAGCCCTTTGGCTGCTGCCAGGCTTTCTTTTGTATTTGTGCAGATCACGTTGGCAGGGGCTACAGGACTCATTAGGACCATGCTGCCTGACCTCCTGCACAAGGCTGGCCCCAGCCAAGCAACCCTAATGAGAAACAACAATACCAAGGTGCTAAATGAGGGCAAAGTACTACTGCTCCTATTATCATTCTTTGTGTTTACAGGTAGTTAGTCTGTCTCCTGCTAGTCTTCTTTCCTCATGCAAAGAGGCCTCTTTCTCTTGACCTTCTCTGAGAAACCGAGAGAAGTTTTCTTTCAAAAAACTTTTTATTTTTTACCTTCACTCTGAATTCTCCCTGATTTTTCTGTGCTGTCTTTGCTCGTAATAGACTGGTGTGTTCCAGTTATAATCCCAGCAGTTCTAGTGAGAGCAAATAATTATTTTGCCTCTCTTATATGCACATAGCCATCTTCCTCATGCCTCTTGTCACCAGCCCGAAATGGAGAATATCATATCTATTGTAACATTTCTTCCGGTTCAAATCAAAATGTAATTACATTTTGTAAGCCGTTTTAACCCTGTAATATTGAAACCTCTGGAATTACTGAAATTGAGAAGCTGTGACCCAGGCATGTCTCAGCATGCCTCATACAGCTATGGCCTGTCTAAACAGCACTGCTATTGCTCCCTTCTGCTCACACACCTAAGAGAAGCTCAAGAGAAAGCTTGGTGAGAAAAGCATAAGGCAGCACAGGAAAGTTCTCCTAGAAGCCTGCAAAGTGGGATGGACAGGGCAGCTTCTGTAAGGAGTTCATTATGGATATGGAGAGTAAAAATGACCATAGAATCATTTAGGTTGTAAAAGACCCTTAAAATCTTCAAGTCCAACCATCACCCTATACTAACAAGCCCACCACTAAACCATGTCCCTAAACATTACATCCACACATCTATTAAATACCTTCAGGGGTGCCAACTCTGCCATTTCCCTGGGCAGCCTGTTCCAAAGCCTAACCACCCTTTTTGTGAAGAAATTCTTCCTGACAGGAAATCTAAACCTCCCCTGTTGCAACTTCTGACTGTTTCCTCATGTCCCATCACTTGTCACCTGAGGAAAGAGACCGATACCGTCCTTTCAGTTAGCTGTAGCTGTTAGCAATGAGATCTCCTCTCAACATCCTCTTCTCCAGAAAATACAACCTCAGTTCCCTCAGACGCTCCTCCTGTTTTCTAGTTTTTCTTCACTGTTTTTCTTCACTGTTCTTCTCTAAATGAATTCAACATCCTTATTGTAGTGAGGAGCCCAAAACCAAACATGGGACTTAAGGTGAGGTCACACCAGTGCCACACACAAGGGGACAATCACCTCCTTGCTGGCCACAGTAGTTCTGATGCAGGCCAGGATGCCATTGGCCTTCTTACCCACCTGGGCACACTGCCGGCTCATGTTCAGCCAGCTGTTGACCAGCACCCCCAGTCCCTTTTCTGCCAGGTAGCTTTCCAGCCTCTCTTCCCCAAGCCCATACCACTGTGTGGGGTTGTGGTACCCCAAGTGTAGCACCCAGCACTTACCTTTGTCAGATGTCATACAATTGGACTCACATCAGTCCAGCCTATCCAGATTCCTCTGCACAGCCTTCTTACCTTCAAGTAGATCAACACTCCTGCCTAACTTGGTGTCATCTGCAAACATGGGTTTTCCTTGGGTTGCTCTTTGCAAAGGAGAGAAGTGGGTGGGGGTAATAGGAGCAGGGGAGTCACTTCTGTTGGTGCCTTTCTTGTCCTGGAGAACTTTCTGGAAGTGATTTGTTTCTCTCACCTGCAGTGGACACGTACGCAACTCATAAATATAGACAGCTAAACATCGAAAACAGAGACTTCATCCTACCAGTTAAATCATCTACCTGCAGGAATACCTATATTCTAATGTCTTAATATCATCCAAAGCTCATGGAGATACGGGACTTTCATTAGAGTCTAGTATAAAGAAAATATATTTCATTAAATCTAGGAATATTACAAAAAAACATCCAGACCAGTACATATTGGTATTACCAATGTTTCTGTTATTGACATCACCAAGAACAGGCCCTGAATCTTAAACTCAGACTAGGAAAACACAATGTTTATGCTCTCGTTACATAGGACTTTATCCTAATCACATTAGTATAAATCAGTAGCAATCCTACCTTTACCATTACAGTTACATCAAGCCAATCAAGGTGCTTGGGCCTGGTTTCACCTCCTCCTACTAATGTTCTGCCAGCATTATTGATAGTGCTAGCGTAAGGAAAAGCAAGGAAACTATCAAAAATATTCATTTCAAGCTCCAGTGCAAGCAGAGAAAAATAATCAATAATAAGTGAAAAGCAAAGAGAAGCAAAGAAGAGCAGAGAAGAGAAGAGAAGAGAAGAGAAGAGAAGAGAAGAGAAGAGAAAAGAAAAGAAAAGAAAAGAAAAGAAAAGAAAAGAAAAGAAAAGAAAAGAAAAAAAGAAAAAAAAAAGAAAAAAAAAAAGAAAAGAAAGTTTCTTCCAAAGCACTCTTCTGGAGTGGTTCCAAACCACTCTTCTGGAGACTTACAAATAAAATTTATTATGAATAATTGCAAGAAAGTAGTAAGTATACAATTAAAAGAACCCATATAAAGGAACGTTCTCCAGATTAAATATATATATATATATATATATACTTAATTTCTTTCCACTCATGGTTTATTTGTTTTTTTCTTGCTTTCCTCCTTCCCTCCCCTTTCCTTCCCTCCCCTTTCCTTCCCTCCCCTTTCCTCCCCTCCCCTTTCCTCCCCTCCCCTCCCTCCCCTCCCCTCCCCTCCCCTCCCCTCCCCTCCCCTCCCCTCCCCTCCCCTCCCCTCCCCTCCCCTTCCCTTCCCTTCCCTTCCCTTCCCTTCCCTTCCCTTCCCTTCCCTTCCCTTCCCTTCCCTTCCCTTCCCTTCCCTTCCCTTCCCTTCCCAGCACTAATGATGTTACTGTTTCTGTGGTGTTTCCCATTCTAAACACAGGGACACATTCTCACAGAATGTCTAATTGTGGCAACCTACACTTGGAGCATATAAATTTCAAGCAAATAATTATAACAATCTTCAATAGCTGTGTCTTATTCCTCAATGCTTTCTGTTGTCTCTCCCCATGAGCTGTAAATATATGTTTCTCTACAATTCAAACATATTACTCAGTCACTAATGAAAACGCAATCCTGACTCTCAGCAGGAGAAAAATACTTAACTGGGAATGCCCAAAAGACAAACTGGAAATCAAGAGAGCTGTAAAGCAATATTATTTTATAGCAGGAACTTATGGACAGGTTCCTTTGGATATTCTTGTCTGTGAACTTGTTGATTATAAGTTGGTCTGGGATGTCCTTATGGGCGTGCTTTTATCTTACTTTATATACAAGCTACTCTAACCATCAAAATAAAAGGAGTCAGGACCTCTCATTTCTTACATCAGAAACATTTATCTAAGAGAAAGAGCAAGTCAATGTGATTGCAGACTGCTCAATATGCAGCAAGTTCTCATCCCATAGCCCAGGCTTTGCCCTTGATCTTTCTCCTCAATTGCCACTCCTCATTCCTAACTGCAGGAGAAATTAACAGCCCAAAGGCAAAAAGCACAGTCCTGTTAGACTGCGCATCAGGCAGGGCAATAGCAATGAGAAGCCCCAGCCCTGACAGAAACTATACAGAACAGCAGGTTGGCCAGATTTGGTGGGGAAATGAGACTACATGTGCAAAGATGAGATAGGAAGGGAAATTAATGGGGGGAACAATCCTGTTTCATGTGCTGGACCGTAGTCTCCATGCACTGCCTCACGCTGTCCCGTTCAGCCTCCAGGCATCCAGCATTGCACTAGCTGGTACCTGATGGAGGCTCTCCTATTCTCGGAGCTCTTGGACAGCCCTGAATAAATTCACAGGGCTATGCCCTGTTTCTTCCAGAAACTCTTTGTTTTCAGGGCTGGGATTTTTCCTGGCACACCCACTGACCATTTCATAATCATGTATCCACCTTGGGAGGAGAGATAACCAGAGACAGTGAGCTCGGGCAGGGAGGGCAAAATGCTCCCTTAGAAATGGATGAAGCGGAAGCTTTTGTTCTTCAATGGGAAGCAGCTATATGAAACATTAAAATGAAACCACATTTGAGTATTATTAGTCTGGAAGAGCTTAAATTACCCCTATGAGGAATAGTCCTCTTAAACTTCTCCGACCTTACAACAATTGAATATTATTACAAGTCCTGTTTTCTCTTCACCTGATCGAGAGATCTCAAAGCACTCATCACAGCTGGTTCTGCATTATTTGCCGCAGGTTGCAGGTTGTTTTTCATCGATTCCTGAGGGTGACCTTAGCATCTGTGAGGCGACACTGCTCTGAAGTCCTGTCCAGGACTGGAGCTCCATTTGTTTTACCGCTGTTTGGAACAAACAAAAGGTAGGATGACAGCCCTGACTCCAAAAGCTTTTAAGTTCAAGCTAGGTTCTGGAGACTGGCAGTGTGCCACTGCCTGTGCAGGCTCTCTATTGATTACAAGAGGGGCTCTGTGCAGAGACAGCAGTTTTCTCCTCCACGACTGCAAAAATCAGAGCCAATTTGAACATGGGTTAGTAGTGAAACAGAAACCAGAATGGAAGGGAAGGAAAGTAATAGTCACAGCAATAAGAATACATGGTTGCATGGATGAGATTTTCACAGAAACTAAGTCTTGGGCAGTTTTTTATGCTGGTGGAGTGGTTAAGTGACATGCCTTATCCCACACAGCCAGTCAGCAGTAGGGTCAAAACCAGACACCAGACCTTTTATTCTTTCCCACTACCACCCTCAACACTGAGCATCACTGAATGCTAGAGCATTGCCAGTGTGGTGAACTTCTGCCCACAGGACAACCTTCTCGCTCAGCTCCAGTTCCACCATTTCATCATCAGCCAGCCCACGAGGCTGGTTAGTTAAACAAGCATGGCCTCACAGCCCAGCAGAGCTCATACACCACAACCAGAAGCACAAGTGGTGCAGCAGGGTCAGGCCAGTCACCACACACGGCTGCAGCCATATGGCTTCCAGCATCAGTGCTTGCATTACCCAAGTAATGTGGTAACATGCTCCATGCTACCATAAGGACTGCTGCACTGGGCCTGAAGCAGCATGTTTTGTCCTTTGTGCTCATGTATTTATTCCCTTACAACTCACCTGAGTTTGCAGCTGACAGGAGAATTTGGCCCATTGGACACAAATCAACAAACATTTGTATTTCATAATTTGTTTGCCAGAACCTTGCAACAAGGCCAAGTAGATCCTTTAGCCAGCATGTCTCTCTCTTTTCTTTCATTTCTCTCATTTCCTTGAGTGAAACCTCTGTTGAAGCAGTGAAGAATTCCACACAAGACAATGAAGATTCAATATACATTGCTTAGAGATAATTATTTCCCTATAAATTGATTTCAAAAAAAGATCTTGGCACTTTGACCAAAACCACATCTCTTAAATTATCTCATATCCCTCCAAACACATACTCCTAAGCCCTTTCTTGTCCATACTAGAAAGACGGTTGTACTTTGGCACCATTTAAAAGGTTTTGAGAATGATGATGATTTAAAACAAAGTATTCCCCAAGCAGACTGTGGACTTGAGCAGAAACAGCCCCAGAGTCCTGCAGGGACTTCACAACATAGAATTGATTTAGCAGGGAAGTGTGTAGATTGAACAGTGATGGATGCTGTAGAAAACTCTGTGATATAGAAGATAGATGGTCATTTGAAAAAGATCAAGGAAAAACACTGAAAACCAGAAGAGCCTCCAGCTTTTTGCAAATTATGGTCAGTATCAGACATAGTAAGGACGTGGACAAAAAGTGTATGGATAAAGCTATGCTCTGCAGTTTGGTCTCTCTCCCAAAGGGCTGCCTCAGTAGGAGAAAAGCTGCTGCTAGAAGAGATTTCATTGGACATTTACAGAAGCATATGAAAACTCTTCTGACACAACATGGAGACATGCACGTGGTTTCTTCAGGCGCTGAAATGTCAATATCTTCAGTGCCAGATGGAGAAAATTAGTAGCTTCTCCTGGACATGTTTTGAAGCCCCCGGCCATGCTCCCAGCTTCTTTTCCTGCTCATGTTAGGATGGGTGCTGCACACAAGGCGCTGCATGGAGGGCCACCTAGGGGACGTAGGTCTTCCCCAGCTGCTGATGGCCAGCATGGGAGCTGAGGGTGCAGGAGGCAGCTAGCTCAAGTCTTCAGCTTAAATAAGTAACGATCCTCTATCCCTGCCCTTGTTGTGCTAGGTGCTTATTAAGTACATGCCTTGTTTTCCTGTTTTGCAAAGCAATTGTTTGGTTGATTTTGGAGACAACAAAGATGAAGGTTATACATCGGTCTTACACTTAGCAAACACTTGGGCCCATTCATGTTTTTCAAGGAGAAGATAGAGCTATGGAAATATGTCTTGAAACATTCCCTGTCTTCTCATGAAAACACATTCCCAGACAAAATAATAAATAAGCTAAATAAAAATCTCATATTGTAAACAGAAGAAAGTACACTTTCTGTAAAGATGTTAACAGAAAATATGTGTATTTGTGCCTGCAAATTTTAGTTAAATTCAAAGGGCTCATTTTGAGACTCACTTCCAATTCTTAATTTTGCAAATGCTATTGATACTTTCAACAGCTCATTAGCATATCCTGTATGCGCTTTAAATTATACAGGCGTCTCTATAAAAAAAAAAAAAAAAAAAAAAAAAGCTAAAGGAGATTTGAGAGAACCCTGACATACAAAGAAGATGCTTAATATCTACCATTTTAGTGTTAGTCAGAGCCTTCATAGATAAAAGATATATTCTAGGACAGTATGATTATAAGTCTGTACAAGTGAAGAATAAAAACCAAATGAAAGGGTGGGAGTCTGAGCATCTGCATTTCTGTAGACTAAATACACTTATAAAGGAAAACACATTGGGAGACACTAATGAGCTGTACACTACAGCAGCCCCAGAAGAGTTGGGACAGAACACTGGCACCAGAATCCTAAAATTACAGCAATAAAAATTAACGGTTTTCTTCCTCAAAGTTTGTACTGCTTTCCAGCTGGTTCTTCATAATAGCAAAAATCTCCATTTATTATAACATTGAAATAAGCAGCATCAAACAGAAAAACAAAAAAAACTTTGTCTATGAAAATTTGCAACTGGAAACTTAGAAATAAGATAAAATTTTGGAAAGCCTTTAGAAGACATTCTGTGAGCAAATTCAGGCTTCTCTCAGAACACGTGAGCAAAACTAGAGTTAATTTTGAAAAGGTTCTAAAAGCTTTCACGCAGATTTTCTTTGCATTTTGAAACCACAGGAGTGGTGGAAAATAATGTTAACTTAAAAGAACTCATGAAAGAAAATGGACTACTTTATTAAAAAAAAAAAAAAAAGCCACAAAGTAAGTTTTCAGCCTTGGAGCCATGTATCTTCAGGAGTTTAACTCAGTGACCGTGCTACTTGTCTCATTTGCTGATTGCCAATTTTGCTGAATATTTCTTGATGTGAATACCTACCCTTAGCAAAAAAAAAAAAAAAAAAAAAAAGCGCCAGCTAACAGACTCATTTATCTGCCCTATAACTACTACTAAACAACTGACTGATTTCAATCCACTCATTTGAATTTACAGATACAGAAAAGCCTGTAAATGCCAATATAATCCTTTCTATGCTCATATTCCAGAAAACTTCACTAACATTTTTCATTCCCAAGAAGCGCTAAGAGTTTTACAGGTTGTGAACAAAGATCACTTTGCCAGCTCATAAAATAGCTTTATGTGAGGAAATACAGCTGTAATTTTCTTCTATTTCAGAATTAAGGAATGGGAATCTTAATTAGACATAGGGATAATATCAGCTAGTTACATAAAACAGAATAAAACTGTGTAAAGGGTATAAAATCTCATGCTTCAGGACATTAGTCAAGCTGTAATGAATGGGTTAGTAGGAAAATACCCCTGGGGAACAGGCAATTTTTTCATTTCCCCCTTCATTTATCGTCTCTGAAAGTGAACTCATTTGAACAGGTGGAAATGAGTCCAGTGGGTCTAATGAGACAAATGAAAAAGAGGATGGGAGTTACAGTGAGGATCACTAGTGAGGAAACGAAGCTTCGTGAGAAGATACAGCTGAATAATGCATGAGCCTTGTGTGATAGCTGCCTCTGCTGCCTTCCCCCCCGCTCCTCGTCCCCTGTTTTGTCCCAGATTACCAAGGTGAAGCAATTAGGCATGTCGGTTCTCAACTACCCATAACCTATCGTTGGCTCCCCAGCAGGGATGGCACTATTACATACACATTAATACAGCCACTTTCCCACTTGTATGGACCAGTACGTTTTTAGGATCAATTTAGCTGATGGTTATATTGCACAAAAGAGATGTAATGTGTCTTTTTACTAAACCAAACAGTATGTATCGGAGAATTTTTCATCTTCATCCCAGCGTGTGCTCTTTCTGTAGAGGAAACATGATGTTTTACGTGGGTTTTGGTGTCAGCAATGGCTTGTCTTCACTCCAGAGATGGTTATTTCTACACAGAGATCACTCTTGCTGCAAAATACTAATGACAAGGCAGATTACCATCTGCCTCAGTAAAAAATAAATGAACTCAGCCCGACAATCCTCACCTGCAATCAATTCTGGCTATTTATTTGCAGCAAAAGCTACCAGCATCCTGTCTCTACTAGTATTTTACAGCAAGATAGCTGTAAATCCGGCACAAACACACCCGTCTATACCAAAGACAAAGCCTATGTGCACAAACCGAGCTGCCAATAAATCCAATGCAAGTTGTGTATAAGCCAGATTCTCAGCTGGTGTCAATTGGCACAGCTCCACGCATGTCGATTACAAGCAATGTGATGCCTGTCTGCTGGTGGTGGGCCATGTGCTAATTTGCAACAGGAGAGGAGACGGCACAGTGGACGACTCTTGCAGGGCAGCAGCAGAGCGTGGTGAGTTCACTGTTTGCACAGTTTGAAGGTCATCTCGATTTATCCAGTAGCACTGTAGCTGGGACTTTAACTGAGGCTTAGTTCCCAGCTCTGCTGGAGAGGATCTAAACCTCTCCCTGACTGCAATAACTGTCCCATTGCACAGGATGATACGGTGAGTAGCTTTCAGCATCTCTCATGGACGTTGCTTCAATGTGAAGGCTGTGGTGGTATATTTACGAAGTTGGAAGAAGCAGAGGTGTGGACAGCCCTGTAGCCTGCCTGGTGCAGAGATGCTGCAGGCAGGACTGTAAACATTTTATGAGATCACAACACTTATTTATTGGTGAATACACACAGCAAGCAACCAGAGCTACTAGGCTCAGCATGAGCATACTCGTGCTCCGTGAGCATCTTCAGGCTGGGCAGCCATCAGTCAGGTGGGGAAATGTCAGCCTCTCTGTTGGAAATGACTGAATATTGACCTTACTGAGTTGCTTTCATTTTATTTCTTGGAGCTTTATACCATAACATGTCAGTAGTTTTCTCCTGAGTGTTTAATTTATGGCTCAACAATTTCACTTCTGTTTGTGTTTTTACATTGCTTACTTTGCATGACTTTCGCTTCTGTTCCCTCAGAGCACAGCACCAATGTTTTTTGGTAAGGCTGAGCTGAGATCAGAGAGCTCAGCTTCACAACCCTGGGTCATGGGTCACAGACAGCTAAGACTTTGGGATGCATCCTCTGTCTCCATCTCCAGCAATGCGGCCAACTTTCCTTTGCACTGGCACTCGTACTTGGGCAGCTGAGCAGAGAGCTGGAGACAGGGTCAGGTCCAATTGAAAGCAATTATTTTGTTTTTCTACATGGATATAGTCTGCATCCAGGCCATATTCCTGGCCATAAAAGCAGCAGCACCAGCAGCACTAAAGAGACAGCTAACTGAGGACAAGGTGGAAGGAGAGCAGTCCCATAACTTTCAGCAGCAAGGTGATCTCTTGCTGACTCTACCAATTATGAAACAATGACTTGAGAACAATCCACTCAAAGAGTCCAGCAGCAGGTTAGCTGGGGAAACATCTGTGGGAGATGTGAATCCTCCTTCCCCTAGATAAAGAAAGGAACTGAGCTCAAGTCTCTCAGTCCTGGAAAAGTCGCCTTGACATTGAACTATTGATTAAAAGGGAAACATTTCCCTTTCTTCCTCTGTGTTATGAAAGGGCTTTGAACAAAGTCACAAAGTCCTCCAGAGCCATAGGTTTCTTTTTCTGCTAAAAATGTCCAAAATGAGAATGAGACTCTTTGTTTCAGGTCAAATTAAATGTTTCATAGAATTCTTTTTTTTTTTTTTTTTTTTTTAGTTCAGGCAAGTGAAAAAATAGTTACCATTTGAAGAAAAACATTCTCTCCCATTTAGCAGGCAAACCAACAAATCAATTATTCATGGAATCCTATGCTGCAGTGCTGATGTACTATGTATTTTATAGGAAACATTTCCTACAGTTTGCACTGTTCTCTGTTTTATCAGTGGTGTGTCCCAAAGGACTACCTTAAGGAATTACTTGACCTCTAGCGTCCCTGAGACTTTCAGAAAGAATCTGCTGATGATGGTTACTGAAACAGAAGATGCACAGGAAAAAAAGATTGAAGACAAATTCTAAGGTTTGAGGTTATTTCAGAGCACTAGTTTAAGACCATGTTTCTATAAATATAGGGACAGCCTGCTTTTCCATATCGATATCTTGTCCTGGGTGTAATAGTAGGAAAAAAGCTTTCTAATCCTTCTTTCATCTGTACTGATGCTTCTGAAGAAAGATTATATGTAGACTTCATTGCTGTTTAACATAAATGCTTCTTAATTCTATGAAACTTTTCACCAGCAGAAAAGATTACAATTTCCAAAACAAATCTTGTGAAAAGCTAGGCAGAAGATTGAACTGATGGAAGGATTTTACTGTTTGTGTTGGTGCCATTGAAATGTCCCTGCTGGTTGGATTGTAATTAAAAATTCTGAGCACTTAGTGAATAAGGGGAACATTAAACAAACAAACAAACAAAAAATCTACATTTTAGAACCCACTTTAAAAGAGATGGGTCTAGGGTCTGTAGCACAGCACGTGTGAACACACAATCTAACAAGGCTGAGTTACGACAGGTGAATAAATTGCCACTATGCAGCTGAGCTCCCACAGCTGGCCAGTTGTGCCTCCTGGCTTATTCCAGTAATGAAACAGAATGCATTAGATGAATTAAAATGTATTTCCCCAACAGTGGAGAAAAGCATGAAGAGTCAGTTATTACCACCCAGCTGCTGGGCAATGCTTCCTTACACCACAGTGACTCAATCATTCCTGACGGTATGCCAAAAAGGTACGTATGATCAGTGCTAGGAGCTCAGGTGATGAACAGTAACTTTCCAAGTTTGCATGGCTTGATTGCATTTCATCATGTGTAATTCAGATTCATTTGCAGGAATAACACAGTCATTTGTGCCCACATTGCCTAAAGAGGCTCATGTGGGCTTTCCAAAAGCATTCTAGAATATCAGAAAGCTAAATTCTATTGAAACCAGTGAAGTATTTACATATGATATAATACTAGTCCTAATGTATACCTGCCAAATTGCTTCATCTTGTAACTTGTCATATCAACATGTTTCAAGATGCATGACAAGATGTTTTACAACTTTAAGGTGTTGCAGTTTGTGAATTATATTTCACTGAAAGAACCTTCAATGGGTTTTGCTCTATCTGATTATTTTTATGTGTGGCAACTTGCAGAGTTCTCTTTCTGCACTCTTCTGGGAAAAAGAAAAAAAAAAAGCTTTCAGCACAAGATTACCGAGTATAATATTACAGTCATTTTTTTCACTATATACTTTTCATTTCTTTCTCTTTTACCATTCTTATTTCAAAAATCTCTCAATAAAGGAGAAAGCACGAACAGGAATGTGTAGTAGCCATTTTGACTGGAAAGCCAGTGTTTTACTTGTTGGTCTTTATTACAAGATGATTTGTTTACTCCTTGCCAATATTCTATACGGCTATAAAGAGCTTTTTGGTATTCATTTTGGCTTTTTCATTAAGCTGGGTTTCACTGACTAAATTTCTTTAGTGTAGACTTCAAGATACGAGGTAGATTGCTAGCCTTCCCCTTATACTTTTTGAAGATAAATAGGTATTGAAATAGAATGGGTTCTTTTATCCTAAAGTGCACATCTGAAATTAGACAGCTCATTTGTGCCCTTAAATGCCTAATTCTTTCCACTGACTACAGGGAGCTGATGGTGACTAACTCAGACACAGATTTATTCAGAGCAGGCATTCAAAACAGTTATGAAGTGATCTAATGCTTTGCAGATGTGAGGTTTAGGGGAAAGATTCTCAGTAGGTCAAGTACTTGTGCAAACCATTCTGAAATTGAAGGGTTTTCAGGTTTGAACTTAATGACAAACACTGATCTTGCAGGTTTCTCTCAGATTCTTGTTGATGTGAGGAAGAGGTAAGTGTACGTGATTTTTCCCTGCTGTCAAATCTCTACCATTCCAAGCTTCATCCCACCTGTATTTAGCAAACAAACATTGCTGATCAGTGTGATGATAAAGAATTAAACGTGCAGTTTCACCATCCTGACCTCCACAGCTATAGAAATATATTTTCTGTGAGTATTAGTGATAAGTATCCAGTTGAAATGAATTACCACTAGAATGTTAAATAATGGTTACGAAGTATTATTGAATACTTTATTTTGGGGGTGGGGGAGGGGTTTCTAACTTCAATCACATAATAATATTGAGTGACCTGCATTTCAATCTTGTTGGCCAATAAAACATTGAATACACAGCTGATGCCACAGTACAAAAATTATCTCTCTCTGAAAAAGCTTGTGCATAGTTCACATAACAAAGAAAAGTGTACTATACAGGGAGATATTACGCTATGTGTTACACAAAACCAACATAGCATGGAGCATATTATTTCCTAATAATCATTTTTATGATACTTCTAAGAGGTCTGTAAGTCATCTGTTTAGCCTGAAGAAATACCTCCTGAGTGTTACAAAGCCAGGAAAAATCTGCAGTTCAGAATTCATAGGCTTTTCACTAACACTCTTCATCATTTAAGAGGCCAGCTAAATTTCAGTCCTGATAGAGCTCATGGCAAGCTATACAGATCCAAATTCTGGCTTATTCTGTACAATGTGTTCTTGCTAGCCTGGTCTATTAACCCTTGGTGAGACACATTTCATAGTGCTCCTGCTGCACTTAAGCATTGCCACTTCAAAAATTCCTTTCTGAGAGGAAGGCAGTAACTCTGTGTGTTCTTAACAGGTTTCCTACTTGGTTCATATTTGGAAAGACTGAAAAATATTCCTTCCTCTTCTGGCAGAGGAAGACTTTTAGAAAACTGAACAGACATATGGGAGCCCATGGAAACTATGCTCCTAAGTGCTCCTCGGATAATCCTCTCTCTATTCCTTAGCTGGCCAAGCCCAAGGAGGCATGGCTGTTTTTCCCCAGAGGTTTCAAGCTTTCTTTGCAAAGAAACTTAATGAATTTTGGTTTTGGCAAAGACCTGCAAAACACATCCCACCTTGCTTCCCTCCGGTGGCATTCGAATGCTGTTTAATCAGTCAACAAGAAAAAGGGAACAGACTTAAACATAATGAAAGGAACAGAAGAGGAAATGAGAGATCAAATTCTCTGGTTCTTTTCATGCCTTGCTCCAGAAATCATCAGCAAGAGATTGTCTGATTGGTTCCAATCTCATTTAATAGCCAGCTAAAGAAGTTCCTTAAAAAAGCCAGTAATATTCAGTGACTCTGAGCACAAAAGGGTATTCAGAGATTTTGTTTCTCAGTCCAAGGAAAGTGTTCAGAATCCTTTTTGATAAGATCATTCAGTAGCTTTAATTTCTCATTAGAGAGGTTTTCAATAAGTCTAAAGTCAGTTTTCCATTCAGTTGCATCTTGTGAATACAAGTTATTGTGCTATTAAAGTGTCTGTTAATTTAAGAGAACATGTGGTATAGATGTGTGTGTTCTCCTGATCCACTTTAGATAAGTGTGCATTCCCACTCTGGGGCGTTGTGGGGTGTGTAATACTGTGATCTTTCTCAGAAGGGACAGCTAATATCTTATCTGGCTATTGGATGAGCAGGTGCCAAACAGTTCTCAGGTGGTATGAACATCTTTGTGACTTGTTTATAAAGTGTGGAAAATTAATATACCATTAAAGAAAGGGGCATAGGAATGGAGAAATACAATATGTTTTAGAATTCAAACCTTAGGCTGCAGTGGGTCTGAACTCATGTACAATGATAGCACTGACTGCTATGTATACACTGCTGTTACACAAACTGCATTATGGTGTTGAGCCGTGGACTGAGACGGGACAAGTTGCTGAGATGATGGCTTTTCTATTCCAACTCTGGGGCTTTGCTGCAGGAGAGAAGGAGTGGGGACAGCATGGGATCTTGGCTTGCACCCCACTGCCTTGTACAACATGAGGAAACAATTTTGTCATGAGGTTTGACATCAGCCTTAAGAGAGAGAATACAAAAACGTTGGCTTTCCAAATAAACGGTCCTGCATGGCAGCTCACTCCTTTTGCTAAAGATTCACAATGAGTTGATTTAGAATTTCACTGCCAGCCCATAACTCACAGTGGGGCACTCAGTAAAGTGTGAGACCACAACCCAGCAGGCCCCCAACAACACACCAGGAGCTGATACATGTGTTGGAAAGGGAGGAGGAGAGAAGGGAATGAGATGCCTACTAGTTACTGGGGTAGGATGGGAAGTATAACCAATATCCCATTCAACATAAACCATATGCTTTCTGCTGTGTACAACTTCTGGACTCTGCTGCAGCCTGCTCCCCACTCATCATTCAGTCCTGGGCAAGTACTTGCTGTTGTGCCTCACATAGAGTGAAGCAAAATCCTCTGCGGTGATGCCAAAGGTTTAGAACAACAAGTAGCCAAGCACGCTAAGGCACCCAGGTGGATTTAAGTTTCTAAATATTCTCTTCTTGGCGAGCTATGGCTCTCAAGTGAGTAAAAACCACAGGATAACCCCAATGCAGAACTTTAAACCTGACTTTCATAAAATCACCATGCAAAATTTTGAAACAATACACTGTACCTACAGTAATAAACCCAAATGTGTGCAAGAACATTCCTGCTCCCTGGAACAAGGTCATTTCTGCTAATAAACCATGAGACTGTTCCCTGGCATGCATATGGGTTTCACACCAGCTCTTTCAGTCAAATTCCTGGCATGTCCTGGCAGTTAAACGGCCCAGGGCCTGTTCCCAATAGATAGTTTACATTTAGTGACCCTCTCTTAGTGGCTAAAGCAGCTAAATTGTGTAGATGTGAGCTATTCCAAGGCAAACCGCCTCCAGGCCCAGCAGCTTTCCCTGGCATGTTTAACCTGTTAGGATAGCCATGGACTATCTAAGATAGAGCATTTAAATTAAGGTCCTAGATTCATATCTAAGCAGCTAAATAAAAGTAGCTTCACTCTCCAAGTTGTGGAGTACCCCAAACTTTCACTAAGGTCAATGATAGTGATGGGTTTCTAGTATTTTTGAAAATTAATCTCATTTTATTTGTCTAGAGTTTTAGAAGTCAGATGTTAGATTTGGAAATTTTGACCAAGCTCTGTGCGACGGTTTTTAATATCGTATGGATTATTCCCATAATCTCCCTGGAAAATGCAAACATCCGTTTGCAAACAAAACACTAAGCTGATGTGTTTGCACTAGCAGAAGTTGAATGTGGCTGAAACTTTGGCCTTGTGCAGCATACGAAGTGTATTTGAATCTTAGCTGCAAAAGGTGGTGTCTACAAAGTCTCATCCAGTGAGATAAATTCTGAAACAAAATAGAGCAGAGCCTTAGCAACTTATGGTTTGTGTCTATTTCTTGAAAGAAGAAATAGGTTACGGCTATTCTTTATCACAGCAGGTATCTAAAACATGAAAAGGATTTCTGGATTTCCGTCTGTTGCTAATTCATGTGAAAATCCTCTGTTTATCCCTCATTTCTAAGTTGAATGTGGTTTCTACAGGAACTGCACAAAGAATCACAGAATGGTCATTTGCTGCTGATACACTTTAGCCTTCAAAATACCCTAAGATTAATGAAAATGAAACTCTTGTGCATTCTTAATATGGTATCCCAATTCTTTGTAGTGATTTAATGTAAATTCTATGGTGATTCATTAGCATGATTGGGTTACAATGTGCTCTTCACATAAAAGCACAGCAGAGCTTACAGAATTGACAATATTTTCTAAATCGCAATTTAATTTTATACCCCCCTCTTTAAAAGCTAAGTTATGTGTTTGTCACCTGGATATTAATTCCTACTTTCTCCATAAACATAACTTTCTGAATTATCCTTATTAATCATTGTTGTCACAGCAAAGTGACTGCAGGCAAAACAATGAATCAGCAGTGATTAAAACAAATGATGAGAGAAATGGAGTCATTGCATGGACACACTTTTAATCTATAAAGAAGAATGATGCTTGCACTGGAAACAAAACTATCCTGGTGGTCTTCATCTACTCTTCAATCGATATTCCATCTGCATCTTAAAAAGCAAGCTTGAATCTGTCTCTTCACAGGAGGGCCTGGGATGTTTATGACCAAAGCCGTCAGCTGTCTTTAAGTGGAGTCATTCTGTTGGCTTTCACAGAGCTACGCTGCTTTAGGACAGCTTAGCATCTCAATATACATACCAGGGGTGTCAAAGGGCAGCATAAAGGTATGTGAAACACCTGTCTGCAGCAGTCCTGGCGAGAGCCTGCCTTATGTCCTGATAGTCTGCAGTGGAGAGTGACTCGGCTGCAAGAAATTAAATATTATGATACAATTACTTAAATTAAAAAAAAAAAAAAAAAAAAAAAAAAGCTTTTTGCCCTTTAGTGCTTGTGAAACACGGTAGGCTGACACACATGGCTCATTCCTGGACCACTACAGCATAGGTGCTTGTTTTGGCACTTTGTCTCCCTCCATCTCAATACTGCTGTTCTTCAGTCTCATGCCACTGAAATGAGATATCACAGGGCTGGTGTTTTATAAATACTTGATTCAACACTGCTTTGCGCTGGCCTAATACTGGTATAACTCAATTGAATTCCAGACCTAATTTTAGGACTGCCTGAAATGGCCAAAACCACCATTATGTCATGTTTTACTACTTGCAAAACAGGGTTAGTGTTACCTACCTTTTTTGTTCTGCACCATAGAGTCTCCATAGGCAAAGTGTTACATAAATGCTCTGCATTTATTATTTCAAATAGTAAATCAAGGACAGGACAAGTACAGCATGCTGGAACAGGTATTAAATTTGCAGACATAAGCAGAGCTCTGTGTGAGAAATATTTCAAAAATAATATAAAAATGTGAGACTAATTCTCTGTAGTGAAAGAACAAGAGTAATTGCAGGAGTGTAGGGGTGAGATGGGAATCATGGGAATTATCACGCACAAAATTAACTGCAACAGTGTTTTGCAAGCACACAGGACATGAATATGAACAATCAGTCAAAGGGACTGGAAAAGTGATCCAGCAGAGCCATAGCAAAAGCCAGAGTCATGGTGGCTACTGTTAGAAATTGAGGCCTTTATGGTTTTGCTCCATATGGACTAAATGAACATTACTGACAGGACTCTGCTTTTATTGGCATAATTCATTTCCCTTCCCCAAAAAAATCCTGCACCAGCTAAGTTCTTAGGAAAAATTCTATTAGCTAAGGAATTAGGTCATTGTCTACTTCTTCAGATAGCCATCAAATCAGTAATATATGGGAGTACAGTGGTGCAGAACTTCCTGGAAGTCAGGCATTTTGATATCCTTAATTTGTCTGAAGAGCTGCAACTCCATTTCCAGATGCAGGTCAGGTGAATGTGCCTTACATCAGAAGACACAGAGCAAGGTCAGTTTATGTTAAGTAGGATGGAGTATATTTCTATATAATAAAGATTCTTTGTGGAAGGGAAGTTTTCTCTGCTGGCACACCTACATCGTTCCCAAATAACATACATTGGAGCCATTCAGTGTGTGATATAGCTCCACTTCTAAGCTTTACTTCTTCATATTTTTGACAGGGAAAATTTTTGATGACTGATTTTTATTGTTGTCCAGCCTTTTATGGTTGCCTTCATAGAAGGAAAAGAAAAAAACACATCTCTTTGCCGGAGAAGACAAAAAACAATTTCTTCAGTGTTGTTTCTGTCAGTGCACACAGGCTGTATTTGCTACAGAATCTTATTGAAAGGCAAAAAAGACCAGGAGGGATTATTTTCTAAGTGCTAACATTGTTTAACAATATCTTTGCAGAACAGGAACTGGTTTCAGCTGGTGCCTTTCATTTTCCAAAGCATAACCAAAATGAACTGGACTCTCTTGGCATTATTCTGTGGGCAAATGTTGTTTTCAAATTTTTGCTGGTCATTAACTTTAATGTCATAAAATCATCTTTAATTGTTCCAGGGGTCTGAGGTAGCCTGTCTTTGTGGCTTTAAAAATCACCATGCATTTCATCATATTACTGAGGTCACCTGTTCATGAAGAAAAGGAAAGAAGGGGAGAGTAAAGAAGGGGAGAGAAGTATTCCAGTGAAAGGAGAGACCAGTCTTGGACACAACAGAACCAGTACAGATATACTCTGGATTTGGAGAGCATACACAAAAAATACTCAGCTCCTGGCTGCTATTTGGTACAATTCTATCAAGGACCTTCTAAATAGAAGTAGAAACATATCTTGATCAAAAACATCTCTTCACCAAAACAGAAGGTTTACAGGAATAGTTGCTTTACATGATTTCTTATACTATCCAGATTTTATGGTATTTCAATCTAGATTAAGAAGAAAATCCCCAAATACTTAGCTAATTCATGTTAGAGTAAGATAACTCATGTTAAACTAAGATAAAATAAGTTACCTGTTTAGCTAATTAAGGACAGTCCCTCTTCCCTATGGGGACAGTCATGATTGTAACCCTTCTAGGAAAGATCTTCCTCTGCTTTTTCCTATTGACAAAGGAGGAGGCTGCATGTTGAGGCCACAGGTACTGTCATGGGGCAACTTTGTGCCAGAGCAGTCTGTAGCACTACAAAAAGCAACAATCCTCCTGGACCTCCTCCATAAGGCAGAAATCCCACTGGTGGACAATGCTGCAGTGGGTACTTCTGGAATTTGCTGAGGCTTATGATGCCCACTAAAGTAAATGGGAACCCAGGGTGTGCTCAAATATTGAAAGAAATGTTGCATTTTGCAGAAGTGACTCTCAGGGTCTGTAATGTGAGAGCCTCACCTGTGACTGGTTGAAAGGTGAGAGTTCAAAGATGGTTTCCCTGTTTGCATTTAAAAAAAACAAAACCTGCAAGACAAGAGCCTTACACAAGAATCAGGTTGTTCTTCACACAGATTTCAGCTATAACTCAGAGAATGAAAATACCATCACTTTTTGTCATAGAAGTCCAGAATATGCCCAGCATAGTAATTCAGGCTGTACTCTTGGGGAGGAGTTTCTCGTCCTTGTGAAAATACTCAGACTCACCGTGATAATACTTCCCAAAAGCCCAAGGATATTCACAGATTCTAACAGTATTTTCTGCAACTGCACTCCTAAAACTCAGACCTCTGAAAACCAGGAAATAACAGAGATAAACCATATGCATATGCTATTTATCCAAACAACTTTAATTCTGCTGACCCTGAATTACATGATAGGAAGGAGTGAGCACCTGCCAATAGTTTAGCTGTTTCCAGATTAGCTGTAGGTGTCCTGAAGGGCTGAGGACATGGAGAAATTGGGAGAGCTGTGATTGTGATATGAAGCACTTCAGGCAACCTCTGCATACGTGGAAAAAGGAAGAGATACATGTGCACCCCAACAGAGGCTGTGGTGCCTCATTTCAGCACTGTGCTGAATAGGCTGTGCCAGAAACTTAGCATAATTTCTTTTTGTCTTGGGGATTATCATCTGTTAAATGTGAGATGAGTAAAATCTGTGGGCCTTATCCTGGGTAAATGAAAGAGCAATGTTCGATGGCATTGTGCGTGAAGGGTGAGGGGACTGTGAAAGGAAAGGGAAGAACCATAAATATTAGCAGATGTGTTGCCTTTTCAGAGGAGCATCGAAAGTATTTTACAGCAGACATTTCCTGCTCTATTCATAATGAAGACAGGGAGCACGTATGTGTAGTAAAGATATATCATTTCACCTGGAGATGGCAGAATTTTGGATGTGCTCCTCACCTCTGTATTTGCTCTTACAGATTCAAGATGAGTGGATTCAACAGTGCAGAAGGACCTGGGTTATCCTGGGCAGCCTCAGGTCTGCACCTCTGTTTTCTAAGGCGTTTTGCTTCCTTTGGTAGTTTTTTTACCTTGTCTACATGCATATATTGGAGGAAAGCCGGAAGGGCAGGAGAGTGTTGGGGTCTGTTTCAGAAAGATGAAATGTTTCTCAGACAAGATAGCAATCAAGCACATAGTAGTTTCTCATGGTTAGCTTTGCAGGGAGACGCTATTGTATTTGGATAAAAATAAGGAAACCACTTTATTCTATAATGTTTGCTGTCTGTTGCATGCATCGTAAAGCTGCTTTGGAGGCTACAAATATGCTTGGAAACACTTTCAAGACATTCATTAGACCATTGAAAAAAATCACAAATGTAGTGTGTGTCCTCACATGTTAGCACTTCTATTGCAAGGTGATAACAATGAGTGGTAATTACATGTGTGAAAATCATCTCCTTTTAAGTACAATTTTCTCAGCAGAGTGAAAATATCCATGGGTATAAATACAGATGCGGCGAGAGAATCTCCAAAAGCTGTGAACTGCTATTTTGCTATCACTACTATACAGCAGCACTGGCACACAAGAGTCTGTGTTGTGCATCAGGAGCACCTGTTCTCAGCTCCTCTATTCAAGCACTGTCTCAAAAGCATATTTAAAACACTTTTCCTCCTCTATTCCCCATACGGAGAGACAAGACAAAACCTCCAAAAGAACGGAAGTCCTTAGATTCATAGGCATTCACAGAAGACAGAAAAAGGGAATGCAAAAACCTCTGCTAGCCTGACAGTTGCTCGCAGTTCACACACTCCCAAACCAGAGCACACGAGAGCATGCAAAAAGCCATCCCTGGCTGATCAGTAATTGTTAGATCCCACAAGATAGCAAAGAACAAAGTCTCCACACCCTGTTATCCTCTTTAATCATTACTTTAGGCATGGACCCTTAGCTTTGGACCAATAAACTTTCTCCTTTACTCCCAGATGCTTTCTCCATTAATTCTGTTTCCCTCCCTGCAAGCATTTCTATTTGTTTCCCATTTTATTTCTCAAGTACCTCCTTGATGATCATCCTCCTCAGACGAGCTCACTCCCTTCTCTCTGTCTCCCCTTCAAGTATATCCAAAGTTGACAGATACACAGATTATAACAATATGAATAGCTTATAGCAATAAAACAATTTAATTTTCCTTTTGGTTTAATGTGATGGAAGCACATTAAGAAGAAAAAAAATCCACTGTGCTATCAAAAAAGAGCATGCTTGTTTTCAGGCATTGCACATAGAAAAGCAATTAGCTGATTTGCATGTACTTTTGCTAAAGTGAACTCCATTTCTTAAAAATATAGTCCAATGTTATCAATAAACTAATCTGTAGAAATACAGAAGCTACCAACTAGATTCTTCACTTAAAACTTTGATTTAAGTCTGATTTAAAGCCCATTAATGTCAGCTGAAGACTTTCCACTGACTACTAAAGGAGCTTGCATGAGACTATTACAGATGTAACATTTCTGGCTGTGGAATAAATAGGAGCCAGACATGAAAATTAAATCACTTAACTGTGGATTGTGGACAGAAGAAAAACACGTTCAGCATATTAAGATGAAACATACCTCTTCCTCTAATATGCAGAGGAACATAAACAAGGAGAGCAATACTCTGACTTTCTAATGAATTACCCATTCAAGTACTGGTGTATGCTTAAGTGGCAGACATTAAGATATTTTCGGATAAAAGACACCATCCTGTCATTTGGCACCCCATTGCCACAGTTGC
This sequence comes from Cygnus atratus, assembly GCF_013377495.2. Classification (NCBI taxonomy): domain Eukaryota; kingdom Metazoa; phylum Chordata; class Aves; order Anseriformes; family Anatidae; genus Cygnus; species Cygnus atratus. The sequence goes on along the minus strand of NC_066362.1, from coordinate 198,818,458 downwards.
CTTCTGCTCAATTCTAGTCACACCTCTCCTCCTGTGATAGAGCTCTTATTGTAAAGTCACCTTGTGGGTCTCACCCAACCTGATTCATTTCTGATTTTACAGCTAGGCTGATCTGCTTTCCATGTGACTACAGAAAAACTCCACTGTAAATAGCTGCTCCATGGTGGTGGATAAATCGTGGGGTATTTGTAAGGCAGTCTTCATAAGGGTGAGAAACAATAGGGCAAAAAATAACTGCTAGAGGATTAAAAGTAATGGCCACCCAGCTACAGTTTTTCAACCTATTATCAGTTCAGCTTGCTGATAAGAATGACAATATTATGAGGAATGGAAGCTAGTACCTCTGCATCTGTTTTGTATTCAAAATGAAGGCACACAGATGAAAAATACCATACTTTAGCCATCAGATTTCCCTGAGAACGATACCACAGTTCTCCTGGAGGTAATGAGTTTCTCAAAAACAGTGCAGTTTGTCAACTAGTACAGTAGCCATTTCCTTATTGACCGTAGGTGCTGGGAAGCTTTCGCAGCTGTTGTGTGGTCTGCTAGCCAACACAATGTTAGCAAATTTTCTTTCATGTGAATTGCTAAAACAAGCAAAAGAAAAGCTTTTGCTGATCTGCTCTTTTAAAGAGAGAAAAAATATTTTAAATGGTTGAGAAGGGAGAAGAAGAATGTGTGTGCTGGCCCAGAACATACTCCTTTTTTTTTTTTTTTCCCTGTACTATCCTTCTCTCTAAAAAGTTCTAAGAAAAGCTGAATTTCAAATAATCCCATGACTTCTGTAGCTTTGACTTTAAGGAAAACATAAAACATAACAAGATTTTGATGAAAGAATCAGAAGGGAAAGGAATAATGTTCATTACAATTATGCTGAAAAGCTGCTGGAGACAGATGACAGCTGCATAATTAACAAATACTGTACATAGGTATTCAGTTCATAGGTATTGAATATATCTCTACATTCCCTACTAGAAGAAAAAATCCTGTTCAATTTACAGAAGATGGAAAGAACACATACAAACCTTTAAAGATGTTAAAGAAAGCAATAAATTATTTTTCATATTTTCTGGGAACAGACAAAAAATTACAGGATCCAACCATACAAGACAGAATTATTTTAAACTCATTGCATTTCCCAGCTGTTTCCCATAAACATGCAGATTTCTTGGAGAGACCTCTGAATATTCCTGAGCAAGGAGGGAAATGAGGAAAGGTAGTTTAGGCAAACAGGGATAATGGTTGGGGCAAAAGGATGGGCTAAATGCCTCTGAATTCTGCCAGTCCATCAAACATCATTTTTCATTAGCTATGAGTTACTCAGAGTCCAGATCCTTTTGAATGCCGACTACCTCCTTACGAATTATTCAGATAAGAGGTATTACCATGAGATAGGAAGTACTGATTACACGTAGGTTGCTCTGAACATCTCCACCTCCACCAGTGGCACCCCAACAAACCCACTGTCATATTTAACAAAGAAGGGCTCATGGTGATGAACACAGTGCTGAAGAAATGTCCAGATAAAGCATCTATCCACACAGTAGACTCTCACTTCACTGGAAGGCTTTAAAACAGGAAGGACTAACAAGCTTCCATAGATTTATGAAATTAACAAACAGTTATTGTCCTGTGTTGATGGAGGTCAGGCAAAATAAATATTACTTGTGGTTTGCAGTGAATCACGACCACACCAACACTTGATGGCTGGAGAAAGAGCAAAAATGGAAATTCCTGAAGGACAGAAAGCCTTATCTGTCTATTACAGAGCTAGATTGTAACCCTAGCTGGCCTTTTTCCTGTTCATTTCACTTGTCTTGACCAATAAATAAGCAAACTGGAGCAATAAAACCATGAACAGGAAAACTTGCTGACTAATGAACTGGATTTTTTCTCATTCCTGACCTTGCTGGACCATTCCACCAGTTTAGAGGATCGTTAATCAACAAATCTCTTTCATTTAATCTTTGCCTGGAAAATGAAAAGGTTCACACTTTGTATTAATGTCACACACATGTAGTTTATAATGGCTTATTCAATGAATAAATAGACACTTTAATAAGTGGTTTACTGGTAGTTATAAATTCACCTTGGTCAATAGGCTGCTTGGCTTCTCAGCTCCCATTAACACTTCTGCTTTTGCATTCTTTTCAGTGACTTTTATAACAAATTTACTACTAATTATCAATTTAACATTTTAAACTATTCCTTCATATATAATGACAGAGAAGACTGAAAATATTTTAAGACTTCTTCTGATAGCAGGAAACAAAGACTTTATTTCTTTCTTGCTCTTCTTGCTTAAGAGAAACAATAGAAACCAGCGTAACCACTAGCAAACATATATTAGTCTCTTGGCTTTATTTCTGAAACTTCTCTATTAGAGCCCACTTAATTAGATGCATAAATCCTGTAAATGATGTCAATGTTCATAATTAAATGAGACAATTGCAAAATCAGCTGCAGTACAAAAGGTAGATAAATGTGGGAATGAACAATACAGGATTGCTTTATTATAAATCTGCATGAATAACACTGCCATAGTGATGCAGTAGAGAACTTATAACATCTGCTTCATACATATGAAAATTCAATTAAATTATCGGCCATGAATTACTGTAGTACAAATATCAACAACGACAATTTTGACCTAATTATTTTAAAATTTTTAAAGCAGAAAAGGTCATGTTTGACTACAATGATGTCAGTAGATTCATATTCTGATGCTTAAACAACATAATAATGTAGTCCTTTAAAAATATATCTTTCACCAATGGAAAAAAAAAAAAAAAAAAGATTGATTTAGAATTTATCGCTGTTTAAAATAAAATCAAATAACATAAATCTAAAGGGCAGTAGCTCAACTATAAATTGTTGTAGCAATCAAAACTCTATTAATTAGGGTATTTTATACTAACTATACTAACTCAGGATCCATATCTGAGGTCAGGGTGCATCTTACTGTTTTGTTAGAATAAATATCTATTTTCATGAGATAATGTGGATGGTTCTGTCATTCTGGTAGTTTTGTGAGAGGAAGAGGAGTTTAGAAAAAAAAAATAGCCATCTAAGAATGATTCAAATATTTTCACCTTTCATGCACTGAGATCATACATGACTGGCAATGTTGACTTTGAAGTATTTTTATATAATACGTATTTATATACTTATATATATATACACACATACACAGACTATACACACATACACAGACTATATATACATATGTATTTATGTGTGTGTATCCCTCTCTTTTTGCTCCCTCTCTGAAATGGGTCAAGCTTTGACCATGCTGACATCTAACCAGACTGCCATCCTTAGGGAATATACACCAGACAGATACTATCCTTTCAGATCAGAAGTGAATTTTAATATTTATCCCCAAATAAATCTTGATGACAGATGGACTGTTCTTTCCATGAATAATAATTAGGAGTTAGGTCCTCCAACTGGATCTGGCAGCAGTCTTGCAAAAGCAAACCTCAAAGTCTTTGGGCAGATGCTCAAGTCCTCCACAATAAAGGCTCAGCCAAAGGACTGACTCCTTCATGGGTAACATCTTAGAGTGCTCTGCAGTTCAGTGCTTCAAAAATATAGTGCTCCTGATGTAACATTTACTGCTGTGAGAAACATGCAGAATTGAGCCCAGGGACACAGCTAAGCAATTACTCCATGTCCACTTTCCCCGCCTTGGCAGTGCCAGATAAAGTCATCTTCTGCCATTTCTTGTAGGCTGCCGAATCCATTGTCAGTGCTTAACAAATAATACTAACAGGACATATTTAAAGCATTGACTTGGTGTTATCAAATGGCAAACAGCTAGATGGGAAGGTCACTTCAAGGATTTATCTCTGCAGGCTCTCAAGTAAAGTCTGCAATCACAGAGACCTTCCCTTTATGCTAAAGGCGAAGCTCAGCCTGTCCTCGGACCTTGCACGGGCACACAGAAAACTATTAAACATACCCATCTCCTCCTCCTCCTCCAGGTGTTATATTAAAGGATTAGGGATAATGGGAAGGCAGGCATTGCACATCCTTGGAGTTGCAAATTGTTGCAGAGCATAAGGAAGACATGCCTTTAACCATATCTGGTGAACCAGCCTACTGTTAGGCTTTGGAGAAGGCGGCTCACTGCTCTGGCCTTTCCCCAAGCTTTTCTGCAAGGTGGTCAGCTCATCCGAACTCAGAGTAACCAGATGCCACAGTTTCTGTTCACCCAGATTTGTACATCAAGACATCTAAGGAGAAAGCCCTTTAGACACATAGCACTCAACCCCAAGGCAACCCTTTGCTCTGAAGGGGACACAGCTTTAAGAAAGGGGATCTGAATCCCTGGAATTAACTTGCCAAAAGAAACCCACATGACACCTCAAAGTTTGTTCTCTGCAAGGACAGTCAAGGAGAAGGAGCACTCAAGTATGTGTGGGGAAGGTGCTGGCAGTCTTTCACTGCTCGGTGCTAGCTGGTGAGAAGCAAGCTCTGGTTCAGGCACTGTCTTATTGACTGTGTTCGCGTGGCTTCCCCACCAGAGCTGGCCTGAGGCCAGATAGTCCAAAGCACAGGTGGGGACGGTGCGTCCACAGCAGTCTGCACCCCTCCAGACAGACACAGCCTCAGGCATGATCAGTCTTGCATCGAGCCATTGACCAGTGATTGCTCCAACACGTGCTTCCCCTATCGCACCCTGCAGCAAGGCTGGTAGCTCACAGGTTTCACAACTTGTTTATATCCTCTTGTACCAGGTGCATAAAGCACCAGAGCAGGAGAGAGGCCATGGTGTTGTAAAGCAGCAGGGACCACATTCCCCTTACCCTAACAAAGCACGTTTTCCTTCTGCAACTTTGTTCTGGGCTGTTCTATTGCCATGTGATCCACTGCAGCCCCTTTGTCTCACATGATCCCAAGCACCAGATATTAGCGGCATGGTGCTCAGTGACTGCAAAAATACCTGTGCTGCCTGGGCACTCCTTTACAATATAAAACAAAATCACTTAACAAAAAGCAAAATGCAACAAGCTAGTCATCATGCATTTCTGTCCCTAGGCTGAGACAGAAGAGAAAGAGCCACTTGTGGCAGATGTCATGTAAAGCACCACATGCAGATGGGGATGCTCTGCAGTGCTCAGGACATGTGCATAATGCACCTGCATAAACTAGACTGACTTCTGCCTTTCACACGCACATACACACATATACTCACTGGTTTAATGAAAAGATGCACGTATCCTGATGGACAGCTCTTCTGTGGCACAATGCCAGCATATTTGCTACGTTTGGTTTAAATATCTAATTTGCAGAGGAGCAAAAAAAAAACATACCTGTATCACACATTTGCTTCCAATCAGAAGGCAGATGGAGTGCTATCAGCTACAGGAAGCCTATGTCATAAACTGAGATACAGATCCTATCCTTGTAGATCGTTAGCATAGTGTGTTGGCTTCCATTATTAACCAAGATCTATGTGGAGTACATGGAGTCAATAGAGTGAGCTGAGTTTACAGCGATAACCTGAATCAAAAATGGGTATCCACTGTGTGATGAGGTGCTGATGAGAATTGCTCCCTGGACTCCAGTCTGTTGCAATCTAAGCTGTGCTGAGAGCACTAAAAGTTAGGTGAGACAGACCCACACCTCCTGCATTTCAGAACAGCTTGCTCTGGCCTAGCTAGACACATCCTTTTCTTTAGCTGCACTGATACCTTATCCAGATATATTACAGCAGATTTCAGTTACAATAGCATATTTAACATGTCAGGTTTTAGAAAATTTTCTCACTGTCACATACCTGGAACCTGGAACCACTGTAGGTTTTAGCAGCCCTTGCTTGTTGGCCTTTTCTTGCTGTAGCTGAAATTATGAGTGATGCTAATTGTTAACACAGGTAGCGGTGTGCTCCTGTCACTCTCCCCTCACCACATCTCACAGCCCTGCTAAGTTGTGAATCTGCATTCTTCATTTTAATTCACTGACACCAGGAAATCCCTAAAGCTTTTACCATGCCCAGAAGCAACTGCCCTCAGATCTCGCTGACATCTCGGTGAGATGTGTCAGACTGAGAGCAGACCTCTACATGCAGCTCCTACAGCTGAACTGGTCACCCTCCTCTGGCAGGGGACACAAAGAGTTCAGTTCAGTGCGCCCTCGTCATATTGTCTCCCTGGCAGTTTTCAGCATTTCAGTGTGGCATTTATTTAAATAGGCCCCAGCTACAGATTTCTTCCATGAAAGTAGAAAAAGACAACAGAAAACTCTTGCATACAACGCTCTACCTCATTAGCAGTTTAACAAGACCAGACAGGAGAACTGTGATCTTTCTGTTCCAGGCAGACTTCAAATTCACACCCATTATGATCCAAAATTATGTTTGTAATTAATGTGTGCTCTTTCCCAATAAATATATATTAAAGAAAAAAGCCTGTCAGTGAAGTACTAGATGTGCTGAGATACAGACCTAGTCAGAGCCCTTTGTGCTTGCAGCTTGCTGTGGGCTGGATTCTCGATTTGATTACACTGCTGTAAATCACAGCCTGGTCAATAAAGGCACAAAGAAGCTGTGCAGACAAGAAAAATATTGGAACCAATATATGGGCTGGATGAGCTTCATGTGCCAAAACTGCAGGCTCCGTGCACCCTAAATATTCCCGAATCTCACTTTTTTTTTTTCAAATACTTTTATGCTCTCAGTGTGTTTGAGTCATATTTGTACACTTTTTGACTATAAAATAATCCTATATTTTGACAGAACAGTATAAAGCAGCCTTGGTAAAGAAGATTAAGAATCAGCCCTGACAGGATAACAGAAATGATAAGATACACAGTGCCAAGACACTGTGTTGCTAATGTATTGTAAGGACATGTTTCAGGATGAATTTGACATTTTTCATTTATTTTATTTTTATATTCATTCTTTAGCAATAGAGTTGATTTAGTAAAGAGTCATTTAGGTATCTCAAAGTGCAAAGCTCTCTCTCTGGATAAATAGTATCTTCCGCAGTCAGGAACTACCAGGTGTCTATTGTCCGTCTGGCTGGCAGATGCACATGAGAAAAGCACCACACTCCTTGGATGCTCCTAGAACAGCAACCAGTATGGCAGCAGTATGGCTGAACTGTTTCTGTAATCCACACCCTACGGATATCCAGAAAACTGCATCATTTTTACACTGTAGCTTCAGTTCTTCAGCCTCCCTGAAATATCAGAAGCATCTTTCTTCCTAAAGATGAAAAAAAAATATGTGCAGGGTCAAGAGTAGATACTGAGTTCAGTAGCCAAGGAGTACATGGTGGGCTCAGGGGCCACTTGGACCTTCAGTCTCTCTCCCACAGCACTTGGTATCACACCCTCTGGGACCCTCCTCTGGCTGGTTTTTACCTTCAGGATCTGGCTCTCCTGGAAGAACTCATTTGCTGCCTGGTGTGCCAATAATGTGTTGAACTATCACAAAGTGTAGCTACTCCGCAATTTTATAAATATGCATGTGCATTTCTATGTTGGCATTCAGGACACTTTGGCTGATATAGATGGGGAAAAAGGGCGGGAGAAATAAGCCTTTCTTTTCAGTGTTTATCATCCCAAAATATGACAAGAGACAAGTGGATCCAGTTAGGAAAGACACCATGAGCTTCTGTTTCTTTTCATTGAGTTTCTTTTCAATAAGAAGGCCGAGGCTGAATAATGAAATAGTTAAATATTCTGGATTAAACATTTATCTTAGAGCATTTGCCTTTTCACACATAAATTAAATTTTCTTGTTTAATCTCTGCTTTTCTTCTAATTATCTCTCTCCACACACACTAATGGCTCACAGCTAGCATCTCTCTTCAAGCAAGATGATTAGGAAGCGTCTGTTGTTGTTGGGCTTTCTTTATTTCTTCTTTTTTTTTTTTTTTTTTTTTTCCTGGAGATGATAATACTATTCACTTCCTATGCAGAAGCAGTTATAATAACATACATAAAAGGCAAAAAAAGCCAGCAATTCAGGCACCTTCTCCTAGAAGAGGACACAATTTATATTTCAGATATTACATTTTTACAGATCCTTTAAAATAAAAAGTCATGCAGTTCTTCTTCCACCTCACCACACATGGTGTCTAGTTAAGATAAAATATTCATCTTCTGTGTCTATGCATGTGTGATGTGGAACTGAGTATCTGGTAAGAATTTAGTTAAAAAAGCACAACTTTCTTTCCTGTTCATTTTAAAGGTATAGATATGAAAATGATAATAAGAATATGATAATTATTAATGATAATAAGAAATTAGAAAATTCAGGCCAATAGATGGAAATAGCATCTTTCTAGAAGCTACAAGGCTAAGAGAAATGAACCACAGGGCTGGATCTTAAAACTTGTTAGTTTGCTTCAACTGCATGTCAGGTAAACACATCACTATGTTCCCCTAATGAGAGAGAACCTCCATCCCTAGATTGGGCTGCCTTGAAAGCCTTCCTGCAGCACTTCATTTTGTTCATTTTGTATACGGAAACACATGCAAAGGTGTAACCTATTTATAAAAACAATATGTATAAAGAGCAATACAAAGCATATGTCTACTAAGAGAAGTTATATCTGTCCACATGCACATAGTTGCATAAGGATTAAGCACTCCCTTTGCTGTTGGTGTGAAGTTTTAAATGGTCATGACCTTCAGGAAAGTGACAAAATGATCAAGTGGACGGAAGTATAGATGGATAAACAGGCAGCTACATCCATACATGCATACTCACAAAAACTTACACTTCTGCACGAACATGTACCTTGAGAGAGCCAGTGAATCTCCGTTTGCCCTCAGTATGAATACACAATATAAACACTAGGATCCACTGAAAGAAGTTAAATAGTGTATAAACTACCTTTTCTGCATCACTGTGAAGTTCAACCCTAATGTGGTTTTTCACCGTTTCAAAAATACAGCTTCCAATTAATTTTCTCTCATATATATCACATCGCAACCAAGTACTGCTCACTTGCGTTTGTGTTGCTCTGTCCCAGCTCATCAGAGCATTTGGCCATCATTTGGCTCGACACATCTCCAGCCTTGCCAATTAATTGATGAAGAACCATTAGGAGACAAATATATCATCTGCATTTTAACTGCTTGAATGGAAGGTTATTGAAGTAATAACTGGCAACATCAAAACCATTAATAAAATATGGAGTGGGAATAGCAAATTATAAATTTCTGTACCCAGTCCCCAAAATAAATTTGCTCTTGAAGGTAGATTTAGCATTCACGGTGACATAGATGAATGATGCTGATTAAAAAGGAGTGAAGAAAAGATTATCACTTTAGCATAGAAACCACTGGCATCATTATCGGTCTCATCTAAATAAAAAGTGCTAAATTTTTCTGTGGCTTCATAGCCTTGTTGTGAAATTGCAGGTGTCACTGTGTACTGGTAGTTAAGAACAAGATAAGGCAAAAATGGAGATAAAGTAGGTTAGAGCAAGAACAAAAGCCTGCAAAATATGAGAAGAGGTGGCTTTACAATAGGCTCTTCATGGTCTTTGTTTTAGGAATGAAATATTAGTATTACTTGTGTTGAGATGTACTTTAGAACACAAAGAGATACAATCATTTTGAAGGAGCCAATAACTGGTTAATGAGTAAAAATGTAAATTATCAAGAATGCTTAATATTGTCATTGCAACCCAAAGATATGAGTAAGAGGCTTCCTAGAGAGGGAATAGGACACAGGGCTCAGAAATGCTCTCTCTGCCACAGATTTGCAGGGAGCTCGTAGGTGTACATCTTTCCTTCTCTACACTTTTATTTCCTCTCCCACTCTCCGTCCTCTTGTCAATTTAAAATTTAAACTCTTTGCAGCAAGACTGGCTCTCACTATGTGGCTTGTATAGTCCCTCGCACAATGAGGCACCAATGTAATGCAAATCGCAGTATTAAATATTCATACAAAAGCTTCATAGTGCGACTGCATGAAATCAGAACAATCAGGGAACAGGCATAAACTGAGAGCCTAGGTAAGATAAAGCACAGAGACTTCTATTACAATTGCAGCCTCATTAGAGGAAGTGTGCTGACATAAGCTGTGTTTTCATTGTCGTAAGCCCAATTTCATAACCATGTATTAGAGTTATGAGTTCTCCTAGCAAGCCATAACATTTTCACTTTTGGCTGTGCAATCACATATTGTTAGCTTAAGACAATTAAACTTTATAAATGGCTCTGTAATATGTGGTCTTTTCAGCTATAAAATTGTTCCTTAAAAAATAATCTGAGGCATTGGTCACCAGAGTCAATGTCACCTAACAGCAAATAAATTTTGGCAATAAATTAGAAGTTAACTACATAACTGTGAGCAATTCCTCCAAGTAAGAATTAGTCATATATTTTTTTTCTGTCTAATAAAAACATCACTAAAATGCTATGCCGTATTTCTGTTCCTATCTGGTGCTTGCTTCAGAAATGGTAAAAGATGTGTCCACTAATGAATTATTTGCAGCCATTTGCAGGACTTTGCACTGAGAATTTTAGATGGAATGTCTGGATTGATGCAGCCTGTTTAGGAAACCTTGCCTTGCCATATAATCCAGATAAGAAGGAAAAAAAAAAAAAGCACATGTGGAAGGCTTGGTAACCCTTAAATACACTGACTAAAATCAAATCCACACTCAATAAAAAGCTTTTACTGGCCCTTTATTGAATGATTGAGACTGTCTGTGGATATATTAGCTGTCTATTTAGACTATAAGATGCTCAAGACAGATTTTATCTCCTGTTCATCACGAAGCATGCTTTTTCTTGAAATTATAGCTATGAAAGCTCATTCTTACTGGATGCTTACTTACTGAAACTGTTTCTTTTTTGAGGAAGAAAACAAGGCTGGTGTCCATCATAATGAGTTTATATGCAGCAGAATTCATATATTTTTTATCACAGTGGACATGAATTGATATGTCAGGTATTTGACAGAGTTATTTGGCACTTTAAAGCTTTAGATCACAGGACTTCAGAGTCTTTCTAAGGGCAGGCTTTGGACAATATTTTCAGAAATAACCAATAACACTTACAATTGAAGGACAAGTGGGCAACAGACTTAACCCAAAATCCAGCATTTGATGATCAAATGATGATCATCATTTTAAAAGATCACAACAAGCTGTTACATCTTAATGATACTCACCATTTCTTGGTGATTGATAGGAAAACAAGTCAGCCTGTGGCATACTGCCTGCAAGAGCCTTGTGGATGTGACAGCAAGAGGGAAAAGAATCACAGCAGGGTCCAGGCGCTGTGTTTCATGGTGCTGGTGTGGTCTTGGACTCTTGGACTCTTGTAGCTTCTCCAGAGCAGAGTCTCTGCATTGTTTTTTGTTTGTTTGTTTGTTTGTTTAAATGAAAGCTGTGTTCAATGGTTTTGCTGGCACTTGCAGCAATATCAAAATACAAAACAAAACAACAACAACAAAAACTCTTACTATTCTGTTTCTTTAAAGGATATATACTTAGTTATTTGATGGAGATACTTCTTATTGTTAGCACTCTGAGTGTAAGCCCTAGATAGCTTTTCACATTACAGTAATAGTAGAGTGATCAAACCTTTGACCAAAGATCCATGACGCAAAGAGTTTTACCAGCTCCAGATTCCAGCTGTTTCCCACCAAAACCTAAAGTCCACCTGCAATCTAGTTTTCTCCAAGCTATAAATACATAGATATACTTCTGTTTGAGTGTGGTTTTACCCAGCTGGGTAGCTGAACTCCACCACAACCGCTTTCTCACTCCCCCTCCTCTCCTCAAAGGGGGAAGAAATAGGATGAAAAGGTCTCAAGGGTTGAGATAAGGACAGGGAGAACACTCAACAATTAACATCACGGGCAAAACAGACTCAGGCATAGGGAGATTAATGAAATTTATTGCCTATTACTAACAAGCTAGAGCAGTTAGAAACAAAACAAAACAAAAACCAACAAAACTAAAACCTCCTGTTGTCATCGTCATCGTCGTCTTCCCCCCCCCCACCCCCCCATGCACCCTCTTCCACCTCGTCCCCCCCCAAGCAGCACAGGGGAACAGGGAATGGGGGCTGCGGTCAGTCCCTGACGCTTCGTCGCCGCCCCTCCTTCACGGTCACTCTCTGCCCCTGCTCCACGCGGGGTCCCTCCCACGGGATGCCGTCCTTCCCGAACTGAGCCTGCGGGGGCTGCCCACAGGCTGCAGCTCTTCAACAACTGCTCCCACACGGCTCCGTACCACGGGGTCCATCCCCCAGGAGCAAACTGCTCCAGCACGGGTCCCCCACGGGCGGCAGCTCCCCCCAGACCCCCTGCTCCTGCGTGGGCTCCTCTCCACGGGCTGCAGCTCCGGCCCGGGGCCTGCTCCTGCGAGGGCTCTCCATGGGCCACAGCCTCCTCCAGGCCACATCCACCTGCTCCACTGGGGGCTCCTCCACGGGCTGCAGCGTGGAGATCTGCTCCATGTGGGACCCATGGGCTGCAGGGGGACAGCCTGCTCCACCAGGGGCCTCTCCACGGGCCGCAGGGGAACTTGTGCTTCGTGCCTGGAGCACCTCCTGCCCTCCTGCTGCACTCACCTTGGGGGCAGCAGGGCTGCTTCTCTCTCAGCTCTCACCCCTCTCTCCCAGCTGTTGTAGCACAGCAGGCATTTTTTTGTTTGTTTGTTTTTTGTTTTCATTCTTTAATATACTCTCACAGAGGCACAAACATTGTTTATTGGCTCAGGTCTGGCCAGCAGCGGGTCCCTTTGGAGCTGTCTGAAATTGGCACTTATCTAACATGGAGCAGCTTCTGGATTCTTCTCACAGAGGCTACCCCTGCTGCCCCCGCTACAAAAACCTTGCCATGTAAATCCATTACAGTGAGAGCCCCTTGCTGATGACCAGAGAGAAGATTTCATCCATTATTTCCATACCCAAAAACGATGGAAGGGCTGAGCAGGTTAAGTGTGGCTTTGTGGGAAATCTTCATAGACAAAATGTCACAGTGGTCAGACAGGAGAGAAAGCAGAGGTTAGATGTCTGAGATCAGCATGTTCCAGCTTTGCTGTTGGGCTGCATACTGACACAACAGAGCAGACATCTCTATTCCTTCTCTCCCACTGCCCCACTATCCATGGAAAGAAAATCTGGGTTTACTGGACCCACAATGAGGCCAGCAAAGCCTTGATCTGGATCCAGGTAAGTCAACAAGCCTTGACACAGCCAGAGATAAGAGCTGACTGAAAACCAGATCCTGTGAGCCAGGGCTACATACTGTCAGAATACAGACGTAGGGCATTTTTGCACTGATATCGTTAGGATTTTGAATTGACTGTATGAAAAAAAAATAATTAATAGTAAAAAAAAATATTATTATTTTTTTAATACTGCCAGCAACTGTTGTTGCTACTGCTGGCTTCTAATTCAGTAGCAACATGGGCATATTTCTTAAATAGGGGAGGTTGTTTTTTTCCCTGAGAACTTCATGTTCTGAGTGAGTTTATTCATGAACCGCGGGAACGTCATTAACATTCACTCTGAGCAAAAGAACAGCTTTTACTGCATCCACATTCACTGGATGTCTCACTCGATCCCATATGTTGCCCATCACATTGAGCACTCATTCCCCTGGACCATTTGCTCCCAGCAAATAGAGAGCATGTTCTGGTAAGTACAACAATGTATCTTGAGAAGGCAAACAGTTTTAGCTGCAAGAGAAACACAACACAAATGTTTTGAGTGATGAAATGGAGACAGAGGACATTTTCAACTAGCTTCAGAGAAGTTCCTGTATAACTGCTGTTGACCTATTAGGACTTACAGTAGCATTTAATTAATCGTGTGGGGAAGTGTTTGCGGCAAAACTCAGCCTTGCAAATTCTGGCTTTTGTTCTTTAACCCACACTGTGTAACTTTCCCTTTTGATTCAAGTGTGAATTTTCCAGCTGAAATATTAAATAAAGAAAAAAAAATCTAAGTTCTTTCCCACAAAGTCTGTACTTCAGGGCTATGCTTGAGTACTAGTACTACATGTATGCTTTTTGTATTTCTTCTATAAGACACTTTTTTCCATTATAATTGTACAATATGAGTCCATTAAGTACACACCAAGGAAAATTAGGTATTATTGCAACTATTCCATTTATTAAGAGTGATTATCACCAATCCATTTCATTGTCACCAGCTTCTTACACTGACCCAGCAGTCACAAGAGAATAGCAAAGAAATTTAAGAGAAGATTTATCCTTCAGAGTCAGAGCCATGAGGGTCACTTCCTTTCTTTCTCCCCCCTATTTCCAAGTCTTACCATTTAGACATTTATGACATACGCTCAAAGACAACTCTCTAGATTCCCAGATTTTCCTTGTTCTGATGGAGCAAATGCATTTTTATCTCATCTCCCTGTGCTCTGAAAAGTGTGCCAGCTGACCGTCTAAAGCACTTCCAGCATTACAGCAACCTTAAATGAACTAAATGAACTATGTCTTTAGACAAACACTGGAACAAAAGAGCAACCTGCAAGGTGTTCAGATATATCACTTTTTTTTTTCCCCAACTACAATATTACCCAATCGTTTCTACAGTGCTTAAGTGCATTCTACTTACACAATCACTATGAAAAAAATCACACCAAAACCAGACACATTAAAAATACGAATAGCCCTCAGATAAGTTACAAGAGACCCAATCTTAAAGAAAAAAAAAAAAGAGAGAGAGAAAGAAAGAAAGTTTTCTAAAGATTCTGATTGATGGATTGATGTAGCAAAGTAAGTCTTTACAGGCCTTTAGATCCCATCTTCCACTTGAATTTACTGTGATAGCTTTCCAGTCCTGGCTTAATCATCACATGAAAGTCATGAAAACTGAAAGGGACAGACAAGAAATAAGAATGATATCTGTAAGGTGCCTGGATGAAATAAACTACAAGATTTTGCATGAGTATCTAAAGTAAGTGTCGTTCTTAAGCATTCTTCTCACAATGAAAAATAAATCTGCCATGGGTTATCACTTTTAATTGGGAAGGGAGGAATTTTCTTCTAAAAAATCTTAAACCATGGTCTTCTGTCGGTTATTTTGACATAAACCAGCTGCAGCAGTGGAAGGGTCAGATGAAGACACATGAAAGTATGAAGAGTACAACCTGATAAGCACCTTCAAAGTCTGTGGGCAGTAGCAAAACTGAAGCCAAGAAGCACGGCATAGCAGTTGATGATTAATTCCAGCAAAAGAAACTGAGCTACTCAGTGACATTCCCCATTTTCCACATCTTTCTGTTCTGTTCCTATCACCCACAGAAAATTGTCTGCTTCTGGAGTCAGCCATTGGCTTTGTGTCGGCTTTCCACTGCAGGAGGCAGAGTATCAAACATAGCGTGGCTCCTTTGTACCAGCAGCTCAAATCCTAAACACTAGGATTTGCCAAAAGGAAATCTCATCCTGGGTCCTAATCATACACTTCACCACAGCATCCCCTTTATAATTTCCTTTGTTTCCCCAGAACGGTGTGAGGCCGTTCTGTGTAAAGCTCATGCTATTTTTTTTTCTCTTTTGATAGATAGGTGACAGCCTGTGTTGCTTGCTGCCAGTGAACAATAGCTTTCCCAAAGAGGGAGTGCTGGCTCCCCAATCACTTCTTTCTCAAGTATGAAGATCAGTCACCTTAACAAAAGTATTTGTCACTATTTTTCAGTTGCAGCTGGAAAAATAGTTATTTCTGCTGTTTCTCCTGCAGGCCCCAACCACCTCCAAGGCCACTTTAGGATGGCCTACACAAATTACATTTTTAGAAACATTTTTTGCTCACAGAGTTATCAGTCTAAAGAAAGATGCAAAAACATGGGTGAAATGAGACCACTGGTTAGAGAGTTCACTTGCAGAGGATTTTGGCATGTATGTGGGGCAAGGAGCTGATACCTGCCATGTGCCTCCAGGCAGCAGCATGGTCAGTCACCAGCCCACCAGCTCTGACACCACAGGGACACACAGGAGCACAGGTGGAAATGGATGGTTGAGTTGTTGTCACGTCCCACCTGTGGGGAGGGGGAAATGACCCCAATTCACAAACCCCTTCTGTGTGGATTAAGGTGAGATAACACTCAAGGTCTGTGCATAAATATGTTCCTGAACATGAGCTGGCAGTGTGTCCAGGTGGCCAAGAAGGCCAACGGTCTCCTGGCTTGTATCACAAAGTGTAGCCAGTGGGACCAGGGAGGTGATCATCCCCCTGTGCTCAGCTCTGCTGAGGCCACACCTCGAATGCTGTGTTAAGCTTTGGGCCCCTCAGTACAAGAAGGACATCAAGGCCCTGGAGCATGTCCAGAGAACAGCTATGAAGCTAGTGAAGAGCCTGGAACAAAAGTCCTGTGAGGAGTGGCTGAGGGAACTGGGGTTGTTCAGTCTGGAGAAGAGGAGGCTCAAGAGAGACCTTACTGCTCTCTACAGCTACCTGAAAGGAAGGTGTGGGAAGCTGGGGGTCGGCCTCTTCTCACAGATAACTAGTGATAGGAGTAGAGGGAATGGCCTCAAGCTGTGCCGGGGGAGGTTTGGAAATTAGGAGAAATTTCTTCCTAGAAAGAGCAGTCAGGCGTTGGAACAGGTTGTCCAGTCAGGTGGTGGAGTCACTGTCCCTGTGGGTGTTTAAGGAAAGGTTGGACGTGGTGCTTAGGGACATGGTTTAGTGGGTGATACTGGTGGTAGGGTGATAGTTGGACCAGATGATCTTGGAGGGCTTTTCCAACCTTAATGATTCTATGATAAACATCAACTTTAATAGGAACCCAGAGAACAAATATTCTGTTAATGTTGGCACTCTCACAGCTCTATCCACCTGAGCTATGCAGCTTTATGAGAAATCAAGACAGGCCTTCCACTACTTGGCAGCTTTGAGGGAAAGGAGAAAGACAGAGAGAGAAGGAGAGATCACTAGTGCTGGACCCAGCATCGGAGCAGCCCATGGGGGTAGTTGGTGTAGACAAGATCCCCCACCAATCTGTACGTGCTCCTGTTTATTGGCCCTGGCTCTGGGGGTGGTAGAGACACCGGTACTTTTCCATACCATGAGGGCATATCAAGAGGAGTGACACCAGGCCCCTCCACATGACTTCCCTTTTGCCTGTCTCTCGGGGTGCTATCAGGGCCCACAGCACTGCCCCTTGGGGCTTGACCCTTACAGTTGTCCTGTAGATTTGCCATCTGCCTGCCTGTCCATCAAGCTCCTTGATAGATTGGTTTTGAGTCATTGCTGCCAGCTTTTGGATGAAGTTTCTGTGTGTTTTGTAACTCTATTTAGTACCAGCTTACTCAATATGTCTTTTATATCTATAATATTAAAATAAAATGTTACAAATTTACCCAACATATGACATATCCCCTGCTCAGACATTCCTCCCGATGCAGAGAAACTGCTTTTGATTGTAACAACTGGTGCAAAGACCTTGCTAACTGCAGATGATCTCCCTTTATATACGAAAATGTTTGGTTTGCCTACTTTTACAGAAGCAAAATATAAAGCTGATGGAAGCGGTACAACTGAAACATTCACTAACTCTTGGTAGTTACCCTGGTCATAGCAGCCATATTAGTGTTTTTAGACCCCAATGTTTGGATTGTCCTAGATTTGTATCCCAACAAGATCAGCAAATTCAATTCACACCTCTGAAAGTCAGACTGGAGACCTCCAATAAAACTACTTATTTCAAATATTTCTTTATATCTTAAAACTGACTCTCTGAAAGTATTTCCACGATTTCCCCCCTCTCTCTTCACAGCAAGCTTAGTGGCATGAAACCTATGAACTTTTCAAGTTCCTTTCAGCCCCACTTTGGTTTCTATTGGGGTAACAGGTTTGGAAGCAATGCCT
Organism: Cygnus atratus; assembly: GCF_013377495.2. Taxonomy (NCBI): domain Eukaryota; kingdom Metazoa; phylum Chordata; class Aves; order Anseriformes; family Anatidae; genus Cygnus; species Cygnus atratus. The sequence goes on along the minus strand of NC_066362.1, from coordinate 198,800,644 downwards.
TTGGCTGTACAGCTAAGGATCAGGGACATGCTGATCTAGAAATGGCTCTAGGTATGGTAGACACAACCCCTGGAGAACAGGAGAACAAATGTGAAGGCCTTGTACTAGCAGCAAACTAAGTCAGACTGATGTGAGTTAAGATGGCAGGAAAACATCAGAGCAGAAATGTAAAGAATGAGAGATGAACTGACATCTTCCAATATCAGGACAAGGAAAACAATTTTGTGCATAAATAACTAGTTAGAGTTAACAGCTTTATGTAGTGTTCTGCTTTAAATGAACATGTTCGTGCAGAAACTCCTGTCTATACATGCCTCAATCTTTTTTTAAAATACAGTCCCTGAAAAGCATTATCTTATCCCCTAATAAACCAGCCAACTTACCGGTGATTTCTGTTGAATAATTTTGAATCCTTTGTGTATTAAATATTTGTTTTCTCACTTCTGTTTGCTGTCAGTAGATTGTATATTTCTTTCTTGTGCAGACCCTCTAATGGCATATTGCATTATTTTGGCACCACTTACCATACTGATGTTTGCAATTTCAAGTAAAGTTCTGTTTAACCTTTTGTCTGACAGTCTGTCTTTCTCTGTGGCAAGCTCTGTGAATTATTTTCTTTCCCAGCTCATATCTGATGTCAGCTGTGACGCTAAGTATTTGAATTGTGATGGAGCCAGGAGAACTCATCTACCTGGTGCTAGGCCAGCAGTGCCCAAATTTCTTGCCATGGCACACATCTTAGCTTAATTTCCTGCTATGATGAGTCATCTGAGTAGACTGCATACAGACTGTGCAGCTGATCTCCATGTGCACAATAACTCATTTTCTTCTCCAAAAGCTTTGAATACACAAACACAGACCTGCCCATTTCTGGGAGGCCTTCCCAAGAAAGTCATTGGCAGTCCACAGACTAGGTGAACCTTCTTGGTGGGTGAGAGACCAACCACAGGTTATAGACAAGGCATTTAATTAATGTAATGGTTGAATGGTACTCATTTGAGTGATCAAATGGCTATAAAAAGACAGGATGTAGGACTTAGAAATCTAATATAAAATAAGATCATTCAGCAAAATAAGCAGGAAATTCAGTACACCAGATCACTATATTCTCACAGCTAGATCCCATGGACTACAGATCTCAACCTTTTACTGCCAGGACTGCAGAGGAAAGGTGGGTTATACTCTGCTTTCCTATCAGCTGACACTGTGGACCCTCAACGGGCAGACTAATTTTCACATCTCCTTCCCAAGTTACACTGTTGTCCTGCCAGTTAATAAAGTATAACTTTCTACAGAAAGCTGCAGCAGCCAGAGCAAAGACTGATCACGCTGCCTACAGCACAGATCTCTATGTCATGGGCAAAAATAATCTGTGTGACATAAGTGCAACTCATTGCCCCTGACATTTGCCATCATGGTCAAAGTCTAGAGTGGTGTCTATCAGTGTATTTTCAAAGCTTCAGGTCTTTTGCCTTTCTTCATTACAGTTGCATTCAGGAAACAGTAGAATTTCCAAAACTGATTGTTTGGGGTTTGAAGGCAATAGAGAAGTAATGCCAAAAAAAACATAGATTAGTTTAGCTCTGCTCCAGCCTCCTTCTCAGCCTGAGATACAATCAATCTTTGTCTATAAAGAACAATACTGAACTATAAATCCAGCGGAGGTGTTCTGAAAAGTTAAGTCATATCATTTTACTTAGATTTAATTTCAGTAACTGTGGTGAATTGTATAACTATATAGTAACTGATATTCTAAGCTGAATGGACAACAGCCATTGAAAGACTTCAGAAACTGAAACTAAAATAGCCTCTTTTTTTTTAAAGGGGAATGATGGCTAATGCTGAAAACATTGGCTTAGCAAAGATCTTTTCTGCTATGCATAAGCTGCTCCATGAGTGTGAAGGGAAGGTTTTTTCCCTATATATTTTCTCTCCGTTTTTAAAGAGTTTTACGGCAGAAATACTTACTACTGGAAAATAACTGCATTCTGAGGCTATATTCTGTCTTTTTATTGACACTGAACAGTATCCTGTTCTCTCAGTATTCTCATTGAAACCATTGGGATCACTCATGAGGTAAAGAGAAGCTGGTTAAAGAATATCAAACTGTGACTCATTAAAATGGAAAGAAAATATGAGTATCATTTTTATGACTTCTTGTTGTTTGAGTTTCATTATTATATTCTTAATATAACATTTGCAGAAGGTGCTTAAGTTTTAAGACGTCTAGGGAGACCATCAAAATGACAAACACTAAGAAAAGGTAAGAAAGGGAGTTATTAAAATATAAGAATATTGAAATCCATGTAGATTAACAGGCTAATCAGAGCAAAGTCTACATGGATCGTTACATATTTCAATTCAAATTCCAAGGTTGGGATACTTAATTTTATTTTTTTTAATAAGCTCAAAGCAATAACATATCTTTAATCAAAGAAGCCCAATATTGCACATTATAGTGTAATAACATTTGGCTTTAAAAAATCACTTCCAAATAAACTAACAAAATTCAGCCTCATTAAAACAAGTTTAGGGAGACATCCTTTAGAGACTTTTTTATTTCCTAGTTCTGCAACCAAAGGCCTTTGGAAATGAACAAATACATTTCACAAAGAACTAGACCTTTCATTCTCACAGCAGAACAGTATAAAATTGGGATACTGATGTAGAATATTGGAAACATAGCTTCCTCTCTATAGCAATTACAAAGAGTATTCTGAATACATTCAAAGATCAGGTAGTTCCTTGCAACCTCAGAAAACAGTGATCATTATCTCCCATTGAACAGACTGTATTAATATTACAAAAAAAAATCTGATCATCATACTTACTACATAATTAATCTTGGTCATAGAGACAATGGATAAGACTTCCAAAATTATCTACAAGAAAAAGGACTGTATCGCAATGTGTCTCAACATTAAGTTTTGCTCTGGTGATGGGCAGTCTTGTTACCTTTTTAGGAATATAAGATCAGAATCCTAAATTAATCAGGTATAAATCTACCTTTAGCCATATTGGTTAGCTACACCAAAGTCTTCCTCTTTGCCTCAAAATGTGCTGTTTCAAGTAAAAAGAAGCTTTCTTTTCATGGAAAATGGTCTGAAGCTCCAGGATGACTTTGTGTCAGAGCCACACAAACAAGCTTTCTCACTGTCACTATAATTTCAACATGCTCCTCTATAGAAACCTACCAGGCAGGTATCTGTTGCACATTTATCAAACAGAGAAGCAGGGCAGAGGCTCTGCTTTCTCACAGACCCAAATCCAACCTGATGTTTCCTATTTTCCAAAGTACCATTACCAGGTCCCAAGAAAATCAAGGTAACTCAAAATCCCAGTACACAGCCAGTCACTTAGTCACTTTGTCAAAACACGGAAAGAAAGGGGAAAAAAAAAAAAAAAGGCATTTAGACAGCAAGATTTTCCAAAACTTACCGGGCAAACCTATCTTTCCAAGCAAGGAGTCAAGAGCTAAGTGACTTAACAATCTTCCACCAAACTCCTCGTAGAGCAGAAAGGAGGTCTTCAGCCAGTTAAATTTGGAGTTTAATCAAGTACAATCTATAAGCATCATTTACAGTAACACTCTGGCTCCCAGCTATCTTTTAACACTAGCTCCAGAGGAGTTATTTTTCATAAGAAGGCTGTAAAACAACAAAAAACTAACTAAATTGAATTTGCTCTTTGACTTACAATAACATGTAAGAAGCTAGAATATTTTTTCAGTCAAACTCCAGAACCTTCTTTGTTTTTAATAAAGACAGCACTGACTCTCCATGCCTTCTGAGGAAAAACAGAAAGAATAATTACAATTTACAAAAAGCCCTCAGTATCATCTAAATTTAGAGTATCACACTGTTATCTCACTCACATACTTTATTTCTCACCTGTTAAATTATACTCGCTAGGAACACAGCCAAGGAACAACTGCTGGCATTGTCACTCTTTGTAAGGAACAACATTACAGATATCACTTAGAGAAGACGGGGACTTTTTTTTTTTTTTTTAACTTGGAATGGAAAAATATCTTAGAAGCTATTAAAGAGAAGACAAATTAACTGGGAACTTAATCCACTGCTTTGTTCTCTGGAAATGGCTAAATCTAATAACTGTGAAGCATTGCTATGGATGTTCAATATCTTGCTCAAGAAAATATCTATCAAATAGATTGTATTTGGAGACTCCCCACCACAAGCGAGTGTTATGAACACATCTTGTGGAGATGTGGCGAGCAAGAAGGGAAATACTAAACATTTTTTAATACAGTATTTGTTCTCTGAACATGGTGCAAACAACTAAGTTAATTAAAAACTTTCTAAATACAGCACATCTGGAAGTGGAACAAAAGGAGGTTTGCTTGCAATTCAACCTCTTTCTGTTCCTGTAATGACAGAGAAAACTACAAGGGAGTTGGAGTGGCTTGCCTGCTCTGCTCAGGCTAGAGGAGCTCTCTGGGCAAGAGAGCAGACTGCGCCTCTGTTAAGAGTGACATCTCACAGCACATACCAAGAGCTCTGCACGCTACTGCTGACCTCCCTGGTTGAAGCAAGCAACAAATACTGTGACAAAACCTGCACTGGTTCTGAGCTCCAGCTTTTACCCAGATGAAGGTGGAACTGAGTTTTTATGCTTATTTATTTCAATGTCTATTATTCTTGAAGATTCCATAATAAATCTTCAGTATTAAACTGACAAAATTGGAAAGAGTTGAAAACAAAGTTTTGTTTCTCTGCAAACAACAATCCTCTTTGTAGTATTATCTAGGAAATATTTGGTCTTGAATTTTCTCTGTAGTGCATGCTTTGGTTATGCTTATGTTACGTGTCTCCAGGAGGACTGAGGCAGATTAGATTTTCACCTCTCGACATGTATTAAGCACCTCAACTTAAGGACCTGGAGACCCAATGTCCAAAGGGGTCAATACAGTCAATACAGGGTCTTACATCTTGTTGAATGCACTTACCATGCAATTATAATATGTATGTAAATCCTGCACCTGTAAACCTTCAGTTTCAAAACTCAGCTAATCTCACGAATAAAAATGGATTAATAAATTGTATAACATTTTTTCAAGAAATACTGAGTGAAGAACCTGGCATAATAGCGCTGGATAAGAAATTAGAGAAAATGAATAAACTTTTCAAAACAGTTATTTTAACTATATCTGTCCCCTCTGTTTACTCTGATGTAACGTTAACATCCTCTGTCAGGATTATTTTTGGATTGTCTTTCAGATTTCCCAAGTTGCTTATGTAAAGTTGTGCAAAGATGGAAAAGTTTGTAATTTCTGGAGTATCTGGTGCATTTCTTATCTCTGTAAATAGAGTGGCTTTTGCATATAGTCCCATTATTTCATTTTTAAACACATTCCTCAATATCCACTAGCAAATGGCTCTGCTTCAAGGCAGTTAGACACTCAGATGCTCTGTAAAGATTATTTGTCAAAGATAAGTACTCTGGAAGGCTGTAAACAAGCTTCAGATATAACATAAATGCATTGCTGTTACAAATACCTTGTCTTAGTGAATTCTTGGCTCCATTAAAGTCACTGGGAATTTTGCCATTGACCTGTCTGGGCCCAGTATTTCATCTATTTGTTCTGTTTTCATGCAGAACCACTGGGAATTTTAGCACATCTCCTGGTGGAAAAATAAAATAAAATAAAATAATAATTAAAAAAATCTAATGCTTAAGACACAGATCCCCACTTCAAAAGCCTCAAGCAACCAACAATACTGCATCCTCAGCATCCTGCTGGAATGGTTGTGAAGGCTAAACATCACCTCCCAGATCAAAAGGTCCCCTTCCCCAGTATCCTTAGAGGTGGACGAGGATAGACTAAATTCCCTCCAGTTTCACAGAATCACAGAATGGTGCAGGTGAGAAGGAACCATTGGAGATCATCTAGTCTAACCCCCTGTTAGCAGGGTCAGCAGGGTCATCAAAAGCAGATTGCTCCAGGATGTGTCTAGTAGGATTTTGAATGTCTTGAATGAAGACTCTACAACTTCTCTGAGCAACCTGTTCGAGTTGCAACCTGACCATCTGCACGGTGTAGCAGGTTTTTTCTCTAGTTTAAACAGAATTTCCTGTGTTTCAGTTTGTGCTCGTTGCCTCTTGTCCTCTCACTGGGCCTCACTGAGAAAAACCCACCCCCATCATTTAACCCATGCCATCAAACAGACTTTGATAAAGCTCCCCTTGCACCTTCTCTTCTCCTCACTGAGCACTCCCAGCTATCTCAGCCTCTCCTTGTGTGATCTTGATTCAGAAAAGGAGTTAAGCATTTTCTTATCAAAGCCTTGTGTTGAAAAGTCATCATGTTTCATGAAGGAATTCAGTGATGTTGAAATTCCATCTAGATCCATTAAAAAAAGTTCCAGTATTTAAAAATTGTCTGATAAAGGGAAATCTACAGAATCCCTATCAAATCTCTACAGCTACTCAGCAGCAAAGCCAGGAGGTCCTAAAATCCTCAGTCTCACAACCTTGGGCATTATGGAGTCTTTGACTCTACAACAGCCCATCTGGAGGGCTGTCCTTTGGTCAGGACTCAAGACTCCCCTTGTCTGCAGTTCTGCAACAGTCCAACTTCTATTTCACACATTTTAGACAGTACAGTTCTATCATATGGCTTGTCTACTTCAAATACAATAATTTACTTGAAAGCCACAAAGAAATAAATTTCCCCAAAGAGACTTATTTAAATTAAAGCATTTTCTACAGAACAGACCTTTAAATTAGAAAATAAAATTGCATGCAGGCATAAAGTTGACATTTCAGTTTAATTAGGAAGAGTACTGTACAAATACATGTTGTTAATATCAAAACAAGTCCAATTCCAAACTGCTGGTAATAATGAAATTAAAATTAGGTGCACAGATGAGGCACTGGGTTAAAACTTGGACTGCTCTTTACTAATTCTGACAGGCAAAATTTGTCCCTGTACAGAAGATCAATAAATGGTTCGTATATCATCATGCACCATCAGAGGCCCTGTTTCATGTAGTGGCCAGGGTCCTTTTATTAAAGTTCAGAAATGTGAGCTCTTGAATCAGTATTACTAAGATGTTAAAACCCTGTACTGGTTCTTTACACTTCTACATTGGAAAATGATATTCTCACTTTCACAAATTATTCTATGACCTATATATGAAAAGCTTAAAAAAAATAGTTACCACAAAATAGAAAGTAAGAAGTGAATAGGTCCTGTGCTGAACTCCTGCAGAGGGATGAATTTCCTTCACTTAGAGCAATTTAATTTATACATACTTCAGCCAGGAACTCCTCATGTCAGTTTAACAAACTGAAAATGAACTGTATGGATGTGTCCAGCGAAATGATACTACATCACATCAAAAGGAATTAGAATTCGTTAAGCAGAATTCAATTTTTTAAAAAAAAAAAAAAAGCAAACTGTACCAGCAAATAGCTCAGTGACATCCATCCATCTCATCATTTGTTGGTTCCTGAACCGAGAGTATCAGGGTATAAGTGAACATTGGCTGTAAGGTACTCTACGGGATCACTAGAATTCACAGCCCCTGCTAACCAGTACATCCACAAATTTAACCTTTAGCTATATAGCCTATATTCCTCATATAGTTCCTGTAGAGGGGCAGACACCTTTAAATGGTGCTTCATCTACCTCCCCTCGAACACCAGCCTTAAATGCTACTTTGTGCTTGGGCTTGCCCATGGCAAGGAGAGCAGCTGGGGCTGGCAGGAAGGCAGGTCCTATCTCACCCACCATTACCCTGGCCATGGAGCTGAGTCACCCCACAGCAGGAAACGCCATGTGTCAGCCTAAAAAATGATCAAAACCACACACAAAGAACAGCAGAGAGTAGGTCTTGACTGCTGTCCCCAAATTTGCCCAGGTCAGTGTTCGTGGGGCTTTGTTTCCAAATTTGCAATCAACAGCTGAGCTCTGCATAAGACTCCAAGCACAAAAGCAGCAGCAGCAGAGGCAGATGTGTGAAAGGGGAATTCTCCGAGACCATTTGTTGTTTTTGTTCATAGATTAAAAAAACTTATTTCAACTTAAGCACAGTGCACAGATGTTCTCTGGAATATAGTACAGAACCATTTTATCAAAATTCCCTTTTACCATTCATTTCTGGTGGCTGTCACTAAAACACTGACTCTCTAGACTGACCAACACTTGTAGTCAGTCAGATTATTATATTTAATTCTTTGAAAGTCATTAAAGTGTTTATAACAGTTTCATATGAAACATACTTCACAGCAGGCATCTTCAGACAACATTCAGGACTGAGTTCCTTTGCATTCAGAACTGAATTAAAATGAAGCTGAAATATTAAATGCAGATTCATGTGTGTGTGTGTGTTGGGGGGTAGGGAGGGTGGAGTGAGGGGATGGAAGTGTCCAAATTGCGTAAATACCAATGTTGCAACACAAAATAAAGCAGCAGAACATCTTTGGGTACCATTTCAGAGTGATTTTCTGGTGTGAGACATATCCCTTTAAAGAGTAACTTAGAACAACCCTCAGGGGAGATGAACTGCGAGAAAAAAATCCCTGCCTCATGATGGTTCTTCTTGTCTGGCTGCTAATGCTGTTCTGATTTACCTTGTGAAATGTAAGTACTAAGATATGGCCCCATTTTTCTAGGTACATGTAAATTCTTAAAAGGCACATCCTTCTTGGAAGCACTTGCACTCCTCTAAAGCCACATAACATGCTGCATTTTCATTAATATAGTTTGGGTAATGCAGTCCCGATGTGTGACACTTATTGCTTATAATCTGCAGTTTATCACGGAAGGTGTGATAGTCTGCCACTGAGACTTACCTTGAGGACAGACTCTAACCCTTGTGCTCCCCTGCAATAGGGCACTCTCTCACCATTTTGGCTGAGTCAACAGGCTGAGGAACTGAGACACAGACTGTGTGGCAATGTGTTCGATGCGTTTGCATCACGACGCTCATTAACCACCAAGTGATCCATCCTTTTGACCCCATGAGGAAATCATGTTAATTGGGAAGAGCAAGGAAAGGCGTCGCACAATTAAACCCATGGAGATTTGCCACCTACATGATTTTTATGCCAGAAGACCACGGGCTCCTTTACTTCCGAGACCTACTCATGTGAGAGCCTAGCAGATGGACTGATGAGGAATTTCCCAGTGACTGGGTTGCTATCCAAAAACACCACTATGAGAAGTAATCACAGCACCCAGGTTAGGGCCAACTTATTTACATAATTTCCACTGGAACTTTACCTGTTTTGCATAGAAAGGCAAATTCTCCTGATCTCTGACTCATCTGCTCTATCCTATGAACTACAAAATGTTCAGCAGGAAGCCAGCTAGTTCTCTTAGCTGCCTAGATTAATTAAATGATTTCAGTGTTGTCTTTGCCTAAATCTAAATGTTTCATGTTGATTGCAGTGAGATTTCACTTTAAAAACAGAACAGAGCATTTAGACCTCCAGTGACATTTCGTTTCCATATTTATATTTTACATTAAAAATTTGGCAAGTGAAGAAAGTTAGAAACATGGAATGCTTTACGTCTTGTTATCAAAACAAAGTCTTTTGGTTTTCTTTGTATGAAATTCTTTGCTTGGAACTTGGGATAGTTTCTTAAAAAGGGGTTTGTGGATATTGTTTTAACAAGCACATTGTTTTCATTCCATTTTGGAGTGGAAGGAAATATGTCAGCCTCACATAGTTACTCACAAAACAGAAAATCCTTATCCTACGCAGTTTGACTCAGCAGTCATTCACCTCCAGACCAGAAATAACTTCGTTAGTCTAAGCCAAGAAACTGGGACCAAGAGATGGAAACTGGATGAAGGGCGTTGGCCTGGGATGGATACAGAGGAGGTCAGATTAGTTGATAATCTGTCTGCTTCTGACCTTAAACTCCAGGAAACATAGCCCCTATAAAAGAACTTGTCAAGTTGGAGAAGGCATGAATAAAAACAAGCCTCTAACTGTTTTTTTAATATGCTTATCCTTTGTTCTAGGTTAAAATTGGGAACCTGAAGGAAAGAAAAGACTCAGAACATACTTTCAGGCCTGTAGGGTAGCTTAGTTCTTTGATTTATGTCTTGCCTCCAAATTACTGAAGCAGATCTTTCCCCAAGTCTGAAATATCAATAAATATCTGACTGAGTCACTGAAGTTATTTCAGAAATATCCATCTGCTTCATTCCAAAACTTCAACCTTTTGAATTTTCACTCTTAGGCACAGTTTCAGCCCCCGGTAATACCACCAAAAAGCTGAAAGAGGGCCAAACCATCTGTCCAAAGCCAAATACCAAACAGTTGCTTTCTTTATAAAGAGCTCTTCATATGTACCTGGGAGCGAGCTGCAGGTCAACGTAATTATTTAGGCAGCCTTCAGCACAACCCACATCATCCTGTTTCCTGAGGGCTCTGCTGAGCCTCCTGCCCCACACGACCATAGGCCCATCCATCCTTCCAAAGACTCTGTTGGCATATGTCTCTAAGAGCTCAATTTATGGTGAGTGTATGCCCACCCAGGCACTCTGCATAAGTGCTTGTGGACATTGGACCGTGCGAACAGACTGCTCATGCTCTCAGAAGGCCTGGATGATGCCTTCTCTGTGACCAAAGAGACCAGAATTTTGGTTTTGATTGACACACTTCTGGCCACTTCATAATGGAATCTGTAAGTATTTGGTCAAGGTGGTATATTTTGATGTATCCAATATTTTTTAATGTTTGCAGTGTATTCATGTGCCAAGAAACACTTGCCTTCAATGCTAGGCATGTGGTAACAGCCCCATCATATACTGAATGTCACCATGGGAATTTATATATGGCACCTTCCTGACAAAGTTTTTGGTACCACAAGGATAAGGTAACTTTGCCTCTTGGAGCACACAATGACAGCCAAGCACATTCACGAACTGTGTCAGGAGAAACAAAAGGCCTGGAAATCAAGGAAGACACTTCTTTCTTCAAGGAAGAGAAGAGAATCCGTGTATTTCCCATGCCATGGTCTGTCCAAGTGCACAGGCCAATGACTTTTTCCTGAAGGAAACCAGCTGGCAGATGTTCATGCTGCTTTTCTTTCTCAAAATAAATGGTTATCCAAGGAGCCTAAGGGAGCCCTGGGAGATGCGGCTGGACATAATGGGCTGCTGATCTGTATCAGCAACAAGGCAGAGGCAGGAATATCCAACAGCTAGTGAGGGGATTAACCCTAGAACTGTAAATTTGGGCATTTGACTGCTTAGGTCCTGTGTAATGAGATGTACTAACACTGCTTCTGATCTTGTCAGTGCAAGTCCCGTATTCAGTGTTTTTATGTTCAGCTGAATTTGCAGAGAGCTCCTTGACGTGACTATTACCTGTTTTCTAATTCCCTCTCTTCATTCTTCTTTAGGTGCCTTTGCAAGAAAAAGAGTTAGGATCCTATCTCCCACCCTCATTTTGGCATCTTTAGATGAATATTCTCCTGCTTCCTAAGTCTTAGACGACACTGGCAATTTAGAGTCTTCAATGCACTCTCAGCATGGAGAGAACATAAATGATTTTCTATTCCACCAGCACTAAGGAACAGAACAAGGTCAGGTACCATCATTAATTCATTTTATTTTATTTATTTATTTTTAAACTAATTCGAGGAAAAATATAGTTATAAAATACTTTTGGAAGAGGGAGCCAGCTTAAGCTCTGTCTCCAGCATGATTCACCAGAATTGCACCTACCAGAAATAAGGTTGAAGATAGCTGCTTCATTCGAAACCAAGACTTTTGTCCACAATGGCACATAAATATGGTTAATCTCCCTGCCTTAGCCTCTGTTGTTCAGAATTCCACATCTGCACTAGACTTGGTAGGTCCCTACCATAGTTACTGGTCTCATTACGTTCATGAGCACTTCTGACATCTGACTCAACAGGCACTCACCCTGTGTTGAAGTCGTATAGGCATGTGCTGAGGGATACATTGGATGGATGAATGAATCTGTGGCCACACGTCAAGAGCCCTTTGGAAATTGGAGAGAAATTGCCTCTGCCAAGGCATGTTTCATTTCATCTATTTTAGACATCCACCTGCGAAAGAGATGAATCACACCCTGGAGGTTCCTGCTCATCTCCTTTTATTAGGCAGGGATTCAGGATTGACTTTTTCTCACACAGACATCTCCATTGGAGAGGTTTAAATCCAAACAGAGGAATTTGTTGCTGCCTTGCCTTCCCACTCCCACGAATACGTGGTGCAACTCAGTTTATATTCTACACCCCTGTAAAGAAAGGGGACTCTCTTTTTATGTACAATAATCTCCTGACTTGTACCTCAAAGGCTGAAAAATGAAAATGATGTTGTACCCCTATTGTTTATTACAATTAAAAACAAAACAATAACAAGCAGTTTATGCCCTAGGTGTGATTTATACTGAATGATGTACAGTATTTTCCTTCCTTTATTGAGTGTGCCAACATTTTAGGAATAAATCTAGAAAATGTGAAAATTCTAATATCTGTGTATGTGAGTTTAGTGCCTTTATATAGACAAGTTAACTCAGTTTGCATCAGCCAATTTATTTCTTGGCAGTTTCTCAGTTATGAGGTAGAAAAAAAATGCTGTTTGTGAAACCATCTACTCTTAGAAATCTTTGCATGCATTAATTCTTTACTCTATTTCTGTCTGTAGCCAATAATTGTTGTTAAGTTGCAGGGGGCTGCATTCTTGGTTTATTTTTTTCTTTCTTTAAATGGTGATGAACAAGTGGAGACTGTCACAGCCAACAGAGCTCAGTCATTAACAGAAGTTAAACAACAATCAAGGCAGTTTTTTTTTTTAATCTCAAACTGCTGTTTTGCATCAAAACTAATTATTTCACCTTAGATCCTGGCACAACTCACCATTGTACTGGAAGGGAGGTTTCGATGAAAAACCTCCACCTTTATAAAGAAACTTGGCTTTAAGTCATCTCCCACTGAAACATCAGAAGATCAATACTGCATAGCGCCCCAGTGTACTGGATTATTGTGAACATCCTGCTGGCTAGAATTCAGCTTTCCATTTAATTGTGCTCTTATTTAAAATTCTGCTGCACCCACAGAAGAGTAAGAGAAATCTGATAGGCATTTTGTAAGGTTATGAACAATGAAAACTCTAGATAAATGTCAGAGAAAAGATAGTAGGCCATAAATCATCGCTTGATGGTATCAGGTGAAATAACCTGTTCTATCCCCCACTTCCCCAGGGCAAGCAATCCTGAATATGTTAAATGCTGAATTTATCAGTGATGCAACATCCCCACTGACACTTAGATATGAGGCCATTTCAGCAGTGATGGACAATTTTTTTTCATCTTGAAATTCTTTTGACTTTTTCTGGGGATGAGATGTCTCAAGCAACAGAGAAAAATAGCACAGAGTGGCAGTGAAACTTAAAAATCCAGCCTCACAATTGATTGCCTCATATCTGCCTTCAAAAAGTTGTGAAATAGTTATATTTATATGACAAGAGTAGGACAATTCCTTTTTTTTTTACTCTCTCTTTGATAATTATGAATGCTAATGGTATCTCTGGAATGTTGTCTTGTCAAATTATGGCAACCCAGACATTCAGGCTGCCTGTTACCGTCTCCCCGTACCTAGATACGTGTAAAGCAGTGAAAGAAGAAAACCAATCTAGCCTGGAACCAATGGAGGAATCATTAACAAATGCTCCCAGATCAAAACAATTTTTCCTTTTGTCTTCACATTTTCTGCTTCATTTCGTTCCACAATTGCAGGGGAGAATGTTGTCATCTGGCATTGGTAGCAACATCATATAAAATGCAACACCCAAAGGGAAAAAAAAAAAGTATTCTATTTTTGCTTAAAAATTGGAGTCAGATTTTCAGAGGAAGAGAGCTAAATCAAGTCTGCCAAGCAGTGAATCCTTGCAGGCACATGCAGCCACAGCCACACAGAGCGTACACGGGAAACCCTGCCAAAGCTGGGATGAGGAACTGCCTTGCTCCTCTTTATTCCTCCCTTTATACCTCTTCTTTACTCTTCCTCTTTATTCCTCCTCTTTATTCCTCCTTAAAGAGCAGAAATGCAGCTCTGGGGGCTTATTCCCACCGTGTGACCTCCTGTGCCAGGTCTGTACATAGTGAGAGGTCTCAAAAGGGTGATGGGCACCAAGTACTGCTCCTGATGACCGTGCTATACAGAAGCTGGGCAGAAAAAGCCTCCCAGAGGAAGTCTCCATCTTCAAAGCAGCCCTTGCAGAAAGGACACCCCCCAACACACCATTATGTCCATAGCTCAGTCACTAGGCTCCAGTGAAGCTCTTTGCATGAGCTCTTGGTGACAAGAAAGGTCACGTCATTTGGGACCTCTGCAAGTATGCTTGTTTTGGTGCATCCACAGATAATATTTGGTTTGAAGCCATTTGTGATTAAGGGGAAAAAACGTCTCCTTCTCATTGAAATGAAGAGATCCAAGTGAAAACAATAGCTGTTCTGCCATTCTCACGGGTAGAGCCCTGTGCATGTCTGGGGTGGGAAGAGTGACCTAGCCCGCAGGGAGCACTGAGCAGCGGGCACACTGGCATGCTTTGAAACAGCATGGTATGCACATACTCCTCCTCTGCACAGGCATCATTAGCTAGCTGCAAAAGCCCAACCAGATAGCTGGAGGTGCTGGCACTGTCGTATTCCTCCAGCTCTGGGACGACGGTGAACCACAGGGCTGAAACTCCAGAGATCATTTGCTCAGAAGGGGCTGCCCTGCGGATTGGGGCAGGGCCAACCCCACTGCTACTTGAAACTTTGCTCAAGACTTTCATTTCTGTATGGTTTGAACTGCATCCAAATAAGTTAAAACCACAGATGGGATGAAGTGAACTTGGATTTTAATTTGGATTTCACACTGCACATATGCATAGCCATGCGTGCATGCAGCACAGCGGCTTCTCTGATCTGAGAGACAGGCTTGAGCTGCTCCTGAGACAGAGATCAGCCGTGAGCCTGGATCCCTATATCACCCACACCCCCGTGAGATACAGCCACAGATACTGGGGGGAGAAGGGGGAAGAATGGGGAGAGAGGGAGAAAGAAGGAAATCTCTCTTCCTCTCCAAAAATAAGTTTCAATCGATCCACAACAAAAACCTCTTCATCCCCATCTGTCTCCTCATTACCTATGGCAAATAGAAAGTAACACCTTCTCTGAGCTCTAGGTTTCCTCCACTGATTTTCTGTGTGGTTGCCTTTCACGTATGAGCAGACAAGGACCAAAGCGTTATTTCTCACCACAGCTCTCAGAAGCTCTGAGAGGCACACGGCTTCTTTCCCTCCCCAGAAAGGGAAATATCTAAATGCTCAGGGACTCCTGAATTTTTTGTTGGCTTAATTTTCTCCTTTATTCCTTTGCACTTACATATCCGCACAGAGGACTGGGAAATCACATTAAGTCTCTGATTTGCGCTTACGCTACATATCTCCTGAGCTTATCTGGGACTTTGAAGGAGACTTTCAAATTGGGAGAACAGTTTGTTCTTTCTTACTTATTTATACTAGCTGCCAGGTTACATCCGATGAAATTACCACTTGCCCTATCCCCAGAAAAGACTACATGGGTTTTAAAGCATCTAGATCTCCTAAAGAGCAGAAGGATGCTCTGGCACCTCATCTCATAGATCAGAGAACTGGGTTCTTTGGGCTCTAAATTATATTTTCCAGAGATCTGTGTGCTTTTGGAAATAAAAAGCTCTACAGTCCTCTGCATCTTGCCCATGCAATGGTAAAGTGTCCCCATGCAAACTTTAAATCAGAATGGCAGGGTTACATGTACTTGTCTTTCATGGGTGTAAATGAAGCTGTGAGATAAGTGAGATGTAAAGCAGGACAAGCTTTATGCCTTTGTTCTGTCACCTGTGAAGTTTTGATTTGAAGTGATTTGGTTTTCTTTGCATTTGTAAAGTAAGCTTAAAATCAACAGGAGAGGAGAAAGCAAGATCTTGATATGAAACATCCTTTCTTCATATATGAAAAATACATAAAATTATAGCTCTGGCACTTGTCACTGAAAATCCCCAAATACTTTGCATAAGAATGCAGCCTCCACTTATGTTCTATCACATTCCTGCTTAATCAATTGTATTCCATATTTAAAACATCTTTCTGTGATTGTTTTAAAAACTGCTGTCAAATATTTAAGAAGTTTCCCCTCAGAGACAGATTCATTGCAGTGGTAGATGAAGAGACCACATGTGCAATTTAAATATCCCTGTAAGAATGCAGTGGGTTGCTTGAGATGAAGAATATTGGATACTATAAGAGAGTGTTTCATTTATTGTGTGTCAGATAGTTGATACTCTCTTTTTCAACTCTATATTATGCATAACATGTGAATTTTGTCTCTGAGCTCAAAAGTGGAAATTGTGTGTTAATTGGAATATGTCTTCTCTTGTTCCTGTTCCAGCGGGGTGGGGGTAGAGAGAGAATTTTACCAAAACAAATGTCGTGCCTTTTATCTTTGGCCTCCTTCAGCATCAAGGTATAATTACTGTATGCACACAGCATTGATCAAACAAGATAAGACTGTTCATACAGAGAAAGAAAAAAAAAAAGCCAACAACAACCTCTAACCCAAAGAAACTTGTAAGAAATGTGTGTGAGCGTTTATGATAACCTCAGTTTTCTTTTTTTTTTTTTCTTTTTTTTTTTCTTTTTTTTTTTTTTGCAAAGGGCATAAACATGCATTGTACATCAAGTTACATATGTTGTATACTGGGGTTTCTTTGTCAGTGATTGGCTTTCAATGGGAGGAAGATAGGGACTATCCTTCTGAAAATCAGTCCAAGAAACCTCTTAATCTCTGCAAACACAGTAGAAACATAGCAAGAAATACCATTAGGAAAGAAATCTATCACTCCTCCAAAGTAAACAAGAGAGTATGTTTCCCACCCCAGCTCACTGCAGAAACTTCTTAACTATGTCAGTGCCCCAGTTAAAAACAAACAAAAGGGTTGCAATAGCCATTGTGGCCTTTCAGCTTCAAGTATGTACTCAGTAAAGTTCTTCTTGTGAGGTTAATGTCTAATGAATATTGCAGGGGAACTTTCTGCTTCTTGCTGTATCAAAAACTGGCTGCACAAAGCATTAAACACACAGAAAGGAGCTACAAGAGGACTTTCCTCTTCATGTTGGAAAAGTTAGCAGGAAAGCATTGCAAGGGCTGAATTTGATTTGCAAGCAGTTTGATTTATCTGTTTATCTATTTACTTATTTATCATGCTCTCTTTAAACGGGGGGGAGGAAAAAAGCTGAAATTCTGTTTTCTAGGTTCATGGAAAGCGGCAGTATAAGGGATGACACAAACTGGAGCTACAGAATGCAAAACAGAGCAAGGGAACTAATGAGTTGAAGGGAAGCATCAGAGTAACATGACGCATAGTTCAGTCCAAAGCTGTACAAAGACAGTCTTGCTACAGGGGAAAAGGTGCCCCAAAAAAGAGAAGCTCTACAATCTACTACAAATCAGATGTAGGAGGAGACATGAACGATTATTGGTTGAAGGGAAGCTCATGAGAAGCAGAAATTGGATATGTAATGTATAGAAAATCCTATATTTAATATATCACCACAATTTCTTGGTTGGCTTTGGGTTGAACTTTCAGCTGACTATTGTATCCAAATGCATGAGCAGTCTCAGTGTCCTCAAGTGGCTGGTCATGGTTGGGTAGGTGCTTAAGTTCCAGGATGAATCGAAGACCACAGTTGTCCCTCCTATGTCACCCTCCAGTACTTTTCCCTTGTTTTTATCTGGGTAGTCTCCACTGCTGCCTGCAAGCACATTCCCCACATAACTACGCTTTGGGCAAGGAATTCCACTTAATTGCCTTCAGCATAAGTCTGTAACTTAAGCATGTGCCCCTGCTGTTCTCCTCCTGCTCGCAGGTTTGACATGAACTAATAATAGCTTTGTAGCATTTATCATCTCCACTCCCCTCAGATTTCTGTTGCCCTTAATGATGTCTCCTATGCAGCTCTGACTTTGCAGAGAAGCCACTGCACTTTCTCCATCCCACATGAATACTAGTGAGTGATCAAGACGCACTGTCACTGGGGTTGTCTTCTGCTGGATCTTCCCATTTCTGCAGATAATTCACACAACAGCTACTGGGAACAGTCCTTGGCCTCTCTGGCTGCCCATACTGTGGCTGAAAACCTTCTTCTGTGGTGCTTGTGATGCTCCTACTTCGAGTGGCTGTGCCCTCAGAGATGTGTTTGGATGTGTAAGGAGGGAAATGACATTTATAAAAAAGCCTTGATGGTATAAAACCTAGGTGACAGGCACATAGTCCCACAGAAAACAGGGCACTGGTCATCGCCAAATGAAGGTTGAACATTGACTAACTCAGTTTAGAAGCAAAACATATCTTTTCATGGATGAGGGTTGTTGTTGAGACAGTTTACAAGGGGAGGAGTGAGTTCCTCCCATTGGTAATTTTGAAACCGAGACTAGATTTTTGTGGTTTTGTTGCTGTTATTCTAAAACATTTACTCCGTTTCAAAAAAGAAATGCCTCAGAGAATTCAAAAGGGCTCTGCTATATGAAACAGCTACCCCAATAAGCATAAGAAAAAATGTATTTCCTCACTCTCTAAAGCTTCTAGGACATGCCTCTTAGCCTCCAAAGAGTCTACAACAATCCTTCTCAGTCCCCATGCTCCTTTAACAGCTGAGCTGCTCAGAAAAACTCTCTCTCATCTCACACTGCCATTATCTTTTTTAAAGTGAAGAAATATTGTCTCATTGAGAGCAAAGTGATCCTCTTGGGTACCAGGGGATGAAGGCCAGCCCAGGAGCATGGCACACACACAGCAGGAGACATGTGAACTGCAAAGATCCCCAGCGTTTCAGAACTTACCTTCAAGTGTTCAGTGCCACAACACATGCACAATTTTTATGGGAAGCAGATAACACTCATAAAAATATCTGCTCAGTTAAAAGTTGATTTCCTGCAAAGATTTTCCTGACACAAAATTTTCAATTAGTTCCAGACACAATCCATTGCAAATGGCATCATAACTGTTGATTTTATTATAAAAAAAAAAACAAAACACTTACTGAATCATAAAATTCTTCAGAGTACTTAGATTCAGTATCTTATGGATAAGAAATACTGCTAAAGATTATCTACAAATCAGCTCAAAAATCTGTCTGAAGCAGAATATAAGGGACTATGATATATTAAGCGATTAAGTGATCAGGCTGATAATTCTGGTAGCTCTGAAAATTGTCTCTCTGAGCTGTTGGAAGATGACTCTAATTAAAGGAAACTTGGACTGTCTGTAACCACTGAAGTGTGATAAGAAGATCAAGGCGTGAGTTGGTCATAGTTTATATGTACCTGCACGAAGCACTGATAACAAGCTCTAAGCCCCATAGGCCGTGATGCAATGAACACTCCACTTGAAAATTTAAGGTAGACAAATTTAAAAACAGGAGTGTGTTTTTCTTAGCAAAGATAATTACTTGTTGATATGACTGGCTAGGGCTCTCTCCCACTGGTGATTTTTAAACTAAAAGTAGATTTTCTGGTCTTTGAAATACCTCCTCTAGTTTCAACAATGAATTATGTCAAAGAAGGTCTGCAGTTTGTCTTGTAAGGTTGTCAGAAGTGATTATTACACCGGTCCCTTCTCATACCAGATTTCAGAAATGTATGAGATATACTAAAGTATGTTTTAAATGCAATCATGTCTTCCTACATATGGGTGAAAAAAAATGATTTTATTGAAGTCAAAGCATGGCTCCTGTTGGGTTCAATAAGTTCATCGCGATGCTCCTGCTTTGTTCCAAAGGACAAATTCCTACTAAGCTGGAACTGGGATCTTTCTGCCTGACCAGGTACTGCCTACAGAACTGTAAAAATGGAGAATGAAAGAGGTAATTCACAGCAAAAAAACACCCAAACCCCCTTGCACATTTGTGCTAACACCCAGGAAAAAAAAAAAAAAAAAAGATACATCAGGCCTGTAGGTGTGGTAGAAGCTGAAAGAAGCTCCTGTTACCTGGCATGGAGAAGGGATTGAGAAAGAGGGGACACAGGATGAACTGGGAGAGATGAGGAGGGGATAGTCCCCTCACATGGAGAGGCATCTCACCAGGAGTCTGTTTGCAAAGGACAGAAAGACTGTCATACCAGCCACTTCTAAGATACTCCTTGCAAGTTCCCCCTGTTGTTACATCCCTCTCTGAGAGGGAGAAAAGGAAGTTCTGCTTCTCAGCTGTGCAAAGGCGTGTCTGCTACAGCAGAGACCCTGGCTGCATTTTTAACGTGTCCCAGTTATTTGAGGGATAACCTTAAAGATAAAGAGGTCAGTGAGCTCTTTGATGAATCTCAATATTTTTATAAATTCATTTAGGGCCTAATATTTTTCTAGAGTTTTCAAAGGCATTTATGCATGTTGTAACTTTGATGAATGTCCAGCTTCCATCCATATGTTAAGTTAGAAATAGAATTTAAATTGAAGTTTTGTAACTTGAACTTAACATGGCAGATATTTAGTGACCATGAAAAGGAAATGCCCTTATCCTCTTTCCAGTTCATGACATCATTTCCTTCTGCACAGGGAGACTTTAGAACAAAGTATCAAAATAAATTCAGTAATAGCAGTAACACTTTGCACAGTTACAGCACTTGCCACAACCAAGTTAAATAACCGCTGTTCTTCAAGCACTTTCACCACTCTCCTGGCTTTCGGATATTACAGGCTGGTGAGAGATATTAAGTAACACGTCTCAAACCATTCTTGACATCTGTTGCTGAAGCAGGAATAGAAGGCAAGTCTCCAGAGTATTTACCCATTCATTTCACCACAAAATGATCGTTCCTGTCTACGATATGAGTTCTTCACTCAAGAGATTTCAATTACACAGCCCATGCACACAATTCACATTTACCCTTGGATTAAAATAAGCATTTGATTCAAAGGAGAGCCAACTTGTTTTCTTTTCTTGGACTTTAAACTAATGATCTTAGACAGACTCGACAGTGCAAGACAAAGCTCACATCTGGGCACGCACTAGCCAGACAAAATTGCCCCAGTGCCCCAGACATTTGGAGGATACGGTGAGGACATCAGAAAAAATAAAGTGTCCATTGGGAAAAAAAAAAAAAAAAAAAGGCTTGTGCCAAATTATCTGTGACTTCCTTCCTCATCTAAGAAGATTTCTCACAACATAACATATCCATGGTATCTCCAGCTTAAATGGGAAAGCATTACAGATAAATATTGGATAGAACTAAGTCATGAATAGCCAGTTTTACCACATTATGTAGGTGATAATAAGGTTAGACCCTAGACCACATTCACGCCATTAAGTCTGTCCCATTTTGCTACTGTCCTCTACAGCAGCAGGATTGTTCCCTTAAATTTCAGTGCTGAGAGATGAGGAGGGCTTTACAGCTTCATTGAAAATGGGGATTAAACACATATTTATAGAAACATGGTTTTCACGTGCTGTGCTGGATCAGGGCCAACGTTTTCTGCATGTTGCAGAGCAACACCATCTGGGGCATATTCTCAACCCCACAAAACCCAGTGACATTATCAGAAACAGATTTTGCACTATGAATCAGTGCCTATTGCCCAAGATGCAGTAGGGCTAGTGTGGCTGCCAAGATCATCCTACTACTGTCAGAACTGCAGAGGTTAGCACATCTTTCAGAAGATATTGTGAAATGAGTGTTTCACCTGGTACAATTTCCCCAAGCTTCTCAAAATGATGCAAACATTTTATAACAAGCCATTACAAGCCATTATAGAGCAAGAATTTTTTTCTCTCTCTTTCTTTTTTTTTTTTTTCTTTTCCTACAAAGGCGTGTATTAGAGGTTGGAGGTCAGGGACTTACCTGGATGATTTGTGGAAACTGAAGGAAGTAAAACGAATCCCTCAAGAATAACCCTGTACAGTTCAACTCAAGATGAGAAACATCAGTTTACATGGCTCTGTCAATAGCCTCTGGGTACCCCAGGAAGGGAAACTACAGCAACATTTCTATAAACAATTAGAAATTGTATTTTTGGTTACTTCAATTTTTCTCTTGGAATCTGGCAGTTTGCTCAAATAAATTGGTACTTTTTTCCCCAGAAGAAAGACTGATTGGATCCTTTAAATATGGTACAGTGCATTCCAGCAGTCAGTGTTTAACAAAAATTGTCCCCCCCCCCTTTTTTTTTTTCTAACAGGAAAATATATCCTTTGCCTGCTCTCTTTACCTCCAAGATTGTTCTATCTTAATATATTTTTGGGGAAAGGAGAGGAGGACTGTTCAACTCCACATCCTATGAGACTTCTATACTTAACAGCTTTCAGATCTGACTTCCATTTTATCACTAGGAAATATGGGGTTTCTGTGCCAATCTCCTTACCCCCTGCCCTCAATTTTCATGCTCACTGAAATGAGTTCAGTGGCCATCTGTATTTCCACGTCTAGCAAGTTGAATGTCAGAATACCTGGGGTTTTTCCAACATTAGACAGCCCAAGGGAGCTACCATTAGCTTATTCAAATGTCAAGGGATGCGACATTTTCTACTATCGATACATCACCTTTTGGCATGTGCAACTTTGAAAATCCTTATGTCTCCAAAGCAGAAAGAACATTAGAGTAGCTTCTGATATTTTCCCTCTCCCAGAGGAATTGCATGCTTATGCACAAGTTCAAGAAAGAATTGAGAAGACAAAACTCTTTTCAACTCTATCCATGATAAAAAAAAAAAAAAAGAAAAAAGAAAAAAAAAAGGCATATGCTTTGAAATTTGATATCCAACGTATTGTAAAAGCATCATGGAGACAGAGCAAAGGAGAGTTACATCTGTATTTTGCTGGTCAAAATGAATGCAATGTTCTTCGACCCTATGCATGTGTTTTTGAATCATTCAAAACATCTTTTCATCTGAAACATCATCAAGAAACTGTTGTCATAATTACTCCATGTGCTCCACTTAGAATAAGAAGTCCTTTGCATCAGGATGTCCTGCAGAGTACAGTGATATGAGCCTTCACTGAGTGTCCTGAGAAGTCAAAAGGCACATCTGTGTGTTGCATGTAAAAGCTATGGTAAAGAAGGCAGAAAATATCCTCAATTTAAAGGTATTACCAAACAACGACAACAACGACGGGAAAAACAAAGCTCTAGCTTTATGCTTTTGACCTTGTTCCACATAAGATCTGAACCACCTTCAAAAACCAGGCCTACCTCACTGCTGGTGACAGCAGAAGCTAATGTTGCTGTTTTTCTGAGTCAGGCACCCAAATTGCCAGGCTCTTGACCCAGTCAGTGACGTGGTTCTCACTGCTTTCACACGTTAAGAAAATGGGATTACAATGGGTCACATTTGAGGGCTGTGGAAAGCCGAGGATTTTTCACTGCTTATACCATGCTGTGCTGCTTTCTGGAGATATGCATAGAAAAGAAATAACAGAAAATAAATAAGGTTGCATGGTTAGTGCGCCAGGGCTGCCAACTTTTGCTGTTTTATTGAGGCTTGTGATATTTTCTGATTTCCTTAAAGTCACAGTTCCCTGAGTTTGGTGACTATACGTCAGTTTTATTTTCATTTTTCAAGAATGTTTCTATCTTTTTATGGTTGGAGAAGAAAGCTTGAAGCTTGAAATATATGAAGACAAATAAAAAAGGAAGCCCAGAATACAGTGGGAGGTGGGAGGATAAATTGGGTTTTCAATGATCTGACAGTCTCATGAATTTATCTCATTCATTTGGCAGGGGCCCAAGAACGCTAGATTTTGTATGTGCAGAATGGAAGCAATGGTCAGGGGGTGCTGCTTCATGTTCTCTTCCTTTCTGGGACAAAAATTGAGCTTAAGGTTCAAAGGAAAGAAGTAGCTGGGCAGCCTTTCTGTAGCTCTGGGGTGGGAGAATGGAATTAACCAGCCCAAGGTACACGTGCTCCAAACAGATCAGATGAGTTTGAGAAGAAACTGTCCTCGCACTTTCATCACTCTGCCTTACCATGAGATGATTTATTTGTGCATATAGTGGCATACTTGGAGTGGACAGGAATAGATTAACTGCCAGGGCTTGATCCCCAGCTCAAACCAGTGGCCGTTCTGGAATGGATGGTGGCCCCAGATGCAACCTCCATTGCCTTGGCCATAGCAGATCCTGCAAGAAGGAGTTTCTTCCAGGCTTTCAGCTAGCTCTAGAAATAAGGAGCACCTTTGTCAATGATATTTCCTCACTGCTTTATGAAACTGTTAGGGAAGAAGGTTGCAGAAGACCCTCCACTTCAATACAACGAACCGGATCCCTGACCTCCGCACAGTTGGCTGTCCCTAATCAAACACCCTGAGCAAATCAACTGAGCATGATTTGCTCATGAGAAAAACAAGAAAACATGGCAGTGGATATGAAATACAGTGTGTGTTGTGTCAAAATTTAGTGGACCCAGGCTGGGTTGGAAACATTAGCTTTTTTAGAGAAAGACAACACGGTTCTGGCTTTGGAATAGGTGAGATTTTTTGGGTGGAGTACTTTCTTCCACAAATAAAGTACATTTTGCGAAATTTCTGAAGAAATCCCAATCGAATGGTAATACTGAGCTTCCCTTTATAGAGCAGGGGAACTAATGGGAGAGTTAACAATGCACAAGTGCCACACAAGGTTTCCAAGGCAGGAGAACCAGGACCAAAGTTGGGGTTAACACACAGGAAGTCTAGTTCTAGTTTTCGGTGTATGCTTCCTTGTGCAACAATTAGCATCCCATGTCTAAGAAAAGGTTCCTTTTTTTTTTTTTTTTCAATCCCATCTTGATATCCTTCAGAACAGAAACTTTCTTCTTCCATACCAGAAAACTGGGACCATATTTTCTTTGTACTGTTGTAGTAGAAGGAGTACAAAGACAAAGCAACATTTTGCAGGCACACAGACGGTAAGAATTTTTTGATGGCGTGTTGTCTGTCACAAACAACTTGCTGTTGACTTGTTCTACTGTTTCCTATCCTCATATGCTGAAGATACAGAGAGTTTTGTTTGCAAATTTCAACTTCAACTTCTCAGACAAAAACACTGGAAAATGTACCATTGGGTTATGAACTAGTCAGTTTGAAGAAAATGTTCTGGCTGTCACAGTATCCATGATAGGCATATAACACATTTCCAGCCAGAAAGAAAGAAAAAAAATATAAAGAGAAAGTGGAAAGAAAAAAAAAAAAAAAGGAAAAAAAAAATGTTTCTGTCCATTAAAACAAAGCGAAAGATTTTGCCATGATATAATTAGCCTCCGGAAATGTTTCAAATATTTTTTTGTTGTTGTAATTGTTTCATTTTCTATTTAATTTGTGTATGTGAAATATATAGCCAACAACATAAACGACGAGTAGCTAAAAAGTAATCCTAAGGCATAGGTCAGTTGAAGGTTTTAGGTAACTGAAAAATCTACTTCTGAAAAATACACAGAAAAAGAAAGCTTGTTTGCTAGGGATTATGATGACTGTGTTTCTGTTCAGCAAGCACCACACTTGAACCCAGGGTGGGTGTTAGAGCTGAAGCCATCAGTTCAGCTAACATTTCAGCCTGCAGAGAGTTAGCAGCAAGATTTCTGAGAAGGGCAAATCAGAAAATACAGCTTTTCTTGACACTGCTCTGCAAAAATTACCGAGGGAGCAATGATCATACAGGCACGGCTGCCAACCTCCTCTGAAACACAAGTGTGTCATCTTCTGCAGGGTCGGTCAGGGTTTGCTTATCAATCAGAACCTTCCAAGACATTCTCTTACCTGCACCAAGGCAAACATCAGTGTGTTGCTAGACTGCAGTGAGACTGGGCATTGGATGTGAAGGGGTTCAGTACCTCACAAGTGAGCTTAGGACTGTCTGCACAGCTACGGTGACAGGACCACATGCTATCGAATGCCAGCAAGGTGACAGAAAGTCCAGGTGATAGCACTCCAATAGACTGCACATCAAATTGTGCTGGGTTTAGAGCAAAGCCTACTGAATTCACAGTTTAGCCTACTGAATTCACAAAGCTGGCTTGTGTGATCACTTGCCATATATACACTGCTCCTTATGAACACCTGTGGTGGTTCCCAAACTTTCTGGGCCAACAGAGCTTCAGCGCTCTTACAGATGATCATATCCCACTATATTCAGCTTCCAGTTGAAGGAGTGGTGGAAAATCCTGCTCAAAATGATTTTTTGCCATGGCTCACCACACTACCACTTTGGAATTACCAAGCCACCACAAAACCCTACAGCACCAGTGCCAGGCACAGATTCTAGCACTGAGACTAGAAGTCAAAGTGGCAACATGAAGGGAACTCCTCCTTGTCACTCTGTCTGTAATTCATGACTGGGGCTCCAAAACTACTGAGCATTACCCCATCTCCCCCCCCAGTTTGATGTCAGTAAAATGTGATTAGATGTGCCTCCACACTAATGATAAGCCATTCACCGTAATGACGTATGGTGAAGAAAAGACTAGCTAAATGTGCCTAGACTACCCTAGACTAGCCTTTGTGGTGACAAGGATGATAAATGCATCATTTCAAAATTAAACATCATCTACCAGGCAGAACGTCAGAAAAGGGAGAGCCAGAAGTACTGACCAGGGCATGGCACTGAGGAATGGACAGTCCCGTGTTTCAGGTGCACCACTAACACTGCACAGGGCTGCCCATGCCTCAAGGCTGAGTTTTCCCCTCCCGAAACCCTTCATCTCTGCTTGACATCTAGCTGGAGCCATTTCATGGAGCAATTCCACTGAGGACGGAGATTATTTTGTCCCTGAAAGTGAAGGGTGCATGTGGCTGGGCTGCATCTTTCATCAGAGGGGTGGAAGGTTTCAATCACACCCTGTCTGTGGGCACAGCGCTGTGAAACCTTGCCTGTGTAAGAGCTCAGACCAGAGCATCCATGGGGCTCCTCCAGCCTCGCAGCCTATGAATGTTCAGGCAGCATCTGGCAAACGGCTGCAAAATTGTTTTTGTTTGTTTGTTTGTTTGTTTGCTTTGTTTTGTTGTTGTTTTTTTTTCTTTTGTTTGGTTTGGTTTGTTTTTTGTGTGTATGTGTGTTTTTGGTTGTTTTTTGTGGGCTTGTTTGTTTTTTTCTTTGTTTGTGTGCTTTTTTATATATATAGCAAGATCAAAAAGCACAGGAAGTCACCACAGGACAGGACTAAACAAGGTTTCAAAGATAGGAATGTGCAAAATATTTTTAAGTAATAAATGACCACACCAATTACAGCCATCTAGTGGGCATATGTATTAAGCAAAGAGCCGTCAACAAAGTGGTGTCCCTTGTATTGCTGTACCTCTTTCAATGTCTGATCTATATTCCTAATTAAACCACCCACCACAGGCACCTGGGAACATGACACTATGCGGAACAAGGGCTCAGCCACAAAATTCAGATTCTTTTGCCAAACCCTCTTAAGTCTGAAGGTGTTTGCACCAAGGGCTTTGCCATGTCTCTGCTAATAGTGCAAACATGGTCTGTAATTGAAAAATCTTTCAACGTTTTAAGTGCAGGGAGAAGGAAAAAAAAAAAAAAAAGGTTTACTTCTTCATGAACACTTTGCCTTGAATTTCATCAGCAGGGGATGCATCTATTATTCAATCATACACCTACCACTATTATGAAGTTGCTCTTAATTATACTACAAGTGGAACCTCTCAGGTAATCAGAATTCAGGGCTAATGCATAGCTATTCCCCCATCAATTTATAATAGAGACAATTAATCCAATTTAGAATTTCAAGTTTTTAGTGATTATTAAATGCAAACAAGTGCTCTTTTTTTTTTTTTTTTGCTTGGGATGTGGACAATTTTAAAAGTATGTCTCCTCTTCTAGCTTGGTAACATATAAAGTAACAATTGCCACAAAAGCAGTAAGAATATTAACATAAAGGAATCATGACGGAGCATGAACATCAGTGTGCTTATACTAAGCACTGTGGGAAATCACTTACCAGTCCTCCCTCTAACTGGCTGGGCAGTGCCTTTTGCTTATGTGGTGCCTTTATTTCCCTCCTGCTTTTCCCTCAGGAACTATTTACATCACAACACTGGTAATAAACTAACAGCAATGACCCAGTGACAGATCCTCTGTTACAAACCAGCATCTTTGGCATCTCTTTTGTTTCCTGAGTTCCTACTAAACATGAAAGATCAAGTGATATGCTTATGACATTCCTTGAAGGGAGGAACCATATGCCATTCACAAGCAGCAAACCAAAGCTTGCAGCTTATGGTAATGTAGTTCCCAGGGAAAAAAAAAAAAAAAAAAAAAAAAGCTGTGTACAGAATTGGAAGAAAATTCTTTCCATGACTGGGAAGCCATTATAGCCCTGGAAGCAAGGACTGCTCAGAAAAAAAAGTATCTCCTTTCACTCCTAAGTTGAAAATATATTTGACCTGTAAAATATTAGTGTGCAGTTTCTAATTTATTGCTGTGCAGTTATATATTATACTTCACATCAACACAACATATTAATTCAAGGATTTTGCAAGTCTTTAGAAGCGTGGATTAAATCTCCAAAACTGTTAGTGTGTTGTGCTCACTGTATATTTATAGATGGTGCATCTATCGGTACCCTGATTTCCTCCACTTTAATCTAAAAGCATTCCTCCCCCCCACCCAAAAAAAAAAAAAAAAGAACCCCTTCCCAGCCCCCCTCCCCCAAAAAAAAAAAAACAACTTTTTTTTTTTTTCCTCAGGGAAACAGAAGGAGTAGGTGGGGAGAAAGCAGAGACAGAAGTCACAATTGTTCAGAGGAATCTCAGCTCTCTGTATTTTTAGATGTCTCTTGCTGTCACAGCTGTGAAGAAAACCCAAGCTGAGCTTCTCTAAAGCAGCAGTGTGGGCTTGGAACAGCAGAGGAGCCTGGAACAATTGCTACAAGAAATATAAACTGCTTCACTCCTCACAGTAAAGATGCTAACTAAGATGCTTAAGTGCTACCGCTGTTAACTGTTTCTTGGCCCACCAAGGCACAGCAGGAAGCATATGAAGCTCTCCACAGTTTGCGCTGAGTGCCTTTCCCTTTGGTATAGTCCTTCAGTGATGCCCAGAGGACCATGCAAAGGAGCAGCCTGTGTGGCTTTCCAGTACATGTGCTGCTGATAAGCCAGCCTCACCCGTCTGCTCTGATGTTTTGCCATGGGGCGATGCTGAGTTGGGTGGAACACCTGAGTCACCTCCAGAAGCATCTCAGATGTATTAGCAGAACAAATCAACCAGAATATCCGGTCCACAGCAAAGCAGCACTAAGCACTTTTGCCCAAAGCTGCTCATCAGTGCCTATACTGCTCCAACAGCACAGACAGAGGCAGTTTGGTGCTGAGTTGTCTGGTCTGTGATCTCCACAAGGCCCCCAGATACGCCCTCTGGGTCTCAATGAGGCCAATCTCCTTTCCATTACATCGGGAAAGGGTCTGCCAGATGGCAGAAAGCTACAGAGGCATTTGGGCAAAGAAAGAGCAAGTGCTCTCTACCTTGCCTTTATCACAACTCATTCACTTGTTCCTTTACTCATGAGGCTTTCAGTTAAATATCCCCGTTCTCTATCACTGTCAGTGGTATAGATCTTCCTAATACAGTGAAAGAATGAGTAAATGGGGCTAAAACACTTCCTGGAAAGCAGCAATAGGTAAGGCACCCTAATCCTTTGCATTAGTAGCTATTGTGGTTTGATATTGCACTGGCAAAAGCTTAGAGAAAAGTTAACTTTTAATGTGGAGAGAAAGCAGCAGCTGAAAAGATTCATACTTGTGATGGGTTGCCTCAAGGCAGGATGGAGCTGAGCTGGTACTGGTGGGACCAAAATCTATATAAAGACCACAAAGATACTGTACTTTTAATTTAAAGAAAAATTAGAACTTGAGGGAAAATACAATTTTTTATCACTCTGATTGTCTTGCAGCTCAGCTTAGTATTCTTTATATCTGACTTTAAAGTTTCTGATGATCAGTTACAGATGATCTACGCTGACTTCAAATCAAGTCTGTTCCACCCTTTCTTTTTAAATACATCCTTCCTCTTTAAAATAAAGATGCTAAGTCTGGTTTTTTGTTTTGTTTGTTTTGTTTGTTTGATTGTTTTTGTTTGTTTGTTTAAATTCCATTTCTCTACAGCGTAGTTAGAAGCACAACAACAAAAAATTCAAGTGTTTCAGAAGAAATCTAGACCAAGCACTATACAGAGGAGGTGTGGACTCTCTCTAGAGGGTATCGCCCTGAGCTGTGTATACATGAGCCACTCTTTACCCTGCGCTTACAGGCCACGGATTGTTCCCTGGAGCAATGCTTGAAGAATACATCTAACAGTCTTTGTATATATAAGAACAGGACAGGTGACAAGAGGATATTTTTCTTCCCATTCATTGCATTAGCAAGGCAACACCGATAACTTGGTCTGGTGCTTGGATATCAAAATTGCTCGTTAGAAAGGGCCACATAAAATTATGCAAGGGCCAGAGAAAACATCTAGTTGTAAAAGAATGACAGAGTTCAATCTGCTGATCAAAATGAAGAATTGAGAAGTGACTTAAAAGCAGCACAGCTCAAAAAGAGTACCCAACGTGAGCCAGAAAAAGCCCTCCAGCCTAGCAGTAATGGGCAAAACATGAACCCATGGAAGCTAAAGAGAAGAAATACAAACTGGGAATACAGTAAGACAAACGTTTTTAATACTCTGAGAGTGCTTAACCTCCTGAACAAACTACCAAAGGAAGTGGTGAATTCCCCATCATTCAGTGCCTCTGGAGCAAGACTCTGCTCCTTTCCATAAACTATGCCTCACACAAACACAAGTTTGGGGCTCGGTGCAGGGTAACTGAATGAAATGCAATACACTGTTATGTGAAGGAATTTCAGAGATTTACTGGTCCCTTCCTGCCTTCAGCTCTCTGCATTCAGCTGCTCACAACTAAGGTTTGACTCAATAAGGTTCCCTTGCTATAGACACTCTTCCACACATCAGATTCTCTAATTTTTAAGCCTCTCTGCTGCTGTGAGTCCAAGGCAAAGGGATGAAAGTGGACATCCCTGACTTAAGACACTGACGTAACACCTGAGTGAAGGTTCCCCTGTGCAAGAAGGAACACAGCTCTAGACATCAAGTTTGGCATTAGGGCAAGTCCTGAAGGGTCTGCACAGTTGCAGCTATATAGTCAATATGAAGTCACTCCTTTGGGTTGAAACTTTCTTGAAAAAGCTGAAATGATAAAATTACCCTGTTGGGCTTCCTGCTGACATAGGTATTTGTCATCCACATAGGCCTGTCTTTGGACCTCTTTCTGCTGTCTCCAAGCTTTCTCAGCAGTTCTTCTGACCCACTGCTTTGTTCTTCTCAGGTCTCCTTGTCTTCTGGTGCTGCTACACAGATTTTTTTAATTTTCACAGCCATGCTTCAGTCCATGTCTTTTTCCAGCCATTTGGAAAATCTTGGCCTTTGCCTGCTGTCAGAACTGCTTCAATCCAGCCTACTAAAGACTCAACAGACATTTTCATTGTGTCTGGCTGAAGCACTTTACCTTTCACCTGCTCAGTACCCAACAGCTTGTCCAAATGAACCTGTCACTCCTCTCCAGACAGACAGGGAGGCACAGGTCAGGGCCAATCTTGGCCCATAGCAATGAACCTCAGAGCCTGAACTAAAGCAGAAACAAATGCAAATCTGGCATCATAGATCTGCAATCTGGGCTTCAGAGATATTTTTAGGGGATTCATAGTTTAAGCTGGAGCCAATTCTTTTTGTGTTGTTTGAAGAATATAGCTGTGATGGCAGGACCCCAAACCTGACAGAAGGTACTTGTCAGGGAAGGGAGGTAACTTAAAAAACTACTCAAAATACTTTATCTGCCATCTATATTATTAGGCAATATGTGCCTTTTCAAAGAAAAGCCAAGGATAAATTGGGAAATAATTTTAACAATATTATAGAAATTGTAGGAAATGGGGCTGGAAAGGATCTTAAGTGCCTTATGAAAACACTTTCACCCACAGCTTGTGAGAAACATGAGGACAGTGGCTATTTTCAAGACTCTTACAAGAATAAAGCACAATTCATCATAGCTGTCTCCAGTGTTTGAATCCTTTTTGCTTATGTATGTGGCACTATGAGGCTGCGTATTAGTCACCCCACCCCACTCCAAAAAGAAATCATGTATTGTAAGCAAGTTTCAAGAAGAAAGTGTGAGGCACTTTGGACTTTGAGATTATGTACCTAAGTGCATTTCAAATGGGCTATGTCTCTACATACTTGTTTAATCTAGTCCTCGCTTGGTTTCCTCACTTGGTTCTCAGGACATTGCAGAAATATGAAAAGCAACTATAAAAGGCTGGACACGGGTTACCCTTTTTAACATGTAAGGATGTGGTTTCACAATGCAAGGTGCTGCACAGATGAAAAGTTTCCTGAAGCAGTTGACAGGGCAATCCCACAAGAGCTCTCAGCAGGAGGAGAATCAGCACAGCACAGCACAGCCTGGGGATGCAAAATTTCTCAGTATAAGGGAGAGGAATATTTGAGGCCATGTTCTTTGTAATGTGAAACTCCAGTGGGAAACTGAGAAGTAGATTTGGAGAAACACCTTGAGAGTCAAAAAAAGGTCCAGATTACTGTATTTTCTAATTCAACTACAAGAAAAATAGTAGACATCTGGGAAACACAGTCCTAGTGACCTGGGAAAAAAATGCAAGTCATCACAATTGTATGTGGTATAAATTGAAATACTATATTCCCATTTAAAAACGACCGGGAGTAGTTAGGAGAAAGGCAGGTTAACAGAAGTGAGGGAGAATCTATCTTTAATAAAGAAAGAAAGCAAATGGAGCTTCAGGTCTCAAAAGCGAAACCAGAACAATAGTGGGCACAATTCAGTGCTGTTGCATCTTTCTTCATCAGCTGAGGTACTAAAATAGCTAAGGAGGAATGTGGATTTAAGTATAATCAAGGACTGCCTTCCACAGGCTTCTTTTTCTTGCTTCCAATTTCATAATTAAGCAGTTAATCCTGTAAATACATTGCTTGTTGCTTTAATTTCAAGCTTGTCTAGCTCTTAAAAATACCCCAGTAAATCTGACAGGCAGAAAAAACATGCTTTTTCAAAAAAAAAACAACTTCTCTGAAAAGCAATGACATAGACAAAGCCTGCTGGAGTGGCTGTGACCCAAAATACAAGTATGAATCCCAGAAACTGCGATGTGTTTCCATCCGTGCTACGAAGGTCACAGAGCCTTTTGGCTGGCACCACTTGCTTAATCGCAGTCAGGGGGCAGTCAGCGAAGAGGTAACCCATAGCAGAAGGAAAAATTGGGACTAAAACAAAATCTGAAGCAAAATTTTTTTCTTCAATTCACAGCATGTATTCCACCAGCCAGAATGACTTTCTTTTTCACAAATCTGTTGATTGCTTTTGGGTTATAATTACTTTTTAATTGCTGTTTAAAGATATTTATACTTTTAAAGGATCATGATTTTTCAGGATAATTAGCTACTGATTTCCAGAAACTGAGAATCTATTTACTGACAAACTGCAGTGGTATCAAAGGGAGAGACATTTCTTCCACTCGACTCATTTTAGTGTATCGGCAATGCTCATCAGGACTTGTTTCTGGTGTCTGGAAAAGTCTTTGTTGGTACTGGGTGTCCCAAAATATGAACTTAATTTTCTCAACATTTGTTCTGTGTGGGGAATCTTGTTATTGTTGAGCTCTACAGCAATCATCATTGCATACAAGCAACATAAACATTTCTTACATATAGCACAGACGGAACATTTTTAACCATCCTTGATGCCTTTCAAAAAAGGAACATCTTTCTGAGTTAATGCTTAACCACTTATGCAAAGAAGCTGCAGGAAGTCAAAGAATGTGACCAGCTCCAAGGAGTGGAGATATAACCCACCCACTTGTGTCTCCCAGATGAGTGTTACGCATCCCAATCTGGGCTGACCCACCGAATGCCTGTTAAAGATCCCATAGTTTGTGCTTTTGACACAAGCCTAACTAAGTGCCTTTGTTTTTTTCTTAAGCAATCCTGATCCCAGAACTTCACTGCATCCCAGAATAGCTGAGGTTGGAAGGGACCTCTGGGGTCAATGTGGTCCAAACCCTGCTCAAGCAGGAACATCCAGAGTAGGCTGCCCAGCACCACTTCAAGACGGCTTTTGAAGATCTCCAAGGAGGAGATCCCACAGCCTCTCTGGGCAACCTGTGCCAGCTCTCCATCACCCATACAGCACAGAAGTGATGCCTGATGGTCAGAGGAAGCCTCCTGTGTGCCAGTTTGTGCCCATTACCTCTTGTCCTGGCACTGGGCACCACTGAAAAGAGCCTGGCTCTGTCCTGTTTGCATCCTCTCTTTAGGTGTTTTCTCATTGATGAGATCCTCCCTGAGCCTCCTCTTTCCAGGCTGAACAGCCACAGCTCTCTCAGCCTCTCTGCACAGGAGAGGTGCTCCAGTCCCTTCTCTACATTGTGACCCTTCCTTGGACCCTTTCCAGTAGGTCCAGGTCTCCCTTGAACAGGGGAGCCCAGAACTGGACACAACACTTCATATGTGGCCTCACTAATGCTGCGTAGACAGACCACCTCACTCAACCTGCTGGTGATACTTTGCCTAATGCAGCCCAGGACACCATTAGCCTTCTTTGTGGCAAGGACATATTGCTGCCATATCCCATTCAAGATACTCTCACTAAGGAAAATGCCAAAAATTCCCCATATGTTCTCTTCTGACCTAATCTGAGTTCAGCCCATCTCTTCCTGTATGTTTGCTCAATGTGCTCCCAGCTCTGGCTTGTGCTCCAAGTTTTCCTTCTCCTTGGTACAGCTTAGGTACCACCACCTGTACCTCCCAAAGCAGCCCACCTGCAGGGGAACCCACTCAATTTGCTGCTATCAGATGAGCCCTTATGTTCTTCTTATCCCCAAATGGGGTGAAATAGCACTCAAAAGGCTGCTAGTGCAGCTGGAAATAAAGAATTATCTGTGTGGCACTTTACATAGTGTCTGGCGTGCATTTATGCAGTGAGAACACAGATCCAGGGGACGAGGCTTTCCTGCATGCTGGGGCTCACTCTGTGCTGCACGTTCAAAAATCTCACGCCATCATCTGGTCCTTCCCGTGATGGGTTAAGGCTGTGACACCTTGCCTCAGTCAGAGCGTGCAGATGCCAGGCTTGCCTTTGGAAAGCAGCTTACCTTAATGAAGTGATGTGATTTTCCTTGGTCTTGGCACTCAGAAAGTGTGCTGGGCAAGCAGAAAGCCTGTGGGAATGATTCACTAGTGTTTGCAAGAGGCTTTTCTAATTTTTTTTTTTTATTTTTTATTTTTTTGGTGCTACCAGCTGCTTCATATTCTGTCACTTGCTACAGGAGAAGACTGTTCTGCCATGCTAGTACACAGTTCAGTGCATAGATGCTATAGAATAGGAGTTCAACTTGCCTTAGTTTTTCCAGGTTATATCCTTTGTTTAAAAACCAAGCAGCAAGTCCTGAGACACAGTGTGCCAGCACCAGAGACCATCAAGGATACAGAGGTGATTTCTGGAACATCTTTTCCATTTCTAATTCAACTCCAAAAATAATTTTTAACTCCCCTCTGCTGTGATCCATAAGCAGAGTAGACATTCAAACTGAAAATTGCCAAAAAAAAATCTTACTCATTCTCATGAGAAAAAAAGTTTTGAGCTTTGATGGCCTATTGATTCTAATTCTATATTCTGATCATAGCCATTTCCAAAGCAAAAGGCCTGTTGGGATCAGATCCAGGAATATCTTCAGATTTGCATAGGAGCAGGAAAAGCAGGGATCCCACTCATCCTGAACTCCCAATGGGAGTGAATTTGAAAATAAGACTGAAGACAATCCAGGAGACATATATTAAGGCTAAATTGGTAAATATGGACAAAACATACAACATGCATCACAGCAAGCAGTGTAACTGGGGAAGCCTGGTCTCCTATGGACCTGTACCTTGTGGTTGTACTCTCTGATGCCTAATAATGCTTGAGTTCATGTTGTGGCCCTTTTCCTAGGGATATTAACAGTGTCTCTCTCATCAATCCACCTTCTGTTATATTAGAACTTGTCAAAAAATAATCTCCTTGGGACCATTGCTAAATGTGATTGAAACTGCACAAGTCAAAAAACCCTGGGGAAGAGAGTGACAGATAGATAGATGCACACAGAATCTGAGCACAGAAGCCTTGTTTCAGAATGAAAGCAGGCTAAAAGCTGGTATACTTGCATTCAAAGTGGTATCCTGCTAATTTAAATCTATCAGTGAGCATTTCCAAGTGCACCAATAAGCGCCAAAAGAACAGGTTGTTTGCTTATGAAGGGAATGCCTTAACCATTTAACTATCAGTTTTGTCGACTGATGGGGAAATGCAGTGTTACGTGGGCAATCAGACCGGAAGATCACAAACACTTTCCAGATTTAAAATATGCAGAAGCATGAAAGAGTGTAAAAAATGTAAATCAAAGGAACCAGCTTCTATCTGGATCGAATAAATGAAGGATCATTGAAAGATGACAGGGTTTGTGGGGAAACAGTAGTTAGAGAGTATGCTTACACATATGCTTATAAACTTATATACACTTCTGCTTACAAACAGCGCCAGGAATGTTCCCAAGTGCTGGAACTCAGTCTTCTATGATGCTCACTGGTTGGAGAGTCCCTGACATCGCTCATCCCAGACCAAGTCCCTTCTGTCAGCTGTGGAGCAGATGTTAGCATGGACTAAAGGCCAACAGGCAGCTTGGCAGCAGCCTCCCAGTTTTACAAGGTAAAAAAAAAAAAAAAAAAAAAAAAGAGTTGAATAGTTTTAATAGCATGGAGACAGCCCAGGCTGATGGAGCAGTACTCCTGCAGCTAGTCTCAGCAGCCATCACAGAGGGAGGGAGGCCATGTCCTGTGCACTGCTGCCCAGTGCCAGACCAAAGGCTGACGGTGCTGTGGGGGCATGGGAGTACCTCCTGTTGGTGCTAGCTCTGCAGGAAAAGAAGCACATCTTGCGGTCAATGGCTTGATGTTCTACTGGAGATCAGTAACAAATGGTGTTCCTCAGGGGTCAATATTGGGACTGGAGCTGTGTAATATCTTTGTCAGTGACATGGACAGTGGGATTGAGTGCACCCTCAGCAAGTTTGCCAATGACACCAAATTGTGTGGTGTGGTTGACACGCTGGAGGGAAGGGATGCCATCCAGAGGGATCTGGACAGGCCTGAGAGGTGGGCCTGTGTGCACATCATGAGGTTCAACAAGGCCAAGTGCAAGGTACTGCAGCTGGGCTGGGGTAATCCCAAGCATGAATACAGTCTGGGTGAAGAATGGATTGAGAGCAGCCCTGAGGAGAAGGACCTGGGGGTGTTGGTGGATGAGAAGCTCGACATGAGCCAGCAATGTGCGCTTGCATCCCAGAAAGCCAAACATATCCTGGGCTGCATCAGAAGAAGCATGGCCAGCAAGGTGAGGGAGGGGATTGTCCCCCTCTGCTCTGCTCTCCTGAGACCCCACCTGGAGCCCTGCGTTCAGCTCTGGGACCCCCAGAAAAAGAAGGACATGGACCTGTTAGAGTGAGTCCAGAGGAGGGCCACAAGGGGCTGGAGCACCTCTCCTGTGAGGCTCCAGGCTGAGGTACAGGCTGAGGGAGTTGGGGTTGTTCAGCCTGGAGAATGCTTCAGGAGACCTTACAACGGCCTTCCAGTACCTAAAGGGGGCCTACTACAGGAAAGCTGGGGAGGGACTCTTTGTCATGGGTGCAGTGATAGAACAACAGGTAATGGCTTTGAACTAAAAGAGGGGAGGTTTAGATTAGATATTCAGAAGAAATTTTTGACTGTGAGAGTGGTGAGGCCCTGGCATAGGTTGCCCAGAGAAGCTGTGGATGCCCCATCCCTGGAGGTGTTCAAGGCCAGGCTGGATGGGGCATTGAGCAACCTGGTCTGGTGGGAGGTGTCCCTGCCCATGGTAGGGGGCTGGAACTGGATGGGCTTTAAGATCTCTTCCAACCCAAACCATTCTGTGATTCTGTGTTTCTATGACCTGGCTTTTTGAGAGAAGTTGTGAAGCATGGGACAGAACACATGGAGGAGAAATGGGAAAGAAGTATCCCCATACAGGTCCTCCCACTCTTGCTTCATTCATCTTTACATGCAGCTCAAGAGAATGACTGGAAGTTCCATTGGACAACCCACACTACGGCAAGCTTGCCCTGTACCCTGGAGGCAATCCCAGTTTTGTGTGCTGGTACTCTTCAAGTGCCTCATAGCCCCAGACCATTTATAACGTTGGCATTTGCAATATCATGTTTTGAGATAAGCCATAAGGCTGATTCTGCCATCAGCCTCTGCACTGGACAACATCACCATGACCTCTTCTTGAAAGAGGACTCAAGCTGTTATACACATTTTATTTGAAAGGAGGTAGAGTTTTGTGAGAGAACAGAACAATCTCTCCTAGCTCTGATATAATTTCTTCCTCTAGATCTGTTTCCCCATTTCTTGTACCTCATCTGCTGTCAGACTCCAAACTCCAGCCCTCTTCCCAGTTGCCAAAGGTATCTTTCTAACCACAGCAAACTGCTACAGCCATGGCATGGAACTGCTTTCATCACTCCCTGTGTAGCTTAGACAATGTGAGGTTCAGAAATGTGCATTTGCCTCATCGCTGAGAACCACCAGCTTTGACCAGCCACCAAGTGAACTTCCCTTTCTGGAAGTGAGAAGAGCTTCCCCCTTCAGTTAACAACCTTGCGTTCACGCTCTGAGACATAATGGAAAAAAATCAGTTCAAAACTAAGGTGTCCAAATTTCAATAAATACCTCATAGGTATAGATGATATCCTGTTCAAACAGGTGATGGGGCTCTTTCCCATTAATACACCTGACCAAGAACTGACTAAACCTCTTTTCTTCTATACGGTCACTTTCTGCTTGAGATGAGTTCCAGACTTCCTGTGTCCATTTTCTTTCTCACTGTCTCCCTGCCA
This sequence comes from Cygnus atratus, assembly GCF_013377495.2. Lineage (NCBI taxonomy): Eukaryota > Metazoa > Chordata > Aves > Anseriformes > Anatidae > Cygnus > Cygnus atratus. The sequence goes on along the minus strand of NC_066362.1, from coordinate 198,761,665 downwards.
CAGTCTGTCTCTCGTCTCTTCTGCCAGGCAGAACTGTGCTCCTGGCTGCACCTTCCCCCTTATTTGTCCCAGTTCAGTCCCTAGATCTCCCCAGTACACTTGCCATCTCTGTATTCCTACTCTACACCCTCACACCACCTATGGTAATCTAATCTAATCCCAGGAAAAAGAAACACCAAAAGGCTCTTGACGTCCCTCCAAGGTCAGACTTTACTATGTACTCTGAGTCCTTCTGGACACAGAGTTCTCTTGCCTTCCAACCCAGGGCACCCTTGCTTCTGATGCTCACTTCAGCTAATTCATTTTCCCTTCCTCCCACCAGCAAGAGCCTCCGAGCAGATGCATCTTTCTTTCACATCATGCATTCACCATGCAAGCAGTGCTGCTTAAAAATGAGACCTACCAGTGGGTTGTTGAAAGGGGTCCAGGCAAATTATATCAGTATGTCACATGAAAGGTCACCTGCAAAAATTTATAAAATGCACGTTCTGGTATCTAATGGGGCGTGGGTGCATGTATCAAGCTCATGTTGATTGCCACTCTCTGAAATGTGCTGATGGCTACATTTAAAGTTCACCTCCACCCCCACTATCTCTTGTAATCTGCCAGTAGAAAACTTTCCTTTCCCCTGGTGCATTACAAGAGGAGAGGAACTTATTTGCTACAAGCAAAAAAGCCCTCAGCCTTTGTAGCACTATCACTTCTACCAGCAGGAAAATGTTTGCTTTATCCTATTTCATTGCTAATCCACAATTTCGATATGCAAGGCTTTTTCATCAGGCTTGATTGGGATGTATTAATGAATGCTGCCTTCCCCATCCAGTAATCCTTCTCATATCAGCATTTATTTTCAGTCTTTGCCCTAAGGAAGGGAAGCTTCACAAACATTAAGTCATCACAATGTTATAGGTAATATCTAGAGGAAAGTATAAACCACACTCTGATAAAAACACTGACGCTTTCTTTTTTTCAATTGAATGATGAAACCATCAGGAACAAAAGGAAAGATTCCCAGCATTGTATTTATGTTGGAAAGGTAACTAGCCCAGTAAGTAAGGGGAGCACAATAATTAGGGTGCATGTAAGGAAGTGCTTGAGTGGTGATGGGAAAATTTTAAACCTTCACTGAAGGCATTTCATAGAATCACAGAATAGTTTGAGTTGGAAGGGACATTAAAGCCCACCCAGCTCCAATCCCCCGCCATGGGCAGGGACACCTCCCACCACACCAGGTTGCCCAAAGCCCCATCCAGCCTGGCCTTGAACACCTCCAGGGATGGGGCATCCACAGCTTCTCTGGTCGACCAGTGACTCGCCAAGCTCTGAGTGAAGATTTTCTTTAAAATATATAACATAAACCTCCCCTCTTTTAGTTTAAAGCCATTCCCCCTTGTCCTATCACCGCACCCCCTGACAAAGAGTCCCTCCCCAGCTTTCCTGTAGCCCCCTTTAGGTACTGGAAGGCTGCTGTAAGGTCTCCCTGGAGCCTTCTCTTCTCCAGGCTGAACACCACCAACTCCTTCAGTCTGTCTTTGTAGGAGAGGTGCTTCAGCCCTCTTGATCATCTTTGTGGCCCTCCTCTGGACTCATTCTAATAATTCCATGTCCATTTAAACCAAAGGACTAAATTTATTCCATGTTAAATTTCATGTTACTCTAATAGCTGTGAGTGCTCTTTGGTGAAGCTCTAATACCACTGCAAAAGTTAATGTTTTATAACCAATTAACTCAAATGGGTAAAATATGTTATATGATGGCATGTATTTAAGAAAGACAGGGAAATTAATGGTGTGGGTACAACCACCTTCTGCCTTTTTAGGAGCGAAACCTGGGAGACAAGGACTCCACCATTGTAACACAGGCTCAGCTACATGACGCCCTCCGCACTCCACTTAAGATTAGTTCTCAGTTTCCCCAAATGACATATGAAGGGAATATTTATCCTAGAGTAAATATATATCCTTATGGAGATTAGTCTGTTAATGCTTTTAACTAATTCTCATCTTTTGAAGATAATTTTTACATGAGTGCTGAACACTATTAAGTATACAAACGCAATGAGAGGAAAAAAAAATCTATTTATTTTTGAAATAGATTATTGCATCAAATGCTATATATTACATAAAATAAAAAGAAATTAGAAATCATTCTTCTCTTAGAGTCTTGAAATGTTATGTAGACTCTTTGCAAATATTGCCTGTACTGTTGTTTTGTTTTTTTTTAAAAAAATCAGGCATCTACAACTCTCAGACATTCCTTTCCTTTGACAAAACCAAGGACTTCACAGAATCAGAATCACAGAATCATCTAGGTCGGAAGAGACCTCTAAGATCACCTAGTCCAACCTCTGACCTAACACAAGTCCACCACTAAACCAATAAACGATATCACTAAACTCTACATCTAAACGTCTTTTAAAGACCTCCAGGGATGGTGACTCAACCACTTCCCTGGGCAGCCCATTCCAATGCCTAACAACCCTTTCCGTAAAGAAGTTCTTCCTAATATCTAACCTAAACTTCCCCTGATGCAACTTTAGCCCATTCCCCCTCATCCTGTCACCAGGCACATGGGAGAACAGACCAATCCCCACCTCACTACAGCCTCCTTTAAGGTACCTGTAGAGTGCGATAAGGTCGCCCCTCAGCCTCCTCTTCTCCAGGCTGAACAATCCCAGCTCCCTCAGCCACTCCTCATAAGACATGTTCTCCAGACCCTTCACCAGCCTCGTTGCCCTTCTCTGGACTCGCTCGAGCACCTCCATGTCCTTCTTGCAGTGAGGGACTCAAAACTGAACACAGTACTCAAGGTGCGGCCTCACCAGAGCCGAGTACAGGGGGACTTCATAACTTCTGTAGGTGTTTTTCTCTCTGTCTTTTGAACAATGCTTCTGTGAAAGGAAATGGCAATCAGTTATCACTTCTATTTTCAATGAAGACTCTTCTTCATTCCTAGAGGAGTAATTTCTTGTTTTCTGCAGAACCAGCATTAAAAGAAAAATACAGAAAATGATTTCTAGCAATGAAGAATACAAAACAATACATGATAAAAAACAAATGTGTTCAAGTAGACATCTTTTTCTACATCAAATTTCACTGAAGAAACATGTTTGGAATAATTCACTGGATGCTGGAATCTGCTGCCCCTATCAATCCATGGTAGATGACCCTCAGAGAGGAACTCCTCAGAGCTGCAGAAACCGGGTCTGGGGAGCCAAGCAGCTGTTTCCTACCCCTTTAGGGCAGCAGCCACGGTACACTTAAAGTGCTTTGGTTTTCTCTCTTTCTAAAGGCAATATACAACTGAAGCCTGAACTGCCTGGAGTCAGTAACTTCCAGCAAGCATAGAAAGGGCCTGTAGTGGTCTAACCTCTTCTGGAAGAAGGAAAAACTCATTTTTCCAAATTTCTCATGTAATCTCCACTTGATGTGGAGTCCTTCTTCCTCTTCAATATTACTGGGGTTTATTAATAAAACCAGACTATTAAACAGCTGCTGCATTTTACTCCAGAGGTGGCTCCATGTGTGTGGTGAAGAGGATGATCTCCATCTACAGCTCATAAAGAATTTTATATAAATGTCCATTACCCATGTAATGGCAACAGCCAACAGTTTTATTAGGCAGTATAAAAAAAATAATAGGGATATAAATTGTAATGCCTCAGGGCAAAAGCCAATCAATGACTGTCTGGAGTTATCCAGAAGAAACTTTCTGTGCACAAGTTATTCTCTTATCATATATTAGGGTGCTTCTTGCCTTTCTCTGCAAAATATCAGGATGCACATGCTCCAAGACAGGCTGCTCAGTCCCACCAGTATCTTGTTAGGTCGAGTCTAGCAATTCCTCCATTCTTACTGCAATGCATAAATGAACTGTGGCACTTCACTTTATCAAATGATTGATCTCCAATGAAGGCCAATCCAGGGATTTTCCCATGAAATTTATGCTTACCAAAACAACTATATAGATTTTTTTTTTCAGTTTTGCATAAGTTTAGTTCAAGTGATTTCCTTGCTATGTCCAAACCCTTCAAACAGCAAATTAAATAGCAATAGGCTCCTGTTTTTCAGGTGGTGAGGAGGACACTAACAATATGGTGAATTACATAGAACCGTTTTTCCTGAAAGGAACCCTTAAAGATCACCTCATCAAACCCTCCTGCCACAGGCAGGGATGTCTTTCACTAGATCAAGTTGTTCAAAGACCTGTTCCAACCCAGCTTTGAATAATTCCGGTGATGGGAGATAGATAGCTTCTCTGGGCAACCTGTTCCAGTGTCTCATCACCCTCACCATAAAAAATTTCTTCCTTATATGAAACTTATGATACAGAAGGTTACAGTCTCAGCTTTTGCTTTGGGACTCTAATAAAACCTGTTGGGTCTTCTTTTGACCAAGTAACCCACCTGGTGGATGAGGGAAAGGCTGTTGTTGTCCACCTAGACTTCGTCAAAGCCTTTGACACAGTCTCCCACAGTAATCTTCTGGAGAAGCTGGCAGCCCATGACTTAGACAGGTAAACTCTGTTGTGTTAAAAACTCACTGAGAATGGTGGTGAATGGAATTAAATTCAGCTGACGACTGTTCACAAGTGGTGTTCTGCAGGGGTTGGTGCTGGGACACATCTTCTTTAATATCTTTATTGATCTGGAGGAGGGAATTGAGTGCACTCTCACTAAGTTTGCAGATGACACCAAGTTGGGGGGAAGTGTTGATCTGCCGGAGGGTAGGAAGGCCCTGCAGAGGGACCTGGACAGGTTGGATTGATGGGCAGAGGCCAAAAAGGCCAACAGCATCCTGGCTTGTATCAGGCATAGTGTAGCCAGCAGGACCAGGGAGGTCATCCCCTGTACTCTGCTCTGGTGAGGCTGCACCTCGAGTGCTGTGTTCAGTTTTGGGCCCCTCACTACAAGAAGGACATCGAGGCCCTGGAGCATGTCCAGAGAAGGGCTATGAAGCTGGTGAAGGGCCTGAAACACAAGTCCTGTGAGGAGTGGCTGAGGGAACTGGGGTTGTTTAGTCTGGAGAAGAGGAGACTCCGAGGAGACCTTATTGTTCTCTACAGCTACCTGAAAGAAAGGTGTGGGGAGCTGGGGGTCAGCCTCTTCTCACAGGTAACTAGTGATAGGACCAGAGGGGATGGCCTCAAGATTTACCAGGGGAGGTTTAGGTTGGAAATTAGGAGAAATTTCTTCCTAGAAAGAGCAGTCAGGCATTGGAACGGGTTGTCCAGGCAGGTGGTGGCGTCACTGTCCCTGGGGGTGTTCAAGGAAAGGTTGGACCTGGTGCTTGGGGACATGGTTTAGTGAATGATATTGATGATTGGCTGGTGGTTGGACCAGATAATCCTGAAGGTCTTTTCTAACCTTAATAATTCTATGATTCTATGATTCTCTGTCTTTTAATATTGCATAAGCCATTTTTAGGCGGCACACATCCCTGCAAACAACCTTCAGTCTTCCAAACTACCTGCTGAGTTCTCTTGCAGGCCATGCCTCAAGTGCTTCAACCACTCCCCTCAGGTTATACTTTCTTTCAGCCTTTTACTACGTCTATCACAGAGGCATCATTCTCCAGGCAGCCCCTAACCTGTGTTCCTCAAGCTCTTTTCTGTTTTCTCCAGATCTCTCCAAAGTGTGCCTCTTAAATCTCAGCTCCTCCATCTCTACACTTGTTCTCCTGCTGTGCTAAGCTTCTCCTTTGCTGGTTCCTCAGTTTGTCCTTGCCATTTCTCCCTAGTGAAGTTAATCCCCACAGTTAACTGACGTACATGAAATAAGAGTAGGTTGACAAACTTATTGTATGCACATTACACACCCTAATGTCTCCAGAAGCCCTGTGGAATAAATGGAGCAACAGCAGAGTGTAACAGAAAACTTAAAAAGGCTGGAAATTTTTCTAATAGGAACATAATTGCTTTTTGCATTACAGCACACTCTTTAACATTTTTTTTAAAATATTTTTAAAATGACTGGGGATTTTGTAAAATAGCCTCCTGGATGTAAGACAGAAGCCACTGAACTTTCAGGGAATGTCTTTCCCATGGGCTGCTACCTCTTCCACCAGCCTGAAATAGCCATAATCTCTTCACAGGCTGCTCAGTCTGAAACATCTTTATGTCTGAAAAGCGGATGATGAGGGAAGAGGAGAGGGGATCTCTACTGTGTGGGATGAAAGAGCCTCGATTTGTGTTGTCTCTAGAGGGGTGAGTTATGTTTGTGTGGAAGGTTGTGTGGGTGAGGTGTATTTGGGTGAGGAAAGAGAAGAGTTGCAGTTTTCAGTGGTTTACAATGCAAATCCTCTTGTAACATTGCTTTTGATATGTTTGGATAGGTGCTCTGTGATACCAAATTATTTTCCATGGTAATTAAGATGCAAAATTCTTGATCTCTCTAAAGACCACAACAGTTTCACCACTGAGGTAGGACTGAAAGCAAAATGACTTCAGTCAAGGGCCCAGTTTTCATTAGGTTTAAATTGCACGTGTCAACCCAGTGAGGGTCTCCACCGTTCAGATTTCAATGCAGCGCTCCCTTCAAGCTTTCTGTGTTTGCAGCTTGGCTTGCTGAGGAAATGTCTGGTTCAGTCACACTGCATCAGACTGTCAGTCAGTCTGCTCCCAAAACTTTTGAACCTCTGTTTGGAAGGATAGGGATCTCAAAGATATTAAATTCCTATAAGACTTACAAATATATGTAAGAAGAAAAAGATTGAAGCAGACTTACTAGATACCAATGAAATTCACTCTACAAAGAGATACTATCGCTTCTCTAAAGTGGAAAAGATCTCAATTTGCATCTTAATAGAAACCAGAGAATCCATTTTTGCCCATGTGGCCCCAGGATAAGAGCTGCAACTATGGTTCATTTGCCCAGATGGAAGGGAATGATAGGGCTTCTTGATTTTTAGCTGGTATTGAACAGCCCACAATTAACCAGGTCCCTTCCTAGCTGTTGCAAATTGCCCTACAAAACTTGCAGCATCTGTAATTAGGCATTTATAAACATTCTCAGCCTTTGTTCTTCCCTTGGACGTTCCTTTAACCCCTAGACAGAGACTAACCTTCTGGAGATGTAAGTGGCAGCAACAGTAACCTTTGTAGCTATCTGCCAGAAAATGGGGAAAGGGTAGCAATAAGAAATAGATGTTTTCTCAAGCTGGGACTTCTGATTTCATAGGTCCAGTTGGTGCTTTGAGGAGCTGTGTGGCAGCAGGCATTCAACAAGTACGAGCTCTCAAAGCACAATCCAACAGCACACCAACCTGACAGTGCTATCCTTGTCTTGATTAACTTTTGTCAGGTTTTATCTTTTCATTTCTTTCATCCTCTGTGGTCTCCAGTATTCCTCCTTCTGTCCTAACAGATAGTTGACCATTCTCACCTGTCTTTACTGTAGTCATCCACCACTGGCATGTTGTTTTTATTTGGCCAGTGGATAGCTATTTTTTTCCTTTCTTCCTCTTTTATTCTCTTCTTGCTTTCCAACATTGCTATTTGTTACTTCATCTCACTGAGTGCAAGCGGCGAGTGCAAGACTGTGGTTTGGGAATAATTCAGCTGGAAGCAGAGGACAGAGGGCAGCATGCAAAGCCAACAGCAGTAATATGAAGCGCACCCGCCAACTTGTCATTAATGTGGCCACCAAAAAAAGAGAGAATAACAATGCTATCAAATCAGACCCAACTCTGTGTCTCAAACTCTGTTCATTACCAAGAAGTCTTTCAGGAATGACAAGTTTTTAATCGTGCAGCTCTACTAAAAGCTGATGCCAACAGCAGAAAGTGAAGTTATGACACAAGTTAAGCTAGGATAGATTGACATGGCAACTGAAAGTCATCTCACCCCATGTGAGATGACAGCTATGGCATGAAACCACAGATAGGCTAGAATTCATAAATACATTCGTCACGTGTACTTTTTAAACCAGGTACCATGAAAGAATACAACAGCAAAAGAATCTGTGAACCCAAATAAACATGGTCATTACTTCCTGCTTCACTGCTACGTGCAGCCAAACAATGGCTTCTGCTCAGCTAAAACTCAGGGAGTGTTATACTTTCCCCTTATTTTCAGTGGTCTATAGTACAGCTGGTAAAATTTTGCTCTGGTTAGAAACTTGATTTATAAAGTCTCTAGTCCTAAAACAGGAAATGAGTATTTTATCCCCACAAATTTAGGAGGATTTTTTTGGCTTTCATGTTCCACAAAATCTGTTTTTGTTTCCTATAAAGGGTCCAGTCCAACCGCCATCAAAATCTGTATAGATTCCCCCTGACTTCAGCTGGGCTTGGCTCATGCCCTAAGGCAGTGCTACAGAAACAGACAACACCTAATGAAATCATGTGGTGTAAAGGACCAGGGAATCCCAAACTAAATCCCCACCCTGCGAACAGCCATGCATAAGCTTAAATGTGCATTAAAATTGAAGTCAAAAAGCTACACATGTCTGTCAAGTTAAGCACATGTTTAAATGTTTGCTGGAGCCGGTGCTTGGTAAAATGAACAGAAAAAGCTTTACAAAACTATTGTGGGTAAGATCAGTCCTTTCCTGATGCTGTACAATATCCTGAATCCTTGGGGGTTTCTATTGTCTGTTTGCAGGACCTTTCATGATTTTTATATAATCAAGTTGCTTTCATTTTATTCTTCCTTGTGTATAAACTCAGATAACGTGCTTCTGCAGCATCTTCCCACTAACCTCTGAGAGCTCCAAGGAGAAACCTCAGAACTATTTATCTCACCCTGTTATTAAAATTACAGAACCTCAGTCAAAGTCAAACCTCTAGAATGTAAATCACTGCAAAATACATAACAATAGGCATTTTTATTTGTTTAAAAGTGGGAGACAGGCCAAAGGTGTTTCTGTTTCTGTATCGCAGGAACACTGAGGCGCAGAGATTATCCATGATTTGTCTAGTCTCACAAGATAATAGGGAATTAAACTATATCTGACCAGTTACTTCACTAAAAGATCACCTTTTCTTGTCCTATGATACACAGCAACTCTCTCACCTTATTTTTTTGCAATGGGAAATCAAACTCAAGGGGGTTAAGGTGCAAGTCAAGGGCTACCTAGAAACTCCCTGGCAAGGCTGTAAGAACAGGAAACTTCTGGCTCCACACAGTACCCCGTTCCTCTCTCAGATTAGTTTCAATTGAAGAAAAAAAAGAAAAAAAGAAAAGCCACAAATCCCTGCTCTCAGTTTTCTCCGAACAGGATTTGATATGTTAGATCAAGCTATCAGATGTAGCATATTACTCCGATGAAGGGTACGCATTCCTATATCACCTCCTGCTATTTGCCTTGGGCTCTCTGATGACACTGCAACCCTCTTGGACTGCTCCTCACGAGCAGCTGGCCTTGAAGGACACTGGGATATGGCCGGGGGAGCTAAACAGTGAAAAGAAGAGCAAACTTAAATAATCAAAGCTATTAATCTAAGCAGACCCTGCCACAAATATTGCATCTTTGAGATGGTGGGTTACGCAGAACGACCTCACTGCTGTGGGCTTGAGTCAAACCTCTGTCATTCTGCTGCTGGAAGTGCTAATAGCGTCCTGCTGTAAGGCATAATCTGGCATAATAGGAGAGAAATGCTTCAACACGAACTGTCAAAATGGATTTTGTGATGTGTGATCTCACTGCAGTCTCTGAACGAGATGGAGAGACCCAGCAAAACCTAACTGCAATGTTTTTTGCATCAACAGGAAATCTTCCTTGTTGAACAGCACCGCCAGCTAGAGATAAGACGTGTGCCGTACCCATCCTCCTTATGACGGCGATAGCACCCACAGGGTGCAAAAGCGTCTGCTGCAGATCCTCCTGCAGAGCAGGGCCATGCAATATCCTTGAATAACATTGGTATAAGACTCACTTCTAGAAGAAACATGAAGAATGGCCTCAAAGCAAATTTCTGGTGTCGTCATCATCGAGCTGTCCTGCGCTGCCACATCATGTTTCTACAGAAGGGCATGAGCACTGTCACAATCTGTTAACTTCCTTAATACCACACCAGTGTCATCCACTACCATGGGACATGAGAAGAGACCAAAAAAGAAAAGAAAAAAAAAAAAAAGAAAAAGATAAAAGATAAGAAATTTGTACAGAAGTCCTTGGGGTGGCCAGGAGCCTGCCTCTCTAAAGGGAATCAGGCAATCAGACAGAAACCCACCTGCGGGTTTCTTGACTGTGTTTTTGTTCACATCAGTCCTGAGGCGCTTCTGAATTGGGAGAGTTTCTCTCCAAGATAAATAAAAGGCTCCGAGCAGGAGATACCAGAGTATCTTGTTCCTAATTATGGACCTGGAAACCATGGATTTTGCTAGAAGTGAGGAGTTGTTTTCATACCACTGGATGACTTTTCAAATAAGTATTTCAATTATGGTAAACCCCAGTTCAGCAAAGCACTTAAGTATGTTTGTAGGTCTAACCATTCAGTATTTAAGCACATTCTTCACCACTGCTTTGCTGAAATGATGCCTAAAACTTTGGTCTGCAAAAAGTGGTCTCATAAAAAGTCACTTCAGAATGGTATTTTTTTTCCTTCTTTTTGATTTATTTATTTTTTTAATAAACAAAAGCATTGCCAATGCTGGTGAGCAATACGCTGATGTTTCAATATGTAGTCACATCCAAAGTTCAAATTTCAGGCAAATATAGTGAATATTTTTTTTTATTATTATTTGCTCATGCTTAGTTCTTCCACTGCCAAAGAGGACTTTCTTTGCTGTCCAGACCCTTTGTTGGTAGCAAGCCCAGAAAGGCAATTGTAGCCCATTGAACGGCTTTTCCTATGTTGGTAGCCTGTGGCCCTACAAGCAGAAAGCAATTCCCAGACCATAAGCAACCTCTCACACTGAAAATAATCAGTAGTATTTTGAATCAAGTCAGATTTTGGATCAAGGCGCCAGTGAATTATGGTTGATTACCTTTTCAAAGTAGCTCATACAACAGACCTGGGGGAAAGCTTGTATTTAAACAACATTTTCAATATGCAAATAGTTTGATACTTTGAAAAATAGCAGTGTTGCTAACATTTGGCCTGGTGAAGGAAAAAGCGTATTAATTTGCCCAGGCAACTGACTCTGAAACAGTGTATAAATAGCCCTTTGCATTAATTCAAAGTGAAATGTCAATGTTTCATAATTTATGATAGTATGCTGAGATTCAGCTTCAAGAGCTCACTGCAGGTTCAGTTAGCATCAGGTCTAAAACCTGTCTTCCTGTCTTCTGAACCTTGAATCTTTGGGAAAACCTTTTCTTTCTGCTTGGATTTATTTTTATTTATATTAGCTCAATTATTTATGACCATTTCAATGTAAATTACTCAGTTAAGAGGAAGTGAAATGCTCTGCTGTCGTAGTGGTTTACTCACATCTTCTTGAATCCGATCATCTTGGCATGAAAATGAGGAGAGATTCTTCTTGCTACTCAGGATGTGGGAGCCTAAAAGCTGCTTCCTGGTCTGGATCTGTAGAGCACAATGACATTATCAATCAGACACAATGGTTATGTTACTGTGCTTCCAATAGTAATTCGAGGCTGTTTACCTTTCAAGAACCAGCTGCAAAATAGCAAATTATTCTGAGCTTTGAAGCTGGGAGCTTTGCTCCTGGCTGTCCCTGACTTGTTATCTGATTTGGGGCATCTCGGCCATCCTTCTCCCCATTCTTCTGCACAGCGGCGTAATAGTACTGAACCTGACAGATAGGTGACTGCAAAGCTGTGGCATGGGAGACGACACAATTCCTTCTGCCCCAGTTATTCCTTAAGTGTAAGTTGGGAACTGCTCACCTCCTTGAGAAAAAAAAAAAAAAAAAAAAAAAAAAACAGTAATAGGATTGTTACGGATGAACAAAATGTTATACACATGCAAAATGGTATTGCTAATCAACAAGAGCTCACTCCCTGCTGGAGGAAGCTCAAGAAGAACAACAGAAATCATTACCATGCTGGTAGGATTGATTAATAAGGAAAACTGCATTAACCACTTCTACTAATACTCATTAGCATTTATACATTGTAACAGTCACTAAACTTACGTGTAAATAGCATTCCTAAGTGACATGTAAGGGTGCCTGAAGGGTGCCACATGATATTGGTGTTGTTTTCTGCTTGTGTGGGTTTTGTATTGCAAGAAAAAACTCAGTATTGGGTAAGAAAACCAGTAAGAGGCAGTCGGGACAGGAGGAAGACCCCAGGAAGGCGCCTTGTGCAGCCGGAGACAGGTTTTCCTTTAGAGCAGATGACAGATGTACTCCAGGGAATATTTTAAAGGGGCTAAGCAGGAGGTGGTGGAACATGGGATCAAATACAGGTTCCTGCTGCCAGGCAGAGTGTGGGTACTGACAGCACGGCCCCTTGGAGCCCCAAGAAAACACTTTGATGAGCAAGGTTTGTCCTTCCAAAGATGGGGGTACAGATCTGGGCACCCTCCCCTTCCCCTAGAAATGGGGCAGTGGAAGCAGACACCCTGGGAAAGCATCTGCACCAGCCCCAGTGCTGTCCGCTAGTGCCTTTTGTCCCACAGTCAGAATTTCTGCTCTGGGGGCTTCCAAATAATGTGGTTTAAATTTAGGAAGTGACTGTTCGGTTATCAATGAAGTTGAAAATTATAATGAAATAGTGTCCAGCACCTCCAAAATGCTGGTCCAAAGATGATTATCTGTGTAATCTGTGTTTTCTGGAGCCCATGTGCAATTACCAAGCACTATTTTTAGACTGGTTTTCAGGAGAGTTGTGTTTAGATCTTGGCTCTGCCACAGACTTCCTGCATGACCTTGGGCAAATCGGTTTCTTTCTCAGCACCATCTGCAGTATAATACATTTTCCTCCCACTCTAAATTTGTCTCGCCAATGCAGATTATGAGCTTTTCGGAGTAGGACATCCCTTCGCCGTATTTATTTAGTGACTGACACGACAAGGCTCTGAGCTTTTCTCGTGACTTCTAGATAGTTTTTAAATGTAATTGGTAAGAACCCGCTAGAAAAGGTGACTTGCACAGGATCACCTTTCACAATCAACGCAACCAGGTGGAGGGTATAAAATCGTTAACTCCATTGTGTGTGTTAGACCAGGCCAGTATTTGTCACACGCTTCCATTGCAGAACATTGGGGCTTTTAATTCCAGCTAGCAAATTTTACAAATGGTTTTTGCATTTATTTATTTTTTCCCCTTCTCATTTTTCACAGTGCAGACCGTGCCTTCCTCCTCTGAGATTATTAACCCGCTCCGTGTGATTAGCATGGGGGGGCTGGTTGGTTTGGTTTGCTCGTTTGTTTTTTCACCTTCACATGGAATTACAGCCCAGGTTGACCGGGGCATGCAAGTGTGCTCAAGGATCAGCGAAGGGCGCTGTGGTGCTAGTCCTCACGGGGAACTTCGTACCTGGACGTTGGTTTTGCGGTTGTGACCTGCAGCCAAACGGGAGGCATGGACAAAGCGAAGGAGCAGCAGACCAGAAAACAAACACAATTAGCAGCACTTCAAAGCTCTAGCAGAGGAGGGGAGAGCTGAAGCTGGCCGGCGTTTAAAAAGAAAAAAGGATGTAAAAGTGATCTCTGCCTTTCTCTCTTGGATGAGGTCCCTGGTGGAGCAGGGGCCTGGGCTCCACCACTAGGAGAGGAAACAGCCTGGCGATGGAACAGGCTCCTTAGCACAACGTCCTGTGAAAAGAGGCAGGACTGGAACTTGGACATCAGTTCAGGAGCACGGGCGGCACTTGCTCGATTCCCTGGCCACTGAGCCCAAAGCGAGGTGCTCTGGGGGCAGGTGTACCTCCAGCGGAGATGTGCCACAGCCCGGTGGAGGGCGAGGAGCCCCCAGGCAAGTTGTGGCCGTGCCCGTGGCTCGAGCATTGCTCCCCGGGACCCCCTTAGCCCAGCCGGGGGGGGGACCACCACAGAGCCCTCTCTCGGTGCGGGGGCAGAGGAGCGATGCCTCCCGCAGGACGGGCAGGGGGCGACCCCAACCACGGGGGTGTGTGTGTGGGGGGGGGCACTTTTGGGGTGCAGCCCCTCCGGGCGGGGAGCGGAGCGGGGTTTCGGGGTTTGGGGGTTTGTAGGGTGGGCGGGCGGGAGTGGGCGCGGTCCCTCCCCGCGGGCCGGGAGGCGGGTGCGGGCTGGGCTCCCGGCAGGCTGCGCTGTGCTCCGCTCCGCTCCGCTCCGCTCCCCGCTCGCCCCGTCTCCGCCGCCGCTGCCCGCATGGATACCCGCCGGGGGGGAGCGCGGGGCAGCCCCCGGAGCTGAGCCGCCCGGTGCGTACCCGGTGGGGATGTGCCAGAAGGGACGGGTGGGTGTAAAGCGGGGGGTCCGCGCTGAAACTTTCCACCTTACGGGCTCGGCAGGGCACGGGGGCTGCCTCTCGGGGAAAACTTCGCTCCCCCTGCAGCCCCGACCCTAACGCTGTCCCCACACGGCTGCGGCTCCTGCGAGGCTCCCCCCAGCCGCAGCCCCTTCTTTTGGAGTGCTCGCCCGCTTTGCCCTGCAAGGTGCAGCGGCCGCTCCCCGGCTCGCTCCTTGCTTTGCACCGGGTTTTAGCTCCCGTGCAGGCAAGACCAGCGCATATTCCTGTAGAATTGGTAATAGTATTAATCTTTCCTGATTGCTTTTTTTTTGAAATTTACCCCTCTTTCTCTCTGTTTATGTTCAGGGTGAGGGTAACGGGGTGTATGTGTGTGTGTGTCTGTCGCTGCTCTTCAGCTGCAGTTGCTCTTGGCCGAGCCTGGGGACCGGCTGCAGCTGCTTGGGCCGGGGAGAGAGGGAGGGATGTTAGCGGAGGACCTGCTGGTCGCATTTTGCTCCCTCTCTTTCCCACATGCATCCAAAAGGGAGGGCTCGCCTTGCCCTCCCTGTTCGCAGGCACTTGGAGGACCCCTGCTCCGGCCGGGGATGGGTTAAACGTGGCTCTCCCAGCTCCAACTTGTGCTATTAAAGGAAATAATCCAGCCTCTCCTTGCCCACTTTTTGAACCCAGCTGGATTATTTGCAGGAGGAAGAGAGAGCTGCGCTGCTCCGAGAAATACATCAGTGGGTGTCTTTTTCCTCTTTTTTTTTTTTTTTTGTTCGTGGTGGCTTCGTGCCCTTGCTTTGTTGTTCGGAGGATTAAGGGTTGCTGAGTGTCCTTAGTCCCAGATCCAATTAAAATAAATGCAAGTAAATGGGACATAAAGGGAAGTCAGCGTTGGCATCCCGGCAGAGGCACTAAAGCATCAAGGCTGGTTAAAAGGAAGAGACTCGTAGAAATGAATGCTTTCCTTCTTACTCATTTGCTTTGCCTTTGCAGCGCTGTCAGACAGGCTTAGAGAGGTGCACCATTTGATCGGGGTTTTGCGAATCCTTAACCAATCTCTGTCCAGCAGAAAGAAAAAAAGAAAAAAACTCTTCTCCACAGGCATAGGCGTTTTAACTTCTCTCTCATTTAGCAGATGCTTTGCTTTATGAAATCTGGTTCGAGTTCTCAGCAAAGGAAGCAAGAGAGGGTGAGCTATGAGAAATGTGGGGAAGTGCTGCACCGTTTCCTAGCCACTGCCCGGACTGTCTCTGCTCATTGAGGGCTTGTTCCTGGTCTGGAGCAGTTGTGCAGAGGGTGTAAGCGCTAGCTGGGAAAGCAGAACATGGCAAAACACCCTGGGCAGGTCTCAGCTGCCTTTTTTTCTTCCTGCTGACATACAGAGCGCTTATCTTCCAGTTGAACAAAAAGTTACTTATTTTTCTTGGAAAGGACTTGGTGGCAGAAACAAGGAGAGAAGGAAAGATCCCTCCGGAGCCAGCCTGCCTTTGGAGAGTGCTGCTGAGAAAGAGCTTACAGCCGTGATTTTTGCACCCAAAAATCACTGGAGTCTTGTTGAGAGAGCCAGGTAGGAGCAAGCATACTGAAGGGCTGGAAACTGGGAATATCCCTCTGCCTGATCCTTTGGTGGTGCTAGAGTTGTAGAAAATCAGCAGGTTGGCTGTACTTGCCCTGATGCAGCAAATCATACCATCTTTTTCTTTACTTCTTCACTTTTGCTCTTTTTTTTTTTTTAAGTTTGATTCTTAACAAGATGTAGCATCCAGTGGCTTCTTAATGACTGTGCCCTGTACCTGTGTGTTGGTGGTACACAGGATGCTTCCTTCAATGCATGTTACTTTACTGTGTGGTTATAGTCTGTGCAGAGATAAGGTCTGACTACCTCATTTCCCTGCGTGCTGTTTTGCTCTGTTTCTGACACGAGGACATCAGGTTATGTGGTCACCCACCATGAAGTTGTGCTGCTGTGACCTGATGTACTGTGGTTGATGGTTTCTGTCAAATACAATGAAGGGAGCAATTATGAGGGAGTTAGGGTGCTCAGCCATTGCTTGTTAGGAGTTCGTAGCTGCTGTTCCACTACAGATGTATTTCTGTGCCGAATTCTCAAATGTCTTCTGACACATGCCAGCTGCACTCATACCTCTTGTATTTACAGTCAGGTTTTTCTGAAGGACAGAAAATTGGTTAGAAGAAGGTTTGTTTTAGCGTGATGTGCCAATGTGAAACATCCTACTTCTGGATGCAGGTTGGAATCCTGCACGGTTTGGGAATGCCTAAAAGTTCTCCCTGCCTGATGAACCTTTGATTGCTTATGTGAAGGGTTTCATGACTTCTGCCTGCAGCCCACAACACAAAAGCTGCTGGCACGGATACCACCCTTACTGTGCTGGCTGGAAGTCCCAGGGCAGAACGGGCAGGGAGACAAGATCGCTGCAGGAGAGGTGAAATCCTGGTTACACTGATTTTAGTGGGAATTTTGCCATAGATGACAATGGGCCAAAGCTTCCATCCAGAAGTAGTCCTCCCTTATTGATAATCATGGAGTGTGCTCTAGGGGAGCTTTTGCTTTTCTGCTGCCACCCAGACTGTGTCTGGCGGTGCAGAGAGGGTGCAAGTCGCTTAGGATGTCATGCTGCGCCTTTCACAAGCAAGGCGTTCTTGGGAAGGAAATCAGGGCAAATAAGAGTGGAAGTAAACGTGGGCAGGTGCTGGCTGTGTCATTGCTCATGTCCTGAGCCTGTCCCTGAGCATTGAAGGAGCAGGCACTCTTCACCTGCAAGCTTTCTGGGACTGCACTGGAGAGAGCCAGCAGTGGCTGCAGCTAAGGCATCTCTGCTTCTGCATTTGCAGATTATCAGTTTAGTGATAGACTTTAAATATTTGCAGCAATTCATTAATGTTATTATTATATTATAACAATATTATAATATTTTTTTTCTTTTTTTCTTCCTGCTGACATACAGAGCGCTTATCTTCCAGTTGAACAAAAAGTTACTTATTTTTCTTGGAAAGGACTTGGTGGCAGAAACAAGGGGAGAAGGAAAGATCCCTCCGGATATTATAATATAATATTATTATATTATAACAATAATAATGTTCATTAATTCATTTCCACTTAGCCCGTGCACATTGAGTGAATTTTCTTCTGTGTGTGTGATCTGGAGAGCTATTCTCAGAGACACTTCATATATTCAGCATCCAGATAAATGTTTTATATTAAATGACAGAGACAAATGCGAAGTGTTTGATACTATTTTTTCTGTGTGGAAGGTGTGTGGTGCAGCATATCAGAATTTGCATTTAATCAGTGCTGGCTGAAAGTTGTTCCAGGTCATGGCCATGCAATAAAACTACTCTTTTCAACAGGAATGTGTTGTTTCAAGTGGCATACAAGAGGATTGGTTAGTATGCAACAAAAATATTGACAGGGACTAGGGTATTTGGATCTGTCTGTTATTTGTTTTGAAAAAAAAATAATTTATGGTGGGAACACTTAGGTGTCTGTAATTCCAGGGCAGGCAGTTTTGGGGGGCTAAGCATTTTTTTACCATGCACTCACCCAAAACTTTTAGACATTTTCTTCATGTATGATGACAAAAGACAATATAAACAGATGTGACAGTGAGTAGAGAGTAGAGAGTCCCATGTGCATCTCTCTCCTTAGTGTAAGAGACGTGCATAACAAGGATATCTTAAACAGTTATAAATTATAGCTTGTTAGTGTCTCTTAGCTTGTTTTCTATGAGAATTTATGCATCCACACTAAACCAATCCCAATTCTAACTTCATTTAGATAAGCGTATAGGCCTCATTTTGTGCAGGTATAGGTAATAATAGATACTGTACCAGGCATCAAATCAGACCCTAAAAGTCATATCAGCAGTGCTACATCTGGGTGAGTGTGTTGGTGGCAGCTGGGTTTGGACACTGCTGGGACTGTCAGGACGCAGAAGATGGCAGCACTGTGAACAGGCTGCAGAACAGCCCCGCTGGGCCGCTGTCCACACCCCAGCTCTGGGGTCTGTGTGGACTTCCATCCTTTGCCATTTTTTTAAGCGTGGTTCAAGTTGTTCAAAGAGTTGATCATAACCATTAATGTCCTTCGCCCTCTGTGTTGCCGAAACCCTAAGGACAGTGTTCTTGTAGTGGAGGGCTGACCTGGGAGCTGGAGCTTGCTGTGTGCTGGGCCAGAGTGGTGGTGGTATCATGTGGTGGTTTGAGAGACAGTGTTCTTAGCTTGTCTTTCGATTAACTTTATACAAAAACAGGCAAATAAAGAGTCATTTTGGGTGAAATGGTGTTCCATGGGATTAGTAGCAATGCTAAAACTGATCTCAGAAACTCCTGATTTCACTCTCTTCTCTTGCACCAAGAGCAGACCTTGGTGTGGTGTAGCGTTTTGTGTTGGAAAATTCACTGTTTTTTATTGAGCTGTTGTTGATTTTTCTGCCCTTCTTGGTGTATGAGCTTGGATACTATAATAATTCTACCTAAACGTGTCTGTGCCTGTACTGCCAGTCATCCCCAGTTAATCAAAGAACAGACCCCGCAGGCACTTACAGCAAGTTAACACAAACAGAAAACACCAGTGGCTTTGCCTGGGAGAACACATTATTTTATTTCTTTCTCTTGGATGACGTTCTACTAATTGTACAGCTTTCAGTCTGTGAGTGTAACTTCCTTTGACATCAGAGAATGTTGCCTTGGTCAACATGTGCTTGTGCAGAGGCCATGGTATTGTCCCTTGGTTGGTGAGCTGCTTGGAGAAAGGTGGCAGCATGTGGGGTGGCTCCTCTGGGCTGAAGTCCTCCTCCCCTACTGGATATCTGAGTGGGTTTCTCTCTTAAAAAATGCATCTGTGGTTTTTTATTATTATTATTACTTTTTACTTTTAAATGGGTTTAAAATCCCACTGAAGTGTTGGGCTTTCCACGCGGGTGGCTTTCAGCAGTCAGAGTTAGAGTAACAGAATCACGGAATAGTTTGGGTTGGAAGGGACCTTGAAGATAATCTGGTTCCAACCCCCCTGCCATAGGCAGGGACTCCTCCCACCAGACCAGGTTGCTCAATGCCCCATCCAGCCTGGCCTTGAACACCTCCAGGGATGGGGCATCCACAGCTTCTCTGGGCAGCCTGTGCCAGGGCCTCACCACTCTCACAGTCAAAAATTTCTTCTGAATATCTAATCTAAACCTCCCCTCTTTTAGTTCAAAGCCATTACCTGTTGTTCTATCACTGCACCCATGACAAAGAGTCCCTCCCCAGCTTTCCTGTAGTAGGCCCCCTTTAGGTACTGGAAGGCCGTTGTAAAGTCTCCTGAAGCATTCTCCAGGCTGAACAACCCCAACTCCCTCAGCCTGTACCTCAGCCTGGAGCCTCACAGGAGAGGTGCTCCAGCCCCTTGTGGCCCTCCTCTGGACTCACTCTAACAGGTCCATGTCCTTCTTTTTCTGGGGGTCCCAGAGCTGAACGCAGGGCTCCAGGTGGGGTCTCAGGAGAGCAGAGCAGAGGGGAACAATCCGCTCCCTCATTCTGCTGGCCAAACTGCTTCTGATGCAGCCCAGGATACAGTTGGCTTTCTGGGCTGCAAATGCACATTGTTGGCTCACGTTGAGCCTCTCATCACCCTGGTCCTTCTCCTCAGGGCTGTTCTCAATCCATTCTCCGCCTAACCTGTGTTAGTGCTTGGGATTTGTGCTTAAAAGCCTGAATTTGTGCTTGTGAGCTGGGCCACGTCCGTCTCCAGTGGAGCCAGTGGTGGGGTTTAATGCTGACTGTAATGACATCTGTTTTCAGGTTATTCTGGGCACTTCTTAAAATCCAGCCTCGCAGCATTTCCAGCTTCTTAGCCTGTAGAGCATCTGGGGAGGGGAAAATAGTTTCGGTGACTTCCTGTAGAGCTGGTGAGAAATGGTCTGTCACCAGCCCTGGAAACGCGCAACACAACTTGTCTCTGCTTGTACTGTGCAAACCAGCTGTAAATAACATTTCTCCTGTGTCTTTGCAGACTTCAAAGCTTATTCCAGCTGTTAGAGGAAGCCTAGTGAGAGAAGGTAGCTGCAAGTTTAATTGTGGCTTCAGGACTTGAACTAAATCAAACTCTAAACAATCTGATAAAAACTGCAGCCACTTGAGTGTTGTTAAAGGTTAAAAGTGAGCCCTCTTCAGAACAACTATTAATGTTTCACATTTTAAAATAAAGGAGCTTATTAATATTCCTAAATAACATTGAACATACATTACACTTTTGCCTTCAAACCATCTGAGCACTTCACATGATAATGCTGATTAAATGTAGTGACAAGTGCATATAATGACAGTATAAATGTCAGTTTTGCTATCAGACATGTTGCATTGGTATCTTTTTAATATTAAACGTGATTATGTCCCATATTGCTTAAACAAATCACGGCATCCCAGAGTCTTAAGAGGATGTCTCTCTGTTCTGCCACAGGCTGAAATTGTTTGTTGACTCTTCATATTTAAATAATTAGTTAATAATTTTGACATTTACATGTCTGGGGTGTTTTGGTTTTTTTTAATGTGGTGTTTGAAATTCTTTCATTTGTATCCTCTATGTGATGATTAAGTAACAGCAGCTCATGCTGCGGTCAGGTGAGTTAAGTGACGGCTTCCATGGCTGCATCTTTGTGGTGTGATCACATGCAAGGTGGAGTTGCCAGCTGGTGTTTCATTGGGATGACCTATCTTTATGGATTTTCACTGCAGTGCGATGCATATGATGGATACACAGGCCGTCAATAAATCCAGAGCTGAGGTTTTACATGGACTTTTTTTTTTTTTTTCCAAAGGCTTGCTATGATTTTTTTTAGCCAAAATTCAAACACCGCTATTCACAGTTAGGATCTTCAAGGGACCCTAATTGCTGGTTTCTTTTGGAGAAGCCCAGCCTTTTCCTTTGTTCCTGCACTTTGGAAAAAATACCATTTTGTGTTCTTGCTTTGCCCTTGGTGGTGGGTGTCCATATTACTGTAGTGGTCCGGGGCTAGAAAAAAACTGTATGCCACCCAGAAGGAAATGTTCCTCTGGCAAAGAAGCTAGAGGATTGGGCGGAACAACAATAATAATTATTGTTATTGTTATTATCTTAAGCTGGAGGTTTTCATTCAGGGCCAGGATGCAAACAGAGTGAAAAAGCAGCTGCTACTTCTCAGTAGCCAAGAGGCTTCAATGTGATCAGACGCCGAGCAGCGTGAGGGACGGTGCGGAGGCGAGGGGCAGCATGCGGGGCAGCATGCTGGGCAGCAAGCAGGAGTCCCGAGGTTGGGCAACACGGGGGATTTCAGCAAGGTTTAGCTGTTCTTCTGAATGCAGAGAGAGGGCTTTCCTCTTTTTTGTTTGCATCTGACAGGCAGATTTGGTAGGCCTTCTAGCATTTTAGTTTCTCACCTCATCTACAGCCAGTGTCCTTTTCTGAGGGACCTGGATGGATTTATTTATTTATTTATTTGTGTGTGTGTGTGTGTGTGTGTGTGTGTGTTATTGGACACTAGCATCATTCTTGTGAGTTTTCATGAAGTGGACCAGTTTTAAAATCTTGCTCTTGACCTGCTGCACGTGGATGCAGCTCTCACCAAATGATCTGTGAGCTTTGGATCACTTCTGGGGCATTGGATGGTGCTCTGCAGGCTCACCATGCTGCCCTGCAGTGGGCTGCTGGCCTCCTTCCCTCTGCCTTGCACAGCAAGTGTCTGCCTGGGAGGCTGTCTGCCCAGCGTGGTTTGTGCAGGGAATATTTAAAGATGCCCACAAGGCTCCTTTGGTGTGGTTTATTGCATTACTAATGAGCATTGTGATACAGATAGGAGCATAAGCAAATATTCTGCTTTTGCAGCCGTACCGTGAGGTCTGGAATAAACGGTGAGGTGTGCATGCTGCTGAAGGGGCTTGGAGAGCTGGCTCTCTCTAACAAGTGGTGGGTCTTTTTGCAGTGGCTTTGCTTTGGGTGAATTTACACTGTTGGGTTTAGCTGGATTCACACTGGGGCCCTGGTCCTCTGAGCTTGCAGTGGGAATGCCTTGGCAAGCTCTTTTCCTTTTCTCTCTTACTCCTTAGCTGTTCCCAGAATCTGCATCCTGGGACATCCTTCCCAGAGCTGTTTCCCACTGTTTGGAGCTTTTTGGTGATGGCTAAAATGATTCTTGAACATCAACAAGTATCAGTTGTCCCCACTACTGATCTTTTCGTGTGTAGGGTGTACGTGTTGAGAGACTAGGGAGAAAGTGGAAGGGACGAGAGAGGATCTCAAGATGAATAAGGAATGGATAGAGGATACTAGTCTAGGCAAAGGTTAACAAACTTTGAGGAGCAAAGGATGTGCAAAGAAATGGTGGGAGGGTGCTGGTTTCTGATGGTGGTTACTGAGGAAAGGAATGTGGAAGTTTTGGGATCCTGGACTATGCTACATACCTGTCTGGGGAATAGGGAGGGTGAGAAAGATGGAGGAGTTTTAGTCCTATTATTTTTTACTTTAAATGTTTAATGTTTTTAAGCTCTCATAACTACTTGAAATTTTCAGCATAGCTAAGATGTCTTAGTTAATGTTTTTGTTTGGTGTTCTTAGACAGGCAAGCCTAGAGTGTGCTTTCATACTTAGTTTTTCATCAGCTAACTGTATCTGCAAGCAGGAAGAGTGTCTGCACACAGATTTTGGGAGACAACAATGTAAAATGACCTTGCTGACAGCAAACCAGATTTGAATTTCTGACTCTTATAAAAGTGTTGGTAACTTTCTGCATGTCTTTTTCCTTACATTACTCATTTGTTTTTTCATCTGCAGAAATGAAGAGAATAATAATAATAATAAAGGGAATTTTAATTGAAAAAAAAAGAAGCTTTGAATAAGTAGTTATTGTGATAGGCAAGCAAAGGCTAAAGAAGCATGTTTATTGCAGAAAATCACATCACTTCTTGCAGTAACTCTTTTGAGATATTTTCTGTTGACTTCATAATTTGTCATGTATTTTTTAGCCAGAGCATTCATCAAATGAATTTAGCATTCCATTACCCCTGCATACGTAACGGATCCATCTCACAGTCAGCTTTCAGTGTACACCCAAGGTGTTAGGCTGTCCTACTGGCATGGATCACATCTGCATGAAGAGAGTCATTGGAAAGAGGGGAGAATGATCACCTCTTGTGCATATAATTTAGCTTTTTTGCTTCTGTTGCTTTTCAGCTACCATATGCTCTTCTCCCAGTGCTCAGCCATGGTGAGACATTCCCAGTCCATTTACCAGTGTCAAGGAGCCTTTTACATCAAAAATAATTTGTTGCTTGATTTCTGTGTTGCTAGAGTTTTAGGAGCATCACTACTCATTTAGGTAGTCCTGTTGGGTACGTCAGCCCCATATCGTGAGGGTTGCTCAGATATTGCTGTCAGGACCAAAATTGCTCTCTTGTAGCTAGAGGTCAGCTCTGCACTGAGTCAGGAGCTTGTGAACTGAAGTAGACCTGGTGGGTGCTGGTGTTCCTGGGCAGCTGAGGGCTCTAACAGCACCTGTGTGCAAAAAGACAGGCTGGACATGGAGCTTGTCGTGGCCACAGGGCATGCTGTGCTCACGGCCATTCTTACAGATGCCCTTCAGGGGCTGTACAGAGACACACACTGACTTTAATAGGAATCATTAAGCAGAAATTATGTAGATGATTATCCAGTGTGGAGTGGGAGTTCTTTTGCAGCGCGTGTGTGCATTGAAGATTTTGTCTGTTACTATGGTGTATCCTTAAAGAGTTCAAATAATGCTGCTCTTATGTGATTGTAAAGTTATTCATAATAGGACTGGCCACCTTCAGGGTGCATTTTATGCATGGGCTCTCTTTATTGTACTGACTGCATAACTATATTTGTTGCTGGAGGTCAGCAGAAGTCCTGGTTTGTACTGTCCTCTCAGCTAAGTAGTTCTTGGCATGCAAGTAGTCGTTTTCAATCCACCGCAGTGAAGCTGAGATTAAGAATTCTTTGGATTTTGGACAAAAAGAATAGTGACTTCTTCTTGTGAGTGTTCATTTCTCTGCCAGTAAAGGCTAGATGACTTAATCTCTGCATATATCAACACGTTGATCAAGTTTCACAGCAAAGTATCCAGGGGTAACTATAACAAATATTTAAAAATGTAAGCCTGGGCTGTAATTTAAGGCCTTGCTTGGTTATACAGCTCTGAGTGTAACAGGAATGACAGCTCAGGGATGGATTTTAGGGTAGCTTTAACTGCAGTAATATTCAGCAGTAGGTCTATCAAAACAGCCTTGTAGAGCCAGAGGTGCCTGTCTGTGGCATGGCATTTGATCAAATATGTCTTAATAAAATCAGTGCAAGGTTTCACATCCAAAGAAAAAAATCAAGTCTTTGAGAGCATCTCTCTTTCAGATGCCTGTTAGGAAGTCATAGGGCTGAGATCCTGTGAAAATGACAAAGATGGATTCACTTTGGACATGTTTCATGAGGGAGATTTGGCTGGTTAGCTTGCTATTTCCATTCTTCTCTTTGGGTGATACTGTGAACATAAGGCTGAGGCTCATCTCTTGGGTTGAGGTGGGAGCAGAGTTCTTTGCAAAGTGATGGCTGAGCTGCTGCACTTTACAGAGCAGCATTTTAAAACCAGTCATCATGGAGTCTGACATGTTCTGCCTTGCAAGTAGAGGCACTTGAACAGCTTCTTCCAGCAGGTGTAGGTGCGAGGAATTCGGTTGTGGAGATCTAGGTTCAGAAACACCATAGACTGTACTCATCTCTTCTTCCTGATTGCTAATCAGAGCCTCTCATTTTAACTAATGTTATTTTATCATAAGCCAAACAAAGCAAAGAATTAGGCTAAAAATGCACTAGCCTGTGGGCTTAGTCAATGGACTAGTCAATCTGTTAATTTTAAAGAAAAGACTTTTTCTGGCTGGCTTTCCTGTACTGATTCTGTTCTAAGTCTCAGCATCTTTTTCATGGCCATTAATGGATTGACTTTGACATTGGTCTCTGTGAGGACAAAAGGAATAGAAAGTGAGGGTTTTGCCACCATTTCCAGAAGCAATAACTCTTTCCGCATTCAGCATGGACCCTGAATGGAGCTGACTTCATCGCTGTCTGTATTGTGAACATTATAAAGGTTAGTCTATTTCTCTAACACACAGACTCTCAAATCCAGCCAGAGATATCCATGTAGTAGTTAAGGAATGAAGAAATAAGTCTGCAGACCAACAGTTCCCCCAAGGAAATCATTTCACCATCCTTGTCTGCGTGCCAGGCATTCTTCCCAGTGTGGACCACTGAAACAAGAAACTGAAGGGAGGTGGAAACCCTGAAACCCTTACAAGTTTTGGAAGATTTCCCAAATTCACATGTAGAGAGATGTTACCACCTGTCACCCTCAGGTCTTGGCGTGTACAACTTTGCAAACTCTTTCAGGGACAAGTTTTCAATGCAGGTGCTGGCCTGGTGGGCTTGTCTTACCCTTAGCAGTAATTCCGAAAACTGTATCTTTTAGTAGGGGATTAGTAACAAACCAGCATGCTTTACTTAAATGGACAGACTTGCATTAGACCTCAAGTGGTACTGTAAATACATGAGATTCTGATTTCTTCCAGTGATAGCTTTCTCTAATGAGTTCTCCAAAAACATTTCATGTATCTTGGTATTCAACATGTGCATGTTTAGGAAGATGCCTTCTTTAGAAGGAGGGGTTTTATGGAGCAGTCTGATAGGAATGACTGATAATGAGTTAAAATGCTGCTAAACTGCCCTGAACTGCTGCTGTCTGGTGTTGGCTCGCAGGGCTTCACAGCCAGCCCCTTCAGGAGGCTCAGTTGTACTTAGTTACTGGGAATACAGCTTCAGCCCACAAACATGTAGTTTATTTCACTGGTAAATCTCAAAAAGCTTCATGAGTAAGGACAGAATCCTTATTCACTCTCATTTTCGAAGTAAAGGAGTCAAGGCAGAGGAAGTTGAATTGATTTGCTTCATGGTCACACAGGCGATAGTGGGCAAACAAGTTACAGGCCCTGCTGTCTTAAAACTTTTGTTGAGCTACAGGCAGTGCTCAGTAATTCTTCCCGGGGGGAAAGGTGCCTCGAGGTAGTGTGTGGTTGTCTTCTTTTGGGTGGGAGCTTTCTATTTAATGTGACAGTACAGAGTTGGTGGGTCTAGGAGGTGACAAACTCTGGGGTGAGCTTGTTGGTACTGCAGGCTGTTACACTTTTTTTGTGTGGAGTATAAACCTCATCTCCCTTTCACCATAGGTTGGTTGATACACCACTTCATTCCATTTAAACCAATAATTAACGTGCTTGCTGGTTTTGCTTAGGGTCAGAAGAGCACAGAGGTGGGTGTAAGAGATTTTGGCTCCCTGTTCTTTGCTGTATCGGATTCACATGTTTTTTTAAAACAAAAACAAAACAAACAAAAAACAACAAAACAAACAAAAAAACAGTGCTACAGCAGCTGGCAGAGAGGGATGAGAGCTGAGAGAGAAGCAGCCCTGCAGCCCCCAAGGTGAGTGCAGCAGGAGGGCAGGAGGTGCTCCAGGCACGAAGCACAAGTTCCCCTGCGGCCCGTGGAGAGGCCCCTGGTGGAGCAGGCTGTCCCCCTGCAGCCCATGGGTCCCACATGGAGCAGATCTCCACGCTGCAGCCCGTGGAGGAGCCCCCGGTGGAGCAGGTGGATGTGGCCTGGAGGAGGCTGCGGCCCATGGAGAGCCCCCGCAGGAGCAGGCCCCGGGCCGGAGCTGCAGCCTGTGGAGAGGAGCCCACGCAGGAGCAGGTGGATGTGGCCTGGAGGGGACCCCCTGATGACCACGACATCTGCTGCCACCATTTTTTTTCTGCTGATCCAGTTCTACTGGAATTAAGAATTAGCTGCCGTTTCTCTAAAAAACAAAGCTTTGTGATGTCAAACTTTGGGGCTCCCTTTCCTCTGGACATTTTTATTTATTTGTTTTGCGCTGTCTTGGACTTTGCATTGTGCAGAGTACTTATGTATGTGTATAGCAGGGAATATACAAAAGAAAAGGTTATACTTATGGGAAGACGGAAAAGAAGAAATCCCGGTTTATCTCCTTGTAGATCCTGAGTCACTCCAGCAGGGCATGCCTCATCTATGTCCTCATCTGTGCTTTGTGTAATCTTGGCCCAGCTCCATCATGGTAGCAAAGCGAAGATCATGCTGCTTAGCATGGTGTGCATGTTGATTTAACTCGAGAATTCCCTCCTGCTCTTCTCTTTCCTGTAAAGAACACTTAATAACAGAATAAAAATTAAAGTTAATTAAATGGTTATACTTCAGAGAAAGTAGAATCTTGAGCCAGACTTTAAGGTAGTCTGGAATCCCATCTGTGAGACTTAGGGGTTGGTCTGTAGTGGAGCAGCATCATCTGAAAACAACTCAGTTGATGAACTGAGGACAATTCATCTGAATCCAGGCTCTAAACAGAGGACCCTCAGCAAAGAAAGCAATTCCGGGCTCCTTATCATCAGCATAGTTGGAGATAACTGAATCCTACCCTTGAGGGGTTGGTTCCCCAGCCTAGCAGCAGAGACTGCTATCATCTAGGGCTGATGATAAGCACCTCCAAATGGGATTCCTTCCTTCCCAGGTATCTGGGAGGGCACCTGCAGTAGGTGATTCAGTCCACTCTTGACTACAGTGACGGTGGTGTTGACTAACCTACATTAGCTATATAGCATTTAGCTGGCTGAAAGCGTATGAGACAGATTCCACACTTTTCATCTTGGGTGGGTTCAGTGTTCTCTGGCAGTGCCACTGTACTGTTGGCTGTTAGAAAAGGATATTGGTGAACGAATAGTAAAGAAAGGCCTTTGTAGGTAAAAAAGAGAGACTGTCATTAGTAGCTTTCTTTTAAATTGAAGACCCAGGGTGGTTAGCAGCTGCTAATGCGCCTTGCTGAAGATGTCTGCTATTGAGAGCATGTAGGCGTTGCATTTTGTGAAAGTAGGTTTTGGACCAAAGATCTTGACAAAGCTAAGCACACTTAACTTCCAGAGAGTCTCTAGTTGGAAAGCAGTAGTTAGAAAAGAAGAATTAGCAGAAATTAAAAGAGAAAGAAAAGTCTATTAATGTCTGTCTTTGTAGTAGTAAGTAGGTCAGTGAGCTGAGAGAGACCTTAGACAGACTTGTAATTCTCACACAGTGAGGCTGGAAGAAAGATGCTGAAGCAGAGGCAGTGATTTAATCAGGAGTTACTCGTGTAAAGCAAAGAATACTGGATGCATAGTCAAAACTTCAGAAAGCATCTTACATTCTGATTTTGAAAATAAAGCTGGAGCTGGTGTCAGCCCTGCATTCCCACGCAGAGCGAGCCAAACCTGTTGTCTTTGGGTTTTATGGATGGAGGGGCTAGAGAGGATTAATTGAGGCCATACAACATTATTCCGGGTAGCACATGTGATTGCTAACCTTGGTGCATGGTGGTGTCTCTGTGTGTGTCCTGTACAAGGCAAGGGTGCTGCTGTGTGTGTGGTGGGACCCCCCCGTGCAGGGCTGTGGTCACGGGGTTGGGATTGGGGTGCCCTGCTTTGAAGCTTGTAGAAGCCGTTTGTGTGCTGAGTGAGTGACGGCACCCATCCCCTTTCTCCTATGATCGCAAGGATAGGAGTCCAATTATTTTGTACATAATGAGGAGGTTGCTGAAAGAGGGACTGGAGTTTGGCAGGGAAGAAAGGGAGTGTTCTCATGCTTCCATTTTGCACGGGAAACCTCATTATTTGGTTACATGGTTATGAGTGAAGTTCTGGCTCTTGAGCTTTTAAAGTGCTTGAAAAGAGTCAGTGATCATCATGGTATGGCTGGGGATCACGTAGGGTAGTGTAGGAAGAGTTGCTGGGGGGACTAACTGTATAGTGAAGCTTTTCTGGAAACATCCTAGGGTAATCAAAGAGGAAAATAATTCACAGTTTAGAGTATGTGAATGTCAATATAAAAATTAAATAAATCTATCAGTACTAACAATCCTTTTTTTTTAGGGAGAAAATATTAATAACCTGTTTTTATGTAGAAATCTGTTCATTAAGTGAGGGATAAAACAGTGAAGTTTCAATCCAAAACACTTGAAACAACTGGGGGAACTATGGTGACAACTGAGCTGCTGTTGGAAGGGGACAGGATGCCGCTAGAAGGACAGCACTGGGTGGGACTGATGCTGGTCAGCAGGATGGCTGGGGCTGAGTGCTGGCACATACCTGCAATACCTTGGGAGGTGATGAGAGAAAACCAAAGTTACGCATTGTTTGGAAAGTGCTCTGGAACCACTCATTTTTAAAATTATTTTTCTTTCATAGAACAACACAAGCACAGAATGTTTTGGGTTGAAAGGGACTTTAAAGACCATCTAATTTCAACCCCCAGCCATGGGCAGGGACACCTCCCACCAGACCGGGTAGGCCCCCTTTAGGTACTGGAAGGCTACCGTAAGGTCTCCCCAGAGCCTTCTAAAAAAAAACCTGAGTGCACTTCTCCCATTTTCTGACTCTTTCAGTATATATTTTTTTCCATTCTTTAGGGGACAAAGTGGAAAAGAAATAACAAAGAAGAGTGGGTTGTCTGCCCACTTGTTCTGCAGTGTAAAAAACTTTCATAAACTCGAATGGGACACATTAATAAAAAATAAGTGTGTGCATGCACTGAATTAACAAGTATCCTCATCTATTTTTTCTCTCTTTATTTATTTATAAATACACCTAAGGCCTAGAGAGACAGCAAGCTGTGTACCTGTTCAATTTTCACATTTATGAAGATCTACGCTGAAAGAAGATGAAGTTATAAAAATGAAGTGCTGCATGGCATTGATTTCTCTAGACACTAACAAGGCAGAATGTGAGTGGAGATGACAACAAAGTAAAGTCTCCATGGGCTGAAATGCTAAATTACAAGAAATGTAAATAAATTAACTG
Source organism: Cygnus atratus (assembly GCF_013377495.2). NCBI lineage: Eukaryota > Metazoa > Chordata > Aves > Anseriformes > Anatidae > Cygnus > Cygnus atratus. The sequence continues at coordinate 198,731,452 of NC_066362.1, read as the reverse complement.
AGTCACCTGTTGCTTTCTAGGCTAAGGAAGTTAAGCAAACAATTTCTAGAGTTTTCTAGAATATGTAAAACTAGTAATGCAGTGCTAAAAGGATATGACATAGTAAAATAATTTCTTGGTGCATTACAGGATTATATTTTGGAGCAGGTAGTTTCAGAGAAGAAATCATTCTTCATTTAATACAGTTGTATGGTGGAATCAATTGCAGCAGTAATGAAAGTCAGGCCACCAGAAGACTGGGGCTAAAAGACAAATTCAGTGTTCATTAAGTTGCTGATTGAATCCATAGAAGTGGTAGGATAAATTAGTCCAAGTTGTAAATTAGAGAAATGATTAGAGGAGTGTATGTGGCTTATTTGCCTCTGGAGGGGAATGGCAATCCATCTGCCGTGGGATCTTGTTTCTACAGCCTGTGCTATAGGGTTTTTTTGATCTACCTCACCGCACAACTGTCTCAAAAAATACGTGATGTTTTGGAGTGTCATATTTTCATATCTTTCTGTTTTTGTTTGCTGTTGTAATGAATTCACAATAAAAAGGATGTGCCTGTTCCTTTTCCTTCTTCCTCTCTTTTCATCAATGCTGTGTATTCAACCTGAGGTAGGGCATCCAGCTGGAAATATCACTTCTCTCACACAGCATTAGCTTCTTCAGGCTGGGTACTCCTGGATCAGTCTCTCTTTTTTTCTTTTCTTTGTTTTTTACCGTTGTAAGCATGAAAATATGTTTGTGCAAAAACATATGCTTTAGGTGGTAGCGCACAAATACAAGTGAAAAACCATCCTAAGCAAATACCTATTATGGGATGAAAATGTCTGAGAGAAATTTCAACTTTATAGTAAAATATTAGGCTAAAGTAGAAAGGAGAATTGCAGTGCATCTTTGCACATTCATGACATGAAGCAAGAAGAACTGGAGACCGTGATATCCTTAGGTTTACAGCACAGCTCCAGACCAGTGTTGCACTTCAGGAGGAATCCTTAGCTCAATGGATAAAGAATGATGGTGTCAGATGGTTTGGTGGGGATATTAATCTCGTGTAGTGTTAGCATTTCTAATCTGGGTCCAGGCTGCAGCTAGACAGAGATCTGCCTTTCTTTTTTGTGGTTGTTGCCTGGTATTGCCTTTTGTGGCTTCAGCGAGTCAGTGTGCAGAAAGAACTCTGAAAGATAGTTTTGTTGTTTTTTTGTCTTGGCTTTTGGACAGTAAAGGTGTACCTCATAAGGTGTGATCTTACTTAGTCATTTTTTAGTATGTTTTTAAAGAGATTGGTGTTTTTCTCTTTGCTTTCCCTATCATATAAAAGCCACGGAAAAAACATCACATCACATGTGCCTTTTAAAAATGTTGGGTCTTCTGATTTAGTGCCCTAATTCTGACATTGTGACGGGTAAATAAAGACTCAGTCTAAATTCAGAGGAGGGGGAGTGACTTTTGGAACCCTTTTTTCATGTTTCTGAGTCAGACTTGGCTTAATAATTTATTTAATTTTTTATATTACTTTCTGGAAATAGAAATACAGAGGGATAATACACCTATACAGAAATAATATCTGTCTACGAGGAGGTGAGTAGAAAAAATAGGTATTCTGCTGAAATAGAATATATATTAGTTTACATTTTTTTTCAGTGTCTCAAATTTTAGGAAGCTATTCTTGCAAGTTGGTAAGTAATCTCATGTTTTTAAGGTGTCCTTTCCTTTACAGGCAGACTTGTTCCACATATGGATTGCAAAGTCTTGACACACAGGATATTTTCCTTCTCATTAAAATGCATTTATTTATTTTGCAGTGAGAGTAGCTTGCTTAAGATGCTTCTTTTGATCTTTGGTAATGTCACAGACTCAATAAGACTGTTAGCATAAAGTGGTGTTTATCTCATTTCAGGTTTACATCTGCTGTTAATTGGACCTGAATAATAAAACGCCACTGCAAAAAGTGCTTTAGTTTGCTAGGTTTAAATATGATGTCCAAAAAGACGCAGGTATTATTATTAGTGCTTGGAAATTGCTGCCTGTCTGTAATTGGAAGGCTTTTTCTTGTGTTTCTTTGGTTTTCTATGCATTTATTGGGTTTTAAGCCTTTTAGGAACTTGAGGAGAGGGGGGAAGGTATAAAGGAAGGTGCTAAGTTTTTTTTCAAAATGTAATTTTATTTTATTTTATTTCATTTTTGAAACTTGAATTTGTAATGTTGCTTATGTTTCTAGGGAAACAACTTAATGTAATGCAGATCAGCAGCTGAAATACTTTTCCTAGCAGCTGCAGAGTGAAGTTAGCAAGACCTGCGGTCTGTTCTGCAGCTGATGCTGGGAGCTTTGTGTCTGGGGGGCTGGCAGTTGTCCCCCTGCTCCCCTTCGTGGCTGCTGGCCTTTTGGGGAGCATAAGCAGCACAGAGTGATGCCAGAGTTATCCTCCAGAGAGGTTGTAACACGGGATGCTGAAAGTCTGGAGGAGTGTGTACAGATTTCCTTTTCTCAGGAAAAGCTCAGAAAGAGGGGAGGAGGTGAGAAAGTGAGCTTTCTCCAGCAACTTGGATTGGAGAGGATTGTGAAACTTCACAGTTTTCTCCCATCTCGCTCTTGAAAGTTAACACAAGAAATAGATAGGCCTTGGAGACAGTTTTCTGACAGAAGTCCCAGAACCTTCATTCCCAGAAGCCGAGATGGTGACAAGAAGCTGGGTGCTCAGACGGGAGTTACCCAAGAATTTTGTTGACGGAGTTGGATCCTCCAGCAAGCAGGTGTTGGGTAAATGTTTTGATTCTTTGCGGTGCATATTTGCATATTTGAAGCTTTTTGGTACTTATGACTCATTTTAGTTTGCCCAAGTTTGAAAAAGAGCAAACAAGCAAGCCCCTTAATTTTTGTGGGATCCTTGAGTAGCTGGTTCAAGACCTGCGTGCCCTGAGCTGTGCGCCTCAGGTGTGAAGGTCCAGCATGTCTTACCCACAGCTTGGGAGGTGACATACCCGACGATCCTCACTGTTGGCACCCTATAGATAATTACAGAGTTGTCACACCTAAAATGGTGTGAAGGTACTTGATCTACCACTGTCTGATTGTCTCCAACCCTTGAATCCCTTTTGTACCAACGCATCTGAGGTGTTGGTACAAAACTGCACCAGTTTGTGCTGCCCAAGCCCGAGCTGTTTATGACTCATTATAACCTTTTGCCCTCCCTGGTTTGCCTTGTATCCTATTTTTTGGCCAGGGTGAAGAGTTGTACATGTGTAACATTTTAGGCCAGAGCAGCAATCATTGATGGCTCTTCCAGAAGATGCTGTTTTAAAGGTTTGATGCCAGCGGAAGCTTTATTTGTAGTGATGTTTTGTTTGTACAGGTTAGTATTTATTTATTTTTTTCTTAATGCAAATCTGCCTGGGTTGTGAGGGAGGGTGGGGGAGGAAAACATGCTGAGAGAGTAACACTTGACGCCGTGAACCATTTTTATTTTCGTGAAAAATGTGTTTATTTTATTTTTTACTTTTTTTGTGATAAAACCCTTTTTTTCCTGTAAACTTTTAAGTTTTGACACTTCTCATTTGCTAGGATTGTGAAGGATGGTAATATGCTCCCTAACCTTTTTTTGGTGTATTTTTGTCTGGTACGTTAATAGATTCCTTAGTACTTGAGGAAAAGCAAGTCTCAACTTACTAGTTGCTAATCAGAACATGGAAGTGGTATGTTTTTTTCTAAAAACTGTAATTCAAGGTTATGCATGTGCAAAAATAGCTGTAGGCTACGACAAATATTTTCTTCAGCAGGTCTAGCTCATTTTATTGACATACTGTTTTGTAAACTGCGGGTGACTTGCATTGTTCTCAACCAAAATAACTTGCATCAATCAACATAAGAGGGTAATTAATTTACATATTTTCATTGTGGAAATGTTCCAGACTTTTTTTTACTGTACAGTGCTATACTCGAGAGAGGAAAAGTGCAATAACATTTTGGGTTTGTAGTCTGTTTTTAAGTTATTTTTCACTTGTGTTTATGCTGGAGAAAACGTCGTGCCCTTCTTAAATTTGAGCTTTGCACAGCACTGAATGAAAATAAAACAAGACTTAGGAGTGCGGTTGTGTTTTGTGACTGTGTTGCACATCAGCACGGCCTTAATGAGATGAGGAGAGGTTGGCTGTTGCGTGCAGTAGCAAAATGTAGTTCAAAATGCTTCTCAGGATCGCATGCAAGAGAGTTAACTGTTTATTTTCTGTATGAGAATCTGAGGGCAGCAGAGGAGACTATGGCAGATACGGAGGCGTTGGATTTTGTCTTTACCAAAGATGAATGAGTACTTCTGTGGCGTATTGTTTTTTAAATGCTTAGCAAATGCTTGCTCCTGCTTATGTGAGGCACCAAAAGGTCCCAGATCCACCCAAACTTCTCTACGTCATGGCTGAAATGTAGTTAAAACAAAAGCTTGTGGATCGGTTGAAATGTAGAGAGCAGCATGGTCATCACTGCCGTTGGACTGACAGGAGGTCGTTTTTGGAGGAGTGTGAACCCCAAAGTTGTGGTGTGGTACGTTTTCCTTTCCTCCTTTGCATCTTGAATATACTCTCTGTATGACTTTGCTGATAGTTGTTGTTGTTGTTATTATTATTGTTATTGTTATTGTTCCTGCCAGGAGACAGGGTAATGGAGCAGTGAAACAAGGTTGCTTAGAGTTCCCCTGTAAAGGGATGCCACACACAGGCTGTTGAGGCAAATCACTTTGCCCATGAAGTTATTAAGATTTTTAAATCAGAGAAAATGTAATGCAAAAAGAAGTCTTTATTTCACATTATGCATTGTCTGCTACGGTGCTTGGTCTGTTGCCAAAGTATTTATTTACTATTTATTTATATCACTGGCACTGTGACCCTAATTCCTTGTTTTTAATAAGGATCTTGCCACCTAAGAGAATATCACTGGAGGTGAGAAAGCAGGTTGAGGAGGTATAACAGCAGCTGAGATTGACCTGATATTCGCTATGGAAATCTTATGGAGGAAAAAAAAAAAAAAAAAGAGAGGGAGAAAAAATTGCTAATTTTCATTCTTTAAAGAAGATATTTTACTTAAGGAGCTGCCCTTGAACAGACAGCATTCAGGCTGACTGTGGTGGTCTCTCTTGGTGGTGGCTTTCTGGGTGGCTTTCTGACAGTGAGTGTTGCTGGTACTTTACCTGTGCTGATTTATTATTCTCCTGTAGGTGAGGGCTGCTGTGATGAAGCTATTGCTGCTGCACAGACGGGGACTGGAACTAGATTTTCTGGCTTCAAGGTGGAGTCCTGAGATGTGACCTCAGGATGTAGCTGAGGTGCACAGCGTTGCTGCTCATGCTGACCAAACCCGAGCTGCTTCTCCATGACTGAAAGGCAGCAGGGTTGGACCAGCTTGCTGGGAACATGCTGCGCTGCAGAGTCCGTGCTGCCTCCGACTTGCTCATAATCCTGTGTCTCCTCCTGTGCCCAGTCAGAAAACCTGTGCTTGCATGCGGTGATGTTTTCAACTGGCTGTGCTGGTGATGGCTGAGAGTCCATGTTCTGACTTCGCTCAAGCTGGTATCCCTCCCTCTTCTCAGTGAGGGCTCAGGCAAGATCCAGCTGAGAACTGATACGCAATCCAGAGCTTTCTTGCATTTTTCCCCAGGTAACTTAAGGGATGGATGAATTTCCTGATTTGCTGGCAGAGAATCAGAGAAGTGCTTGACCCAGCAATGAAAAAGTCCTTGTGATTACTCTCTCAGGGACTTTTAAAGCAAAGGAAGCCAAACAGGTTTATATAGACATATGGGCAATGTGACTGTGGCAACTTGGCACCGCTGAGTTAGTCTCAGGTGCTCTTATCTGTGCTAACTCCACTGGGAAGGGGAGAGCTGACTGCAGAAATGCAGTTGTGCTTTCAGTAACTTGCAGAGAATGAAATCTGCCGTGACTGTACCAGGCTGCACACCCTCTGTTCCCCTGCCTTTCCATAAAATCAGGAGTCTCAGGGAACTGTAGTTAATGGACCGTTTCTGACTCCAGCACATTTTGTCATCCTGGTTGCTTTGAATCAAGTAGTGCAGGGGCCTGACCTCAGACTGTCCACATCCCGAGTTGGTGCGTTTCTGGCCCTCTTAGCTCTGTGCTGAACTGATGTGATCTGCAAGCAAAAGAGAAATTGCGAGCTAATTTAGTGAAAGCCTGTCCTCCGTGCTTCAGTTTCTAATCTCTTCCTAGAAGACAACTGATGGCTGCAGTAGATGGTGCCAAATGCAGGGACCCAAACAGTACACCCACGCTGGCAGAGACCACGTCCTCTCAACCTTGCTCTTTGTAATGACTTTATGCAGTATGAAAATTCATGAGTATTTTATTTTCCTTTGGGTTAAGGAATGATCTGATCAGCTGTCTGTCTTTGTGAGAATGTCTGGATGCAGTCTGTATTTCTCTTCCATCTCGACTCCTTTTTAAAAGCTTTTGACTGGTTCCCATTGTCCTGGCAGTGTTCATGGGCTCTTTTTGGAGAGCACGCAAATGACTAAGGCCCAAAGCCAACTGGTGCAATGCTCACTGAGTGTTGCAATGCTTAAATAGGCATGAAGGCTGGAACTGGGTTGCCTAAACACAGATATCTACAGCCGTGTTGGGAACTTTAAGTTATCACATCATCATTGGTACTGAAGAGCATGGGTCTCTCGTGTTACTGTGCCCCTGTGCTTGGGCACCTGAAACTTGTATCAGTACATCAGATGATAACTTGCTATGTGAAGAAGGAAAAGCAGTCAATATCTTAGTGTAGAGTGGCATTTTACATTTTTTTTTTCTTTCCTGGCATAACAGAAATTTATTTGATACTGATCCATTGATTCTAATTTAATACATCCATTGTTCAGGAAGTAGCAATATTTTTATTTTTTTGGAGAAAGTGCAATAAAGGTGAGTTGGAAGGTAGCAACGTGTTAAAATAAGTTCACAGTGATAAATCTGTTGGGGTGTGCATGTATCTAACCATTCAGTAGAGTACCATAGCTGCAGGACAGGAGTTTGGCATTACACAGGAGGAGTTAGGTGTATGTTGACATCTTCCATTATTTTAATTTGTTTTGCTGTCATGTATTGGAAACTTATCTCTAGTCTCATGCTATCTGGTACATTTAATAACTGGATATTGTTAAAATAAATCTTAGCAAAGGGAAGCCAGAAAAATAAATGAAAGGAGCTGCAGCATTAAATGAGAGAAAAGAATCCAAGCTCCCAAGTTCCCTCCCTGTCTTAATCAGGCACTGTGACAGTGTTGTAGTTTCACACTGATGGGCCACTAAGCTCTGCCACACCACTCTCTTGCTCAACCCCCTCAAAAAGATGGGGAGAAAATATGAAAAAAAAATCCTGTGTTGAGTTAAAGACAGGGAGATCACTCAACAATTATCACAGGCAAAATGGACTCTGCATAGGGAGATGAATGTAATTTATTGCCTGTTGCTAACAGACTAGAGCAGTGAGAAACTAAAAACAACCTAAAACTACCTTCCACCCATCCACCTTCTTCCACCTCCTCCCCCCGAAGCAGCACAGGGGAACAGGGAATGGGGGCTGCAGTCAGTCCCTGACGCTTCGTCGCCGCTCCTTCACGGTCACTCTCTGCCCCTGCTCCACGTGCGGTCCCTCTCACGGGATGCCGTCCTTCCCGAACTGAGCCTGCGGGGGCTGCCCACAGGCAGCAGCTCTTCAAGAACTGCTCCCACATGGCTCCATACCACGGGGTCCATCCCCCAGGAGCGAACTGCTCCAGCACGGGTCCCCCACGGGCGGCAGCTCCCCCCAGACCCCCTGCTCCTGCGTGGGCTCCTCTCCACGGGCTGCAGCTCCGGCCCGGGGCCTGCTCCTGCGGGGGCTCTCCATGGGCCACAGCCTCCTCCAGGCCACATCCACCTGCTCCACCGGGGGCTCCTCCACGGGCTGCAGCATGGAGATCTGCTCCATGTGGGACCCATGGGCTGCAGGGGGACAGCCTGCTCCACCAGGGGCCTCTCCACGGGCCGCAGGGGAACTTGTGCTGCGTGCCTGGAGCACCTCCTGCCCTCCTGCTGCACTCACCTTGGGGGCTGCAGGGCTGCTTCTCTCTCAGCTCTCACCCCTCTCTCCCAGCTGTTGTAGCACAGCAGGATTTTTTTTCCCCTTCTTTCAATCTGCTCTGCCAGAGGCCTAACCAGCCTCACTCATGGCTTGGCTCTGGCCAGCGGTGGGTCCCTTTTGGAGCCGTCTGGAGCTGGCTCTGATATGACCTGGGGCAGCTGCTGGGCTCTGCTCACAGAGGCTACCCCTGCTGCCCCCCGCTACCAAACCCTTGCCATGTAAGCCCATTACAGGCAGGCAGTTTGCATCTGGTCCTACATGAACAGATTTTTCTGAACAGGTGGAATAGGGAGATAAATAGAAGTAGTGATTTAGATTCAGTACTTGTCCTGGATACCCAACATGAGAGAAGCAAAACCTAATTATTTTTATTATTGTGTTTTTCTGAGCTGCACCAAAGTCCTGCAGCTCGCAGGATCTACACGTTTCTTCCCTCTTGAACATGAATATTTGTGCTTCCAAGTACTGCATTAAAACATTTCCAAGCAAGATTATGTTTCTTGAGATCTTGACTTTCTTTTTTTCCACATTTGGTAATTATCTTTACAGACAAAAGATATTGTAGTTTTTTATACCAGTTTTATTGGACAGCTCATGTGCATATCTAAGTCCTGACGTGTACTGGCGTGCTGTCAGAAATGGCTGAATTTACAATGTGCTTTGGTGTGTGTGCAGCGTGACTGCACATCTCTGTTCAAGTGAAGGTGAGCAGCATCCCCTGTGCTGAATCCCCTTGCCTCACCTAGGAGATGGTCCAAGGATGTGCTCAGAGGTGAGGAAGAGACACATCTGTCCCACATCTGCCCCACACTATGCATATCCAGCTGCTGGGGAGCTGATGTTTGGGGTTCTCTCTGCAGTGCAGATGTGCCTTTAGGGTCTGAAATACTGAAGATTAAGCTACCAGAGTCCAGTTGAACTATGGTTCTTAAATATTTCTAAAAATTGTCATCTTAACCCCTCTGTTTTTATTCACAGAGTGGTTAAGGTTGGAAGGGACCTCTGGAGGTCACCTGCTCCAACCCACTACTCAAGCAAGGCCACCTATAGCAGGTGTCCTTCTTGTGGAGGGTTCAGTTATCGACAGGGATTTGGTGTGCTGTGTCCAGCTTTGGAGGAGGAATTTGGAGCTTAAGTGATTCTGTGATACCTCTTGGATGAAACATGGACCAAATTCCTGACTGGGACTGGTTGCTAGACCAATGTTCCTGTGATGCTTTGTGCGAGAGGGGAGGGTGCTACCATCCCCAGTCCCCAGCTAGAAATTGCACTGCCTCCCTCAAATTCTCCTTGACTTCAGTTGACGTTCATCTGTCTGCATTGGGCTGTTGTGTCCTGTTCTTTCTTTGTGCAGGGGCGCTGCTTCCAGTCTTGAGCTGGCTGGATTTTAGCAAACGCTGGTGCTCAGTGATTCCTGTGTTGTGTATATACGGTTGTAGAATGCTTTCCGAACGAACAGTCCTCGGCAAAGCTGCTTTAATGAGCTGCAGTGCTGATTGTAGCATATCCCACCCAATCTCGCAGTGCTCCACTGAGCTGAAATACCTTCTTTGTTCTTAAAATAGCCCCCACTGATTTGGATTTTAATTGCAGATATTACAGCTGTCAAAGAAAAGGAGAAATGACCAGATGATTGTGTTGATGGTATAAATGGAAGCTGGGGATATGTTGAGTTTCAGCCTTTAGATCTTCCCTCATTCAAGCCCTATTGCAGATATGCCTGCATGCTGCAGTGATTATGTGGAGCAGAGGCTTTCTCTAACATTAAGATGACCCTGAAATGCGTTGTGCCTCATTATATCCACCACATTGACTAAACAAATCTGACAATAAGCATGTAGGCAACAAGGATTTTGGTGCTAGTAATGGTAACAAAACAGGAGTAGATATTAAATATGTTGGTTGAAACTAGAGCCTTGATAAATCAAGATGGAATTTACTAATGCTCAGACAGATGGTAATTCAGGAATTCAATTAAAACTAAAAAAATCAAAGAGGTGATTAAAAAGTTTAAAGCTTGGGCACCAGACTGCATGTTTGCATTGTTCATCAACCAGCATTTGTCAGGGGGCGAGAGCTCAGCTCAGTAAGTGAACTGAATCTTTTCAGCACAGACATGTCAGTGACAGCCAGCAGCCTGTCATTGTTGCTGTTTTACTTCATTACCTGTTGATTCACTTCTCAAGTTTTATGAGTTCATAAATCACCTTATGGAGACAGGCATGGTAGGCTGGCTTTGTTTTGTACTTTTTCATTTCTAGTGCTCAGGTGGATGGATTTTTGGCTGGATGCAGCAGGTGCCTGGTAGGTTCCTCAGGCTTCAGAAAGGTACCATGAGGGTGCTGTGAGACTGTCAACCAAAGCTGATTACAAACATGGAATGGAGAGAAGAAGTCAGGGAAAAGCCTCCGGGTTGAGTCTGTAAATCACTGTATAGAATCATAGTGTATCCCGAGCTGGAAGGGACCCGCGAGGATCATCAAGTCCAACTCCTGGCTCCACACAAGACCACCTAAAAATCAGACCATATGCTCAGAGCATTGTCGAAGTGCGTCTTGAATTCTGTCAGGCTCAGTGCCATGACCATTTCCCTGAGGAGCCTGTCCCAGTGCCCGACCACCCTCTGGGTGCAGAACCTTTCCTAACACCCAGCCTGACCCTCCCCTGTCCCAGCTCCATGCCATTCCCTCGGGTCCTGTCGCTGTCCCCAGAGAACAGAGCTCAGCGCCTGCCCCTCCGCTCCCCTCGTGAGGGAGCTGCAGGCCACCATGAGGCCTCCCCTTAGCCTGCTCTGCTCTGGGCTGAGCAAACCAAGGGAACTCAGATGCTCCTTATATGTCATGCCCTCTAGAGCCTTCATCATCTTCATAGTCCTCCTTTAGACACTCTCTAATAGTTTTATGTCCTTTTTATACTGTGGCACCCAAAACTGCACCCAGTACTCGAGGTGAGGCCACACCAGTGCAGAGCAGAGCAGGACAATCCCTCCCTTCACCAGCAATGCTGTACCTGATGCACTCCAGCATACGGTTGGCCCTTCTAAGCTGACAGGGCACACTACTGACTCATCTTCAACTTATTGTCAACCCAAACCGCCAGATCCCTTTCTGTGGGGCCGCTCTCCAGCCTCTCATACCCCAGTCTGTAGGTATATCCACCATCACACTGTCCCATATGCAGAATCCAGCACTTGGCAATTGTTAAACTTCCTATCTTTGGTGATTTCCCAGCCCTCTAATTTGTCAAGATCTCTGTGCAAGGCCTCTCTACCCTCTAGGGAGTTGACAGCTCCTACCGATTTATTGTTGACAAAAAATACTTAGCACACGAGTCCTGCATCCATACCGTTTATGAAAACATTGAAGAGAACTGTCTTTAAATGGAGCCCTGGGGAACCCACTAGTGACTGACTGCCATCCTGATGTAACCCCACTTACCATAACCCTTTGAGCCCGACTTGTCAGGCAGCTGCTCGCCCACTGCACTGTGTGCTTGTCTAGCTGTGTGCTAAGTACGCAGACCAGTATCGCACTGAGATTGTGATTTTGTCCTTGAGCCGTTCACTGGTTTGGAGATGCGTAGGGCATTCTCTCTTATAGGGGAGAGAGAGCTCCTGCCAACCTAGGGAAATTTCTGCAGGGAATATGGGAGAGGTGTATGCATGGTAGCATAGATTGGTGATCCTTTTGAGATCACTGGTACCCCAGTGTTGCAGGGATATGAAGGTTTCCATTATATCTCATATGTTTAGTATTAATCACTGTTACTTACACATACGTGATGCAGGCTTAAGTCAGGGGCTGATAAGTGTTACACTTAGCAGATCTGGTCCTCGGAGAAGGATAGGACTTTCTTTCCCGTTCCTGTTGTGAAAGGTAATATCCTTCAGGGTCATTGAGGGTTTAATTATGCCCTTGCAGCACTCTAATGTGCCTGAAGGGATTTTGCTGAAACTTAACAACAACAACAAAAGTGGCAGACAAGATGGAGCATGTGATTTTTTTTTTTTGTATATTTATTTGTTTTGCTTGGAGTGCTGGCAATGGGGAGGTAGATCTTTGCTTGAATATCACTTTTTTTTTTTTCCCCTGTTCTGGCGTGCGTTACTTTTACTTACAATAATAAAATTAATTTGATTTTTTTCCTCCCTATATGAGTGACAGGGGGAAATTCTGCTCCAAAGATCTCATTACTGGCCAATGCATGTAGCTGAGCTAGTTGCATAAGCTAAATATAATGTTGGTAATTGATGATGTTGTATTCTCAGTGCAAGGGGAGAGGCGTGCGAGTGCTCTGGGTGTTGTTGACGTCTGTCGTGGAGGCAGGGTACTTAACGTCCACTTCATCTTGTTCCTTGATGCTTGGTTGAAGTGAAAGGGAATACAAGATGAGCTTTCCTGTCTGAAATATTGAGTTTTTTATTAAGAGCCCTTTAAAAGTGGAAAGTGAGGTTGTTTTAAAGTTACGAGAGCCATTTGGATTACATTGCAGCATTGCCCAGGAGTGGAGAACAGAAGAAAGTGCTGCTGCACTGGTAGTGTACTACCTGCAGTAATTACCTTGAGCTGTCATTTCTTAATGAACTTTGCAAAGTGGACTTGAATGGTTTCTATCTCTCTCTCTCTCTCTTTTTTTTTTTAATTTTTTTTGGTTGCTTATTTTATTTATTTTTTACAACTCGACAGTAAGTTTTAAAACACTGCAGCAGGACTTTTCCCTGCGTATTGGTTCAGGCAAATCTTTCAGTGAAGGTAACAGAGGTTTCACTTCTCTTAAGATACACAAGAAACCAGCATTTTATTAGAGATGAGTAACAGGCATTGCTCACTTGTTTGTGTATTGCTCTGTATTTTTTGGATCATTGCGCATGTTCCAGATGTCTGGAAAATGGGAAGAGGGTCTTGGCATCTCATATCATTTACACCCTATATGAACAAGTGATTTCAAAACAAAAGCTTTGGAGGAGGCAACGCGAATGAAAATTGGGAGCTTAAGGAAATTTCACCTGATGACCAAACCCTGTAATTTTCCAAGCCGGAAAGTAGGCGTTGTTTTTCAGAGAAACCAAAAAAGCCCTGCAGCCCACTAGCAGATGGAAAGGGAGTGAAAGTAATAATGAAAAAGGTATTTTTTCATAGTCTGTTTGTACCTCCACAGGGAGAAGATTACCAAGATGAGGTGGTGCATCAGTTTATCAGGTGGAGGTGTTACAAGCCGTACTGTTATGGAAAGCAGAACTGAAAGAAAGGAGACACACTTGAGTTTTTATTTTCACAGTGGGGGCAATTGCCTGTTGGGAAGAACTCACCCAGAAGCATGATGTGTGGCTGTCGCCTGCCTTCACAATTGGGTGTTTCCCTGAAAGAGGGGCTGAGGCTCAGTTAGAAATGGTAGGCTGCATCCAGGAATTATTTGGGGAAATCCATGACCTGTACAGGAGAACTGAACTGATGAGTCAAGCAGTGTGCTCTTGGCCTGAAATTCTGTGAGACACATCTGTGAATCAATCTTAGGTGTGGATTTTCAATATATTCCTTTAAAGTTATTTTGTAGTTAGAAAATGGTAATTGTCTCATCCTAAGGAGGGGGTATTTTTTAAGGGATGCATTTCGTGTTTTTCTGTTGTGATGTATTTCTCACTACCTGCTTGTCCCTGGTGTGCTCAGCAGTATTTTTTGCTTTCTGTCTTGGCAACCAGTTGGACTGCTGGTAGTATCCCTTGCGCTAAAGTGCTAGATAAACACTTGGGGTGCACTTTGTTTCAGGAGAAAGCATTCTGCAGCCAGGTGGTTATTTAATGCTAAGTGGAGCTGAAAAGATTAATCAGCTAATTAGGTTAATAGCATAGTGTTTTTTAGGAAGGGGACTGTGCAATACCAATGTGGTATTGCACAACAAGCTCCTTTGCAGAAAAAAAGCAGGAATGCTCCAGGGAGCTCTGCTAGTCCCAGTAGGTATCAAACTACAAAACATTAAAAGATGCTTCAGTGCATCTGGACCAGGATTTAGATGCAATGTTTGGTGGGGGTTAGGACTGTTTCTTATTCTCTTCTCGTAGGATGAGGAAGAAAATCAACTGGGGATCAATCTGTTCTTGTAACACTGGGATGGCTTCTGTCCTTATTAGCCTTTCATTTAATATTATGTGGAGGCACTGGATGACGATTGCCTTACAGTTAGCATAATAGACCCCCATTTGAAGATGACAGTTAAAGTTAGGATTTTTTCTTTTCTACTGTTATAGACTTGAAGGTCTCCCTAGGTCTGCAAGGATAAGTGAGAAATGGTAGTAAAGGGGAGATGCTGTCATCAGCCCTCAGGAAAGGCTGCCCAGCCAGCTCATCCATCCCACAGATGAACAGGAGTTAGGATTGGAAATGGTCCGGTCTCTGCGAGCCTGTGCCAGAGCTTGGACCTGCCCAGACAAACCTGAGGCTTTTTGCTGTGTGTAAGCTGCCAGCCCTGGTTGCAGCAGGGACACGTCTGTGCAAATGGGCTGAGCTCAGCCCCTTCGGAGGCGACGGGAGGATGCTGTGATGGGATAGCACTGCCTGATAACTGCCTGGAGGTGTTCTGCTTGGAGGCACCGTGGGGACAGCCCGCAGGGTTGCCCCTGGGCAGACATACCCTGCAGGACCAGCCTCCAGGTGCAGAGCAGGTTTGTGCCTGCAGGAAGCTTGGCTGTCTGGTGTGAGCTGCAGATGCTGCACGGCTGATATTGGGACACCTATGTGGTCTCCTAGCCAACTTTATGAAGCTCAGGTGCTTAAAATTAGGCTTCCAAATCCACACTTAGGCACCCATCAAACCATTTCAAGGCTGTTCTGTCATTTCAAGCACCAGGCTTTTCTATTTAAATTAAATTGCTCAAAGAGTTATTTATATCTGAGCTTATGTCTGGCTCTAGGGTTTCTGCTGCCAGCAGCACAAACCAGTGGCTGCAGCTGGGCCGTGGTGCTTTGCCTGGCTGTGGCATTAATGGTGCATTCATCTCCGTGCCAGGCAGCAGGGAGACAGCGGTGTAAAGATCTTCAGAGGCAGAGGGGATGTGGAAGAAACTTCAGGGATAGGTGTAAAGGCAGATCTGGATGGGATGGAGGGGAACACAGCAATGCTGAGGGCGTGGGGTGGGCTGCACCATTAGTCGCACAGCGTGTGGCAGCTCGCAGTTCCTCTCATCATCGTTAGGAAGCTGAAATTCAGTGGCGGATCCACAAGGGCACTGTACTCTGTGAAAAGGGAGGAGTACAGATGGATGAAAATAGGTCGCCCTGCTTGTGTTTGTTTGTGTGTTGATAGGGCTGTGCTGACAGCTGAAAGCACCAAGGCTCTAACCAGGCTGGATGCACTGCTCATCCCTTTCCTTATGGGAGCTGACTGGGAATGAGATGCTGGAAGGTTTTGTTGATTTCCCTGCTCTTATTATTAATATTTTTATAAGGACCTGAGGTTCCTGGTGTGACTGGGCACCAAGCATTATGCAGACTGTAAAGACTATCCTGTGCCCAAGAGTAAATGCCTCAGGTAGGTGAGTCAAAGCACAGATGAAGTGCAAGAGTGCTTATTTTTTTTTATTATTTTTATTGCAGCTCAAGTGTGTGCTCAATGTGTAGCTTGAATTGCAGGAAGCACTTCAGGACACAGATTTAAGGCCTTCTGGCCCTAGGGGCACTGACAGCAGAGCAGCACCTGCGTTTCAGCAGTGTTTTGCACGTTGTGTGGACGTAGACCTCCGTTTTCTCCTCTTAAAGCTGTTGTAGCCAGCAATCTAAGGGCTGGGATAAAAACAAACAAAGCAGGAACCCAACCCTGTAGCATAAAGTTTGAGGTGTTCATTGAAAGGGAGAAAAAACGAATGAAAATGATTAAGAAAGTGCATGGCAGAGTTGCATGCACTCATTGTACACCTTGAGGCTTCCACATGTCTGAAGTCTCTCAAGCCTGGATTCATCTAGCTGTTACCCAGGTAATCTGAGGAATATTGGGGAGCCCTTGGATTCCCTGAATGAGCAGCCGTGACTGAGGTCTGCGTTCGTGCACCACGAGGTGAGCAGGGTGGACGATCTCCAGCCAGCCTGCCCTCTGGGAGACAGAAGGGCTTGGGTCCGGTGCTGCTGAGCACCCCCAGCACGGTGTGAGATGCAGACAGACTGCGATTTCCACTGCCCTGTCCGGATAAGATGGGGGCTGCAGAGCAGCACGGAGGGGAGCACAGAGCGAGCTGTCCTCCCAGCAGCAGCCCCGGCCTCCCAGCATTGTCTTTTGCAAGCGGGAGTTTCTGCTGTAATGTAAAACATGACCAGGGGAAATTCAAGTAGCTCTTCTGTGTTTATACAGTATTTTTCCGGATTAGTTCCTAGCTTCGTTCAGCTCAAATATGCAAACTACTTAAGAAATAGAAAGAAATCACCTTAAGTGGCTTCCTGTGGGGGGCTTCACTGGCTGTTCTGGGGACTGCCCGTCACTTTTTAAAAAGTTAACTTACACAAAACAAAACACCGTGGCTTTTCCTGACTGCCGCAGCCCTTTGGCTGTTGCTTAGCTACCGCTTGGCAATGACCTTTCCCCACAGAAGTGATGTTTGGAGCTGAAATCACCCAACAAAAGGGAAGAGCATAAACCCCCTGGATGACAATCGCCCAAGATCTCTGCCCTGCACTCGGTGCTTTCTGTTCCCACCAGCAGCATGCATTTTACGCATGACTTGTCAAAGCCAGCAGTAATTTTGTGTTGATAGGGTCTGTGGGATTAGGTATTAAAGGTAGACTGTGAGGTCTCTAATTTTTGAGCCATCACTGCTTTCCAGTTGGTTCCTCTGCGAAACTTCAGTGCCAACACAACAAAAGCATTGCATGTCTGCAGGGGAACGGAGCTGAGTATCCCTGGCCTTTGGGCAGCAGCACAGAACATGCTGCACCTGCAAGCAGCACGGTGCCCCTTCGCTCACGGCACAGGAATTGCTTTGGTTTGCTTTCTCTGGCATCCAGAAAGAGCATCAGAGGGTCTCACATGTAAGGCATGGGCCAGGAAGCCCTAAGCTGGGGGCTCTGACTGCACTGACCCCTGTCTCCACAGCCCAGAGGTAACTCTGTGGAATTTGGAAAAAAGAAGGGCAGTCTGCTATGTATTCTTTTATGGTTTTTTTTTTCTATTTTGCAACCTTTTACATCGAAAAATGTAGATGTGTGAATGCAAATGCTGCTGCTTTTATAAGACTGGCAGGTCGTTTTTAGAGAGAGGAAGGAAGTTTGCACATCCTGCTTGCTGTACATCTCACTGGACTACGGGCTCGAATTTTGACCTGCTTTAGTTTGCTTAATTTTCTTACGCCTTTAGGCCTTCAGAGGTAGGTTCAGCCCAGCCTGTGCACATCATGTCTCTTGTTCCGTTGGACCCTTCTCTGACCTGGGCAAATTCCTGGCTTGCTTTTTCTGGGAGAAAGGGAGTGATTTTCTTTTCAGCGGAATCAAACACTCATTCCCAACCAAAGGCAGTCCAGCTGCCCAGGTATGTGGACACACAAGAACCAGTTGTTACCAGACAAGCAGTTTGTAAGTTCAGTGTGTGCAGCAGGGAATGCGATGGAAAGATTCTAGCTTTGCAGATTTTGCATCTGAACAAGGGTTCCCATTTTGTATATACTGAGCAGGCTATCTTCATTATGAACCCCAGTATTAGATATCTGTAGATTGGGAGTGGAAAAGATGGAGATTTTATCACAGGTAGGCTGTCAAAGTAGGATTTCCTAAAATAGATGCTGCAATCTAGAGTACATTTACTGGTTGAGTATGTTAGATAGGTTATGTGAAATCTGATGTCCTCCTATTCTGCAGTGATAAAGAACCACAGGTTGCAGCATAGTTCTAAGGAAATTGAATTTCTTTGAAATTAGGGTTTTGAGTTAATGAACTGTTTCTTGGTTAAACATCATCCCTAAGAAAACCTAGTATTGTCAGGTCATAAACCAGAGCTGTCTTCTCACCCATTCATGGTAGTCCTTGCTTCGCTTCATTTTCACCTCTTTGCTGGGTCCAACTAGTAGCAAGCTTGCTGATGTAGTTTGACTGTAATGAATACAATGACTGGACCCTGTCTTATAAAAAAATGGTTTAAGTGATGATCAAAACTGTGCTCATAGCACCTTGAATGCTGAAACCTAAATCTCATTAAAATGCTTTGAAATTCATCAGATTTTGTGGCAGTGTGAAAGATGTCAAACAACGGTAGCAAAAACAGGTATCTAGTTCAGTTCTTGTGGGTGGATGCTAAGCAGTTAGAGTAGCAGGAGAAAAATTGTCTTATTATCCTTGGGTAGTGCAGTAGTAGTTTATTACAGGAAAGGGAGAGTCAGTGGAACAGAAGTTGTATCATTTTTCATATCCCCAAACTCTGACACTGTACTTTTGCACTACAATATTATTCCAATAAATCAAAAGATGGGATCCGTAGAGGTTTTTGTAAAGGATCGTATTTTTGAAGGGAGGTAGGGTTGAGAAGGATGCAAAAATTAAATACATTAAGTTCTCATTTGTTAAGCTGCTTTGGAAACAGCTTTAGGAGAAGAAAGCAGCCAGGTTCAAGTTCAGGCTCTAGCCTCAAGGTGCTTAGGTGCTGCAGTGTTTGATTTCTCATCCGCTGCAGCACAAATGCTTGGGACAGGGGATGAGTCAGAGCTTTGGCTGAAACAGAGTATGTAAAATCTTGGTCCTGTGAAATAATAATAAAAAAATCTATAGTATCGAACTGCCGCTTGATAGTTTTCATTTACGGATGATAACAATAACAAGGCTATTGCGTTAGAGGAGAACAGCAAGGATACATTTCAGACAACACGTTGGGACTTGGTGTATGGCTTGTGATGGCAGGCAGATGCAATGTCCCTTTTACCCAAAGGCCAAACCAGGGGGAAGAGTACCAGGTCTGAAGCACAGCTCGTAGTCTTGGCCAAAACGCCCCGTCCCTCTGCAGGGGCATCAGAAGCAGCTCTGCTCGGCTCTTGATGAAGAGCTGCCTCCTGCCCTGCAGTCTGGGGATGCTGTCTCCTATCTCCCTCCAGGTCTAGTGTTGCCCTTTGGGTTGCACTTAGATTTGTGCCAGTGCACCATTAGATGTTGCATTATTCATATTGTGCTCGAAGGGCAGGGATGTGTTCCCTGGGCAGAGGATTTTCCAGCCAGAGAAGAGTACAAGTGTGGCGGTGAGTGGTGAAGGAGGGCTGCAGGAGAAGGGAGTGCCGGGCTGCCAAATGTTGCTGTTTCTGAGTGTCAGGTAACTTCTTGGGTTGTCAGAGGGTAAAGCAAGGTGGTGACTGGTAGTGCGTTACATTCCCAGCTGTAGCAGGCTCTGTGTAAGTGCCTTGGTAAATACACGTCCCTCTCTCTGAGCGCTGGCAGCGGAGTGACTTGCCCTTTAATCTCAGTGTAGCAAAATACACAAAAGCTGTCAGAAATACTGTAATTGCCCACCTTTGCTTACCTCACATTTTTGCACAGCTATGCTTTTAATTACGTCCAATTTTTGGACAACATTTAGCTGCCCCCCAAGGCTTCATTTTTCTACCCTGAGTCAATACAAGCCCTACAGAGTGTTGCCATCACGCAGTGCTGCTGGAGGAAGTGGGTTGTCCACCAGGCCGGGTTCCTCATACTGAACATCACAAGTTATGAGCTAGGAGGGAGACAGGCATGTTGCGTATGTGGAGAGAGAAGGTTGGTACCCAGCAGTGGCTTGTCCCATCTTTTGAGGCACCTCTTTCAGGATGGAGCACGTTGCCTTGCTAAGGTTCTGCTTGGTTTCCCCTGGAAAGGGTGGGAGACTTCTTCAGAACCAGGCTTCAGAGGAGTTAATTTTAAGTGAGATTTATCTCTCTCTGATTAAAAGCTCTTTGATTTCTTGGCACTGGTTCGAACATACCTTTCTGGGAAACAGCAGTCTGCCATAGGTTGAGAATTTTGCTGTAGTCCTTAGGGATGGCATCATTTGGTAACATACAAAACTTGTTCTGTTTTCAGCATTTCAAGGGTTTCTTCTGTTACCTTTATGCTGTCCATGCTCTGGCATGATGTATATTTTTTGGTGTCGGGGGAGGTGTAAATGCACATCATCACTTCTTGCCAGGCTTCTTGATAAGGCCTCTTGTGGGTGTTGAATCTTTAAAAGTGTGCTTTTTGTGTCCCTAGAATGGATGAGACGGTTTTGAATGGACAATGGGTGAATAGATTTTTACACAGTTCTGGGATGAGCATAGGCCCGAAAGTTTTGTTCCTTTACTGGGTGACCTATTGTAGGTATGACTATGGTAGTCCTGAAAATACACCACAGTGTACAGACACCTCATCTTGCCTTGAATGATGCGTCAGGTTCCAGCTGCAATCTAGCGACTGCAGCGCGGAGCTCAGCACAGGCTGATTTTCCCTGCTGCTTGTGTGCACTAAACATCTAGGAAAATGGTATAGGCATACTCAGAACACTTCTTCCAGAAGTGTTATACATAAAAATAGCCCGATTAGCTAGCTTTGGGGGTGTGGTGGCTTCCCCCCCCAAGTTTAGACCTGGTGTGTATTTCAGCATGGAAGAGTTTATTTCAGAAATGAAGAGTTTAAGGATTAATGGTTTGAATGTCTGAATTTGTATAAGCACTATATTCAGTGTGTTCAACAACTTCAATTGTTTTCTGTCTATCATTTCCTCTTTTTCAGTCCATTTAATGTGTTTCCTTAAGGGCTTAGTCTCATATCTGTTTCCGAAATATAAATATTAGTATCCCTTTTTGCTTGTGAGTTTGGCTTAAATAGGAGGGTTGATTTTGTACAAAAGGTTTATTGTGAAGGTGGGTGGGATGGAAAACCAATCTCTGCTTGGTGCATGCTGCATTGCTTTAGGATACCTTGTATTTCTGCATCTCAAGGACTAAGATCTTTTTTATACAGATTGAGGGAAATGCTTAGAGATTTGTATTTGCATATTTAATGTAGTTAAGGTTTCAGTTATTTGCATTAGCAATTGCTTCAACTGCAGTATTAATAAGGCAGGTGCTTTTGTATAAAAAAAAAAAAAAAAAAAAAATTAGAGTACTGCCACAGGTTAATTTTTATATAGATGTAATGACTTCCAGCCGCCACAGTAACACACAATATTCCCCTAGTGATACCTTGAGTCAGGAAAAAATTAACTCCTGTATATTAAGTTAGCAGTGGCAAACAAAATT
This sequence comes from Cygnus atratus, assembly GCF_013377495.2. Taxonomy (NCBI): domain Eukaryota; kingdom Metazoa; phylum Chordata; class Aves; order Anseriformes; family Anatidae; genus Cygnus; species Cygnus atratus. The sequence continues at coordinate 198,710,145 of NC_066362.1, read as the reverse complement.
GAAGATGAAAAGAAAATGAAGGGGCAAGGAAAAAGGCTTAGTTCCTCTGCACTGCCACAAGGGACACCCAACTTTAATTTCAAAATTTGGTTATTTCCTTTAATGCCCCACAGATGTGAAAAGAACTATGGCAGCACTGGGCCATATGCAAATCCCTTTGAAAGTAGTGGGACTTAGATTAGGCCTACCTTTTATTAGTTCTTTATCCTTTATTTTGTTTTTGGGTTTTGGGGGCTTTTTTTTTTTTTCCAGAAACAGAGAAGCAATATAGGTCTGATAAATGGGTGTTGTACAAAAGGACTGGGATCTCCAGGCTTAGGAAGACCTAAGTTGGTTAAAAACATCCTTTTGATTTAATGGGGTTGAACTGGGTGTTTAGATTGAAGCTGCATCTGCGTGGAACTAGTTGAAGTCTTTCAGCTTCATGCAACATAAAGTGCCCATTTAAGAGGAAAGTCTGCAGGGAGTTCATTTTGCCCCTTTGTGTGGATGGTGTGCACTTTGTGTAGTGGCCAGAAGAAGGCGAGGGCTGGAGATGTTCCCCAAGCAAAGCCTCAGGGCTCCAGCCTCTGTGGGAACAAGCATTGCCATCTCATGGTGCAAAATCATCTCCAAGAACTGAGGTCCCTCTTGAAATGTAGCACTGGTACTTCCACTTCTCAGTCCTTCTGACTTACCAAGAGGCCTTCTAGTCTTGCACATCACTTTCTTTTTAAGCTTTCAGCTTCCAAAACCTTCACTGCTTCAACTTGCAGCAAAAAACATTAAATGAGCAGTTCCAAATCCAAATCCTAGGGGCAGACTGGGACAGGTGTATGAAGGTAATCACCATTCTGTGTAGATGTTTCTCAACACCTGGCTGTTGTCCCTGCTGAGCACTACGTCTCAGGTTTGCTTACAACTTGCCTTTTCTCCATCCAGTGTTTGGGATATTTCACTCATCCAGCAGCTCCAGCTCTTCAACAAGCTGTCCCATAGCATTGCCTGCTCTTGTCCCTGCTGGAGGTGGCATTGCAGGTGGCAGTGCCTGCTGCTGGTGGGATGCTTTTCTCCCACAGAGCCTGAGCAGATTTGGGAAGACTATCTGATCTCCAGTAATGCAATGGTTGTTTTCCCTTCTTTGGAAACAGAGCAACTCTGTTAGGGCATAGGAAGGAAGCCAAAAAGTCAAATTGGCTGAGAACAAATACTGAAATTAGCTAGTGCTGCTTTCCCAACAGAGCTAATAAATGGGGCAGAAAATCTAACAAAAAAACACAAATGAAGATGGGGTTGTCTACATTTTATGTATATGTGTGTATATATATATATATTTATCTTGACAGTGTCCTCATTTAAAAACAATAGTGTGCTTTTAGTGTTTCTGGTTCTTGCCACTACTAATTCTTTACTAAATCGTTAAGAGACCTACATAAATATAAGGAGTTTGGCACTGCTCTTAAAATGGGCAGTGTCTTGGAAAGAGTTCATTCCTCTTGTAATGCGGTTAGTTCTATTTCTGTCATGTACAAATCCTGTCTGACTGAGAATATTGAATTAGAGCTGGCTTGTGGGTGTTAAATATCTCCACAGTTATCTTTGCTTGAGTTAAACAAGTGAAAAGAGGCTCAAGGATGGACAGTCTGGGTGCTTCTGTTACCTTGGGAGGAGCAACCTGCACACACCTGAAGAGGGCCTGGCATGGAGATTTGAGCAAGGTGCTTGTGCTGGGTTGGAGCATCTCCTTGCTATGCAAAGACCTGTTGTCATTTGGGTACAGATTACTGAAATATAAAATAAACTAACTGTGGGTGCTTCTTACATAGCTAATCACCAAGAATGAAAGCCCAGCTTGATAATCTGAAGTAGCCAAAAACTGGTGGCTGCCTTCGGACATGAGGACAGGAGGTGCAAAATACAAGAGACGTTGCTTGCACTTGGGTTTCTTCAGGTCAAACCTTTAAGATCTGTTGCTGCTGAGCACACGGTGTACTTCATGTGAATTGTGCTACTATATGCTTGGCCCTTGGGACCGATTGCTATGTAAATGCAAATTATTTAATTAACATTATTGTTTCCGTATGCCATAATACGATTTTTATGAGCATTTCTAGATTAAAGTTCACTTTAGAAACATAGCGATTGCTTCCCAAATTGCTTGGCTGTGCATTGCATTTTAAACCCCTTTAATGCGGTAAAGAATCCTTATCATTCCTTAAGCATCTGAGCAGCAGCCAGAAAAAATATAGCCAGAATGTGTAAATATAACACTTCAGAAAAGTATAACAAAAGCCCTGTGTGCTTTGACATGGCAGAACCAGTAATTCTTGACTGGTAACAGGGCAAAAAACATTCGTAGATTAAACTTGCTTCCTTTAGTCTTTAAATCATAAGCCCAGCTTCAGTTAGATTTCATTTTCTTTCCTTTTTTTTTTTCCTTCAATACTCTCCCTCCCATCTGTATATATGGTAAAAGTTCCGTAATTGCCAACAGTTAGTTTTCTTTGTGGAAAATACGAACTGAAGGCAGGTGTGATGCCTGGGATTCAGGTGTGTGGCATTGCTCAGTGGTGTGACGGTGGTTTGTGTGCAGGATCCTGCCTTTAACCTGTCAAGGATGGGCCATGCAGTGCCAGGGGAAGCTCTTGAACTCTTGGAGTTTTGCCAAGAGCTTCCGATGTGAACGTACAGCTTCCTGCTTGGTGCTTTTCGGTTCATTTCCCCGGGTTGGAGGATAACTCAAAGATAATTTGTAACACTTTCTGAATAGGAAGGTGTTTTTCTGGACTGCAGTTTGCCTGATCAAGTTGCTCATGCTGAGAAATTAGAGAATGATCCCTTTCATTTTAAACATGAAGCTGGAGAAGTGTTGGAGAATGTCACCTTGCTTTTGCTGCTGACAGAATTTTCCCAGACTTTTCAGCTTTTTCACAAAGTTGCCATTTAAATTTTTGCAATCTTAAGACTAACCCAATTACGTTCTGGTGCATGGAATTCGAAACAGAGGAAGGTTTGCATAGCCAAATTTTTGTATCCTTTTTCTGTGTTGAAATTTTAGCCTGCATTAATTTAGCAAGGGCTTGAGATAATGTCTTTTACATTTTCCCTCATCTGCTTTTTATGTGGGGGGCCTGTTTGTTTTCTTTAAATGGTAGCAGAACACAGGTATGGTTGGTGGCTTAAATGGATGGGTGCAAAGAAAGCAGAAGTATTCTCACTGAATGTAAAGAAATCAAGGTGTGTTGTAATATTCAGTGAGAGCATCGTCTTACTGTCTTTTTTTTTTTTTTTTTTTGGTTTGAAAGGGGAGTGGGAGGGAGATGTCTCATTACTCCTGGTCTAACTTTGTTCTGCTTGTTCTGAGCAGACGGTCTGTAGTTGCCCCCACCTCGCTGCGTACCTCTGATGCTACAGCTGCTGATATCCATAGAAGCTGAGAGTGCAGCAAAGCTTTAGGTCTCACTCCGGATGCCTGTGGCATTATATGAGCTGTTGCAGGGAACTCAGGAGAGTCGCTGGCTCTGTTTTTGTGCTGAGGGTAAGTGACCTGGGAAAAAAAAAAAAAAAAAAAAAAAGTGTTTAATAGCCTTCTTTTTACATAATCTAAAAAGTATCACTAATAATAGTAGCAGGTCAGAATTTTCCAATCAGAAATTGTGGTGCTAGCTGGCAGTACCTTTAATCTTTAATTTGTACTTATGAGGTATTTTTTTTTGCCTTTCTATCAGTTTTCATATATGCAGTGGTAGATTTTCCTGATTTGTGGTTTACCTGTGCCTCCAGGTGCCAACAAAAACCACTGCAGAAGGTTCTGCAGCACTTCTGAGTGCCAGTGAGGAAATTTGGGTAAAATGCAGCCTCTTGTACAGGACATGATGCTGACCTGTGACTTCTTTTTGGTTTTGCAGAGAAGGACTGGGGCTGTTTTCAAGAGCAGGCTTCAGTGCAGTAAACGGCAAAGATGGGATTTGAAGTTATTTCATTTTTTTATTTTCAGTTTCCTTTAATCCTGCTTGAGGGAAACCTGTGCACAGAGGCACTTCCAGGGAAAAACTGCTGCTCTGCTCCCTCCCCACCTCCTTGGAGAAATTTCATTCACAGTCAGGTTGTCTGATCTGTTGATTTATAGTGCGTGGGGTATTTTTTAGATTTATTATTATTATTATTATTTTCTCTCCGATTCTCCTATTAAAAAGCCAGCTGAGTTCAGTTTTCCCAAAGCAGGAGGAACGTTTTCTGTCAGTTTGATTGATCTGTGATTAACTTTGATGTTCTAAGACATAACGTTAATAGAGTTTGTGGCGTAAAGTTGTATGAAGAAAATCTAAAAATAAGGAGCAGTTTGATTAACGTCCACAACCTAAAAAGAGTGCAGCTTGTACAGCGGCCAAGGACCGGCGGTATTTGGAAAGGAGCTTTCTAAAACGGGGAGCTGGAAATTGCAGTGCCTGGAACTGGGACTGAGTTGTCTTCAAAATAGTTTCTTTTAATTGAAACCAAATTGGAGGTTTTCTGTCTGGGACAGAGCCGTCCTTGAGCTGTGTCGCTGGTGGGGCCTGGCCTTGTGAGAGGGCAGGAGGCTCCAGACCTCCTCACCTCCCCGTGGTGCCCACATGGACACTCCTGGGTGAGGAAACCTGAATATTTGCAGGTTATGATATTGCAGAATTTTTTCCTCTGGTGTTTTCTGCTGCAATTAGGTGTTGGCACAGTACAACACCTTGTGTTGTACCTGCACCTGTACCAGTTGGCACAGGGTAGGTGACACTTGGTCAAAAAGAAACCCCACCTTCTGGGGAGCAGGGCTGATACTTGGTGTTGGGAGCTGTGTCCTGTGTAGTCTCCTTCTTTGCCACTCCTGCGTCCCCAAAATCTGTGGGGAGAGTGCATGGCCAGGGCAGGCAGCAGTCATGGTGGTGGTGCACACCCAGCCAGGCCCGCTGCCTGTCACCCACCCTGCTCTCCTGGGGAACACAGGCTACAACAAATTAATACAAAATAGTGATGTTTCTCTGAGGTACGAGACAAGGTTTTGCTATCCTGCCTGGAGCTGGAAGTTGGTGAAAGGCTCCATGCAGACCTGGTGAAGGGGGGACAAACATGGTGGTGGTGCTGGGTGTCCTCTGGGTGAAGGACAGCCATCCTCCAGGGATGGACACTCTTCTCCTTTCCTCCTCCCTACACACTGACTGACCCTGATGGTAGGCTCCACACAGCCTCTTGCAGGCTGAATGGAGCCATCTGAGCAATTCCTGTTTATCAACAATATTCCTTGAATGGCTGGAGCTCTTCTTCTTGACACCCCTGGAAGCACTGCAGAAACATGGGTGCTGATAGGGACGTTTTGGGTGCTGATTGGGACATTTTGGGACTGGGTCCCCAGCTATGGCACCTCCAGCTGCTCCCCTGTGGAGGGCTATAAACTTTTTTGGCTATAAACTTTTCAGGAGTAGTTGTCTTGTGTTTGCCATACGGGAACCGGGAAGGTTTTCTAGAGACATGGTAAGATGGTATTTTGCTGGGACCATATGGTAGGAAGGTCCATGACCTGAGAACTGGAATTAGCACTTTAAATCATTCCTTGCTCGTCTCCCCCTGTGTTTCTATGGTTTTGTGAAAAGCAGTACACAAAGGAGGAAAAAAAAAAAAAAAGGAAAATGATCAGGACTGGAAGAACTCAGGACTGGAAGAACTCTTCAGATCAAGCCAAAATGTATGTGCTTGGAAGCCAGAAGTGTTTTTGTTAAAAAAAAAAAAAGGCAATAACAAAAAAAAAACCAAACATAGTTTGTCTAGAGGATTTCTTTTTTTTTTAACAAGGGACAAATTAGGTGCTTCTTGACTTTTAAGACTGGTGAGGACTCATACCTTGTGACCACTGTTTTTAATGACACTGTTGTAATACCACAATGATAGGAAATTGCCTCCGTTCCTTTTCTCTCCTAAGGAGCTGCATTCTCCATATATAAAAGGAGGTCCATGACTCATGTGCTTCCACAAGCCGTTTCTGATTTCATGAGACCATCTGCATAGGATAGCTTAGTCCTTGGATAGGATAGCCAAGGACTTCAAGCCTGACTCAGGAGAGCACTGGATCAAGGTTGCTAGCATGGGATGGCAGTTCTGGCCCACATGAGATGTGTGGAGCAGACAAAGGTTCAAGGTCCCTTTCCTACAAGAAAGATGCCAATTTTATTCTCGCTGGCCTTGTCATCAGAGACTTTGTGGTATGTCAGCTGGAACGGAGGATAGTTCCCTGCTGAGCACTAGAAGTTTGATTGCTCTTGTACCAAAACTAAAGCAGATGGGTTTGAAGAATTTTGTATGATGACTGCTTGCTGTCTCTGAATTTATTGTTCACCAGAGTTAAATTCATACAAATGCATAAATTGCAGATGGAGAAGTAATAGAGGAAATGCATCATTAGAATATGTGCCACTAACTTTAAGAAGAAATAAAGCTGTTAAGTGGAAAAGATATTAAATGTTTAAGAGCTTTTTGCGGGACAGAAGAACCTTAGGTATTTCAGTATTTGAATGATAAGGACAGGAAGATTTGTGGCTGGCTGTGCAGCCATTTAATAGTAGGCTGGGATATCGATCTAGTATTGTATCCCGTTTTCTTAAGATATAGGATAATAATGGTAAATTATCTTTCACTTTGGGAAATAATGACTTAAAAGGTATGTGAGTGAAGAGGCTGTAGACTGTAGAAATAAAACGAAATGGAAGCTAGACGAAACTGGCTGGAAGAGATCCTGGAATTTAAAAGGACTATTGTAAAGCAGGTGTTGGCATTTACCCGGTGAGGGTGTGCCATCCTGTAGCCTTTTTTTCCTGAATTAGAGGTTACGTGTGCCAGTAGAAATGGAGTGGAAGCTGAAAGCTGCTGCCTGTTGCGGAGTCCTTGGGATGCTACAAGGTCCAGCTTTGGCATTCGCTGGGCTGTTTGAGGTCTGTCCTGGGAGATTTGTGCTGCACGCTGCCAGCTTCGGTTGTGCAAAACTCTGTGGTGCACAAAACAGATTGACGAGGGAGTAATTTACTGTCTCTCCATGGATTAGCCTTCATGAACTGCATGCGCCATGTGTCATGTCCTTGGCAGTTACTAACACAGTCTAACTGTTATGTCTGTCCTATTTCAGATAAGACATTACCAAGGAAGACTGTGAAAAGGTTGTGCATTGACTCAAGGGTACTTTGAACCCTCTTAGGGTAACGTCACTCATCCACCATGCTGGCATTTCTCTAAATGTATTTCTGGAGTGGTAAACAACTTACAGGAGATCTGTTATTAGCATCTTGTAAATCCCAAGGACAGCTGAACACAGCCTTTTTTAGTATATCATAAAATAGTCTTCTGTTCAAAAAAATGTGAAAATTATTGTTTTGCATGTAGACTTCCTTATTAAATACCAAGTTTCTGGTTTGGAAAATGTCATTATTATTTTAATCAGATTAAGCTTCTCTTACAGTTTTTGCAATCTGCTCTTAAGAAAAAGCCACCTTTATTTAAGTTTCCCTCAGCATTCTTTCTTAATACATTCTTAATCTTCATGGCTGAGAGCACAGTTGGGGAGGAACAAGAGAAGGGAGTTAAAAGTAGACACTTTCTCCTGACTATTACACTTTTCTTTTTTAAAACTTTTAATGAGAAGCCTTCAATTTTCAATAGCAAACCGGGTCTTTCATTTTCTTGCATTTGGTTCTCTTGGCCAAAGTGTGCCATTAAAGAATAATGAATGTTCATGGCATTCTGTGTATTTTTAAATGCAAAGAAATGGTTGGAGTCAGGAATAGCATGATTGTAATGCTTTGTCTCTCTTTGTGGGTGCATATGCATTCGAAAGTACAAAGTCTAAACTATACATGCAGCTTTCTTGTTTCAGCCGGCAGTCCCTTTGAAGGGGCACTTGTCGTTCTCTTTTACTTTGTTTGCTTCTGCCCGCAGGCAGCATATATTAAAAATAATAAATACTCCACTAGTGCCTGATGGAACAGCTTAGTAGTTTAGGCATCAGATTGAGTAATATCTGGCATTTTCAAAACTTAGAGCTCCAACACCTCTCAGGGTCTGGCTCCTTCTCAGTGCTGGTGTTATTGTTTTCTTAGGTTGGGATTTCTCCAGGAGGACACGAGTCTCAGTCAGTCCTGGGAGCTTACAACACTGGGTTTCAAAGCGTTTTTAAGGCTTGTGGGAACGTTAGCCAGGCTTTCTTCACTGGAACGAATGCACCATTTCTGTGCTCTGCAGCTTAAGAGATGGTAAGAAGATGCCTGCACAGGAGCTCTAGGCTTCCTGCCATCTAATTTTACAGCAGCTCGAAAAGCAAACATCCAGTAGAAACAAATGAATCGAATTCAGCCAGACCGTGAATTGGCCACCAAAAAAAAAAAAAAAAAAAAAAAGGGTGTGTGGGGAGGGTGGAAAGCTCCTCCCTCACGCTTTTGTCTCTTGAGAGGGCTGCCAAGGAAAAACCTGGAACTTACAGACGTTTTTGGCAGGACAGGAGGAAGACCAAAGACTGTCAGGAGAACTCGATCCTTCCTAAAAGAAGACCCTGAGGGGTGAAAGACTCTACCTGACTGCGGGTCAGACCCTAAAGCAGGAACACAAGGTGGTGCCTGGATACAGGAGTTTTGCAGCTTCTGTCAGTCAGCCCAGGGCTGTTCCAGCCACATGGCTGGTCTGGTGACGACAACAAGTGTGTAACTTCATTTGCAGGTAACTGGCTGTTCTCCTGCTGTTTATTATTATTAAGTAGATCATATCTGTTCAGGATTGCTTCCTCTCTGAGCCTGGCAGTGGTCCTCACCATGGGGCACGAAGGGGAGAGGCGAGGGAGATGCTGCACTTTTGTGAAGGTAGTGTCCATGGATGAGTGTTGCCAGTCAGATTGTGCAGATCTGTTGCTGTAGCTGGTGCTGGGATACTCAGTGGGAGGGGTTAAAGAGGCATTTTCCATCTTATGTGCTAGCTGCAAGAAAAAAAAAAAAAAGACAAATTTTATTATTTTTTCCTGTGTTGATAAATCACCCTTTCTATTGAATTTTTATTTTTATTTTTATTTTCTTTGACTGTCTGCTGGTGTCCACTTGCAGAAGTTGAGACAGGAGAGTGGAACAGCCAAGAATCTCCTTTTTTTTTTTTTTTTAAATCTTCATTTTCCTCCACCGAGAAAGCTAATTGAATCTCTTTCTGAACCACTTAATTCACTGCCTGTCATGCTCTTCTCTTTCAGTGTAAACTTCCTTGGGGCTATCGCCATAGTCCCAGCAGAGGAGGAAATTAGGGTCTCTTACAGAAATAACCTACAGCTTACATAGCATAAACAAATCATGGAAAGCAAACACTGACAGGTTGGGGAAAAATGTTTTAAAAAAGAAAGTAATAAAAAAGAAAAGATTAAATGCAAACACAGTGCCCTGCAGTGTTTAAAACACTTCCTTATAGTCTGTCAAGCAACATGTTCAGGACCTTTGATCAGGATGGAGGTTGTTTATTTCCTGTACAAACCAGCGTGCACATTGATCAATGTATTGTTGATACAGTGAAGGTATTCCCTTTACTGGTCTCTTTGAGAGGCCTAGGACTTGACAATATTGTGAGCACTAACATGAGTATCGGAGTTGTGGAGAAAACGCAAAAAGAAACAAGAAGACAGGGTTAATAATAACTTGATCCCCTATTTAATGGAAGAACGGGTGGAGGAATTTCTGTGGAAATGTGCACTATTGGGTGAAGGTGGTTCATGCTTTAGAAGCGGCCATTTGGGAACCACTGGCCTAAACAGTGAAGCACTTTCCTTGCAATTACCGTACTAGGAGGAACAGCTGCAAGACCTTTGTGATGGGAGTCATTCCTACCCAGTCATGTGCTGTGGCAGGGGAAAGGCACTAATACTTTCCTGCCTTTTTCAAAAAGTATATGTATTTAATCCATAAAAATATACCTTGTACTTAAATATATAATTTGCCTTAATACGTCACTGCATTTTTGACCAAGACGTTGTCTGCAGGGTAGACCTGAAGTAGTGCAAAGAGTAACCTTAACTTTATCTGCACAGTAATGGGATCTGAAATAACTATTGCCACTAAGGAAAACCTGCTTAGCTGGAAAGGGAAGGATTAGTTAGTCTTTCACATGACTGGTCTTCCAGCTGTTTCAAGTCTGAGGCATGAGGCTTAAAGTGACCTGATGGAGATACGTAGTGAATCTGTGCAATTTGCTGCCCCTGGACCTTGTTGATGCCAGAAGTTTTCATGCCAACAGACAGCATCTGTACTAATTCCAGGAAAAGCAATCCATCAAACGCTCTTAAAAAGAGAGAAATCCCCTCCAGTTCCTGAAATGTGGGAGCTGCAGATCGCTAGATTGTGGCATAGAGTTATTGCAGTGTATTTTGCCAGCTTTTCCTCCTCCATACGCATCTGTTGTGGGCCACTATCGAGCAGGATACTGTGCTAGGAAAACCTTTGGCCTGACCTCTGTCAGTCATTCCTGTGACTCACAGAGCAAAGGTTAACTACAAACCACACTTGGTGAGCTGCTGATCTCCACTCATTTTAAGCAGAGCACTAATTCAATAATATTATGATTATTTGGACTAAGACTGGGTGGGATGAATACAGTTTGCCTTCTCAGCCCACGCGTTTCCTTTGTAACATAAAGTTCTCTTCTGTCTCTGTGAAGCACTCTCTGAAATGGGAATAGTGCCTCTTTTCTGTCCGTGTGCTTTGTTTTGCTTAAGTAAAACAACCCCCACGATGTATTTGAGCACTGCTATGGGGGGTAATGGGCATTTAAGTATTATTAACATTATCACGCCAACAGGAGCAGGAGGTGAAACCCCCTCGTCCATCCTGTCCCCGGAACAAGTGATGCAGAGTAGGAGCCTCCTGTTTGCAGAGAGGGCAAGCTGTTATCTGTTAATATGGCAGCATTTCGCCAAATGATTAGGCTGTCAGAATTACAGCAATTTGAACACGCTGAGCAAGCTTTTATGTATACAGGAACAAGATGCCGGCATGAGATTACTGGAGAGGAATAACACACGCTGGAGATTGACAAGCGCTTGGCAAGCCCGTGTTCCTAGGGCTCATCAGACATTCGCGGCTCCTATGCGATGCTGGTGAAGAGCATACTCAAGTGGCTGTATCATAGCCCGGGTGACATCTGGTGACATGCAGTTAGGCCTGTTGTGTTTCTGTGGGATGAATTCATTTTCACAATATTTGAAAGGAATCCATTTATGCGGAGTGGAAATATTCTGGCATATGCAAGTGACTTACAAGACAGTAATATTTTTGGTCCATCTTGTATTTGGTGACAAAAGCGTAATTAGCTACACTTTGCCACGTGCTATTTTATGGAGCAGTTTTCTAGATTTCTGTGCTTTCCACTGGCTCTGTTTGTCTTCTCTCTCCTAGTGCAGGTAACTGCTGAGTGTCGGGAATGATGAGGGACCACAGGTACTTTTGGTGGGGTCCCGTGGTCATAGTTCGGGCTTCTACACAAATGTGTCTGCTGGCAAAAGCTGCCTTTTCTCTCCCTGTAGCTGGTGGAGGGTTTACTTTGCACTGAACAGCGGCTTGGACACTAAGTGGTTTCTGATCCTCTGATATGCTCTTGCTTTGGCAGTGGAGTATATTATTCTTTCTCTACCAAGTTAGCTGGTCATTCTGCTTTGGTGTTGCTGAATATAAGTGCTGGGAATTGGATGGTTTAGATTTTACTTTTTTTTCCCCTTCACCTCTCGAGAAATGACTGAGGGCTTGATTCAGCACTGCATGTGAGCTGAACCCAGGCCTGGAACAGGGTCTGGTGTCTGTCCAGAGTTCAGCTTTAGCTCGTTCTTCAGCTTTCTGTGATAGGTGTGCAGAAAATAGCATTCCGGTGTATAGAAAATGTTCTGGTGTTAAAAATCAAACTGGAAACAGCACATTCTGCTCCACAGGCACTGTTCTTCCTGACAGTCATCAGAGTTTCAGTGGAGAGCAAATATGGGGAAATGTGTATTTTGGATAAAAATCAAAATTTTCCTTGAAAAATGAATTTGAAGGAAAATTGTCAGCTAGGTTTACTGAAAGATCAGAAAAGATCATAAACCTTCATGCAGAAGAAGCCCTGCAAGCCTCTGTGTAATGCAGAGCTGTGCTTGGCAGACCTGCACGAGTTCACGAGATGCTCTTGTGCTGGGGAATCACTTGGCGTTGCACGTGTAGGCTTTACACCGGGTTGGCAGCAAAGCGTGGCCCTTCATGCTGCATCTATACTGCTAAATGGGGAGAACAAGCTCGTAGACGTGTTAGCCTGCTGCCTGGCACAGATTTGGCCCATGGGGCATTCCCCATAGGCAATGGGACAATGGCATAAAGGCTGAATTTCTACCACTGACTTTACGCCCTCCTGCAGCCTTCTCCAGGGCATGCATGAAGGTGACCCTCTACTGAGAGGGGCTGACAGAGCTCTCATGTCACTCCAAACTTCTGATCCAAAGCACATGCTTGGAACTTTTGATCCACAAGACATACAACAGATAGTAGTGATGTCCTGTGCTTCATACTGGGCCAAAGTAGGGGGACGCGGCCAGGCTGTGCCATGCAACCTGAGGCTGGGCAAACGGTCCACAGCTCTTTTTATTCATAGGTAAGGGGGTAGAAATCTTACGGAATAAAGAAATGTGATTGTGTGTGGTCCTCAGAGAGGTGAGATGTGAAATGTTCCAGGATTACAATCCGGCAAATCCACTTTGACATTTTAGCCTGCTGTTGGTAGGAGCAGCCTGAGGTGGCTGATGTGAAATGCACGTTTAGCAGCTTGGGTAGGGGCAAATCTGCTTTCTGTGGTCATAGTCACACCCAAGCGCTAACGGTTGTTTTGCTGAGAGGGATTTTTGTGTGTCCAGCTGTTGAGAACAGGATAAACTTGCGGTGTGGGGTGGCAGAATTGCTGAAACGTGGTTTCCAAATGTTCCTCTGTGAGCCCTGATGCCTGGGCTGGCTCAGGCTCGGCAGAGGAGCTGCTCCTCGGAGGCAGCCTGGCAGGGCTGGGGTGGTGCTTGGGAGGTGTTGCAGAGCAAACTCACCTCAGGTTAGCCCAATTCAGCGTGCTGGGGGGGTGAAATTCTGCAAAACAGTATTTTTGCTGTTTGTAATTGTGAGAAAGGCGTTCTTCTGGCTCATTCTCTAAATAATGTCTGGTTGCAGTCTTCCAGCCTGGTGATTCTTGGATGTAAAACCTCCCCCTTTTTTTTTTTTTTTTTTTTTTTTTTTTTGGTACAGCACTGTTATGATTTAAAAAAAAAAAAAAAAGGAAAAGAAAAAGAAGCCTTTTAAACTTCTGAAGTGCCTATCACAAGGTAAGGCTAAAATAAGTTTCTCATTGTTACAGTGGGCATTCTGAGTGTGCCATCAAGGCGTTTTGGAGAATAGAGGTATTTTATTTTTAATGAGAAGAACTAAAGAATAAAAAATGGTAGCCTTGGAGAATTGCAGATCAAAGGTTTCTTCATTGTAAAACAAATGAAAGGTCTCAGTTCTAGAAGTGATGAATAAATTGATAAATTTTTAATAGAAGAATAGGCTATAAATGGTAATTTAATTCTTTGGGGGAGAGAATCATTTAAGCACTGTTTAAAAAGTCCGGATTTTTTGTGCGGTAATGGTAACGATAACTAAGGGGAGGGCTGGGAGAGTGCAGGGTCTGGATGAGGATGCTGCATACAGCACTGCATGCTTGCAGTGCTTGTGTCCTTCGGGCACACGTCCTATTGTGGAGGTGGACACGTGCCCTTTCCCTGGGATCCCCAGGCATGCAGGGACTCGAACTTTTTTTGGGAAAACAGTGAATGCTTAAAGAAGCTTCCAGACTTCTCAGTGTGGCCCCATCCCTTGGCTTTGTGAGAAAGCAAGCGCAGCGCAGGGGTGGTGGGGGACAAGCCAGCTGTCCCTGTGTCCCCTGTCCCAAAATGCCCCCCTCTGTGCCACTCCGGGGATGTGGCACTGAAGATGGAGCTATTGGAAGGAGAAGATCACCTGTGAGGGATGGGGGAATGGAGGGAGCAGAGGCTGGGCCAGGATGAGCAGCTTGGCAGTGCCGGGTGAGGAGGAGCGCGTCCTCCACAGGGTGACATGAGAACTAATAAGCACAGGCGGGGCAAGGGGCATTTAATGAGATTCACCTAGGGCAGCTCCCCGTTGCAGGACTGACAGGCTGACGGGCGCTGCCAAATTTGCATAATAACACCACTAATGAAGGCCTCGGGGTCCCACCGGTCGCTCCTCCATCCTTCTCTGCATGCTGCCGCCGTGCTGGGCTCGTCCTCCTCTCTGCTGCTGTGACCCACTTTTCACATTCAAAACCCGATTTTATTTGTCAGTTGTGGGACAGCGTCTGGGCCCGGCCCGTGTCTGCAAGGAAGTTCTGTCAGCTCCTATCAGGTGTCCCCATGTGTGGTGGCACAGCCAGAGGCAGAGACCAGGACCCGCCGCCATGCCCCTGCCTTGGCCCTGCCCTGGCGTGTGGCAGGGCTGAGTAACACATCCCACTCCTTCCCTTTCCTTCTCTTGGTAGTGGTTTTAAAGTAACGCTTAACATTCAGGAGAAAAAAAAAAGTATCTTTGCTTTGTGCTTGATACTAATTTTTGTTCATTTTCCTTCCCCGATCAATTTTCTCCACAGCTTCACCACAGCTGTGGTGCGTGGAGGCAGGCTGGCTTCATGCCCCCAGGTGGCAGCTATTTTGGAGAGAAAAACGTGCAGCAGCTCACACTTGTGATCCAGTTCTGACTTCTCTCTGCCCTTACAGTAATGCAGGAAGCCAAATTAGTTGCATTTGCAAGGTTCAGAAGAGGACTGAGCTGTTTTGCAAGTGGCTGTCTCTCTGTCACATATAATTATGCTGATATACATTCTTTTTAAACTCAAAAAGAAAAAACCCACTTTTTTCTTAAAAAAAAAAAAAGCTCTCTACAAGAATGTAATGTTTATGACCACTGTTACATTCTCAAATCAGTTTATACTGAAGAGGCTTAGGAGGCATGATGGGACTTGTTAGTCATGGGCATAATTTTTTGGTCTGCTTTCTGCTTGCTGGGAGTCAGAAATGTATGTGTGCATTCAAACCTTTGCTGTGTCACTGAATTCCTGATGATATGCCTAAGCTTTAACAGCTGGTCACGGTGGCAAAAAGCTCCAGACGGAGAAACGGGGTTGGATTTTGAAACTTTAATTCTGTGGGGACTCCAGATGGACAGTGATAATGCTGCAAGAAATTTTAAGAATTTTATCTGTATCTTGAATAGAAGTGCTGTCACCCCAAATAGGGAAAAATGTGCCTTTAGGGTCTCATCGTTTAGTTTCTTAGCCTGCATCAGCTTCAGGTGGCAAATGGATCATTCGATGTTATCACTAAGAGAGTAACTGAAGTTGAGCCCACTGTGCAGACAGTAATTTTATTTTTCAGCTCTGCAGAGGTTTGGCGAAGTGTTTCAAGTGGACGCTGCCATCCCTTTTCAGTATGTGGGAGCTCTGTCAATTTGGTTTACATGGCTGATCCGAATGGTAGTTATTAGTTGGAAATTAACCCTAAATCCTGAAGAAGGTTAAATGATAATAGGTTTAGAGGTTGCATTGGTACAAAAGGAGTTCACCTTGGGAAATCCATATCTATATCTGGCTCTTTTTAAGAACTTATGGGTCTTATTCAGCTTCATGTTTATTTTGCAGCATTGCTTTGGGTAGAGTTGCTGCTGGTCTTTCACTGATGTGTGAGATCAGAGCAATGCCTTGTGGTGTTTAACTCTTTGCAGTCTCAGCAGCAAGCCTCTGAAAGTTGTGCAAGCCCATTTGCAGCAATACTGTATTTGCTGAGCACATTTTTCTCCGGATTCTTTGGCAGGGCAGTGGTGAGGACTTGAACCTCTGGGGAGAGATGGCTGTGGATGTGCAAGAGGAGTCCAGGGGTGCAGAGCATTTAGCAAACCCGCCTGTATGAATCCTCATGCTTACTGGAATGTTATTTCTGTTTTAACCCAGTGAAGGGTTTTGCTTCAGTACAGAAATAAACCCTTTACTAATCAGCAGTTTAGACATCGCAAACCTGAAAGTCATACTGACTCCGGCCACATTTTCCCCCTCTCCTAGTAGGCTGGCTGAGAAATGTGCAGAGTACACCCATGTGGAGGGTGTTGAAAGAGTTCATACAATGTACATGAAGACATTATTATCTGGAATGTATTTTAACTCGATTATTTTTTAAATTTTCCCTCGCTTTTTAAAAACTATTTTTAACATCTGTGTATTAAAGGAAAACTGCATGTTGCATGAAAGGTTTCTTTGTTTGGCATTGTCGAAATAGCTGAATTCAGGGGATTATGAATTTAATTTGCTGGCCCTCAAATACTTGCCTTCTCTAGCATTGCACTCCGGTGACTTGCACCATTGTGCTTGCTGTGCGTGCTCTTATCTTCCAGATTTGTGTGTGCCCAGATATTGCTTGTTCAGCTGTTGCTGTTCAGCATAGTTTGGAGTTTTTCACATTCTGGTTGCCTGTTTGTGCTTCAGCCCTGTACTCACAGCTGAGGCTGAGCTTCCCCACTTCCTCCTGTACCTCTCAGACCTGTCCAAGACACTTACGAATCTGTGCTGAATGGGTGACATTGATGGCAAAGCTGCTAACGCCGCTTAGTTCCAACTTCCTTCTTCATTAGCAGTGATGGCTAAGTAAAAGCTGTAGAATTGCACAGTCAGTGCTGGACCGAGTGTCTCAGAGTGATGAGAGGCATTTTCAGACTCAGCTGGAAGCTGAAGAGGCTTCCCTGGCTAGCTCTGCCATGCTTGTAAAGGGCTGCGTCATTTATTTGCTTCACTGTGTTACTGTTTTTTAGTAACTTTAAATGACTAGTTTCTGAAGTTTGAGACATGGAAGAAATATTTCGGGAAATATAGGAAGTGTGACAGTTAATTAAAGGATGTAAGAAAATAAAGATTGACAAGAAAAGGAGCCATAGCCATCAACACGATAACAATGTGGAGACAGAAATACAGAATCCATGTTCCAGATCTGTTCCTTTGATGAAAAAAGAGGATTTCCTGACACACCACTTAATTTGTTGGAGATACAAGTATGTAAAAAGAAATGGTATTTTTCTTTTGGATGTACTCTTCTAGTTTGCTTTTGCTTTTGCTAACAAACATGCAATACAATCAATTCGGATTTCTGTGATACTTGATTATCAGTTTTAATATGTTTCAATACATTTTGTGAGTTTCAGCCTTACCACAACCACTATGTTGGAATCTTTCTACTTAATACTCCAGGAACGCCAGAGGGGATGAGGTGGGAGGGCAGTGCTGGAGCTCTCCTTGTCCAAGCCCCTGCTCTGAGCAGGGTCAACACGAGCAGGTTGCTGAGGGCCGTGTCCGGTCAGGTTTTGAATATCTCCAAGGAGGGAGACTACCCAGCCCATCTGGTCAAACCCTTCCAGTGCCAGACCACCCTCACGGTGGAAAAGGTTTTTTTATGTTTAAGAAGAATTTCCTGTATTTCAGTTCATGCCCCTTGCCTCGTGACCATAATGATATTTCTCATAAGAATAATTTGTATTCAGCCTCTTGTCAAATTACATAAGTTCAATCATGCTTGTAATTTCCTGTAAAAATAGTTAAAATAGGGTTAAAAATAGTTTTATTTGCAGAAATCA
This sequence comes from Cygnus atratus, assembly GCF_013377495.2. Lineage (NCBI taxonomy): Eukaryota > Metazoa > Chordata > Aves > Anseriformes > Anatidae > Cygnus > Cygnus atratus. Next base: position 198,692,461 of record NC_066362.1, on the reverse strand, counting down.
AAATGAGAGGTTAGGACTTTATGAAGTAGTGTATAGCATTGAATGAGGACTCTTACCACTTCTATTTCTGCATAATATGTGAGAGGGTGCATTTTTGTGTTGTTTTTTTTTTGTTTTTTTTTGTTTGTTTGTTTGTTTGTTTTTTCCCCAGTTAAGCTTTGTATTTATGACCAAAGAATATTTTATCAGATCTTTGTTGTAAGCTGCTTTTCAGTGAATGTATTATGTCATAAACTTCAGTGGATGCAAGATCAGATTTCTGATTTTTTTAAGGCTGTTGTAAAAAACTTCTGTGGGTAGAAATGAAATGCAGCAGCAGCAATAAGACCTGAGGCATCTTTCCCCATCTTCATCATCTTTAATTAACTTAAAATCATACTGGACAGTCCTCAAGTAATGTGCAAAAGTGGCATCTAATAGATGGAAATTATTAAGAAACTTTCAGCTGTCCTCTGGGAGTACGCCTCAGCGCTTCTGTGTCCGTAAGGTTGCCAAAAATATCCCCAGTAATTCTGAACTCTTTTGGCAGACGAAGGAAGAATGACTGGTTTTACAACAGTCGAGATCAGATGGTGGCAGATCTATCATACACTCCTCTGTGTTACGGAATACGTTCGCTGGGAAATAAGCTGCGATCGTCTGTTCTTTCTCCGTCGATTTGTTGCTAGTGAGTTACTGTTAGCGTTATCATCTGTAGAAGATGGAAGACAGTACGTTCAAATCACTCGGTTGTTCTGCGTGCTTTTCGTTTCAAATATTCCTAATGTGGTTTCATTGCTGTCTTGGGGAAAAGAAAAAAGTACAGTTTTCTCTTTCAGCCGTGTAATAATGAGCAGCTGTCAGATGCGCTTTGATACTTCCGTGGCTTGGAGCATCGGTGGCCACAGAGAAAAATACACCTTTTTCTGCTAAGTCTTTGTTTTTCTGTGAGAGATGAGCTAATACAACGTTGGCAAGAGAGACTGCCTTTGTTCTGCTAAGATGTATCATTTTAGCTGCGGATGGGTCTTGGAAAACAAAAGCATTTAATTTTCTATCACAACCAAGTAATCTGCATGAGGAACTGCGGATAACAAAACAAAATATTTCTGCAGTGTTTGTAGGAGCTACCTTGGCTCTTTTGCATTCGTGTTTCTTTGAGGAATTCCTACACCTTTTCGTTGTTACTGTTTCCCTCTGGGTTTTGTTCTTAGAAACTACTCTAGATTTTTTTTTCTTTATAGATACCTTTATCTCCAGGCTGTTTTCCAGTCCACCAGGAGCAATTGCAAAGTTGCTCCTGCATAAACTTTAAGTAAGCCTTATATATCCCTGTAAAATCATATCTCCATTCATTCTGGAAATGCAAAACCTCCTCTCCTCAGGGTGTGCACTCCGTCTGGCTGAAGTTTGCTACCATCACAGCGACTGCGAGTCATCGTCTATTTAGGGATGTAATTCGACCAGCTGAGATGGACAGTCACATCTACGTCTAACCTTAATTCAGGATGACCCTTATTTTCCTCACGTGTCTTGAGCAGACTTCGTCTCTATTCAGGCATCATCTAGCCCAAAACAAGTGTTTTGGGTGCATGCTCAGATGTGAAAAAGAGTGAGTATAAGGGGTCATCCTGTAGTCTCAGCTCCTTTAGGTAGTTTGTTCCAGTGCTGCAGTTCAAAGCTTGATGTTTTGCATATCAGTCATGTTTGTAAAGCCTACATAGAAGTAACTTAAAAGGATTCAAAAATTCCTTTTGCTTTGGGAAGGTGCTGTGTAGTATAGGCTATAATTACTTTCCTCTGAGATAAGGAACCCAGGTCTGGACTGAGGAAGCAGAGATGCTGCAAGAACCCAGACAGTTGGTGGTTTGTAATAATTATTCAGGAGTCTGTCGATGGGAATGCCTGTCCTGACATTCCCTGTGCCTGGCCTGTCTCAGGCTTGTTTTCCAGTGTTTCCAGAAGCCAAAGAGAGTATCCATCCATTTATTTTATTTTATTTTTTTTTTTTCCAAGGGAGGCTTCTGATCCAGAGGTTACCTGCCTGGCTCCGGGCCCAGCCCCGGAGCGGTGCCGCTCTCCTCTGGGTTCCCCCACGCAGTTTGCACGCCGTCGCTCTGCCATCTCCTTAGCAACTCGGAGCAACCACAGCACAGAGCCACACAGCCCCCGGGGGCTGCACTTCGCTATTTATAGGTAGTCGAGCCTGGATGAAAATTTCCAGAGAGCTCTGGTAAGGCCTCTGCAGGCAAAAAAAAAAACCTTACGGGTCCTGCTGGAGGACCTGGCTTGGTACCACGTCTCAAAGCCCTGCCCTTCGCACAGTGCTCAACCCTTGCGATGAAACACATTCACTCCGATGCATAGCAAGGATTTTCTGTTTACATAGCTGCTAATTAACCTTTCAAGAATCATCTTCTCTGTAACCCAGGTTAGGAAGTGAGATGCAGGTGCAAAAACAACAGCCTGGGGTAATATCGTGTTGTAACAGGCAAAGTCTCAGGGATGATGCCATGTCTGTGGTTTTTTCATTTCAGGGGTATGGCTTAGTGAGATCTTAGCAAACAGGGGAGGAAAATATTTTTTCAGAGCTTTGTGGTTAGCTTTTTTAAATTATGTTTCTTCAAGTAGAATTCTACATTGAAAACAAGATTTAATCACTGGTTATATTGCTTAGTGTTGCTCTGCAAAGGTTTATTGATTCAGCGTTTCCCTTAGTCATGTGGCTGAGAAATGAAGTAAAGGATGTGCGGTGGTGCTAAGAGCGAGTCGGAGTATTAAAGAAATAAAGGATAATCCATTAAAATGGGGTGGGTGGTGACCCTGAGCAAGACACCCGTTTTCATGAACACTTTATGTATGCTGAGCTAAAAACTAGGTGAGACACAGGAAGTAATTTTGTAATTAATGGGAGATAATGCCTCTTTTAGATGAATCTGAGGAGCATGTTGGAGATCCCAAAGCTACCATATCTACTTCTCTGACAACTTCGTACTTCTTTACCTGGGTAAAATAATAATGAAAGACTTAACATAATGAAAGTTAGGGCAGTGGATTTTTTTTTTCTTTTTAAACCTTGTATATGGATCTTGGGTACCATTGTAGGAAGATTTCGTGTCCTGATCCTAGGGCTTCCCTCCCAGATTTCCCTCATGCCATGCATTCCTTTCCAGTGGCTGCTAATGGGAAAAGCCTTGGAGGAAATGTCATTCTGCTTTTAAAATAGGTTTTGGTGTCTCAGATTCATCACTGGAATAGTTCTCCTGGATGCTGTGGTGAGAAAATAATGTTTGTCTTGAACTGGAGGAGCAAGGGAAGACCAAAGCACCGTTTAACCTGCTTCGGTTGGCAGGAATGTGGGAATTACATGCTTTTGTGTGTGCTCCTGGGTGGAGAAGGAGCCTCTATGAGCAACGAGAACATGGGGATGTGAAGACATGCGCTGGATAGGCAGGCTGATTGACAGCCCAGCTGGTGGAGATCTGTAATTGGAAATTCATTGCACATAAATCTTCTAGTACTTATCCTGAGACATGGGAAGAATATCTGAGCTCTGAAGCGCTTAACTCTTTCAGGGCCATCTGGGCAGATGTTCAGCTTGCAAAGTATCAAGACTGCTAAAGTGTTTCCCTTTAAAGAGTTTGGTTTCTGTTGCAGGGAGAAGAATGCTGGTGGAAGGAAAAGCCACCATGTGCTCCAAGTGATAGCATTTAGGTGAACAGCTTTAAATATTTAATGTTTATTTCTTTTACAGTTCAGCTTCAGATTGTCTTGGAAAATTCATCTTCATATTTGGTGGTGAACACATTTTGCCTTTACAAAACGCATCTTGCATGTGTTGCCTGCCAATTTCATGTCTGATTTACCTGATTTGTGTCTCCACATTGGTGGGCTTATTGTATGTTTGTCCACGTGCCAGCAGGCTCTGCAACTGTATTTTAAGAGGTCTGTTCATGTCTAAATATTTATATTCTTTTCCATGAGGCTGAGACTGATTGTATGTACTAGAAACTATGTCCCTGCACCCCCTCCTTCCCCCAGTCTAAGTGTGTTTTTGGTACATTTTCTTCCTCACTTGATTTCAACACTCCAGTGGTTTCCACTATGCAGTTTTGAATGTATAATTGGTTTCTGGTGACCACATTTCTTCTCATTTATTTTGGTCTGCCTCTGTTCTGTTACACACATATTTGTCTCTCCATTAATGTCAATGTGAATTACAGATGAAAAGCTAAGTGTAGATAAATTAGTAACCACGCAAAACGGAAGGCGGCATTTAACTTTCTGAGTTATTTGTGTGGGCACAGGACAGCTAATGAATACCTGAGGATCCGAACAAACGAGCAGCGCTGGGACGCAGGGCTCTGCTGTTGAGGCGGTTCGCGGTGGGGTGGCTGGGGAGGGTGGGGAACATATGGGGGCCAATGCAACCATAAAGGCTTTTAACACCTATGCTCCTGGCAAGTGTGGTGGGTAGATGGGAGCGCAGGTTGTGGTTCTGGAGCCAAAAATCATGCTTGCCACGTACAATAAATAGAAGACTGAGTTGTCTCCACCTCGGTCCATAATGCAGTGAGATTTCTCTCGACCCTTAAAACGGTGTAAAAATGTCCACAATGGTGTTTCTCACTGTAAAACTCCGGTGTTTGGATTAAAGCCTTCCTTCAAGATGGGCCATGTTCTCTGCTTTGTTACCACAGGCAGCGTTTTATTCATTTATGTCAGGAGAAACCCTTTTGTCTTCAGCTGAACAACTGCATTGCTTGCGGTGCCCTGCAGAAGCATTACGAGAGATTCCCTTAAAGGGAAGCACTTGGCTATTTTCTGAGCTCACTTTCAAAGTACTCTGAATTAATTATAAATGAGTAAAGCCGTCTGGCTCTTGATTACACAATTGCCTATCCTGGATTGCCTGTAATGAAATGTAAGCTGGCCGAATTGTGGTAAAACGAAGGTGCTTTTCCTCCCTCTCTATCTTATGATCTGAGCTATTCTCAGATCTACTGTCCTGATTTCTTTCAGGCAGCAATGCTGTCAGTCTTAAATTTCCTCCTCTTTCTCCCTGCTATCCTATTTTTATTAGGCTTCCCTTTGGCTGCACTTACTATGCCTATACACTGTTGTAATTTCCATTGGAAGTGGTTAACATGCATTGGTACCGCGCCTTTTGCGCTGAACTATCCCGATGCATTTTATTTATTTAAAGGATTCTAAGTGCATGTAGTATCTAAGTGTTTGACAAACACATAAAAATCCACAGAAGTCAAGCACTTAGCTGCCCTGAGAGGATGGCTTCCCTGCTGCCTCTTCCAGGAATATCCATAAACCCAATTACTCGCGTAGTTTAGTAACTGAATTCTGTGCTTTGTATACGGTGAACCCTGATCTGTCGTCTCCATCATTTACCATAACAAGAACCTCACAGGGTGTGCTGTGTACTGTTCCATCCCTGTCTTTTTCTGCCCATGTTTTTGCGTAGTGCTAGATATTGTGGGCAGCACTTCTTCCTTTTGCCACGTTTTCACTGGGTCACCAGATGGGATGTGAGCTGGCTCAGTGCAGGGAATGACCTGGATGCCTTTTGCCCTGAAGTTTTTGCTCTGGATAAAAGAGCAGGAGCAGTGCTAAGGAGCTGTAAAGTCTTGTTTTTACAGCACTGCTATTACAGTCCAAACCTGAGTTTTGGAGTAGAGGCCATTGAGCGCTAACAGAGTCGAGCCACGCCACACATGGTGGCGATGGAGCTGCTCCTTGCTCTGTCCCAGCCCTGTTCACGGCCTTCAGCTTGCTGAGGAAGGATGGGTTCAAAATGGCTTAGGACAACAGTAACCATCTTTTCCAAGATGCAAAGAGTGCAACAAATTTATTCCCCCCCGCTGCTCTTCTCCGCTCTTCCTTGTGTGGGTTTAGGGAGGTGAAGAAGTGCTAGGGAAATGCATTAATCTGTAGCTTTTCATCTCTTGTAAGAATAACGTGGAATTATTGAAGGATAATGGATTCTCCCGACCTTTGGTTTTTACACCTTTGATGGAGATAGTAAGCCAGTGGCATGGTGGTCCTCCAGGCTGTTGGCTCAGAGCTGTCTCGAGAAGTAGTGTGTACCCACTGAGCTCCCATCCTCCCTGCCCGTGGGATTTGATTTGGGATCACGAGTACTGCCTGCTCCCAAACTGCTGGGTAGCTGATGCCTGCCTGTTACTGTGCCAAACTCGGAATCATCTCCACCAACGTTAATTTGGAGGGGAATGCCTGATTCCTTATTATCTTTCCCTTATACTGGGCAGTTCCTTCCTCCTACTACTGCACCAAGATCAGACCATCCCACTTGCCTTCTTCTAACCAGGTGCTGCATTTTATCTCCTCCTCCCTTCCAGCTCCCATTGCCAGGACCTCTAGCCCTGATGGTGCTTTTGTGGAGCATCCCCAGCCTTCAGGGCTCGTTCCTGCAGCTTGGCTTTGATAAAGACATCAGCCCTGCCAGGTTTAGCCTCCAGCAACCATGGCAACCAGCCTCGCAGCCTTTGAAGGAGTAGTCCTAAGCACAAGTCTCTTTAAACATCCATGCAGTTCGCTTCAGGAGTCCTCCCCAAAATGGATGGGAATTGTCACTTGACAGCATTTAGCAAATAGGGCAGAACTCGGAGAACATCTGCTCTGAAGATGACAAAAAGAGTTGAAACTATAAGGCAATTACGTTAATCTGCTCTCTCCTAATAAAGGGTCCATCAGTCTGGCTATGCTGGAAACCTGTTAGAAAGGTGCAGTCTGTAAGGATGGTGTGTCTGTTCATTCCTCACCCTTTCTCTGTAAGGGGTAATTATGGCCTGTACAGGCAAATCATAGATAGACACAGACACAGACACAGATTTCTAGGTTGGAAGAGACCTCAAGATCATCGAGTCCAACCTCCGACCTAACACTAAGTACTCCACTAAACCATATCGCTAAGCTCTACATCTAAACGTCTTTTAAAGACCTCCAGGGATGGTGACTCCACCACCTCCCTGGGCAGCCCGTTCCAATGCTTAATAACCCTTTCGGTAAAGAAGTACTTCCTAACATCCAACCTAAAACTCCCCTGTCGCAACTTTCGCCCATTCCCCCTCGTCCTGTCACCAGGCACGTGGGAGAACAGACCAACCCCCACCTCACTACAGCCTCCTTTAAGGTAACTGTAGAGAGCGATAAGGTCGCCCCTGAGCCTCCTCTTCTCCAGGCTGAACAAGCCCAGCTCCCTCAGCTGCTCCTCGTAAGACTTGTTCTCCAGACCCCTCACCAGCTTGGTCGCCCTTCTCTGGACTCGCTCGAGCACGTCCGTGTCCTTCCTGTAGCGAGGGGCCCAAAACTGAACACAGTACTCAAGGTGCGGCCTCACCAGAGCCGAGTACAGGGGCACAATCACTTCCCTAGACCTGCTGGCCACACTGCTTCTTATACAGGCCAGGATGCTGTTGGCCTTCTTGGCCACCTGAGCACACTGCTGGCTCATATTCAGCCGACTATCAACCAATACTCCCAGGTCCTTCTCGGCCAGGCAGCTTTCCAACCACTCATCTCCCAGCCTGTAGCTCTGCTTGGGGTTGTTGCGCCCCAGGTGCAGGACCCGGCACTTGGCCTTGTTGAACTTCATACAGTTGACCTCAGCCCATCGCTCCAGCCTATCCAGATCCTCCTGCAGAGCCTTCCTGCCCTCGAGCAGACTGACACACGCACTTAGCTTGGTGTCATCTGCAAACTTACTGAGGGTGCACTGGACGCCCTCATCCAGATCATCGGTAAAGATATTAAAGAGGACCGGCCCCAGTACCGAGCCCTGGGGGACACCACTTGTGACCAGCCTCCAACCAGATTTGACTCCATTCACCACAACTCTCTGGGCCCGGCCATCCAGCCAGTTTCTAACCCAGCGAAGCGTACGCCAGTCCAAGCCCCGAGCAGCCAGTTTCTTGAGGAGAATGTTGTGGGGAACGGTGTCAAAAGCCTTACTGAGGTCAAGGTAAACCACATCCACAGCCCTTCCCTCATCCACCAAGCGCGTCACTTTGTCATAGAAGGAGATCAGGTTCGTCAAGCAGGACCTGCCTTTCATAAACCCATGCTGACTGGGCCTGATCACCTGCTTGCCCTGCAAGTGCCGTGTGATGACCCTCAAGATAATCTGCTCCATGAGCTTTCCTGGCACTGAGGTCAAACTGACAGGCCTATAGTTCCCCGGGTCTGCCCTCCGGCCCTTCTTATAGATGGGCGTCACATTGGCTAGCCGCCAGTCAACTGGGACCTCCCCCGATAGCCAGGACTGCCGATAAATGATGGAAAGCGGCTCGGCCAGCTCCTCCGCCAGTTCTTTCAGTACCCTCGGGTGCATCCCATCCGGCCCCATCGACTTGCGCACATCCAAGCTCCGTAGCAGGTCGCCAACCATTTCCTCATGAATAGCGAAGGCCACATCCTGCTCCCCATCCCCTTCCGCCAGCTCAGGGCACTGGGTATCCAGAGAACAACCGGTATTGCCGCTAAAGACTGAGGCAAAGGCGGCATTAAGCACCTCAGCCTTTTCCTCATCCTTAGTAACTAGGTTTCCCCTCGCATCCAGTAAAGGATGGAGATTCTCCTTAGTCCTCCGTTTCGCGTTGATATATTTGTAAAAGGATTTTTTGTTGTCTTTAATGGCAGTAGCCAGGTTGAGCTCCAGATGAGCTTTGGCCTTTCTAATTTTCTCCCTGCACAGCCTCGCTACATCCTTGTAGTCCTCCTCAGTGGCCCGCCCTTTTTTCCAAAGATTATAAACCCTCTTTTTTCTGCTAAGCACAAGCCGCAACTCTCTGTTGAGGCAGGCCGGTCTTCTTCCACGCCGGCTCGTCTTTGGGCACGTGGGGACGGACCGCTCCTGTGCCGTTAAGATTTCCTTCTTGAGGAGCGCCCAGCCTTCCTGGACTCCTCTGCCCTTCAGAACTGCCTCCCAAGGGACTCGGCCAACCAGCGTCCTGAGCAGCTCAAAGTCAGCCCTCCGGAAGTCCAATACAGCAGTTTTACTGGTCCCCTTCCTGGCCTCGCCAAGAATAGAGAACTCTAACATTTCGTGGTCACTCTGTCCAAGACAGTTTCCGACCACCACATCTCCCACCAGTCCTTCTCTGTTTGTGAAGAGAAGGTCTAGCGGGGCACCACCCCTGGTAGGTTCACTGACCAGCTGCGTCAGGAAGCTATCTCCCACGCTCTCCAGAAACCTCCTAGACTGCTTTCTCCGTGCCGTGTTGTGTTTCCAGGATATATCCGGGAAGTTGAAGTCCCCCACGAGGACAAGCGCCGACGATTTTGCAACTTCTGTCAGTTGCCTATAAAACTCCTCATCCGTCTCCTCATCCTGGTTCGGCGGTCTATAAGAGACCCCGACCAGGACGCTAGCCTTGCCGGCCTTCCCGCAGATCCTAACCCACAGGGATTCAACCTTATCATTCCCAGCCTGGAGTTCCACAACATCAAAAGATTCTCTAATGTAGAGAGCCACGCCACCACCCCCTCTGTGCTGCCTGTCCCTCCTGCAGAGCCGATAGCCAGGCATTGCAGCACTCCAGTCGTGGGAGCGGTCCCACCACGTCTCCGTGATGGCAACCAAGTCGTAGCCTTCCTGCTGCACGATGGCTTCCAGCTCCTCCTGTTTGTTACCCATGCTGCGTGCATTAGTGTAGATGATGAAGTATTTGTCAAAAAGAAAAAAAGAAGAGCTTCAATGAGAGAAGTGATACCAAAACAGTGGAAAACAAGGCTTCAGAAGAGAGATTTAGATTTATCATCTTACTTACTCAGCCTTCAACTGATACGTTTGAGCTACAGCTTGACCAGAGACCTTCAGAGATGCCCCTGAAATGGGGAGATGAGCTTGATGGCACGGGCAGTCCTCACCTCCCAGTGTGCCCGAAGACCTCCCACAAGCTGCACCGGAGTTGTCCACGTGTAACAGGGAGTGCTTTCAGCTGCTCTGGCGTAGCGTCTATTCCGAAAATGCGACTTGATGAGGATTTTGACTGCTTGACCACAGTGACGGGGTTGCGGTGGTGGAATGTGCCAACGCACTTCATGCTGGGCTGAGCTGGCTTGCAAAAGACGCTCAGAAAAGTTGGTGCTAAAATAAAACTGGAGAAGGAATAAAGTATGCAAGCTTGCAGTGAGCAGGAGACAGAAATCCTAGGCATTTGCGATCTTTTGCCAAATCCATCCATCTCTTTTCCCACATTCTCTCTCCATTTCTGAAGAATGATGCTTAGCAGTTACTTTCTGTCTTCGGAAGTAATAGATGTGAGCAGCTGTGACGTGGCAGGGTTTTACATTTAAACTGTTATTAGCATGTGTTGGAGGTATATATTCAAGCAAAGTGACACTTAAAATACATTCCACATTGTATGCCAGCATCCTATAGAAAGGCCTGACGGATCAGTAACCAAAATTAGCTATGGAGCCATATCATTATAATACGTTGTGTTTTTTTTTTCCCTGGGGAATCGCACACCACTACATAGCAATTTACTTAGGTACTTGTAATGCTTTTATTCATACTTATTTTTCCCTCCCCAGTATCTGGGCCCATGTTGGTGGTTTTCCAGCAGGGAGGTGCTGGTGTGCCCTGACCAACCAAAGGGTTTTTCTGGCTACATGTTAGGATACCAGTCTCTCTCTGCCTTTCAGGCAGCTTCATCCCAACACCGCCCTGCCAGACCAGCAGGGGAACGAGTTCCTTGCTGCACGGGAGGAACTGAAGCTCAGTAACGCCGTCGGGACAGGGAAGGGAGACTGGAGGTGTGGTGTAGAAAAGCTGTTTGCCAAGAGCTGTCCTCCTTTAGTGCTCCATGCAAATGCTGCCCCTGCCCTTGTGAGCAGGGTCGGGGTGGGAGGCAGGTCCCGTAACCCTGAGCATGCTGTGGGACGTGGTGCCATCCCAGGGCCAGGCAGCTGCCCCCGGAGTCGTCCTGCACCGCCTGCCTGGGGAGTCAAGGGCTTGCAGTTAAGAGGTATGAATTTCTTCCAGTAATTTTTCTTTTCTTTCAGTTCATTCTGGAAGGAGCTCCTTCCTTCCCAGTAAATTGCAGGTATTTCTAGTCCGAGTGCCCCAGCTAGCTGTAACCAAGCCTGCCTAGGTGGTGGTGGCCGTGAAGTCAAGATATCAGATGCTTTATCATGATATGTTCAGTGGTCAGAGCCCACTGCATTCTGATTAGATTTATGTGGTCTGTGCTGGTATTTGTAGCTTCACTGATGGGAGCAGCAATGCTGTTCAGCCTAGGTTGTGGTTAGCTTAGGTTTGCTTATCTGTGCTGTAGTCAGATCTCAGGTACAGCACCAACACCTTGCTAAGAGGGAACAAGCATCTCAGGTGGGAAAGGTGAGAAATAACTTGTTGCTTTTTGAGATTGTGCTTGGTCTTATTTCACGGTACTTTTCTTGGGAGGGTCTGCTTTGTACCCACGCACTCAGGAGTTAAAATATGTGAAAATGACATGCAGCAAGATAATTTGGTGAGCTGAAACAAGAGCCTTTGTAGTCAGCAGTGAAAAGAAGGCACCCTAAAAAGTTCAAAAATCATTTGTATGGAGGCGGAGGAGGTGCTGAGATTGAAAGGAAACTTTAAGCAATGCTGGTGCATTTTAACACACTGGATGCCAAGCTTGGGTCTCCTGTGGGCTGCAGGAGATGCCAAGCCCCGCTCTCAGCTCTGACTTATTTCTTCAGCAGGCTTTCAGGATCCTCCAGAGTTGTGGAGAAGTGTCTGCCCATGCTTTTGGAGTATGGGGCCCCGAATTTATGGAAATCTGAGGAGCCCAGCAGATAAACCAAGAGTGCCTGCAGGTGGACCTGTGAGCTTTGTTTTTGGATCTCAAGACCTGAGGAAAGTTTCGGGAAGAAAGCGTGTGCTGGTGGAGGGAGGGACCTGACAGGCACCACACACATCCTGCTGGCCCGTACACTGCAGCAGTGCGAGGTCCTGTTCATTCTGCAGATCTCGCCTTTGGAGAGGTTCTGGGCAGCATGAGGGCTGGAACAAGGTTTCCTCACTCCCAGATCATCTGGCTCAGGACTGATTGTTTTGGCTGAGGGTGCCATGACCCACTTGCATTTAGTGGGGCTGTGCGGGCATCCACCAGAGAGCTCAGGTAGTTGAAACGGGAGCCACGGCTCCATTTGGGTGCACTGGGCATCCCTCTGTGACTGGAGGGTGAAAACCCAGCCCTACAGCCTGGCTGCTGCAAGTTCCTAAAACCCAATTTTCAAATGGGAAATTGGCCTTTTATCCTTGGTGCTCAACACGTAGTAGTGCAGACCATCAGTCAGCTGAACTTCACCGTAGTTTATTGTGTAGTTGTAAATCCTAGTTTTTTGACTAACCTTCTCTGATGTTAAGTGCCTTCACTAGTAGTTTTTCCTTTATTTTATTTTTTGTTTCTGGCTTTTTGTGTTCATTCTGTTTATAAAAATGTAATTAGAAATCAAAAAGAACAAAACAAACCTACAAGCCAACTGATGTAGATTGACGTGAATTGTCCTCTCTTGAAACCGTGTGCAATCCAAAGCTCTGCAACCTGGTACACATCCCCTTCATTTGGTAAATATTTAAAATATCCACAGAGAGCTTTTCGCATTCTTGAGCAAAGACCACATTGCCATGTATTCACCAATATTTCTAAGTATCAGTGTTTTGAAGCCAGGGTTTATTTAGTTAAATGTTTTTCTTTTTTTAATTTCTAGTATTTATTGTACTATATGAAACCCGATATTAAAGGGTTAGAGAGAAGCCTATCAATCGATTTGCCTTTTAATAATCCAAATGAGTGTATTAAAAAGAAAATGTAAGCAACTTTAAATATGCCAAGGGCTGTAGTCTTTGAGAACAGGAACAGTTGAATCGGAAGGTTTAGATAATGAACAGAGTTGACGATGCCTGTAATAAAGTGGATTAGCTGTTACAAATTGTTTTACACCGTGTATCCTTATGTAGCTAATCTCCCATGTTTGCAGTTTCTGTCAGAGGTTCTTGAGGAGCACCCAGCTAGGTTGCACTTTTCCAAAGAGCGTTGTAAATGCTGATGCTTAATACAGTTTTTGAAGGAGAAAAAAAGAAAAATCTTTATAGCTTTTCCTCTGGGTGCTGCCCCATTAGCAGTCATTAGTCCCTGCCTTCAAGTAGTAAATACTGACTTCTTTCTCTTTTGGTAGCAGCTCTTTTCCTTTGTTAGCTCTCTCCAGCTCAGGCTTTTGTTAGGTACCCATTACGGCTTCTGTAGCATTGTCTTTTTTCTCAGAATTTGCTTTTATTCACATGAAAGTCATGGTCTTCCTCCAAATCACATTAAGGTAAAAGCACGCTGTCCTGTGGTTTATCAATCTGGTGTCACTGGAGGCCGCCTCTGCTCAGAGAGGTTTCCAGCCTCCTCCTGCTGCCTCCAGCAATACCAGTGGCAGCAGCATGGGTTTCTCTGCTGGCGGTTGGGAACCAGGACCTCCGCAGTGGCACTCACAATTGTTTCCTTTGCCCAGAGGTAAACCGATAACATGGGCTGATCCCGGTGCATTTGGTTATTTTGAGATATGTTTTCTGTCCGTTTTTCTCCACACCCACGGGGTGTCCTTCTGTGCAATTCCCCACTGGCTTGAAATGTTCTGTGAAACTGGGACTGTAATTCTAATCAGGGAATTATATTTGACTTTTTTTCTAGTAAAGTGGATTATGATTTTTTTTTTTTATTTGGAATAAAACCTGTCAGCATAGATACATGCTTATTTTTTTAAGTAGTGCAGGAGCTCCTTAAACACCATAGATTGTGCTTTGGCTCATATTTAAAGGTAGACTAGGATGATGCTGATATTTTTTTATTTTTTTTTAAGGAACAAATAGCTTGACTTTCAAAATATGTCAAATTTAGTTGCTTGTGTTTGAAAGAAGAACTGTCTTCACAGTTAAGGGACTTGAAAAGCCTGGAATCAGTTCCCTGCTATTCTCCAGCACTTCTTGTATCTCCTTGGGGAAGCAGTTTAGGCTTTCAGTGTTCAAATCATCATCTCTAAAATGGGGATAATAAAGACTTTCCCAGTGCCTAGGAGTGTTGAGATGACAGATCGACTGATGGATCCTTTATGGGTTCTAAGAGCACTTACGATCCCCTGTGCAGTTGTAAACCTCAACCTTCCCCAAAATGCAGCTACCCACTGGACCTCTTCAGCCTGGATGTATTCAGTGGATTATGTTATTACAGTGTTTTTCTGTGAAAATAATTTGATTGCCGGGGTGAGCTTTCCCTGCCTTTTGTCAGATGGGGCTTGAGGTATCCAGCAGCTCGTGGAGAAGAGAGCCATAGCCAGGTGCCTCTTGAGAGCATGTCCCTTATTTGCAAGACTTTCCTGGAGCCCCTCTGCTATCCTGGCTGCAGTGTGGCTTTGTGCAGCTCAGGCTGTCGTGGAAGGAGGGCACTTCTCCTCTGGCAGGTGGGTTGTGTATGCTCTCACATCGAGAGGTGATGCAGAGCACTTGCAAAGTGCTTTGGTCCCTTGCGAAGAGAAGCATAATTTACGAGGTTGAGGCCACTTTTGGGGATGCTCAACCAATTCACGTTGCCTCCTAATTTAGGATAGGGGACTGAAGGGCAAATGTAATTTTTTAGACTCTGGACGGTGAGGTTACTGTTACTGGTGATCTTTGATTCTCATTTTAAATCCTTCATCTGGACTGTGTTTGATGTGCTGCAGCGCTGGGTCAATAACAGCTATGGAGCATGAGGTTCTGCAGCATTTTCGTTGACGTCCTGCAGATGTTTCTGTGTTTTGCCCTCATTCAAATTCTGACCCAGCATTTCACTGCTCAGTGCTGCGTTACTTAGGCATATTTCCTTCCTGACCCTTCCTGCACCAAAAAAACCCAAGTCAGCTAGATTAAATGTGTGAAGTCAATAAATGTAAAGAACAGCATCTTCATCAAGTGTACAGGAGCCCGGAGTGACGGTAGCTCAAGAAACATGGACTTTGTCTGCATAAGCAATTTACTGGTGCTCTTTTGGGTCTTCCCATGTAAAAAAAAAAAGCCTTTGGCTTGTGATACCTGGTGGGATGGTTGACGACTGCTCAGAATATCTGCATAATCCACATTTGTCAAACTGTGAAAGATCTTACTAAGCATCATAAGGAATTTGTGACAAACATTGTGGCATTTGGAGCTACTGCTTGTAGTCACTGACTAGCAGGATTTCATCCTGCTCTTGTTTTTTTTTTTTTTTTTTTTTTTTTTTTTTTTTCCCCTTCCTCAGCTAGAATCGTAACCTTAGCATTATTTAATTGGAGGCTTTTTCAGTTAATTAATTTAACTCTTCACTGCCTTTAGTAGCATGGCTTTATGAGTATTTTTAATTGATCTTGCTCATACAGAAACGCAATCTCGCATTAATTTAACAAAATGGATTCAAGTCACTGGTAAACCCAGCTGTTCAGTCAAGGATCTTGCTCAGTGCTATTTATTAGGTTTGGTTTGAAGGTGATGGCTGCCCCAGAAACAAAAAAAGCAAAAGCAACTGCTGGTACTAAAACCCTGTATTTGTAAGCAGGTTCACTGCTGGATGTTGTTAGCTTGCATTTGTCCTGGACCCAGCAAATAAAAATGTTTTTATTTGCCTTCTCTCACTGCTGACTTTCACAGACAAACAGAAATCTGGAAAGGGGAAGGGGCATTCTTAACCTGAGAATTTCAGACAGGTTGGATTTAAGCAAACCACCCATTTATTCTTTGATTAATGGCTTGCAGGCAGTTGGCTGTGGACTGTATTGTATTAATTTGTGACGGCAAGAGTTAATGCTCGTAATTGCATTTCCTCTATAGAGAGAGCCTGTAGTAGATTGTTTTTACGTGGCAATCTGTGATTGATAGATCAGGGAAAACAGGAGCAAAGAAGGTTACTGCCTCCCAACCACTTCCCCCTTCAAATTAAAATAATTCCCAATTTGTAGGGCGCCTTGCAGCACGTGCTGGGGGAATGAAGCAGTAAACACACTAGGCTGCATTCCCTTAGAGCAGCGAACCTCTTACTGCATTTCTTTCACCAAACCAAACAAGTCATGTTGTTGGGAGTCCATTTGAAACAAGCGTGCTGGCGAAACAGCCCCCAGACCCCTTCAGCAAACTTCCTGTACGCCAGGCGGCGGACCTGATGAAAGAGCCCGTTTGTGAACCTTTGGATTCCTTCCATTGATTTGTAAATCCACTTTAATAAAGTCCTGGCGAAGCTAGTGAAATGAGCAGCCGATGTTCTGCTTCTATCAAGTTTCTAACAAATATCTGATGCAGCTTGTGTCACTGGCGCTGGCACATGCTTTTCTATTTTTTTTTCCCCCACGTTGGATCCTTTTGAGACCGGGGGAGTAGGGAAACAGGGGGGGAAAAAAAACCCGCAGCCTCCATCAGCCACAAATTACATGGCTGCTTTATTTTTCAGTGCTGCTAAAACTCAGTTTATTTAATATCGATCATACCAAGGAGCCAGCGAAGTACAGTGTTAATTGGGTCCACTGGAATTCCAGCCCCCTGGGACCAAGAGCTTCCAAGGCTGGGAGGGCGGAGGGAGGCAGGCGAGGAGGAGGGGACCCGCTGCACGCCGCATAAAATCTAAGTGCACCAGACACCAAGGCTTCTGCTTGCGTCGCTGGAAAGCAGTCGCGGCGTTTCCCACCCACCCCCCTTTCAAAAATTAGGCAACTCATTTCATTATTATTTTTTTTTAAGTCCAGCAGCTCATCTTGAATTAACAGCTCCTTTCTTTTTCTGTTATTTTTCTTTCCTTCTTTCTTTTTTTTTTTCTTCCCCCTTTGCGGAGTCTTTTTTTTTTTTTTATTGTTTTCTTCTCCTTTCTGCAAAGCTGCAAAAGCTCTGCTTTGAAAACTGCTGCCCCAGAGTGCAGTTGCTTAGCTGTCCTGTCAGCATTGTTCTAATGCTCATTCCATATGTATGTCACATAGGAGCAGTACCCTCCTCCTCCTCCTCTCCCTTCCCCCAATCCATGCATTTGATTTTTTTCCTTCCTAAAGACTGATTTTTTTTTCCCAAGGAGCTTGGAAACAGGGAAATTCAAACTGAACGATCCTGTGCTGTGGTTAGTTCTGCAGCCAAGACCAGATTTCTCTTAGAAAAAGTGTTTGCTCTGTTCCTTCTTTCCCTTGCTCCCTCTTTTTACTTCCCCGTAAACACAAAGGCTTTAAAAACCTAAGATCTGTAGTTCTTTTTGCTTTTGCTTGTTACCGTGACAGCATGTATCTCTGTTGCTGAAGAATGAAGCAGGCAGGCTGGAGTTTTTTTATGTTCAGTGCTTTTGGGACCACTAAAGAGAAGTCCGCAGAGAAATATGTACAGCAACTGTGCCAACTGAGTTTCTCGTGCCTGTTATCTGTCACTTATTCTGACTAAAAGGTAAGGGATTCTTCTTTTTTTCTTTTTTCTTTTTTTTTTTTTATTGCTAAAGTCTTTGTGCATTGTTTGTGCAGTCATTTGACATGTGCAACTAATTGGCTGGTGAGGGAGGTGGGTTATGAAGATTTTTGTGTTAAGGTGTTAACAGATCATCCAGGCAAAGCTCTTTACATCCAGAGGAAGAAAAGTAATCTTTTTTTTTTTTTTTTTTCCCCCTCTTTTTCATCTCAAATGGTTCTTCCTGCCTGACTCGCCCCTGATTGAGACATAAAGCTGGGGCATTATCACTGCTGCTTGTCTTTCCTGCTCCTCTTTCTCTACCTAGGAAGCACACGCAGGGCTGGTGTGTGCGTGCGCATGTGTGGGGCAAGGCATGCACCCTCGTACATGGGGAATGCCTGGCGGCGTGCACATTCTCCTCTTTTACTGTAACTAAACATCTTCAAGCACTCTTTGCAAGGTAAGAATGCCTTAGTTCAGCACACTGCAGCTTATGCCTGTTTAAAATTATTACTTGGATTACAGTGCATACTGTGGAAAGTTATTAGTTTCCACAGAGACCAATTTAATTGGGGGTATGTGTGCAGCGGTTCTGGTCCGTGCTTTACACATACTACTTATGGGAGAGTATGAAATGGTATTTTTTTTTTCCTTAGCTCTTGTGAAGGGTGAAGTTTACACTTTCTGTTCAGCGTAACAAATGAAGTTACAGCTGAAATTGAATAAAGCTGCAGAGAAGCATAGCCTTACAAGGCTTTTCAACTCAGCCCTGATAGTCAGAAGAGAGTTTATTAAAATATTTTCTTGCACTGCGTTGCAATATGCAGAAGTGTTAGTGGGAGGTCATCTTTGCCAACCAGAAGTAGTAGCAAGTGATGCCTGGACTGGATCTTTATATCGTTTCTGGGTTAGAAACCTACTTAATCCATAATGTTGGGGTGCTTTGCTTTTTTTTGCGTGTGCACTGTATGCATCTTTCAACAGCCTCCCTCTTAGTTCAAGAGGGCTTTGTTTTATGAAATGTGTTTTAGCTTTGCAGACAGGAGAAGTGCACTCGGTAACTGTCCCCTTAGCTATGACACAGTGCATTATTTGCCATTTTGGAGGAGGCTTATTTTTAAGACTTGCTTTGGTTTCTTTCCTAGGTATTTCTGTTCTGTCTTACTTACTGTTAGTTCTCTGACTGGAAAGTGCATCTTAAGGGTTTTTGTTTCTCATGCTTTATAGTAATCAGTGGCTGAGACAGTTGAGCAACCTCCTTTACTAATTTTGCCTTACCTTGAATGTTGTCTCGCGTATTTGACTAACTAGGAATGCCACCACATATGTAATTAGTTCTGTTTAAAAACAGTCTGAAAATCTAAAGTGTGAAGGAAGAGAGGAAAGTCCTGTCTGAAGGCATTAATTTCTTTCTTTACAGTAGATGTTTATAATGTAGCTGTTTATAATGTCATTTCAGAATCAGATATTTCCCAACACATGCTCTGTGACTGTATTTTCCCATGATTGTTGCTTTATATCAGCACTGAGAAAACAGTCATTTAGATAACAGGTTTTCATTGACATCCTTTTTATAATATAGAAAGGAAGAAGCAGTAATAAGTTAAATTGGCATCTGCTAATTATGCTGAATACAGATTGTGAGCTCTGCAAGTCGTCCCTTGCCTTAATGCTGTTAGCATATTTTAGCACTGGCAACCAAAGGAAAGAAATTTGATTTTTTTTTTTTTAAGATGACTTGTGAAGAAATGTGATTTTTTTAATTTTTTTTCCTAATGTTTGTGTGCCGTTGTTAGAATGGGGAGAGCATCACATGCCGTGTAGTGCTTGGTAAAATTGATTAAAGATCATTGAGACATTGACTTGTCTGGTGGTCACTAGAATTGATTTTGACCCTTGGTGGCAAAACCATGGTTGTCAGACACGTAACTTAGTCTCTGGACAGGAAGAGTTTGAATGTGTCTTAGTGACCAAATGCCTGATTCTTTCAGGTCCCTGAGAAATAAATCATTTTGTTATGAAAGTAGGTGTGCTTCTTCGTACTAAATGGTGATTGTGCTCACCTCACGACACAAACAGGAGCCTTGGGCACCCAAGGCAGTGGAAGAGCCGCGGTTCTGCCAGACGTGCTCATTTCTTCCCCGTGCCTTCTCGCTGTGCCACGCCATCCCATCCCAACCGTGGCACTGAGCCAGGGCTGAGGATCCACCACCACCACCGCGCAGCTCGGGGTGGCCGTGCCACGGGACACGCTCCGGCCCTGGGCGCCGCTGGCAGCGGCAGCAGAAGACCTGTGAGCGGTTGTGGTGGGCCAGCCACTAGAGGGGAGGCAAGAGCTGCGGTATGGTAATGTGTGTCACCACCGAGCGCTCGGTGTGATGATGTCTACACAGCAGTTTGCAGCGTAAGGTGGAAACGTCCGACCTAACTTGGATGCTCTGGATGCTGGGAGCAGCCCAGTGGTTGCAGCGCGGGGCGTAGCATGGGCTGATGCAGTTCCTCTTCCTCGAGGAGCACCACGTTTCTGGGGTAAATAGCATCCAGTTGCACTTTCAGATATAGAAGAAAAGTGTCTATGTTTTGTCTGTGCTGGAAGCTCCGTGGTTTTCTGTGCTGGGAGCTGCCGGATCGTTGCAGCACCCAATCTCCTTGCTCCCAGCTTGGGTGGCAGTGGTCCCTGCCTCGGGTGTCAGGCTGGAGCTCTATAACTACCAAGTTATAGGTATAGGCATCTTTTTGCTGAGAACTTGACAAAAGCGGGAGGCTGTAAGTTTTTCTGTTTGCTTCTTGCAGCTGTAGGTGACCACAGCACATTCATAGAGTGTTTTAACTGGAGTTAGTGGTGGGTGGCTCATACGCATTGGCTCAAGATCTCAAAAGTGTTGAATGAAATGTCTCTCCTGCCCTTCCTGGCTGTTTGAATCTTCTTCCCTATGATCATACCCCACATTTTTGCCAGGTAATGATTTGGCACATTGAATTGCTCTAAGTTGTTTCATCCTTTTCTAGTGGATGGGTATTATGCGCAAGCAGTGCCTTGGGTGGTGGTGGTGGGCACACCAGGAAGCATCCTGCACCTGGAGCTGTGGGGCTGAGGGACGGCGGGAGAGCTCCTGGTCAGTGGCTCCTCCAGGTCAAGGTGAGGTTTCCTGGGACAGGGAAGTGCAGGAACCACATGCTTTCAATACCATGTGCCATGTTACAGCAGTGCTTTAGCTGTGGTCTGCGTGTAAGCAAGTAAGCACTTTGCTAAAAGTGGTGTCAAGAGTCTTTTTAATAAGACATTATGATTTTGGCTTCAGTTTTAGGTTTCTTTACTCTCTTATGTGTATGTGTGAAATGCAAAGCATAGTTAATGAACAAATACTTCAGATGTTTCCAAATTAATTAAAAACAGCTCCACATCTGGAAAAAATCCAGTACCTTTCATGGATGGCTTCAACTTCGTGTTTTCTTCCTCTTGTGAGAAGCCCTGAGACTATCACCATGTGGATGCTTGTGAAAGCTGGAGCGGTAGAATCCAGGCTTATTTTACAAAAGAGAGAGAACTGAAGCCCATAGAGATCAATGGGATCTCAGCCTTTATTCCAACAATCTCTGGATAAAACCTAGTAATATATGGAATTATATAATATGATATGCCTATGCCTGGTCAGATATTGTCAGGGTATACTGGCTGAAGGTAGCTGTGCAAGTCTTAATTAGAATGTGTTGTTTCTCATGGGTTCAACTGCTGTTAATTCATGCAGATTTCAGTGAGACTTGAATTAGGCACCAGAAACAAAAAAAGCGTTTTTATAGTGAACTTTCTTTTTTTTTCTTCTCCCTTCTCTTTCCCCGAAAGTAAATAAAATGATCAGATTTTTCTCTATGGGAATGTTGTGATTTAAACTGACACAACTAAGTGACCTAAAGATAGGCTCATTGCATACATAAAAAATGCAGGGCTGGGTTGTTTGAACTTCATTAGCATCAGAATGAGAAACGGCAGGGTGAGTTGGCTGAGGTGGCCATGCAGAACTGGGGAGGGCTGTTCTTTGGAAAGCCTCTGAGCTGGGAATTCTTTTCTGAGCCATAAATAAATAAATCTGTGTCCTGAGCAATTAATGAATACAGAAGTCTGAGCAACTTTAAGCTGTTTGGGATATTTAAAAAAACCATATGCTGCTTTTGTTAGTGTTGTTGATTTCTATTGTTTTCCTATTATTGCCATTTTAAGGTGGGATTTTTTTCTGACCTTCTTTATTTTTGTTGAAAGATGCTGATGAGAATGTTTTTGCCAGTGCTGTACAAGAAAACCGCTGTGAAGTCCCACATCAGTTTCATCACGTGTTGCATGAAAATGCAGCCCCTGAAACTTTTGATCATCTGGCTACAGACCAGGATTGCAGAAAGATCAGTGCTTAGAGTACCTTGTCTTTGGGGTTGTCCTCTGGCTGCTCGTGCTGGTTACTCCAGCGGTGCCAAGAAAATTATCTTGCAGTCATCATACTGTGAGTGCATGTAGGGCTTTTCCGGGGGATCTTGGTGTGTTCTGCAGACCAAAACTAATTAAAACCTCACAACACTCACAGCAGGCAGTTAAGCATGAACCACAAGTAAGCAAGCTAAGACAGAGTGGTTCAGAGCTCAACTTTTTCCTGGCAGTGACCAGGTTACACAACAGAGTTCCCATTGAACGAAGAGGAGCTATAGGTGCCTTGTACCTCTGGAAATGGTGTTCCTGGTAGAGCCAGCCTTTTGGAGATAGCCTTCATGGAAGTCAGTATTTGTGGTTTTGCACCCAGCAGCTGCGTTTTAGAGATGAAACGAGTTCAGATCTCCTCACTTTAAAGCTTCTTCCTGATAAGTTCTCAGTGAATCTGCATAAGTAGTGGCATTTTGGAAGGTATTGAACTGTCCACTTCTCGCACCATGCCTAGACTTTCTAAATTTAGCGGCTTTCGTTGGGTTTTTAACTTTTAAGTATCATTTTGCATTAAACAAAAAATGCCCGACTGATTTGCATCAGCTCTCACTAGAGTGTTGACAGGTTTTGACTGTTGCTGGGTTTTGATTTCATTGGTGTAGTCTTCCTAGGAATTCCAGCTCTGATGTGACCTTTGAGAGAGGATTGATCTTCTCAGGATCGCTGCTGTGGTCACTCCTGGTCTTAAGGCATTAGAAAAAGCAGTGCTGGAGAAGTGGGTGAGCTGGTACAGCAAAATGGAGCAGGAATGAGAAAGTTCACTTGCTTAATTGCTTCCAGTGTGCACAAGAGGATGCCTTTAGAGAAAATAACATTTTGAGCTAGTCTGGAAACCTGTTTATAAAATTATAGAGAGGGTTTAATGAAAGCAATCTAGAGGGAGATGTAGGGAAGCATCCGATAATTATGGTACTACAAGCCAGATTTCCAGATACACAGATACAATGCAGAAATTACCATTAGGGCGTGCTGTACAAGTGGGATATATTGACAGAGAGAGAGAAAAAAGGACTAGTGAGAGAAAGCTATGGCCCTAATTTCTACAGCCTTTTAAGAAGACGTCTTAGGCATAGGAACCAGCTAAAAAGGTTAATCAGGCAGGATCAGTTTGTGTGGTCCGTGAAAGTGAGCTTCAGAGCTTGAGAGGAGGAAGCACCAGGCAAAGCTGCGAGGTGTTTCAGGAGATGAAGCTGCTTGTGGTGCTGAGAAATGAGGGTCTGCTCCACCATGGTCTGGAAGAGGGGAGGTGTGAGAACAGTGACAGAATTTACTAGAGATGTAAACATTTCTGAAATGATAGGAGACCCCCCAGAGCAGTGTGGGTGGAAAGGGAGAGGTAGACGAGTTGCCTTAGGATCTGAGTACAGAGGCAATGAGGCTTGCAACAGGAAAGGAGTACAGCTTCTGAAAATCGATGGGACAGGGCACCAAAGAAGCAGCAGCATGAAGACGATGGAGCCTTTTATACTATATAACTTCATGCTTGACAGCATCGGGTAGAGCATATGGAGTTGTATGACTGTGGGTGCCTTTGGGTAGCAGCTGGGAGTTGGGTTATTTACCACTTGGCTCCCTCGTCCTGAGGCCATGCTGGAAACCCTGTTCATAGCTCAAGATGTGTACTTTTATAAAGGGTGTTACAGTTATGGAAAAGAATGAGCCAAGGGGAATTCAGTTCTGCCAGGACGAAAAGGTCACGGAGGAGATGACAGGGGCATCTGATGGAAGAAGCAGTAATGTTAAGGTATGTGCTCCTATTAAGCTGTGACACTTACTGGAAGGGAGGAATACCAAAGTTCGGTCATGAAGTGAAGAGGTAGTTGAACCTGACTGAAACTGCTTTATATTCAGTGATTTGTTGGGTGAAATTAGCTGCCACAGAAATCAGGAGAATAAATGAATGGTTCCTGAAAAAACTATGGATTTTGTATAGTGGGCCAAATGCCCACTAACGTTGTGTTACACCAAAGAGTAGGAGTGAATTTTGCGTTGGCTTCCTTACCTTAGACCTGCCTGTTTTCCTAGAAAACATCCCTGTGCATAAGTAGATGTCAAAGCACAACTGATTGTTTTCAATTTAATTTTAATAATGTGATCGTAAGTCAGTTTATGAAAGAGCTTGGTGCCAATGAAATGGATTTCAGACCACCGGGATCCTGAGAAAAGTGGAAGGTTTCGGAATTTCTCCTACTGCAAATTTGTTTGCTGAGAAGTGGTGGCAAACAACAGCATCTCTGCTTCATTTTTTGCTGGTTATGCTGTTTAATTAGTGTGCATCATTACAGATTTCTGAAAAACTCTCATGAAGGTGAATATAGGCTTAGAGAAGCCAGCCATGTGCTACTTCATGTAGCAGCTCTGTATCTAACGAGATGCTAAAAAGGGGCTGTCCCTGCGCTGCAGACAAGAGGGCTCTTTATGCAAAAGTAGCTTGTTAGCTTTTTGTTTTGAAGCTGTAGCATGACGAAACTATCAGGGTGTCACACTAATAAAGTGGCCAGCCCCTAAGGAATCGACATTCTTGGTGGTGATTTAGAAGGTGCGTTTATACAGTAGGCTCCAACTTCATTAGGACGCTGTTTCCCTGGATACTGAGCATTTTGCATGTCATTACACGCATGACATTTGCATGTCATTACGTTGCATGGCATTAGCAAGGCTGGGTGGCTGTAATGGTTTTAATAAAGTTTTTCCTGTTACTTGAATAAGGGTTCTCCTTTTCCTTTGATTTTTTTTATGTTAAAGAGGAGAAACAAAAGGACGTGATTTCGTCAGCTAGTTTGCACAACTTCCTTCGAGCCCCAGACAGGTTTTATTTCATAGTATGGAAATCCTGCATGTTATTTGTGGAATTATGTTGCTGAATGGGTTGTAAATAGGAGTTGAAGTGCTACTATTCACTGTAGCATCAAATTCACACTGTTTGGGAACAACCTTACAATAGCAAAGAAAAAGCTGTTTAAATGCTGGGCAGTAAACAAAATTTGTTATGGGTGTGAAAGCATTTAAATACTTCACGTGTCTATTTGAGACTTTGGTGTTTTGGTAGTGTTCAGTGTGTTTTCTGAAGGTACTTTCTGCTTTGCACACCATCTTGGGTTGCCTCAACTCTGTTGTTCGATAAACAGCTTGGGCTGCCACGGACATGGAAAGGATCCATCCCGCCTGCCCCAGGACCTGTTGCTGTCCCCATTCCTTTTGTTTGCAGGAGTATTTGTGATGGGGGAGCTCAATCCCCAGTGAGAACAGATCCACAAAAAAAAAAAAAAAGGAAAAAGGGGGTAAGCATGGGACAGCCGCTTTGGTGGCCACGCTGGCTCATCCTGCCACAATCACTGAGCTGTGGCATGAAGTGACCGTGGCTGAAATGTGACAGGTCTCGGGGTCAGTTGTGCCTGCAGCTCTGGCAAAGGAGTCGGCAGTCATCAGGCTGTGGGACCTGGGCTGTTACAGGGATGCCCCACACGGTGTGGCACATCGCTGATGCTGTTCAGGAGCGAGCATCTCTGTGCCTGTCACCTCTGCGTCCTGCAGCCCCTCTGCTTGTTCTGCTCGCTGTAAAGGATGCGTTTACATGCACTCGAGGAATGTCTGTTCAGGAGCTGTACTTTTTACATGTCATAAAAAAAAATAATCCTTTAGTGTTCTTGAGACCATGCTGGGCCTTAGAATATCCTCTGGACTCAACAGCAAGGATTTAAGCTCTCAAGGGACCTCAGCTGTCACAGGCTGTGAGTTACATGGGGTGTGAGGGCAGCCGGGCACAAGAACTGGGCTGTACGTGTGTGCGTAACCCCCTGCTAGTGCTGAGTGTGCTCACGTGCTGAAAGCAGTTTGAAAGTTTCAACCAGTTATTTTTAGTGTGAAAAGAACTACTTAGTTTATGTTCCTACCGATACTTTTTCTTCAGAGAAACAATATATATTATAGTTCATTTAATAAAATAAAATCATTTTTTCCCAAAGCCACAGAATGCAGAATTTAGTATGGGAGCATTTGAACATAAATTCTAGGGATGAATGCAAGATGGCTCTTTTACAGTATACTCAGTTTTATTGCAGTCCTTACAGTGGCTTTCATATGCCAAAAGCTATTGAGAGCCTTCTCTTATAAAAGTGTTCTAGAAACATATTATATCCACAGACGTTTTCTCCTTATCCACAATAGTTTCACAAGTGTGACACGCATTCTATTTTTTTCCTTGCTGTATGGATTTGTAATATTGCTAGATTTGTTTTAGTAAGTGGATATGTTGCAATTTTGTAACTCTTACATTTTTGTTCTTTACTTTCATCTTGAAAGTATAGAGGAAACAGATAGAGCAGCCTCATCTCAGGCTAAATTATTCCTGATGACTTTGGTTTGTGACCTGAAGCTGTCTGGCAAAGTTTTTTTTTTTTTTTTTTATCTTTCTGGAGATTTCCAGGCACATCAGCTTGAAATGGCAGCTGGCTTCCAATCAGCGCACAGCGGAGTCTGAGGAAGAAGAACTGCACGCAAGCAGTGCCTTGATATGTGAGACTTTGTTTTTAGTTGAAGTTTTAAATTCAGCAGCAATGAGCCTCACTGGACGTGAGCTCACAGCTCTAATTGAGGCTGGAGTCCTTTAATTTCAGGGGCTTTCAGGTGAGCAACCTTCCCCATCTCTTGTCAGAAGAACGGGCAGTGGGAGAACAGCAACATGTGGCTTGGGGTTCGGAGGAGTGACCTGCCCCGTTCATCTTGGCGAGCACTGGCATGGATGTTATGCCTCGTCTGCTGCGAGGTGTCCACCTTGCTAATGATTTTGGTGCTTGTCAAAGCGTGGAAAGGAAGGAGAGGCTCCCATCAGGAAGATTTACCTGCGGGGTTTGCGGCGAGTTGGCGTGGCACCACTGCCACGTGCGCGCCCAGCAGGAGGGGAGAATTCCAGACCAAGGAGACAGGCAGCAGACTGGGGTTAAAGGGGAGTCAGGGTGAAAGCATGGCCAGAGGAACCAGGCCTGGCCCCGTCTTGTGTGTTTGGGTGATTTACCTTAACCAGTGCTTGGTGTGCATGTGGCATGCACGGACTTTCTGTCCAGAGCTTGAGAGTGCAGGCTTTGTTGCTTGACCTTGGCTTGCAGGTGATCCTGACTCTAGGAGAGCAAATGGAGAAGGGTGAGGCATGAAGAGGTGACCCTCCTCTTCCCAGGGGCTGCCATCTTCAACAGCATAATGGAGTCATGATACTGTTGTTCTTGTTATTATTAACATTACACTTTCCAATTCATTATCAGTGTCTCCAGTTAACTGTTCAAGATCTAGATGTCATTTTGCAGACCAAACCCAAGTTCATGAACTGTGAATAAATGACAGGTTTTCATTGGTACCCACTGCAACGGGGTGAGGAAAATCAGTGTTTGATCCCAGATTTTGAACATTTAGCCATGTGATGCTGGTGAGCATTGCTTTGTAGGGAAACCTTCCCACCCTAACTTGTGCAGGTACAGAGGGCAGTGCAGGCAGGCAGCGAGAGCTGGCAGCGGGAGCACCTGGGGGCTGTCCTGTGTGGCTGGAGCAAGGGGCTTGGCAAGTTCATGCCTGATTCCTCATCTGGCAACGGGATGAGTGTCTGCGCTTACCTTACTTTCAGATGTGTGTGAAGACCGGGGAGCTCAAGGGCAGCCTTTTCAAAGTGGATGCAGGCACTTCGGAAGCAAGGCTTTGCTGACAGCCGGTGGATGTGGGCGCTTTAGGAAAGTCCTGAATCCGTAAGGATTTTAGGAAGTAAAGAGCAGTCGGCTTTGGAGCAGTTACTGCTTCCCTGTGTGGCTGCCTGGGGGGCTTCCCAGGCAGCTGGGGCACTTGACCTGTTTTAAACACCTTTCAAGGGGATGAAGGGACAGACCCTAGCTCTGTAAGGCTGCTTTCACTAGTTTTCCATGCAGCACTCCTTGGTTTTAGAGGGAATTTCATCCTTCTCCCAAGGGGAGCATGGAGCTCTGTTAGTGAAGAGGGCTAAAACAAATACATATACTTTTTTTTTCTTTTTTTTGTGTGTGTGTGTGTGGTTTTGACATACGAATAAATGCTGTGGTACTCGTTCTGAGGTTCTGCCTCTAATGCCATATATTTTAAAGGCACTTTTCCAAGGTGATTATCGAGACTCTGTGCTAAGAGATACCTCATTTAATCTGGCATATGCTGATTGCCACGAAGATATTTTCAACATACTGTACAGTGGTGTCTGTCATTCTCCAGGACATAAATAACTGCTGGACTGTAGATAACTGTGCAGCTAGCTGACGGCTTATGGGTAACCTCTTTTCTGGCACAGAAATAATGGATTGTTTGTTCCTTCAGTTGAGATCATGATGTGTTTTGATGTTTCTGATTTACATTTTTAGCACTGTTCCTGATATCGTTCAGTGTTCTGGGAATGGTCTTTCAACTTGGTGTTTATTTTGGAGTGTTAGTTTTCCAACAAACAAATACACGATTGGCAATTAATGGTTTTACTATAAATAAACAAAAGAGAATGGTTCAGCTTTAAATAGGGATCTCTGCTCTTTGGAGCTTTTTGTTGGGCTGTGCCTGCGAAGTTGGACCTTCACCTCCCTGGGCACGCAACAGCCCTCGAGGGACTCCCTGCTGCGGTAACTGAACTGGCCGAGCTGGAAAGCTGAAGCCAGAGTGGGTTGAGTTTGTGTTTGGTAAGCTAAAAAGTGGTTTTCATCTCAAATATCTGTGCAGGAGCTGACCACTGGGGGGTTTGGGGCAAGAGTGTGTGTGGTTTCAGTATGGGTAAGTTGTTTGGATGTGGTGGGAATTTCAGCGTGCTGAAGACTTTCAGTGCTGTGCCTGTCCCTCGGTGGCTGATGGCCGGGGTGCAGGTACCTGGTGGAGATGGTATTGTAAGTTCTCCTGTGCTGCTCATGCAGATCTGTCCTAGTGCCATCAGCACTAACTTATGCATCAGAAATAGTGTTAATAATTAATAATGTCCCGGTGAAAACAATTGCAATCAGTGCCTGTCATGGATTCAGGTACTTCTTCTAATGCAGGTAACGTTTCAAGACCAGCTTTGATGGAAAGCTTTGCTCCTTGCCGTGCTTTGGCCTTAACACATAGCCTGGAAAGGAAATGTGTAGGTTTCTGTAGTAGCTTTGTTCAGTTTAAGTCTAACTCCATCAGCTTTTCTATTTCCAGTGGAATGTCTGCAGTGTGGATTCTGCTTATCTGAGAGATTGTGTGGCTTCTTACTTAGGCAGGTTAACCAGTTTCCATGGCCCAAACTGGATGTAATTTTTAAAAGTTATGGCATTGGCCCTTTCTCTAAATGCTGCCTGTTAGGAAAAAAAACAACAACAACTGCAGCCTTTCTGATTTTTTGCACAGGAAGATGTAGAAACCAGTGGCTGTATTCATTGGTGATTATTTCTCTGTTTTACACAGACATCTGATGGCTCAGGCTTGGTCCAAATTGTCAGAGGCCAATTTATAAGAGGGCCAGCGGGAGGTAGCTGTATTTCAGAAGATGGTTGCTCAGCATCACCTGGAAGTCAGACCCTTGTAGGCATTTTGAGCTGGTTGTAGACATCTTAAGTGGGTTGCTCAGGATTGGAGGCAGCTCTGCGTTACGTCTGCTGTGCAGCAGCAGGTGCCAGCGCCCTGCAGATTCCTGCCTTATCAAGAGGAAAATCAGTACTGTTAAATCTAGGTTTCGTTCTCAAATCTTAAACTTGTTGAGAATCTCAATCAAAATATTTGCTCCCTGTGCTTCAAGTATGATCTCTCTTTCTTGCCATGTGACACAGCCATCTTCAAGAGAAACAGCATTGCAAAAACAACAATCCAGTTCTTAGCCTCAAGAAACAAAAAGCTTTTTTTTCTTTTTTTCCCCTTCAGCGTCATAAGATTTAGCTATCTCTCAAATAGTTTTGTGTTTAATTATTATTATTATTTTCTAAACTTCACTTGGATACATCCACTATATGTTTTCTTTGCAGACTTCTCCCCGGATTGCTCAGGCAGTGCCTGGGTGCCTTTTCTCAGCTCACTTTGAGTGTTTCTCCTGCATGGACTGAGAACTATCATTTTATGGTAGAAACTTGAGGATCAGCAACCCAGGGTGAACTTCTGGAGAATGATCCTCATTGTGCCACAGTCAAGAACATGTGTCTGCCTCCGTTTCTCTTCCTGTACGTGGTAAATGGCACTGTGCTGGCTAGGGACACTGGGTCCCACGCTGTCTCTGTGCATCCTTTTCCTGGCTGCCCCTGCTTGTTCCCATGGCCTCCATCCATACCTGCCCTTGTAGCACTGACTGCCACCGCACAGAGCAGTCCTGCTGAGACCGCTTCTCTCTTACTTGGCAAGTCGTTTGGAGACAAACCTGCAGCTGGGCTCTGGTGTGGGGTGAAATGCTGTATTTGTAAAATCATAGAATGGTTTGGGTTGGACGGTACCTTGGAGATCATCTGGTTCTAGCCCCCCTATTCCACAGTCCTTTTTGTGAAAACCTCACTGGACTGTCATTACTCTGACTTGCCATGTTGTAATCTTTTCTCCTGGTCTGTCTCCTTTTTTTTTTTTTTTTTTTTTTTTTTTTTAATATGGGGCTGTCAACTGGGAAGAATTTTTGTATATTCATCTCTTTTCCTAGCAGCCGCCTCTTGCCCATATATAATGGTCTGGACCATTTGAGCTGCCCGGACTCGACACACAGAGCGGCTGAGGGAGATATGTAGTATTTTTTCCCTCTGAGAGTAACAGCTTACTCCAGTCCTTACACCTATATACCTATTATGGCCCTGGAAACAGTAGTTGTAAATCTGACAGACTTCTTTCTTACTATAAACTATAGCCAAATAGTTTATACAAGATAGTGCAAACTGTCAGGAGGAGTATGTGCAGGATCCTGAGCACAGAGCAGACTGGTTGCAGTGGCTGGCAGCGCCTAGGACTCGTGGGTCTGAAGGGAAGCTGCCATGGAAGAGACTCTGTTCACAGGGCTTTGTGTGAGAAAGGTGGGGGATGCTTTTCCATCATCAGGGCCAGCACATTTGCTTCAATGCTGCGTCACAGCTCTCGTTGGGTTGGAGCTCCTTCCATTGCTGCCTTTCACCAGGCATAAAAATTAGAGATCAGCTTGCTCCAGGGTCTTTTACAAAAGTTGGTCTGGTCTTAATTGCCTGTATTATTTGCAGTATATTAAGGGCAATTTTTTTTCAAACAGCCCAGTTGTGTTGCACAGCATAAATCCTGCTGGAGTCCCAGCTGATGCAGTGGCAGGTTGGGGTTCTGCCTGCCTGTGCCAGGCAGCCACCAATGGCGCAGATTTGGGGTCCCAGGATGCTGATTTGTGGTCCCAAATCAGTGGTGGAGGGAGAGATGGGAAGGATCAGCAGTGACATGAGTGGCACTGACAAGACCTGGATTTTTTACTGTGACGTTGTACCTAGAAGGGGCTTTCAAACCAGGGCTCGCTGAACAGGGTCAGAGTAGGCTTATAAAGAAAAAAAAAAAGAGAGAGAGAAGCCAAATAAGCAAGAAATAACATCTCTGAGTGTGTTTCAAGAGGGAGCATGTAGCCCCAGTGGAAATAGCTTGCTCGTTTTGAAACTGCCCCAGAGCTTCCCCATTTTACAGCGATTAAGAAGCAGGAGCCAGGGGGGATTGGAGATAAAGCATAAAAACTGGCCATCAGGCTTTGTTTCCAGCGGGACGGACCACCAAGGGACAAGCTCAAATCCCTTGTAAGGTTGCTCCCTGGAATTCCCTTTTGACAAGTCTCACATGGCAGCAAATTATTCTTCCACTCTCCCCCACCTACGCTTTCCCCAAGCTGTTTTTCATCCTCGAGGGGGAAGGGAGAGTCCCAAAGACCCTTTGCGGCAGTTCCCCAGAAAGACAAACGATGCCCAGCTCCTGCTCACAAGTATCATCAGCATCTGCTGATGAACTGATCCTTGTCCAAAATTGGTGTTGTATGGAAAAATCCCCAGCACCTGCTAGCAGACCCCAGTTATTCACAACATACGGCTGGGTGGCTAAATCTTCACTTCCTAGGGACGGCCTGGAATTACACTCGCTACATGCTGAGCGGCCTTTCTCTCGTGTGAAATAGATGCAGGCAGCGGGAGGATTTGCAGTTACAAGGAAGGTTAGGATTTATAGTGCTGTCTCCTGCAAGGGGTTATTCTGCAGAAATGGTTGGTTTGTCTTCATCTTCTCTTTTGGGATAAACACATCATGATATAATCATCTATATGGAAAATCATATCTTTGTATTCATTAGGGAGCAGGTATCCCCGTGAATATATATCCCCTGGCATAAATCTACCATCAGTGTCAGTCAGGCGTTTTTTTTTTTCCCTCCTGCCTAGAGTTGAACATGCATTTTTAATTCATTTCCATATGGCACAAACTCTATATTCTTATTGTATATTCTAATTTCTTTTCCTGGCCAGTAAATTGTAAGCCTTTCCTAGCTGGGTAAGTTATTGTGGGGTATATTTGGGTGCAGTTCAGGAAAGATATCTGACTAGAGAATGTGCCTTGGTTTGTTTTTAATAATGTGCCATTATTGATGTTTTCCCCCTATTCTCATTTGACCACATGCTAATGATACTGGGTGCGTATTGAGGGGACAGGATAAAATCCACCACTGTCTCTAGTCTGTGCCTAAAGTTGGTAGGCAGACATCCATGCGACTCCTAGATCACCATCTTCCACATGCCTTAAATACTAATTTCCATGAGTTCTGAAGTTTTCCATAGTTCTGCACTATGGAGGAGGTTCCTTCCAGGAGAGGGCAGTGACGTACACGGGTCCCCCCTCCGTGTTGTGACATTGGCAGCATTGCAAAAAACATCTTTTCCTATCGATGTTGCAGCTTGATGTAGAACTTAAATAGGAAACAACTGAAAAAGAGTCAAGAGTGCTTTTGGCAGGTATACGTGACCTGGTCATGCAGGAGTTTTTGTAGGGGCAGATTGCTGTTGTTGATAGAAAATAGCACTGAGAATAAAAGGCTCCGTTCAGGTGGATGGAGCCGCATGGCAATATTGTAGGTTTGCTGTTCTGATGATTAGACCATAAGAACAGATAGACTACTGCCGATGTTGACATTATTTGAGTGATAGGAAGGAGTTACTTGCAAGATTGAGGTCACTTACAACAAAATCTGCTGCTGTTCCTGCTGCCGTTTCATCGCTTCAATACATGCTATTTATTTGTCATGTGCATGTGAAGCTAATGTTTTCCTGCCTTCTAAAAAAAGTCCTTTATGTTTTCATATATACACCTTTTTGCTGTAAAGCTGCTTATTTAATAGAACTTTAATAGCTACCATTTGAATGAGAATTGTGACTCCTTTCCTGAGAATAGAGTAGTATTTCTGAACTGTAGTATTATTCCATACCTAGAGGTCATCACTCCTGTCCTGTCTGAGGAGGCAGCCTGACTTTCACAGGTTTTTCTGGAAAAATAAAAATCATTGTAAAAACCTTTAAATGAGACCAAACCCTGTTTCCTGACCTTTTTTACCCCTATGCACAAAGGCTCATTAACACCTTGATTCTCATAAATTTTTCATCTGAATTGAAAAAATATTTTTTCTCCTCCCAGCATACTGAAGCCTGGAGGATCCTTTAGATAAGAGCTTTATTGGGTCCTTCTGCTGAAGATGGGAGGTGAAGGACAGATTGGGTTCTTCTCTCTTCCCTTTCAAAGGACTTGTAGAAATTCTTAAATGTTTGTATTAGATACTCACGCTCCCTGAGATCATTTATGCAATGGTCAGCTGAAAATATTCTTATCTCATTGGGCATACTTGAGCTTGAAGGATGAGAGAGGAAATTTTTCTTTTCCCTATTGTGTCTTGCTAAAAGCTTATTCCTTCTGCCTGCTGAAGAAGTTTACCTGTTGTTTTCGTTATGTTCTCTAAAAGTCCTTTTGGCACTTGTTTAATAATTTTAGAGTTTACCCAAGAGTATATATATATATTGTTTTCTTTTTCATGTATTTTATGGGATAGAGATCTTTGGGATTAGGAGAATTAGCCTTGGGAGAGGGAATCAAACAGAGGATCATACAGCCCTTGTTTTGTGTCTGCACACTGAATCAGACCCACAATTTTGATGTGTGGGAATCCTGGCAGTCCCTGGGACTTGAGTCATTGTTCCCAGTCTGGTAGGGCGTTGTGTTTGGATGCAGCCCAGGCTACAGATTGCCAGAGCTGAGATGAAAAAACAGAATGATGCTCATACCTCTCCCAGTTCCTCTAAGGAGCACCAGCCACCTACAGGTCCCTGTGGCTACTCTACAAGGTTTGTATTACATAGATAATTCTTGTTCAAAGAACAAAGGACAAGTGGATGAGTGGAGAACTAAATATGAGACCATAGAGTTCTCCATGATGTTCAAGCTTATTTTTAAGAGTGGTAAAAATCAATGGCCTTTCTATTTCTCCATTCCTTTCTTTTTACTTCAAGACCAGAGGATTTAATGTGAGCTAGAGTGGAAAGATGCTGGCCTGCTTCTCTGTGTCATCGTGTTGCTTCTTTGGGTATTTAGAAGGTTTTGTGTTTTAGTCTCTGTTCTTGTTAAAGAGCTATTCTGCTTCTTCAGACTGTGTTGAGCAGTATCAGGGGATTTATTTTCTTTTTTGGAGTAGCTCCTGCCCAAACGTTTCAAAATCAACCACGAGTAATCACAATCTTTCTCTTCACTCGAAACCATAACATTTTTTTGACAAGAAGTGCCTTTAAAGAAATGCCTAGTAATTTACGGTGGGTCGCTTTGTACTTTGTTTCTGTAACCTATCGCATTACATTTCCTGTGCATTAAGTATGTATGTATTATGAGCTCTTAAAAACAAATATCCCAGAAGAAAGGAATTCAGTAAATGAATAAAACATTCTTGGGTAGTCCAAGTGGCAGTTTAATAGCTCGTCCGTTGGGACTTTCCAATAATATAATGATGATGGCCATATAAATATATGGATAGATGAATAACTTCAGTGAGGAGCTTGTTACAGCACTACATACCACATCTGAAGTGAAATCAAACTCTGAAAGTGCTGCCTGATGGGAAGGCCCAATTTTTCCAGTGCCAACCCTGAAATTAAAATTATACAAACTGTGTGTTTGTGTACACATATGTATACAGAACTAAAGCACATTCACAAACACACATGCTATGTATACATACACATGTACGCGTGTGTGTGTCATACGTTGTTTCTAGGTGGAACTGTTTCAGCACTGAACCATAAACTTCACAGACCATTGACACAGCTGGATTTACAGCTGTGTATTTGAGATTAGGTCTCAGCCCTGGCTTTCTCTAAAAATAAATAAATAAATAGAGTGGGAGCATGAGGTTGTCATATTACATTATTGCCTGGGATATGCACAACTTTTTCGTTAGATTCTCCTGATCATATAGCTTTGTAAATATATATATATAGTGGTGCTTGTCTGCTACTGTGGAGTCCATAACCTTGTGTATGGCTAACCTGAAGGTACAGTTTATTTTGTTTTGCTTGTAGCATTTTGCTTGCAGCAACAGATTTCTCAGGAAAGCTGATTTCTGATTACAGAGGACCTGGAAAGCTGGTACTGCAGTATGGAGAGAGGATGCTGATGTGTTCCTGGTAAAAGGAGGTGGTAACACAGTGACTTGCCTGTTGAGGATTTTAATAGTGCCATTTCACAGAAGAGACACAGCCCTTTATTTTGTTATGAATTGGGACTTTCCTATTAGGATTTCTCATTTTCCTTGGCTGGCTGTTCCTCAGCAGCATACCGTATATTGCTTGTATTTTCTACTTGAGAGCATCTCCCACGCTAGGCGGAAGCAGCAGTTTTCGTGGCAGTGCTCAAAGTGATTCACATAAAGCTCCATGAAAATAGGGGACTCTGATATTTTCACATGGGTGGATTAAGTTGATGAATGTTTAGTGTGCTGAAAAATACGGCGCCACTGCTCTGATCTTTTAGTAGAGTGAAATGGCAACAACATTAAAAAGTCTTTCCTAGTTGAAGAATTTCATCTTAGGTGTTCTGGGGATCACCCTGGGCATGGGAAGAGCATGGGGAGCTCGTACACAAAGTATGCTGGAGAAGTCTATGTTTGTACGTCTTCTCTGTATAAACTACAGGGGTTAACATGTTATTTATATGATGTGTGTTTTATTCAGAAAAGGAAGTGCCACATGTACTTCTGTGGGGATTTGCCTGTTAGTTGGAAATGCAAGTGCAGGAGGTGATAGATCTTAGACTTTTATCTTCAATATGGACAGTTCCCTCTTTTGCTGGTGTAATGGAAAATAAGTCAGAAACAAGGTGTGTGTGTGGGGGGGCGTATGTGAAAATAAGTGTATTGAAAGATGGGTGCCTTGACAAACACTTGGGAGAACTGATCAAACTGATTAACGTGTTAAGCAATGGGATATAGACTGTGGGATCAGGAAGTTAAGTGTTTTGTGTGAACATTATAACATCAGTGCAATAAATTGATTGTCATTAGTACTTAAAAATGCAGTAGTCATTCAGTTATATTGGAAGTGATAACTAACATGAATTCATATTCCAAAACTTGCCTGCAATTTATAAACCTCCTAGGGGATGCTGAAATCATGTTGGAAATTCAAATTAACTCCTGTCATTATCGACAACTTTTCCTATCCACTCTATATTCTAGCTTGAAGAAAACTGCATTTTCAAGCAGCTTTTAAATGACAATGAGAACAATGTATGTGTGCAGTGGGTCTTTTAATAATTGCCTTTTACAATTGATTTCTATGATTTTCATGAGTAGCAGTGAACGTACTTTGTAACAAAGAAGCTTTTTCACACTGCCTCACTTTAAGCATCTGACTAGTTTCCTCGGGCTCCTTTCCTTTCCCTTCGTTCCCGTGGAAAGCAATCATCAGCAGCCTGGCTCACAGCTGCTGCAGCACCCTCCAGCAGTCTCGAGCCGATGTCTCCCCTTACCCTGTCTCCGTTTAACCTGGAAATTCAGATATATGAAGTGAGGCAGTGGGACTAATGCACAATGGGACTGTATGGAGGATCTCTACATCTTCCTCAAATGGCTGCTAACTAATTGCATTTCAATACTTATAATGAGCCTTTTGCAATCAACAAAGGGCTCTTGCTGGAAGGGCTCTTGCTGCTTTGAGGTGGCTGAAATGGGACCACACGTAGATTAAGACTGCTGGCAATGAAGCCATGTGCCTTATTTGTAGCCAAATTCTGCTTGGAGCTGCCAGAGTGAAATTTGGTGCAAGCTGGATTTGACTCCATCCAATAAAGAATGTCTTCATGCTCTTGCTAGCCAAGATGGCTGGTCCACAGCAGGACAGGCAACAGATTGGAGAAGGTCTTTACCTTTCTTAGGTTGAGATGGGAGTGGTATAAATAAATAATGGAGCATTTATTGAGTGTGTTCAGTGTTCATCAATGTTCAAAAATGCTCATCTGTGTCCTCATTTACTGTGTGTTACCACATGTAGTTGGTGGATGGCAGTGATCATAATTATGGATGCATTGTAGTACATATAAAAGGGCAGAGTTAAGTCTGGTGGGCTATCTTAGCTGTGACATTTACTAACCTGACTCTTTATGTGAGAACTTTATTGAGCAGTTTTATTTTCTTCGTTGTATTTTGTCTGTTCTCACTGTCTGGGTATGTGTGTGCGATTGCATTTAAATAGCCGTAATTCTACCTTTATTTTGATTTTACTGTAGGCATCTGTAATTACAGTAATGGTTGGCTAGTGATTTTTATGTACTGCCTTTTCTTGGTGGCTCAAATTTCACTAACCATCTGATCTTTCTTAACTGCCCATATTAAACCTGATAACTATCAGTAATTTGACTATCACAGTGCTACATAGATAATGAAAATGCTGTCTCATCCCCAAAGGTTAGGACTAAAAAGGAGTCTTCCAATATGCTATAAAAATGAACAAGTTTAGACTTTGTTGTAGCTACTGTTAAATAAAAAATAATAATTTCAGTGTGAATTATCCATATATTTTTTTACTCAAATATATGTCTGGTTTTGTTTTTTTTTTTACTGTGATTATTATTTTGTATTGCGTGCATGTACATATAGATGCGGTTGGGTCCCATAGCGTTTTTTTATATTAAGAAAGTATGAACATGTGTGTATATATGTATATATGTGTGGATATGTATATATGTTATCACATGTAAAAAAAGAATGCAAAACTGTTGCTTTTTTGTGTGTAGTGTTCTCCCTTGCTGTTTTATTAAATATGTAGTAACTAGTTATTTTATATATTTTATTTTCAGGTACAAATTTAGTAAGTAATTTTGAAATAATGCTTTTTCCAGTACCATTTTTAGCTCTTGATTAACTGTCTTCCTTTTTCTCTCTCTGTCACAGGGTGAAAGAAAGATGTGATGGAGGTGAATATGGGCCACTGGTCAGGCACAGGGCCACCTCCTTCTTGCCTTGCCCTTCTGATTGTCAAGCTCCTGGCCTCCCTTTGCCAGGTAGTCCATGGAACAGCACCACTTGGCTTTCACTTCACACATTCCACTTACAATGCTACTGTGTATGAAAATTCGGCTGCCAGGACCTACGTCAACAGTCAAACGAGAATGGGCATTACCTTGGCCGATCTTTCTTGGGATATCAAATACAGGATAGTGTCTGGCGACGATGAGGGCTTTTTTAAAGCAGAGGAAGTCATCATTGCTGACTTTTGTTTCCTGAGAATAAGGACTAAAGGTGGGAATTCTGCTATATTAAACAGAGAAATCCAGGACAACTATTTATTGATAGTGAAAGGGTCTGTCAGAGGAGAGGACTTGGAAGCATGGACAAAAGTGAACATCCAAGTCTTGGACATGAATGACTTAAGACCTTTGTTTTCACCAACCACATACTCTGTCACAATAGCGGAAAGCACTCCTTTAAGGACTAGCATTGCACAGGTGACCGCAACAGATGCGGATATTGGGTCCAACGGTGAATTTTATTATTATTTCAAAAACAAAGTTGATCTCTTCTCAGTACATCCTACGAGTGGTGTTATCTCCTTAAGTGGCCGGCTAAACTATGATGAGAAAAACAGATATGATCTTGAGATTCTGGCTGTGGACCGTGGGATGAAGCTTTATGGAAACAACGGTGTAAGCAGTACGGCCAAGCTTTATGTTCACATTGAACGTATAAATGAACATGCCCCAACGATAAATGTAGTAACACATATTCCCTTCCCATCAGACAAGGAGCCTACCTATGCAGTTGTTAACATTGATGACCTAGATGAAGGAGCCAATGGAGAAATTGAATCGGTTTCAATTGTGGCGGGAGATCCTCTAGAACAGTTCTTTCTGACTAAAGAAGGTAAATGGATGAATGAGTACAAAATAAAGGAAAGAAAGCCTATTGACTGGGACAGTTTCCCATATGGTTATAACCTAACTCTCCAAGCAAAGGACAAAGGATCTCCTCAGAAATTTTCTGCAGTCAAACTGGTCCACATTGCTAGTCCCAAAAAAGAAAGTATACCAATAAAGTTTGAAAAGGAAACTTACGATGTTTCTATCAATGAATTTTCACCTCCAGGTGTGGTGGTTGCAGTAATTAAGCTGATGCCAGAGCCACTGGGTGTGGAATATAGATTATCTCCTAGTGAGGATGCTGATTATTTTAAGATCAATCCCATCACAGGCCTTATTACTACCGCTCGTCCTTTGAAAATCATTGAGAAGGACCTCTACGAATTAGAAGTATATACAAACAAAGGTGGTGATTTAAAAGCACAGGTTACTGTCAGGATAGAAGATGCCAACGATCACACTCCGGAGTTCCAGCAGCCTTCGTACAGCTCTTTCGTCAACGAAAGTGTCCCTGTGGGCTATAGCGTTTTGGCAGTTTCAGCAGTTGATAAAGACAGGGGAGAAAATGGATACATAACATACAGCATTGCCAGTCTGAACTCACTGCCATTTATAATAAATCAGTTTACAGGTATCATCAGCACATCTGAAGAACTGGACTTTGAGTCCTCACCAGAAAGCTACAGGTTCATTGTAAGGGCTTCTGACTGGGGTTCTCCCTACCGCCATGAAAGTGAGGTGAATGTCACCATATACATAGGCAATGTCAACGATAACAAACCCCTGTTTGAAAAAGTGGCATGTCAGGGAGTGATTTCATCTGACTTTCCTGTTGGTGGTCACATTACTGCTGTTTCTGCTATAGACATAGATGAGTTAGAGCTTGTAAAGTACAAAATAATCTCTGGAAATGAGCTTGGCATTTTTTATTTAAATCCTGACTCTGGTGTCCTGCAACTTAAAAAATCTCTAATTAATTCTGGCATAAAGAACAGCAATTTTGGCCTTAAGATAACAGCCACTGATGGAGAAAACTTTGCTGATGCTATGTTTGTTAATATTTCAGTAGTTCATGGGAAAGTGTCTTCAAAGACCTTTAGCTGTAGAGAGACTAGAGTTGCTCAGAAGCTAGCAGAAAAATTGCTCAAAAAGGCAAAAGCAAATGTGAAGCTGAATTTGGAAGATGGTTTTCTCGATTTTTATTCAGTGAACAGACAGGCACCACATTTTGACAAAACCTTCCCTACTGATGTGATGGTTTCAGAGGATCTGCCAGTTGGTGCCACCATCCTAAGGATAAAAGCCTATGATGCAGACTCAGGCTTTAATGGAAAAGTAGTTTATACAATTTCTGATGGTAATGGAGATAGTTGTTTCAACATTGACATGGAGACAGGGGTACTTAAAGTTCTTATGCCCTTGGACCGTGAAAAAACAGAGCTCTATCTCCTTAACGTTACAATTTATGATTTAGGTAATCCACAGAAATCTGCATGGAGACTGTTGACTGTCACTGTAGAGGATGCAAACGATAACAAGCCTGTTTTTTTACAGGACAGTTACTCAGTTAACATTTTAGAAAGTACAAGCCTTGGTACAGAGATTATCCAAGTAGAAGCCAGAGATAAAGACCTAGGATCGAATGGAGAGGTGGCTTACTCGGTGCTGACGGACACCCAGCAATT
Organism: Cygnus atratus; assembly: GCF_013377495.2. Classification (NCBI taxonomy): domain Eukaryota; kingdom Metazoa; phylum Chordata; class Aves; order Anseriformes; family Anatidae; genus Cygnus; species Cygnus atratus. The sequence goes on along the minus strand of NC_066362.1, from coordinate 198,651,546 downwards.
TGCCATCAACAGTTCCACAGGAGTGGTGTATGTGGCCGATCAGCTAGACCGGGAAACAAAAGCAAACTACACACTAAAGATTGAGGCTAGGGACAAAGCAGACAGTGGCCATCAGCAGTTTTCCGTTGTGCCTCTGAAGGTTTTCTTAGATGATGTCAACGATTGTTCTCCAGCCTTTATACCATCCAGCTACAATGTGAAGGTCCTTGAGGACCTGCCAGTTGGCACTGTCATAGCTTGGTTGGAAACTCATGATCCAGATCTCGGCTTGGGAGGTCAAGTCCGTTACTCTCTGGTGAACGATTACAATGGGCGGTTCGAGATAGACAAAGCGAGCGGTGCCATCCGCTTGAGCAAAGAGCTCGATTACGAGAAGCAGCAGTTCTATAACCTGACAGTGCGTGCAAAGGACAAGGGACGCCCAGTTTCTCTCTCTTCTGTTTCTTTTGTGGAAGTTGAAGTAGTGGATGTTAACGAAAATCTCTATACCCCCTATTTTCCTGACTTTGCTGTCATTGGATCTGTAAAGGAAAACTCGCGCATTGGTACAAGCGTTTTGCAAGTTGTTGCTCGAGACGAGGACTCTGGAAGGGATGGAGAGATCCAGTATTCCATCAGGGACGGCAGTGGGCTGGGGAGGTTCAGCATAGATGAAGAAACAGGTGAGTTTCATTTCTAGTTTCCTTTTCCTTACATAGAGGGTCTTGCAAATGGGAAATTAGACATAATTATTTTCTGCCCATTACATGAAGTTCGGTTCTTCTTAACAGGCAAGATAAAATTGTAAATAAGGATTTTCCAGGCATAGTGATGACATGATTTAATTACCTGGTTGCATTCATTACTCTGTGAGTGTGAAATAATGCACATGGCTTTTCAGCTGCTATGTGATGACTCCATTTAAGAAGCAGTGATAGTTGCGTAATGACTCTCTTGCAGTCACTGTATTATCTGTTGATCGTTGTAAATTACTCAGGTCACCTCCACAGAGTCATAACACTCATGACCTTGAATGCAGTGTTAAACTCAATGGAAGGAAGTGAGGGGCAGGAAATATGAATTATTTCATCCTAAAACTTATTTTTGGTCTTGTCCTTGTTGCTGGGAGTAATTTTTCATGGGAGTCAGCAGTCTGGAATGATGTGCCATTCTGTATAGTATGCTTTCTTGTAGCATGTTGTCTTCATCAGTGTAGGCATGCTTGTGAAGGGTACGAATACAGGGATAGATACACTCAGCCTGTACTGACTTTTCCTTGGTGGCAGTAGCATTAACAGAGTGAAGATTTCGAAGATGTTAATCTTCACTTCTACCACACCCTATTGGAAAATGTGGAAAACACCAAGTGTAAAAGGCTGTCTAGTAAAACACGGCTAACAAGCTGGCTGTTTATATGTCTGATAGCTGTTGGGAGTAATGGTGCAGCTGTGGTACTAGAAGAAGTGAAGAAATTAGAAAATATTAGTCAACAGTTTAAAAAATTATATTAAATATGTTGGGTTTGTGGGCTTACTGTGGTTTAAGCAGACTTTGTATGTCTTTTTTTTCTGAAGCTTTTAATTGAGAATGTGGTATTAAAGCATAAGATTAAAATGTATGTTTTGGCAAATTCAAACTGTTTAATCAAATGTCAACTTTCTAAACTGAACATTATGAAAAACAGACGACATTGCAAATGCTGTGGATCTCGTCTGAACATAAGCAGTTGAAAATATTTTTATTCTATTTGTGTTGTAGTCTCTGTGCTGCAGCTGTGCACAGATGACAGTCAAAACCTTGTGTCCAGAAACATTAAACTTGAGTGTCAGAAGTCAAGAGGGCACCTACTCAAATTTCTATAAATGTTAAGAACTCACATATCCTACAGTGAATGAACTTGGGCAACATTATTTAGGCAGTTGAACATGATTTTCAATTTTAAGCTCCGGCATTTAAAAATGGTAGCGTACTTTATTGAGTAGCATGGACTTCAGATAAATGGGTTCGTTTTGAAGCAGTGGGAGTTTGGTCTAAATGCTTCAGCCTTGTTCTGAAAATCTTGGGATTCAACATTTACTGAACTGAAAGGAATTGTTAAGGAACAAGCTTCCAGGAGGATAAATTAGTGTGTGTTGTTCATTAATAAATTAACCTAAGTTATTACCCTGTGTCTAAACGAGTAAAAGTGATAGCTAACACTGATGTAGGGCCCCTCTTCAGTAAAACACGGATCATGTTTTGAGATGAGCGGGAGTCGTACTTGACATTACACATTAAATGTGCTTAGTTTCTTTCTAGAACTGAAATCAAGTCAGTGAAGAAAAAAAAAGCAAAACACCAAACCAAACCAAAACAAAAAAACACCACAACAAAACAGAGCTTTAAAACTTGCATATTTTTGTCTTTCACTCTTTTATGAGTATTTTGAAGAGCCAACCCTGTCACCTGTGCTGTCTCACAAAGCCATTCCAGAAGATATTTCATAATCCAGTAGTTCAAAATACTCTTTTAGATTCTTTTTATATGTTTTTTCCCAGCTGTTTGATACATCCTAAATCATCTTGAAACAAACTTGAAGAACACTTGGGTGCACAACTGGACCTGGGCTGTGTGGAGAGCAGGATTTGGGGGTTCAGGAATTACCCCACTGTTGTGCTGTTGTAACTTGAGTGCCGAATTTGACCTGCTGTGTCAAATAGGACAAAACATTAATAGTCTGCTATTGAACTGATGGCAACTTAAACACTGCTGAATGATGAATCAGCTATCTAGCTGTAGAAAAGAGCTCAAGTCACATATTGAATTAATTTACAAAGAGATAGCTGTTTATTTACTTTCAGTGCAGTTAATTTGTCACTTTTAAACTGACCGACTCTATTGGCTTATACGCTGTCTCTCACAAAATTTGTGAAGGTAAGCAGGAGCGTGAAGTACAACAAATCAATATTTTTGGCTGCTGCCTTAATGAAAAGAAGACTGCGGTATCCATTATAATCATTAGGATATAAACTGGGCCAAATTCATCCTGATGTGTGAGCAGGCTGGACTCCAAGCAAGTCTGTGCTTTCAGCATATTTTTGCTCGGGTGCATTATTTTTGTTCTTTCACAATATTCCATCTTAACGGTGTCAGCCCGTGTGCTGAGTGAGCTGCGCCTGTGTTCCTTGGGGCACGTCTGTACTGACGAGGGGAAGTGGGTGCGGAGATACCCGAGGAGGAGCTGACCTGTATGGTGGATGCTCACTGTGCCCTGCTGCCACCTGTTTACCGGCACAGTGGTTTTCTTCTCGCTCCTTTACAGGTACATGCAGATGCATGTAGGTGCATCTAACTCCACAGAGCTTGACCTAGCTGCTGGTTCAGGTGCCACAACAGGTAGCTCTGCATTCAGGTCTGTGGTCAGCAGGCTTGGGAGTCCCTCCATATTGGCCAAGGTGGATCTCTCTGCACAGGGTGTATGTGCAAATCCTGATGCTCTTGCTGTTTTTGATAAGAGATGAGCCGTGGGGTTAGGCTGGGGATTTCCTTCCTGCAGTGTGTCCCTTTGTTTTGTGTCTTGGAGGGCTACTTTTGAGGATTGATGTTGTTGCATTACAGCATTCACTGTTAAGTACTCCAGTTCATAGATGGTAGTAAGGAGCGTAGTGGACGCTTGCCAGCTAGAAGTATTCGATGAAGTAGAATTTTACATATATTTGGTCCCACAGCCTCTTAAATTGCTTCTCACTTTGTTTCTCTGGGTTTACTTTAATTTCTTTTACCAGAAGATGAAGCCAGTGCAAATCTCTAAATCAATAGAAACTCTCCTACTGTAGAAGGCAGCAGTTCCAGACCTCCTCCAACTCCATCCCTAGTTTCACACAAGCACCTTAGACATCAGACTAGATGTTTCTTGGATTTACAACATAAGTCATGATTCTTGGCTTAAAAACAGCACCGTCCACCCCCCTCCTCCCCCCAAAAAAATTTAATGGACAAACAAATAACTGGTTTAAGACTGTTCTAGAAGGAAAGAAGATTTTTTTTTTTTTTTTTTTTTTTACTAGAGAACTCTTTTGATGCCTGCCTCAATGGACATTCAATTTGTCACCATGCTAGGTGCGCAGTTCAAACTCACTGATTTTCTTTCTTCATTGGTCTGTTTATTGACTGCTGGTATAAATGTCACAAGCTTGCCATTTAAGAACCCCGCACTGAGGGACGTAATGTGATTTTGCCATTTATGGATTCTCTTTTTCCTTCTGTCTTCCATTCAGAACCACTTTTCTTTACATCTCTACCTTTCTCTGGACTCCTGAGATGTAATCTACGTGATGAAATGTGCTCACGTACAGTCAGAGGTAGTCACTGCAGGATTTCCTTATAATTGACAGAGAAAAACAGTTGATGGAGAAATTATTCATATTACTCTGTAGTAAAAAAAAAAATAAAAGAAAGAAATTAGATTAGTCATGCTCTGAAAATGCACTGGACAGGAGCATCCCACTCTGTTTTCCATCTACAGAAAGGCATTAAAATCCGATTCTTTGATCTCAGTTGCTGAAATGGGTGGTAAGCTCATTGTGCAGCTCATGGGCTGTGGAGAAGCTCAAGCCATTTCTTCATCTCTAGTACCACTCCTCACCTGCTGTATTTCTCCACGCTCCTCACTGGTCTGCTAATTGCATTTCTTTAGAAAAGAATTGTGTAAAACCCCTCTTTATTTCTAGAGGGTTGTAATACAAAATAAGCAGTTAAAGTTTTTCAGGGGATGGCAGCATGCTCTGAGTTTTCATCCTAGCAAGAGCTCTAACAGATACAACTAGTCTTTTGGAAGTGGTCTCTGTCAGAAGTCCCTTACTAACTTCCTAAAATCCTGGATTTTTCTGCTCTGGTATGTACACCGTCTCAGTGCTGATACCACGCCAAAGCGGTGTATTTTTGCTGTCTCAGGAGCTTGTGGTGACTCCAGCAAACGCACATGGCTATATGATACCACCTACCTTGGGTGACTAATTGCCATCCAGATGTACTGCTGTGCTGGCTGCAAGGGGAACTTCAACAACTAGTGAGATCTCCTGACTTCTCAAAAGGTTGACTTAGATGAGATCAGTTCTAGCCTAAATGCTGACGTCTTCCTTCTCATTTTTTCATGATTTGTGGTTTCGCTAAACAGCAGTGTTTTTGACTCCAGCTCCACTTTTCAGTCTGGCATATGTTTCTACTCTTTGCGCAGTTGATGTAACAGCCTGGCACTAGAAGTGTTTCTATATTTACCCCGACTTTACCCGTGGATGTACTGCTAATAGAAGGGGAATGAACTGAGTTCTGGAGGAGCAGAGACTAGACACACTCAGCATCTGCTGCTGCAGACACTTCTGCAGGCTTGATAGGAGTTGGTGTGACGGTGCCCCGGGATGCAAAGAATGACTAACCCTACTGCATAGGTGGGAAAGCTGAAGCAGTCAGTCTTTTGCAGCTTCTCAGGAAAGCATCAAAACGTCTCAAGTTGCACTAAAATAGAATATGGAAACACCATAGTGCTGTTAGCGAAATGCTTATGGGATCTTTGATGTTCTTGCAAAGCCCAGAAGCATGGACTCAACACTTTCAAAACTTACTAGCCTCTTTTTCTGAGGTTATTCAGGAGATTGAGTCCCCTGATTTTTGTTGAGGCTTTAAATTTTGGCATTAGATGGCACTAATTTCCACCCCTGCAGAGCCCGTCTAATAAGAACACAAGCTGGAGATGACCCTGATAACTTGTTATCTGTAGGTGTTTTCAGCCCTGAACAATTCGAATGAATAAGCCAAGCCTGTCTTTCACAGCACTGAAATCTTAAAGACCATGTTAAATGGAGGTGGATTTCAAATTATTACAAAGTCCATGGATGGATTGATTTATGGTGCCAAGTACAGCAGTCTGATGTTCTGTTTTGAGACCTTTTAAGGTGCCTCAGGAGTGATTGAAATTCCTGAGAGACTGTTGCTGGGAGTCCAAAAAGAAGCCAGTTGGTGTTGGAAAACCCTAATAATGGCTTCAAATGACTAATAATGGAAAGAAGAAACACCAGAAGATATAGTTTATAATAAAACAGACCTGCTCGCACCGTTAAAACTGTCTGGCAGAAGGGAATAAATTTATAGCTTCAGACTCCTTGCATCTTGTTGCTGTCTTCTAAAATAGTTTTTGGTTATTGTGTATGCAAGTTGAAGGATACTTTCATTTATTACAATTTGAGTGGTCTGATAAATATTTATGTGGGACCATTACTAGTGTTTCCTTGAAACATCAAGTAAAAATGAAAATGCTTTGTGATACATAGTTGTTTTTTTTTTTTTTCTTCCCCCTGCTTGTTTAATTTTATGGAAGTATGTAAGAGCTAGTGGATAAATCTGTGAAGACTCATAATAGACTTGAATTCACTGCAGAGTTTTGAGTTGTGAGTGTTACAGACGTTGTTCATGTTCTTGGTGAGAGTAGGCAAATTTCATTGCCCAGAGCAAGTAGTTCTGAGCCATTTAACTAGCCTAGGCTTCCAAAAAAAAATTTTTCAGAGTAACCTCAGGCCAGACGCCAGAGCAGTGCCAGTGGTGTTGGTGGGCACTGCCTAGGGAAAGGAGGATGCTCGCAGGGGCCACCCAGGACCAGAGCTGCCGGCGCTCAGCCTGGCCATGCTGGCTCTCCTGCACAGTCCCCTCCGGGGTGGAGCATGCCAGATGGATCACGCAGCTCAGCTCTGGCCAAACTCTGATCTGTCACCCTCTATCTGTGTCAGGCATGAATAAAGCATTCCTGGGAACAGCTATTTTGGAGTCTGCCGTAACATGTTATCATTACTCTGTGTTATCTCTGGCAGCTTTTAATAGGGCAATCTTTCCTTCATTTATGATTTCCAAATTTTGGAAAGTAATTGTTCACATTTTTCTTTTTCTTTAAAATTAGTTGTGGTGGAGAAAAGTTTTTTTGATAAATTGTGTGTGTGTATTTATAATTTGTAGTTGTAAATTAGTAAAGAAACAAGGCCTGTCTTGGTTTCACTGGAATGAATTTAAGATTTTATTTAATAACACGAACCCTAAAACAATGCATCAGCTTACAAAAATATTTACTTTAAAGAGTCCTTAATATCATTCTGACATATTTTGAAAGTTTCCTAAGTGAGGCCAGCCATACAGAATTGTTCCATTCAAGCTGTTCAACTCTCTTGGCTTTGTACTGCATAAAACAGCTCATGATGTACCATTTTTATAGTTAGCTGTTATTTGCTTGTTGTCCCTTCTTTGGAAAATGTTTAGAGAACTTCCTTTGTTATTCAGGAGGCTCCTGATGATAGGTCATTCTTTTCAATCTCTGAGTAATTTATTTAATAAAGTAATATGCTCTTTGTATTTCCTCCTACCTGTCACCTTTATAATTCTTAAGATTTGTTTTTAAGAATATTTTACATTTCTGTGTTCTGTTATTCTGTCCCTTAGCATTCTAGTCCAGAAGTGACCCCTGCATTATCCCGTGCATCACAGTCCATTAAATCACACCCAGATGCTCCTGCATTGAGCTCGTACCCAAGAGTTAGCCATGGGACCAAGCCACGCAGTAACCAGTTAGACTGGGGGAAAATTTACTTCCAGCGTTTGCCATTCAGTGTGAATGTCTGAGCACCAGCTTTATCCTGGGATCACCTCAGACCATGATCTACCTTCCCTTACGAGTGATTCATGGTAGTTGAGCAGTTCAGCTGAACACCTAGGGGGAAAAAATTCATTTTAGCTCTTCCAAGGCAGCAGCGGAAGCCTGTAGGCATGAGAAGTGATGTTGTTAATGCAAAACTGCAAGTTTATGAGCATGTTGAGGGCAATGCAAGCAGTCCTGTCCTCCTGGGATGTGCAGAGGAGTAGGAAGATGGATGTTGCAGCAGTGTGTAAGATTACATGGAACCACTTTGCTGCACTGCCTGATCCTTTCCTGAAACAAGTCCAAGAAAGAGGATTCTCTAGTGGCCAATAATACTGAGGATGTATCCTCCAACCTGATCCTTGCAGTGGGTTATGTGACTTTTTAGAGAGTGATAAAACTGGACAGAGGGACAGAGTTGATCAGGAATTTTTGGGACTCGTTTGGAGCACAGACAGGTGGTAACACTGGAGCAATTAAAAACACAAGTCCATATATCTCTCACCCTACTTCAGTACATGTGCAGGCTCCAGGATTTAACTTGGAAGCTGGCTTAAAGCATGCTATGTACAAAGCTGTTCTCTGTTCAAGGACCATAAGTGATGGCGAATTGGGCACTTACTTGGAAAGCTCTTCCAAATTTTTCATTGCTCTCATTGCTTAAAAATTGTGTCATATTTCAAGGCTGAGCTTGGCTAATTTCATCATTCACGTCTTGGAACTTGTTAGGTCTTTGTCAGCAAGGTAAAAAGAAAAAAAAAAAAAACAACCACAAACCTCCTACTATCAGATATTTTTCTGTTTGTACATACAGGCTTACCTGAAAATAGATGTTCAGAGATGAACTTCTATAGCTCATGGAACAGATTCTTTTAATCTGTAGTCTGCTGTTTAATGTAAACATCTTTATTACATTTTATACACTTATGGTGTCTTATTAGCATTGAAGTGTTGCCAGTAAGAAATAACTGAGAGAAAGCCAAACTCTGTGCATGTGGGTGGGGAGTTTTCACTGCAGTTGGTTTGCATTAGGCGTTTGAGCCAATGGATTTTTGTGTTTCTCAAATTTGACTTGTCCATTGGCATTGACCCGATCATTTTGTCCACACCTAATAGAAAAAAATTGCCAGGCATGTTCGCGTGCAGTTAGCAGATTGTCAAATCTTTTTCTTTTTCTGTGGCTGCTTTAAGGACACTTCTGCAGGTTCCGTGCCCCCAGTGTTTTGCAGAGAACAGGGCAGGAGCACAGGGTGGCAGCTGCACGATCTGCAAGGTGCAGCTCCTGGTCAGCCCTGGAGCTACCCTTCCAGGCACATGGCTAGGTGACGTGGAGGTTAAGCCACATAACATGAGGTGGTGTTCATCTCACTGGGCTTTGCTCACCTGCTTAAATATCTAACTTAGGTTGGACACGAACACGTAGCTCAGCTAAGGTGAGGTGAGCCCTGACGAGGTGGTGAAAGCCAAGGGAATCAGGCTGGGCCTGTCCTTGGTGGGTGCCCTCGGCTTGAACAAGCCCTTCTGTGCTGAACTGTGGGAGTGGGAAGTGTGTGCAGATGCAGGGCTTTGCTGGGTTAATGTGGTGGTTTTACCCAGCTGGACAGCTGAGCTCCACCACAACCACCCTCTTACTCCCCTCCTCTCCTCAAAGGGGGAAAAATACGGTGAAAAGGGCTGAAGGACTGAGATAAGGACAGGGAAATCACTCAACTATTAACATCACGGGCAAAACAGACTCAGCTTAGGGAGATTAATGAAATTTATTACCTATTGCTAACAAGCTAGAGCAGTGAGAAACTAAAAGCAAACTAAACCAACCTTCCCCCTATCCACCCTCTTCCACCTCCTCCCACCGAGCAGCACAGGGGAACAGGGAAGGGGGGCTGCAGTCAGTCCCTGACACTTTGTTTCCGCCGCTCCTTCATGGTCACTCTCTGCCCCTGCTCCACGCGGGGTCCCTCCCACGGGATGCCGTCCTTCCCGAACTGAGCCTGCGGGGGCTGCCCACAGGCTGCAGCTCTTCAAGAACTGCTCCCACACGGCTCCGTACCACGGGGTCCATCCCCCAGGAGCAAACTGCTCCAGCACGGGTCCCCCACGGGCGGCAGCTCCCCCCAGACCCCCTGCTCCTGCGTGGGCTCCTCTCCACGGGCTGCAGCTCTGGCCCGGGGCCTGCTCCTGCAGGGGCTCTCCATGGGCTGCAGCCTCCTCCAGGCCACATCCACCTGCTCCACCGGGGGCTCCTCCACGGGCTGCAGCATGGAGATCTGCTCCATGTGGGACCCATGGGCTGCAGGGGGACAGCCTGCTCCACCAGGGGCCTCTCCACGGGCCGCAGGGGAACTTGTGCTGCGTGCCTGGAGCACCTCCTGCCCTCCTGCTGCACTCACCTTGGGGGCTGCAGGGCTGCTTCTCTCTCAGCTCTCACCCCTCTCTCCCAGCTGTTGTAGCACAGCAGGGTTTTTTTACCCCCCATTTCTTCAATCTGCTCTCCCAGAGGCCTAACCAGCCTCACTCATGGCTTAGCTCTGGCCAGCAGCGGGTCCCTTTTGGAGCCGTTTGGAGCTGGCTCTGATCTGACCTGGGGCAGCTGCTGGGCTCTGCTCACAGAGGCTACCCCTGCTGCCCCCCGCTACCAAACCTTGCCATATAAACCTAGTACATTTCCCCCTGTGCTCCCTTCACCATTCCACTCTGAAGAGTGGAAAGAAAATGAGCATGGCGGCCCAGAGAGCTGTGGTAGCCTCCAGCCCATCCCCTGTCTATGTGACTGGGGGACAGAGACAGGCTGCAGATTTCATCTGCCCGCCACCCCCCGTTCAGCTGCAGGTGATGCTTGCTCCTGCGTGTCTGTACCATGATCTGAAGGTAGCAGCCGAACGTTGTCACAGCCAGCTATGCCTCAGCTTTTCATGTGTTCCCCAGTGGTTACAGGTGATGACCAGAAACCCTCCTCACGAGAGAGTTGCCCTGGAGTTTCTTCTCTTGGAAAATGCTTTTTGGTTACTTTGATGGTATTTTCATTGATAGTTGAGCAACATGTTCTCATTTTATGGGTATGATTGACAGTTCCCTGAAATGACAGACTAGAGATGTATGCAGCTCCATGCTAAAGAGCTGCATCTGGGCTGAGCTGGGTGGCTGCTTATTCCAGCAAAAATACCAGTTTTGAGTTACCAACCTGAGCTTCCCCTACAGGAGATAATGATCACAAAGGATGGGGCTCCTCGTACTCACCGTGCTGAGACAGCAGGAGAGGTGCCTAATGGAAGAGGTGGATGCTGACGAGTGGCTTGCAACAAGCGACAGGAGGGGCAGGGGTTTGTAGCCAGGACCCCGTAGGGGTCACTCTCCCAAAAGAGGCTGGGTGCTGGGCTCAGTGGGGTGGGGAGACACGGGGGTGAACTAACGGGAGTTTTTGCTGGGTTGTGTTAGAGCCAGAAACGCAAACTATGTCCAGAGAGAAACGTAGGTGTCTGTGCTCTGTGTGCCATGTGTCCACCACCAATGGATAATCATCCTAGAGACTGTAAGGAACAACTTTCAACCTAACTGCTCTAAGTTATGTGAGAACTAATTATTAAGAAGTGTTTACCTTGGCCTGAGAGTAATCTGAATGTATGTGGTTTTAAAAAAACATCTGTTTCCACAATGTGAGGGCTGGGTTGGTCCTTTTTTTCCACTATTGAAGCGTTTGGTTTTTCAGTTTTATCAAAATGTACATTAGCAGATTTGTTTCTGACTTGTAGACCGTTGCAGCCCATAATGAATAGTATGCCTGTTTATTTGAGGATTTTTCCTCTGATTTCATTTGAAAGTTTTACTGAGAATTCATGTCCTGGAAATGTAACTTAGCACACAGATCATTAAAAATAGTTTTGCTTCTCACCACTGGTTCAGTTTATAAGGTGAGATTTTGCAAAATGAAAAAAATCCTAACTGCAAATCAGTTAAATTTTTTAATAAATTTTTTCATCAAAAAGCTTTATTTTTTATGAATAACTGTGGGGTTTAATTAAATTTGCCAGGATACTTCACAGCCCCCAAATACCTTTCATCTAAAGTACACAAATTATTTTTCACATTTTAATGAAGGAAGCTCTTTGATGTGTGATGTTTGTGTAGTTTCCCATTTTAGTGATAGGGTGTGAGAGGTGTAGATAAGTTAATAATTTGATTTTTTTTTTTTGGGGGGGGGGGGGAAGCGGGACAATGTAGAAATTCATTAAAAACAGCAGGAACTTCAGGTGTTCAGCATCTCCATTATGAAGCTGTACTTGGCCAGAGCATACAGTGGGACGGATTTTTCTGACTCCGGCATGTGTCTCTATACAAGACCACCTGTCTTCTGCTACACAGGATCTTGGAGCTGGTTTTAAGAGGACCGGATTTTATTAGAATCATAGAATCATTAAGGTTGGAAGAGACCTTCAAGATCATCTGGTATTGTTTCTTCTTGAGGTGCTGTGTAAGGAAGAACCATGTTATGCTGTGCTACTTCTCATTGACTATCTTAGGGTTTTTGTGTTAACCTCGCTTAATTATCATTAGGCAGTAACTCTCAGGTGATAACAGATCGCAGTCCAAGTCAGTGATTAACGCAGCTTCCTCTGGGACTATAAGCCTGTATTTTGCACTGGGGGAGAGCACTGGTAGCCACAAGCACCAGCAGCTGGCCCTGGTCAGGAGACAGCGGGAGTTCCCCAGGCTCTCAGAGATGCCGGCAGCCTCAGGGGCTCTGAGTGAGACCTCAGCTGGACTTTGGGGCCGGGCTTTAGGGCTGATGCTTCTGGCATGCACTCAGTGCAGCAAGTGGCTGAGGGCTCCTTCCTGGGGCTGCGTCCACATCACTCACTTTAACCTTTCCCAGCGGCGGTCAGTTCATTGCTGATCTTCAGAGATGCCCACCTCATCTTCCCCGTCAAGGAAACCCTTTGTAGATCTGCTGGACGGCAAATTCATCCCACGCGAAATACTGATACGGCTTCCATTAGAAGCCTCACAAACTTTTAATGTGTTATTTCTCTTCCTGCAGCACCAGGGATGGGGAAGCGCATTCTATGCCTTTGGTACTTACACGCAGAGCAAATTGATGGTGTGTCCTCATCTCCGTGACAAGCGGTTACACCAGCCATTTGCTAATGAGATCGGGTGCTTTTTACGAGCATGCGGCTCCTTTGCATCCTGGTTTGGCTCTGCCTTTAACAAGATATCTTCGTTTTAGCAGTGTGTGGTTCAGTGTGGGCAGCAAGCAGCTTTTGAGGTGCACAGCATCCTTCTAGAGAAAGGGAAAATAATCAGAAAGGAAGCATGCGCCCACGATGACATTTGGAGAGGAAAGAAGAGGACTGGCATTTAGCTGTGCTGTCCAAGGGGTAAATGGCAAAATCTGTTTAATAAATGTGACCTAATGAATTTAGGACTGCTGATTCTGGAGTTTGTTCCCCCTCTATTTATTGTCAAAATCATTGCTGCTTCCCTCTGAAATGGATGGCAAGATCTGAATTGCAAATTATGAAGTTTTAATTTGTTGATGCTGGAAGTAAAAAAACCTTCTACTGGAGGAGGTCACAGGCTGTAGCCACTCCTGAAATGCCAAGTGCTGTACTGTTATATTGTTAAGAGCACAGAAGGGTTTTTGTTGCCTTCATGTAAACACACCAGTGTTGGAAACTTTTTGCATATGTTTCAGCTATTTCATGGGGATTTCCTTTAATTGCTTAGTCTTTCATAATGAACATTAATCTGTCACTGGCAAAGATAAAATCCATCTAATTCTCAGAAAATCTGTTTCTCTTTGTCCATACCCACAAATTAAAACTCCTCTGATACTGGTTAGAAGCTGTCTAGACATTGAACGTGGTCAGAATTAACCTTGTGGTCAGAGGGAAGGGAGACGTGCTGCTTTGCACTGCCAGTTATAATCCAGTCCACCTTGACAAGAGGGTTTAGGCTGTCCTGGAAAGTCCCTGGAGGGATTGGGAACTTCTGCCAGAGGAGCTGTGATCCCCTTCCTCGGGTCAGCTGGATCCAGGAAGATGCTGTCTTCCCCAGTGTGGTCCCTGAAGGCCACATCCAGACAGAGCAAGCAGCTTTTTCTGGATTAACTTGAATCGCTGTTGCAGAATCCCATCTTTGCGGTAAAATAAGGCTGTGATTCCCAGCTCCCTTCAACCTGGCATGTATCTGTTCTGACCAACATAAAGAAAGGCATGATCCTGACTCCTGCTTCCTGCCACCTCCCTGCAGGGCTCTGCCGTTTCGTGAGCTGCTTGCTGAGCCCCTTCGAGAAGGCAGTCAGGGAAGACCTCATCTTTTGGAGAGAAGAAGTGAGAGGGTCAGTTCTCTCATCAAACGTATGAGCTGCTGCCTTGTCCAGGCTTTGGTGTGGAAGTAGCAGCTGTGACAGAGCAAGAAGGATGTGGAGATTAGTGTTTTAAGCTGAGTGTTTTAAGCTGGGTTGTTTGCTAAGTGGTGTTTATGGCGTGGGCCCCTGAGTCTTGAGCTGGTATCACAAGTAAGAGCAGCTATCGGATGGGTAAAGCTGCTTACTGTATGTTACGGAGATACAAAATCCCTCTGGCAGCGTGACTAACCTTTTCATGCCTCGCTTTACCTGTCTGTACAATGAGTCTAATGATCATCACATTGTCAAAGGCATTTTTGTGCCAGTTGTGATGCTCGCATGATTAATGGCTTTAAAATGCTATGAATGATTTTGATGGAAACACATATCAAAATGCATTGCAGCAGCCATGCATAAATGCAGTCGCTTGGTATTTGAAGTTGGAGGGTGTTAGAGGAGAAGTCCCTTCAGGATTCACGTCTTTCTCATTCTAATCTCCAAGGAAAACTGTAGCATCTCGGTGACCTATTTAGGCTAGTACATTTATTCCAAATAATTAACTGTAAAAATGTTACATTGACTGCACTGGGCGTACCCAACAGCCACAGTCAGGCTGCACAATCTTTCCTTTCAGCCTTCCAGGGGTGAATGATACCCTGAAACATGGCTTGATGCAATGCACGGCGAAAACAAAATAGAAAATTAATTTCAGTATCAAGTGAGACAAACCCTCGCTGCTGTTCACTGTCTGTGCCTCTGTTGCTGCTTGGGTGTTATTGGGCAGACAGTATTTTCTGTGATAGGATAAATTAATTATCGAGGGCTTGGGATATGGTAAATTAATTATGGTGTGGGATCGGGCTCCACTACTAACCAGAAGGGGAGGTTTCATGGTGGGTTCTGTCCCAGACTGCGGGGGGACACGGAAGCCTGCGTGGCCACTTGCCACCACCCCAGCTGGACATCAGATCCCATGGGACAGGGGATGGAAACCAAGCCCAAAAAGTGCTGCCTCTGCCCCACGCTGTGCTCTGAAGTGTGCAGCATGAGCGGAGCAAGGTGGGATGGCCATAGGTGAGGGCGATGCACACCAGGAGCTCCATTTCTCTCTTGATTTACATTAATAAATAGTTTTGGCAGCTACCAGCTAACCTTAGGTGCTGCTTTCTTCTAGTAATTGCCGTGCCAATAAGGAACCCTGCTGTGGTGTCCTTGTTTTAAATACAGCTTAAGGCTCAGCAGAGAGGTGACAGGAATTCATCTGAGCAGCTCAGTCCCATGGCTGGGCTTCGGGCCAGGCGATGCGAGGCAGCACGCAGAAGAAAGGGGAGCAGATTAGTGGTGCCTGCAGCATGGGATGGTTTGGCTTGAAAATGTGCTGAAGGGAGAAATCTAACGTAGTTTCAGGACCTTGCCAAAACTTTTTCCATGTTATCTGACATAAAAGACCACGTAGAACTACTGTAGAAGTTCTTCTAAGGAAGGATGCTCTGCTGTTCCCTTTTTGGGGAGGCTCTGTTTTGATAAAGGTACCAACTTCTATCACATGGGGAGTGGGGACCAGTGCAGAGATGTCAAGTGTGAGCTCTGCGGTCAGAGCTGCAGGCTGCTCCTTTCTTACACGCGATGCTTGCCCTTCTCTGGTTTTGTTGGATTTTGTTTGTTTGTTTTCCTGGATTTTTGTTTTATTTTGCTTTTTGTTTCGTTTCAGTTTTTCTTTTCCTGGTCAATCTAAATTTCAAGCTATTCCCCATCAAAACTCTGTTATCTCCAGGTTGCAGTGCTTTAACTCCAGAATTATTTATTTCCCCCTGGTTTTTCACTAATTTGGATTTTAACTCCAGAATTATTTATTTCCCCACGGTTTTTCACTAATTTGGATTTACAGCACAGGGCTGGACATCTTTTTAAAGACTTCAGGAATCTGTTGCTATTGTAGTTGGAAATAATCTCATGTCCCAGTGTCACAACCTGGCCTGGCTGTAGGACCAAGGCTTGGTAGTGCAGGAAAGGAGTTTTGATTTAATACAAGTGCCTGGGGACAAGGCAAACACAAAGATTATTGATGCTACAGCCTTGGTTGAGTCGCTCGATGTCACTGAAGTTAATTTATTTATTGAATTATGTGTTCTACAGATGTGGAAGCCTTGGGATGGAAGATCTTACAAATATTTTAAAGAATTACTAAACTACACAGCAGTAAAATACCTTTCCCTGTCCCTAATCATTCATATATGGTGTGGTTTTCTTCCTGTGAAAAAGGCTTTGTGTTTCTAATCAGCCAGTAGTTATATTGCTAATGGTGATAAGCAAAGGCAGCAAGGGTAGGGGATATGTGCTCAAGGTAATGTTTCCTGGTCCTTGTCACCAGCCTCCGTTAGACTTTTTCATTTGTGGTGGCGATGAGTGATGCTGGAGTGTCTCCTGGGCAATGCACTGCCTGGGCGGTGTGATTTATGGACCACTGTTTTCAAGAAGCTGCAATATTCTGCTTCATTCCGAAGAGAGGTTTAAAAACATACAAAAGTTGGGAAAATATTATCTGTCTTTTAAAAACAAGATTCATGAACAGATGTATATATCTACTCTGTCACCATACAGATGGGCAAAAAATGTTTAGTTGTCATGGCAGCAAAATGTACAGTATCACAGAAGAAGAAAAAATAGAAAAAAGGACCGTCTTGCCAGTTGTTATACCACAGCAGCAGTTGCTGAATCTGAGTTTTATTGTCCTGAAACTTCAATTCGAAATCCTCCAGACCATGTTTCTCATCATCAGCAATGTCTGCATCCTGTAACCTCCCTTCCGATTTGCCTGCGGAGCTGCTCGCCCTGGGAAGCATCAACATTTTCACGTCTAGCTCCTTATTTAGATGGTTTCTCTCTTGAATGGGAGCCGGACAGTAAGTAGTGGACTGATAGCTCTGCTCTCATGAAGCAACTCCAAGAGGAATGAGCATTTATATTACGGTGTTAATTTAGATTTGTGTATTGCTGAGTGTGATGGGACTCTGATTTTGTTGTTAGGGTGGAATAGGAATTATTTGGGCTGTAAGTAAAATTCCTGCTCATTTCACAGACGTAGAGACCTATCTGCACGTTTTGACCGAAGTGAAACATGCACCATGTCCTTTGTATTATCTTAAATATTTTTTTGCATGATGATATTGCCCATATTTTTAAATCTCCCATTTTGCTCTCTTGATTTTCATTTTCCCCACTGCAGACAGTGGGAAACAAAACTATAAAACTTCTTAGTGGCTATTAATTTCCCTTTCTTTCCTATGCACAATGTGGCTGAGCGGCTTTAGATTACTACACTGCATGGCCATGTTTTAACTCTCCCTTCAAATGCTTTATTACATTTACAAAGAAAGAGTGTAATGTATTTCTATTATTCATTGGGATATTCTGCTCTGAAGAAACGCTCCATGAAAGTAAAATGAGACAATTCAGAGGGCTGTGTTGTGGCTGTGGTCAGGAGCAGCATAGGGTCGGGCTGTGCTGTACATCCCCAGCCCAGGGGCTCAAGCTGTGACACTGCTGGGCACTGAGGGTGGCCAGGTCCACCCCAAATTTGCATACAGCATCCCTGAAATATGCATACAGCACCCCCAAAATGTGCATACGAGCACCCTCCGGGTCTGCAGCCAGCTGGCATGGGGTGCTGCTGCTTTACCCGGGGCACAAGTGTGGGTCTGCTTTGTAGCAACAGGAATTACGATATTTTGTGGACAGAAACATGAATAGTAGCAATTAAGTAATTGTCTGTAGTAAACTCGGAGCCGCTGTCAAAATTATTTCCTTTGCCATGTCTTGTTGGATTGTTTTAGGCTGGTTTTTAAAGTGTTTTCCCCAAAAGAGAAGTAAGAGTTTTATCTTCCACCTCACTTCTTACTGCTGGTACCAGTTATCTGCTCTGTGGGCTTTCTGTAATATTGCGAATGTTTAGGGTTCATTCTCTTGCTTACTGCAAATGAGGTGTAGCCATTTCCATTTAAATGACCTTTTTTTTTTTTTTTTTTTTCCCCTTAGCAGCATTTCATTTTTGGAATAAATAAGCGGAGTGTCAGGCTCTCTGAAGGTCAAAACTGTTTACAGAGCTCTTCCTTGCTTGGCTTTTGTTTTTTTTCAGAAAAAAAAAAAAAAGAAAAAATTAAACTGGGATTTCTGGGATTTTAGGATTAGTTAATGTATTTACCCAGTCTTTAGAAGGTAATTTTCATGGGATAGAGAGATCTTGTTTACAATGTGTATAAAAAGATTAAAAGGAATTAATTTTATTGCGTAAGAATATTAAGTAATCTCCTTCCTTCTGCTGTGAACCTCTCATACCTTCAGCTGTGTTACACTTTCCATTTCTACTTCTTCTTAATCTTCAATTAACTAGAAAGCTTTCTCCCATTTTTTAATTCTCTTGTTGCCTTCCAAAGCCTTCTGTAGCGAATTCATGCATATGCTGGTACATGTCCTCTCCACCTGCCTATCTGTCACAGGTTTGCTTATTGTCCCTGCCACCAGCTTGGGGCCGATACAGCTAAGTGCTGCTAACCCAATGAAGCCAGTGGGATTTAAATCTCTCTCTGAGTGTCTTAGAATGGGATTAGCTTTACCCTTTTCTGAACTCAGCCTTTTATGAATTTAATGTTTCAATCTCTAAACGAAGGCAAAGTTGTCCTGTTGTGTAGACAGAAGGCTGAGGCCCAGGGAGAAGGTGGGAGGAAAGGTTGGCTTGCAATCAGCTTGCGATCACTGAATATTTAAGAGCCTTGTATCTCTATGGTTTAGGCTTTTTAATTCCTTTGTAGATCCAGACCATTACTGCCGACTTTCAAATCCAATGAACTGGTCCCAGGCTTGCCCCATGCTGCTGGCCCACCTTCTCCTCAATTCCCCAGCACCATCTTCTTTCTGGCTAGGGAAGAGAAGTGACCGAGCATGGGACAGAAGTAAAGGCCAGCCTTCAATTTACATCCCCTGACAAGAAGACGTCCTCACTGAGGATGATTTCTCTTTCCCACATCATCTCCTCCTGCCTTCACAGCTGCTGTTTGTTTCTCCTCTTTCCTTTGTGCGATCCTTAAGTCTTTACTTGTATGTAGGGGCCAGTGCTGTGAGATGAGGACATCCTCTGCCTTTACTCACAAAGCAAGACCAATAAATCTTCCTGTTGAATTGCTGCCAGACCTTTGAACCATCTCTTCCGTTGATCTCTTTCTTCCTTCTCCTAATAACTGCTGGCTTTTCTTTGCAGGAGTGGCAGATGGAGTGGTGGCTTCCCCTGAAAGGGTCTCGCCTTGCACGAACCCAGAGTCTCATCTTTCTTTTATCAGCCTCAGCCTTATTGTGCCACTGCTGTTCTCCATGCAACAAAGGAGCACCAGTGCTACCAAAAGTCAGGTTTCCTAAATATTTTTGCTAGGTTTGAAAATCCAGCTGTGTTTCTGTATGGGTGGTGGTAATCCACAAGAATGCCAATGCTCTCCTGCTTTCCTTCGCACCTAATTTTGCACATTCCTGGATCAGAGTTAGTGTTTGAACTTAGTAGGGCTCAGTGTTTCAGTGAGATTAGTCCCCACTTGGCACAGCAGTGGCTGGGATGGGCTTCACCTCTGTAAGTGGAGGAGTTCCCCCAACAGCATGGCTCATTTTTTGTAAGTGCTGGCCCTGGTTCCAGCACTATTTCAAGTCCATGGAGTCAGAAGTGTTCTAGGAAGCTAGAAAACTTCCTTTTTCTTTTTTTTTTTTCCAATCTGAGTGCACATTACTTGCGTGATCGTTGAGTCTGATCTTAGGGATGCGTGCTAGAGATTGCTGCTTTCTTACAAATGGGCATGCGGCATGGAAAGATTCATGGCTGTGAGCCCTCAGTAGTTCACAACCAGTAAATGAGCTAATGATGATACATCTTCCCCTCCCTGCTGCACTACGAATTTTTATTACAAGGCCAGTGTCATTTGTTTTCATCTCTTGCAAATCCTCCCTACATCCTTCCCCATCCTAATCATTTCCCCTGAAAAGCATCTACTGCAGTGACCTCCATTTGACTACTAAACGGAAGCACTGAGCAGCAGGGCTGCTATCTGGGAGCTTTTGTAAGTGTTAGAGAGTTCAGATCCACCCTTTCTATCTACATTAGCCTGGAAAAGGCAACACTCATGTTTTTAAGTAGTGGAGAGCCAGGTGTTTACTTACATGTGAACTCTTGTCTCGACACCAGCTTCACTTCTTAGAAGTAAATTTAAGGAGACAATTTGAGTGTAACTGTTTGCAAAGTGCAGAGTTCATTATTAGTTTAACCCACCACCCTCCAGGGTAATAGACATCATCTAAGGTTAAAGATGCTAAAATAAAGCATTTCTTGGGTTTGGGAGCAGGCTTCTGAGCATTTTCCTTATGAACATTTTCATTATCCTGGTGTTCTCTGGTTCTGCCTCTACAGTGTGCTCTGCAGTGGGACTCTACTTCAGGGCTGGCATTTACAGGTGCCAGTGACATGCACAACAGGAATAAATCGCTATTTTCATGTCAAATGCATGGATGTGCATCGCTCCTGTTGTCCAAGTACTTGGTAGGACTTGAAGATGGGAGTGCATGCCTCAGTAGAGAGGTCTGCTGAATTTTGGAAGGTGACTTGTACAGGGCATGCTCTTATCTAAGGAAATGGATTTCAGCTGAATTTTGAAAAGGACAAATGTGTGTCTGCATTGTGTATTTATTACTTAATGTCAAAAAGTGAATTATAGGTTTGGCAGATCTATGACGTAGATGTCCACAAGAAATTCTGACAACCTAAGCTGAATGAAAGAGGGTTTTGGACTAACATGTCTGCAAAGGAATTAATGTTTTGACTTCCTGCAAGATTTGTTAAAATATATTTTTATTCTGTTTTGGTAGTGGTACATGACTAATACATTGAATAAGTGCATGCGTGGGTGTATAGAAGCCTGCTGAATGTTTTTTTTTTTTTTTAAATAGAAATAATTCAGTCCCAAATTCTTTTTGAGTACTTGATGAAATCATAAAAATCAGTGATCGAAATTACCTTGACCTTGGAGGTCATTTTATGCATTTGCTGACCCCTTGCATTATTTCCTCAGACCCCCATTTTAAATGTCCCAAGTGTGGGGACTTCTTCCATTCACCAAGCAGGATTTTACTAGCAGAGGGATGTGTGACTTTGTTTGGGCATGGGATAGAAACGCACGATGCTTTACATGTAAATAATTCTAGATGCTCAATCAGAGTGCAGAGTGCTCCTGCCTTCCCCATTGCAGGAAGCCGCCTCCTTCCCTCTTCTCAGCAGCTGTCTTGGGGTGCCTTCATGCCCAGATACCTGTCCTTCCTTCCCACGGCACATACTGGACCTATACTATAATTAACTATATTATAGTATAGACTATTCTATAATTAATGGGGATTTCCTTTTTGCCAATCAGGTCCCCCTTCCTTAGCCTCGTCATTACCTCAGTGACGTCCAGGTGTCTGGCGTGGTGACAAATAAACCCTTTCACGCATCACTAGTTCAGAGAGCTGAAGCTTAAACCTGACGTGTCCCTAGGCTCTCCCAAAGAGCATGTTTTCAGCTGTAGTTCATGTATTTTTTTAATAATTATATTTTTAGCACATTAGAGCTCCCCCCTGCCTTTTCTTTTTTCCCCTTGGCTTCATACCTAATTAGTCATTCCCTAAATAAATACCATGGTGCCTCCCAAATTACTTGCGCCATGAGAGAATGCAGTTCTCTGTCTCCTGAATACAATCTGTTTCTTGCTGTATGGGGATGATGGATTTGTCTCAGGGATAAATTTACTGGGAACATTTTTCATAACTGTTTAGCTTGGGGCAAGTTTATGTTTTGAATCAAATCTCACATTTTTGGAGGTTTCTCTTATATTTTGTAGTCAACCAGTCTCATTCCTTGAGGAGGGACTGGATGGAGTTTCTTAATGTTTTTTCTCGTGGTCTTCTTGGTCCTCTGAAGGCACCATTCTCCGTGGTGGAGCTACCTATTTCTTATATTTCAGCAATATTGTGTTATTTGGTAGCTTCTTGTACCTTCTGTTTCACTACCAATTCCTAAACTGGAACAATGGCATATTTTTGGTTTTAACGTCCTTTATGTGTCTCATAGTTTGCACACGTGTATTTAATGCCCAGCACTGATCTCTGGATTTAGCTGGAAGGAAATGTACACCCTGAGATAAAGGTAATCAAATGGTGAAGCTGTAATCACACTCTGAACTCCTAATTTAATGGAAAAAATCACCCGAACGATGAAGTGTGTAATTATGTTGATTTTCATGACACTTGTGTCACAAATGGATTCTTCCTTGTGTACAGATGACATCAATTAATACTCATTATAGCTTTCTGTTAAGTCACAGATTTGACAATGCTTTTATATTAAGTGGGCATTAATTCTTGCTAAATTACGAAGGGAGATCCTTCTCTGTCCTGGTGCTAGTACAGGTTGTACCACAGAAAATTCCTTTTACTGCTTTACTGCAAATGTATCTTCCTGAGGAATAAGTCTTTTGAGCTTAGAAAAAAAAAAAAGTTCAGCTAATTCAATTTTCCATTTATATGGAAATACAGATTTATATGGAATATGTATATATATAATGTTCATTTCTGTGTTGTTGAAAGAAGATGTCCGTGAAGACTGCAGTTCTCTATGTATACCCCAAAAGTTTGGCACAGCATCAGAGCTATGAAGTTCCCAGAGCCCTCAGCAATAACGTGCAGAATAAATGGGGCAGTACTGCCCAGTTTCTATGCCCACTTGTATCTGTCTTCCCTATTGAAAAGGTGTGGCAGGTGGTAATGTGAATGCTGCAACTGGAGTGAGCTCACAGACAAATATTTTCTGGGCCATTTCTTGGCAAATTCTTATCACAGATAAATGGAACTTTGCAGTATATGGTTAAGAGGTAAGAACCGCATGACTGAATCAAGAACCAAGTCCAGCTGAGAGGGGGAGGAGAGGAAGGAACTGTTTTTCTCATGTCTTCTCAGTCTTAGATGAACATTTTTCCCCCTAAAATATCTTACGATTTTCAAAGAAGTTACTTTTTCTATATTATGAAGTGCATATAGAATATGTAAGAGTATATAATATAAATATACATCTTTCATATGTATAAATAAATACATGTAAATTACATAGCAATACTTTTTTTCAGGTTCTTAATAAACCTCACTAGGAGATGCTTCTTTTTTTCCCCTCAGTGTCATGTTTTGAACTTAACTCTTTCCTCTGCTATGGGATTATTTTTTGATATTTCATGAATTCTGGCTAAATTTTGTCAGCTGAATGATAAGCGTGGTTCTTATTTCTGCAGAAATGCTAATAAAGGATGGCATGCCATATTTGGGACTTTTATTGAATTTAATTAATAACAAAGTGAGTTAATCAGGTAACATTCACCTTGAACTTTTTACTTTAAAGGGAGATAATTTCTCATCTCTTGCATTTTTGTATTAGGTGGAAAATTTCAAAGTACATTCTGGCAGCTACATTTGAATATCTTTGTAGAGTCTAGTTAAGTATTCTGTTTATAAGCGCTGCTGCTTAGTGATCTAATGAGCACAATACCAGTCTCTTGCCGCATTACATCTCTGTGATTCTTTACAGTCAGCAAATGCACATGGACTCATTCAGCATGTAGAGCCGTAGTCAGTTGGTGTTACTTAAAATGATAGGAGATAAAATAATAATAATAAAAAAGACTTAAGTGCCACCAAATTATCATTTTTAAGTTCCAGTCCTTGCATTTTGTACTCTGAAGAAACCCTTCATTTTAGGGCATTCAGTAGAAAATTAGATCAGTGCTGTAAAATAATGACAGTATTTCACAGCTATGTGCTAGTTTATATTGTAGGGTAGTGCATATGCAAAAGTACTCATTTTTTTCCTTAATGGAATAACTGAATGTGGATTTTATTGGAGTTTTGCCAGCTTCGGACGATTTTCTGTATGAACTGTTAGGACAAAAGCAACTCCTTAAAATAGGTATTCGGAACATGGTGTTACGGATGTAATTCATAAAGCTGCAGGAATGATTTCAAGAAGAAAAAGTAAGGCTGTATAAAATTGCATTGTAAATCTCAGGCTGGGGAGGAGGGGGAGGAAGATGTCAGAAGCATAAAGAAATTACCCTGTTCTTCAGGGAGAGAAATGTTAATCCAACACTGAGTGTCTTTGAAACCTTCACCCTTTAGTATTCATGTACTTGTGACTGTGCCTGGAATACTGCACACTGAAAGTGCACAAAAAGAGTATGATCAAGGTGGCAAAGTCAAAAAACTTGGGAGTTGGGGAAGTGCCTGTGCAAATCTGATTTGTTCTCTCTGGGTTTGCATTATCAAGCACTCGATAATTATAAGATCATTATTAGTAGTACTGGTATTTTTGTATGTTCTTGCTCATTCAAAGCACAGTTTCTCTGAGATTGTTCATTACTTTGTATTTTTTTGTTGTTGTTGTTGTTTTCCTTATCTTTCATTTATTGGGGCTCAGATTACCTTTTCTAACATTCTTGAGGATAGATTCCATTATACTTACTGGGCTTCCTTTGGTGCTCTTCACTCCTCATTGTATCTCAACTTCTTTTCATCAAAACCCTAATTGCTTGTGGAACTTGTGGTTAGGATTCACCCACAGGTTCAGACTTATAAGTGTAGCCATGTAGGCTTGGCATCAGGAGTTTCTGAGTGTGAACCTGTATTTGATAGCTGAATCCACTTGAACTGCCCTGAGAAGTTCATTTAATAAGTCCCAGTACAGCCTACCTGGTCTGCTCTAACTGCAGAGGAGCATTGGTCCGTGCACAATTTCTGTCATATCTGTCAGTCCCTTGAGAATGTCTCAGATATGCTGGGGAACCTTAAATGGCACTAAATGCCAGTGTGGAGGGAACTGATTTAAGTATTAGACATTCATTGAGTATGAGGGGAACGTAGGTGTCTGGCTCTCACGTGGATATCTACATTTAGGAATGTGAATCTGGAGCTGGATTTCATCCTTAATGTTATTATCACATTGCAGATGGGAGCAGAGGCCCAACGGGTTGAGGACAGAACATACACAGCAATTTTAAGGTCTGACTTTACAGAAAGTATATCAATCTATATTTCAAAGAATATCATAAAATTGCAGAAACTTTGAGACTAGAAGGTCCTGCATCCCATACTCTTGCTCCATGCCTCTTCAGAATTGGTTTAGTGCTTGACCAATGCTTACTGCTGTGAGCTTTCACTTACCTCTAACAGGAATTTCTTATGCTGCAACTTGTGACTGTTGCATCTTTGTGCTCTCTCTTTTCTATAGCCCCTCTTTAGGTGGGGGAAGACTGTAATGAGAGTCCCCACTTCTACACTTAATCTTTCCTTTCCAAGCTACACAAACCCAGGTCCCTTAGCTTCTTGTTTTACATCATATGCTTTGCTCCCCAGAAGTCTTACTGTGTGCACAAAAGTTTGTCCTAAACTCCTTGCACTGGGGAGTCTAAAACTGGACCTGCTATTCAGATGTGGCCTCACTTCCCTCACCCTTCTGGCTTACCCAAAGCAGCCGAGTATCTGATCAGCCATGCAGTGATGCATCAGTTCATGCTCAGTTTGTTGTCCACCAGGACTACCATGACTTTTTCTGTCACTCTGCTTCCACCACGTCTCAGCTTAGTGCATCCTGCAAGACTTGGCATGGGCCTTTTTTGAAGTTTTGGGAGGTTCATGTCAACCATTTTCATGCCATTCCATCTTATTGAGATGCTTCTGGAGGGCATCCCAGTCCTCCATAATATCTGATGCTCCTCCTAAACTAGTGTCATTTGTGAATTTAATGAGGTGGGTTTTATCCTACCATCCAGGTTGTGGTTGTACAGTGTCGATACCAAACATGACCTTTTAGAAACCCTTGTCATGATGAGCCAATGGATGTGTGATGAGACATAGATGCTTTGAACCATAGACCTGTGTTATTTGGGCCCATCAGTCCACCCAGTTGCTCATCCACCTTGTAGTCTACCCATCTAGTGCAGATCCCTTCAAGTAGGCTACAGGGAGTAGCAGAAACCACAGTGAAAGCTTTGTTAAAGTAAAACTTTGATCTGACTGCAGTAAGTCCACCATGAGTACCACAGTCTATGACTGTAGCTCTCTTCCTGTTTAAAGAGAGCTCCATACACCTCTTCTTATTACAGGACAGATTGTCTCAGATGCCAGCATGGTGCCTCCATGCTGATTCAGCACTGCAGGCTCTCAGCTGGCCAGGGCCTCCTCCGTGCAGCTCTATCTTCTCCTTATCACTGCCTGTTTATCTCATAAATTCATTGCAATGTTTCACCTGAGGTCTCACCTGGAGTGCTGTGTCCAGTTCTGGGCTCCCCAGTACAAGAGGGACCTGGACATACTGGAGGGAGTCCAGCGTAGGGCCACCAAGGTGACTGGAGCACCTCTCCTGTGAGGAGAGGCTGAGAGTGCTGGGACTGTTCAGCCCGGAGAAGAGGAGGCTCAGGGGGAAGTCATCCATGTCTATTAATACATGAAGGGAAGGTGCAAAGAGGACGGAGCCAGGCTCTGTTCACTGGTACCCAGTGCCAGGACAAATGGTAATGGGCACAAACTGGAACACAGGAGGTTCCCTCTGGACATCAGGAAGCCTGTGTGTACTCTGCAGATGACTGAGCACCGGCACAGGCTGCCCAGAGAGGTTGTGGAGTGTCCTCATTGGAGACCTTCAAAAAGTACCTGGACATGGTCCTGGGCAACCTGCGCCAGAGGTCACTTCCAAGCTGTTTCCCTATGTTATGTACAGAAATAAGCTTCGTTTAATGATTGTTGTGAGATGTAATTACTGCAAAGCAAAAGCAGAAATGGCTGTAAGGATGATGTTGAACTGAAAAGGTGACTCATGGTGCCTCTGATGAGAGTTTTCATTGTTAATCATCATATGTTAATCAGCAGCTGGGTTATTTTCATTAGAAGTTACTCTGAAACAATTGTCACATTTACTAGAATACTTCTTCCCAGTGATATAAGTATCAGCATACTTTGTATTTATCCCTCATAAGCTTCTGATACCTCATAATAATGTCTCTCTATTGCGTAAAAGCCTGTTAGCAAGAGTGGGAAGGACCAAAACTCATTCTGGCTCTGGGAGGAAGAGTGCTTCAAGAAGAGGTTTATTTGCATCCTAGTTGGTGTTGTGTATTTGATACACTTCGTGGCATTGTGTTTTGCCAGTCAGGTGATGCGGCACACACTTGACGTTGGTCATCTAGAAATTATGAGTCGTGTCTCATCTAGTCATTTGGGCTTTGTCTGTAATGGGCCCTGCTGAGGTGCTGCGGGTGATTTGTAATCTGGAGATGGCTGTCTCTTTCCACTGGCTGCAAAGTGAGTCTATCAAACCAGATTGGACTAGACACTGAACTTTTAGATATGTAATGGTAGTTGGAGAGAAATCATAACCTTATATCAAATTCAAACTGACTTCCGGGATTTCAGAAAATGTCACTGGTTTTGGTTCTTAATGTTTGCCTCTCTCATGAGGAAGCTGGGCCAAGGAACCTTTCGATTTGTGGTTTTAGGCTCTGTGATCTGCAGTCTTAACCTTTGTTTATTGTGTTGTGCCCAAGTCACATCAACCAGGGAAAACCTGGTGTGTCCATGGAGAGGAGACCAGCTGGGCCCCAAGATGGAGCTCCATATGTTTTGGTCCTGTAGACTTTCCCATTCTGCTCTCGCTTCTTCCGCTGTCTGGTTTGAATGCCATGATTTTTGGTGCATTGTGGGCTGGCTCTTTGTTTTGTTGTTATTGGCAATGCGTGGCAAAAGGTTTGTGCTTCTGAGATTATAAAAAAGGTAATTTCAGTGTAGAGGACTGTGGTGATTTCATCCAGGTTATTTTACTCTCTTTTATAGGAACTTCAGTGTTTTCACTGAAAAAAAGATTTGTTCTATGGTTTTGTCTCCTGAGAGGGGAGAAAGGGAATCTTTTCTCTCCTCGTCTTTCACCCAGAATCATGTCTGAATTTTGTAAGCTGCAAAGAGGAGCTTTTATTCCATTAGATTTCAAGAATTTCTTTCTGCAGCGGATTTCAGGTTAAGACCCTAATTTAAATGCATTTGAAGTTGAAATATGTTATTTTCTTTTAATTTGAAAGGAAGACAGATTTAAAAGCAAACCTTGTAGAACGTCTCAGATATGTTCTATAAATTGTTTGTATAAATTATATATGAATAAATACCAGAGAGCATTAATGCTTCCTGTCTAATTTTCCTTGGATTTGAATTTGTTTATTCAGAAGTTAGAGAGTATTGTTTGTGGCACTTACATTATGCTGAAAATCAACTGCTCTCTATTTTCATTATTTTTCACACTGTGAGGTTCCTGGGTGCCCATATTTCCATGGTGCGGGACAGTCAGGGCGGGTGGAGAATCAGGGAATCATTTATGCTGGAGTTTTTCCTGTCTTCTGTCTCTACCCTGTATCTTTTACAACTCGCCTTATTTTCTCCATCTGGTATTTATAGCAGTTTCGGTAATCTTAAGTTTCTTTTCCTCTTATGTTCCCTCAAAAAATAAAATAAAATAAAATAAAATAAAGAAGAACCCAAATGCTGCAACTGTCTGCTTCAGAAGTTCGAGGGAAGCGCCTGGGTTTACGGAGGAGGATTTCTCCTCGCGTGCTGTGTACTTGTCGTGTGTTGCATGATTGCTTCTGGCAGCGTTTTCCAAAGAGAAATTTGAAGAAATGTATGAGGGCTTATGGCATTGTTTGTGGAAGCAGACTTTTTCATTTATAGCCCTGGGCTGATAATGTTGCCATCTGATATCAGCTTGATAACTCGCAGGAAGTGATTTGAAGCTATCCTGTATGTTAAAAGAGATTTTTAAGACCACAAAGATTTATCATCATTGATGTTAATTTCAGAAGGGATATTGGATCTTTTCCGTCAGAGTTTTGTCCAGTAGTTTCTAAATTATTTTTTGTTATGGCCTTATGTTACTTTAATACTAACATGAACATCAAATGAGATTGAATTTTG
Source organism: Cygnus atratus (assembly GCF_013377495.2). Lineage (NCBI taxonomy): Eukaryota > Metazoa > Chordata > Aves > Anseriformes > Anatidae > Cygnus > Cygnus atratus. Next base: position 198,622,510 of record NC_066362.1, on the reverse strand, counting down.
GGTGGCCTGTAACCCCATTTATCACTGCCATAACCCTAATTGTGGTTTGTAGACTCTGGGTTAGAGCAATGATGTCCAGATGCAGTCTTTTTTAAAAGAGGAGATTATTCCATTTATTCCTTTTAAAGGGGCCTGATGATCTAATCCCTGAAGTAGGCCAGTGCACTAAACGTATTTTGAGTCTAAATCTGTTTAGATGAAAACACGGTGATTTTTCTGTTTTTATTTTTTTATTATATGTTTACTTTCTTTTGGGTTATTATTTTTGTATTTGAAATTTCAAGTACACAACATTGTGGTCACTGGAAAATGGTAATTCTTGCATCAAAGATTAAAAACCAGAGAGGGTGCCCTGGGTTTCATTTGGCAGGATGTGTTGCCCATATTGGTAGGTCTCAGTGAAAAAGCCAAGGGTTTGGTGACAACGAAGGGAAATGGGCTATTCCCCTCCCACCCCAAGTGGTGTCAGCACGGAGGTTTGCACCACTGCTCCCAGTGCCTAACAAAGGTACAGATGTGACTGCTAAAAATTCCCCTTCCCTAGTGAACTGTTGGCCATGTGAAGAGAAAAAAAAAAAAAAAAAAACGGAAGCAGTTTCACTAAAAATGAATCAAGTTCAGTAGTCTTGGTTTAGATTACCCAATAAATTTCATTCTATTTCTAAAAGAAACCAGCACTGTCCATTAAGGTAAACAATTTCACAGTCCATTTGGCATTGTGGAATGAAAGACTGACTTCAGAGATTGCTCAGGTTCACCCTATTAGACAAGGAGGGAGCACTGATATTTTTTTTATTGTTATTTTATCTTTCTACTGAAGTTTCTAGAAGCTGAAATCCAAGCAACTAACAAGAATATTACTTAGCTATGATTAATCTTGCCCCAAACTTTTAGTGACTAGGAGCCACAGAAGTATGGTCTAGGTAGGAACTGATTTCATCAAGGGCTAGCTTTGGTATTTTGAAGGCTTTTCCTTCTTGAATTGATCCAAAAAGCCAGAACTGAATGTTTTCACAAATGAAGAATCTAGAAAATTCAGGAGTGGGTTAAGTGAACTATTCCAATTGAAGACTTTTTATTTTTTGTGTTGAATGGTAACCTTGCATTTTAAGCTGAATTTTTGCACTGAATTGAGAAACTGATTTTTTAATTCTGAAACTTGCAAAATAGAAAATTTCTTTAATGTTGATTTTTTTTCTAGCTTATAAATTTTAAATTAATTGAATTAATTTCAGTTTTAGTTAAAGAAAGAAGGAAAGAAGGAAGGGAGAAGAGGAAGAAGATATTTCCACCACAGAACAGTTTTTGGAGAAAAATTCCAAACTAGTCCTATCCAATTCATAAAAGTTCCTATCAGTAAATGTCATATATTATCTGGTTAGCAAATAGGCACAGTACCAAGAGGAGAGTCTTCGAATGTTTCCCACTGTCGTCTCTTAGGTTAGCAGCAACAGTATTCATAGCATTTTAATGTTGTAAGTCAAAAAGTTGTTTTGGAGGCACATGCAGGGGGTCTGTTTCTTCAGGAATTATAATGGGAACTAAAATGATTACCTTACAATAGACTTCCTAATCTTTAAACAGCTAAAATAAGACAATTTCTATCCCTGCTGTTCAGGTTCAAATGTGAAATCCCAGCTCTTTTTATATACCTTTTAATCACAGCATTAGTCAAAGAGAAGGCTGAAGTACTGTATTTATGGTTGTTAATAGAGACAAATGGATCTTTTTTTTTTTTCCTTTCTCCTTCAAGTTGGGTGTGAAACATTTATTCTGAATGCTGTATTAGTCATAGCCAAAAATAAACTGTCTTATCCCACTCCCTTCTTCTTCTCCAAGGTCTTCCAGGGAGCTCTTTTCTTGTTCCTTATCTCAGGAGACTGCTGGGTTTGGTGTTTCTGTGCGATAGACCCATGCCTGAGCTTCGCTTCTGGGAGGCATGCTACAGTAGTCTTCAGTACAATATCCATCCTTGTTATAAGTGAAAAAAAAAATAATTCCCCTACTTTTCATCCCATATCCATGACTGTTGGTATACACCCTTCTTGGCAGAGGCCAGGACATCCACCTCAATGTCTGCTTGCTGGTTGCATCTCTACGATGTGCCTGGATGAACATCACCAGCGGCCATGGGGACCGGCAGGGCTGCTCCCAGAACCTACATCTGGATTTCCTCTGCAAGAAAGCAGGGGGCCCAGGGAGCTGCTCCTGCAGACCTGCTCCTGGCTGGCTGAGGGAGATTTGCTTACCTGGCTTTTCCACCATGGGAAAGGTGATGCAAAACAAGAGTGGCTGGAGGTCTTCCAGCAATCTGTGGGCTCAGATGGGAAAATTTGGAGGCTTGCCAGCAAATAAACTAAGAAAAAGGTACAAACCTAGGGAAAAAATAGAAAAAAAAAAAGTAAACAACAGACAGCAGCAGCTTGTATCGATTGTGGTGGGATTTGGTCTTGGCTTTAAGACCATCAGACTCTTTCCTCAACTCTTAAAAGTTTCTTTTTTTTTTTTTTTTTATGGTACATCTTTCCAAATTAACATTTAATCATAACCAGGAGAAAGGAAGTAATTCTGTGGTCCTTTGCACTACTGAAAACTGTAATGGAGCCATCTCTGGGGAAAAAGTGCTGTATTTTACTTCCCGTTGTATTTTCTACTGTTTAGTCTGTTCTGGTTCTAAAACACTCACTTCATGTGGACGTTAGAGCACTTTTCTTGAGAGATGTTCAGATAACAGGCTCAGGCCAGATGCAGAATGAAGTAATCTTTCTCAAATGGCTCAAGAATAACAGAAGTCATCTTCAGTTTCCACGCTGATGAATTACTACACCTGGAGGCAGCTAATTTCAGTCTGAACCTTTGGAACTGACATGGACTACGTGATTTTGTTTCCTTAGGGGATGTGAAACTTGCTTTGTTTTGTTTTGTTTTCCTGGAATTATGTTGCATTTGTACAATTGCTTTGCCTTGTTTAACATGGAGAGTGGCATTTTATGAGAGCAGAGAAAATTTGGTTTCCTGGAGCCTGTGTTCTTTACTGGTATAGAATTGTATGGAGTAGGTTATTTTTTATATTTATTCTTCACCTGGGAAAAATTTATTCCTCCCCACTGTTTGTGTTGCTTACAAACGACCAGTCCTGCAGTAGTTGTCAGCTGGGCACATTCCCTAAACTTCTCATATTTGACCCCATTTTGGCTTGTAACCCCCCTGAAGTGCAGCGCTTAGTGGAATATCAAACTACCGGAGGGCATTCAGAAGGTGCTGGCCTGGCTGAGCCACTGGGCATCTCACAGCCTCTCGGAGCAACCTTGGAGGATTTATTTGCAGGATGCCTGCCCCTGCAGCTGGAGGGTCTGGTTTTATGAGCGACTTCAAACACCTCTCAAGAAATAGCTTAGCTGCTGTGGGACTACGATTTAGAACCCTCTCACCTTTTCAGAAAAGTTAGAAGAGATGTATGGATACAGAGAAACAGCAGAAACCTTCATTAATTTTATGTAAAAGAGAGGCTTTTGTTAGGAATCCACCAAAGGGAAGCTCTTTGGAGATGCTCTGTGGAAGGTCTGCCCTCCTGTCAGAGACATGCCGGTGATTTGCTGTGAATCAGCATCCTGTAGAGACCACATGAGCTAGGATTCATCTTACCTAACTTCAGTCATTTAGAATTAAATGCATAGTTTTGGCTGGTTGTCTGGGCTCCTGCTGTAAGGGACAGAGAGGGGCCCTGCAGGACAAAGTGCCATCCTCCTCAGCTGGGTACCTGAGGTGGCAGGTTGGATGGTTTTGAGATGCTGTCATGGGCAAGAAGCACCTTTCTCTTTGGAGAAAATTTATCTTTGAATTTGTTCATCCCAACAGTCTGACTGGTAAGCAAGAAAGGTCACTTCCAGTTCATTTTCCTTCATGGCAAAGGACTTTAGCTAAGTTTTGCGTTTATCAAATAAAGACGATCAATACTAGAAGGAGATTATTTCCAGGAATGCAAACAGATTATTAGCTCAAATGAAATGGGATTCTTTTCAGAGTAAACCCTGTAACAATCCTTAAAGCACCATAGCAATGCATGTCCTTTTGAGTTGAGCTGAGAATCTGTGTCCCTCTCACTCCTCCCAGATGCTTTTTCCAGCTGACTGCTGAAGTTTGCCCACGCTATTTGCTCCTGCAATGAAATCCCGTCTATACAGTGACTTGAAATAAACTGATGGACTTGGTTTTAAACGTAAGCTCATTGATTTAATAAATAGATATTATTAAGCATATAAAGGTTGAAGGAAAGTTAGATAAAGGAGGCAGCTAATTAATCATGCAGACTGTGTCTTCATCCCTGAGCTATATTTGGCTGCAGTTTAGCAAGCGAAGGGTAAGTAGATCTGTGCTTGATTGCATTCAGTGCACTCCCTGCCTTGGCAGAGGAGTGAAAACAGGTTTGTGTTTACAGTTTGGGACAAAAGCAGCATTTCTCTGACATACCAGTGGTAGTGCTCTGCTGCTTACATCCATGTTTGGAGTAATTTACACCCAGTGGGCAATTTACACCACTGTTTAAGCAGCTGCAGGATTTGGCCCCAGCAGATTACCATGCATTTACAAATCCAGCTGGCTGTTTGGAAGCTCCCAAAGGAGTACTTGATTGCCAATTACACTGTTTCTCCTTTCTATCAAATTGCCAAGAAACAGTAACTCAATTGATTTAAAATTATTTCTGTCGCACAGTCTCTAAGCCTTGCAAGCAGGTTATTATGCTCAGTTGCATGGTGGTGTTTCACCCCTTGAATTGTGTTTTCGGGATTGCTCATCATGCGCCCAGTTGGACTCCATTTAATAACTTGCTTGTGCTACATTAGCTGTGTTTCCTATCAGATAATTCTGCCTTCCTGTTAGAAAACAATGTGTTGTAGCAAAAAGCAAACACAACCTGCTGATGGGTTTGGGCAGGTAAACTTCAAAACAATGATCCATATTCATTGTTTAACAAAAATGGAAGTTGTTGCAGTCATAAAAGAGCCAAGTTGCCTGACTTTGGGAGGACAAGCTGCCTGTTTGCCTGTCCTTTGAGGGCAGGTCTGCCACGAGAGGATTACCAGGGTGGGGAAGGCAAGCTCTCAGGGTGCCATCATGCTGGGTTAAGGGCCGCTGGTGGTACCCTGCCTGCCTCATGCCCTGCGTTGTGCGTGGCTTTGAATCGAAAGGATCGTGTCATCGGGGCTGCTGGTGGCTGCCACCTTATGCAGTCCCCTCCCTGGGTGGTGCCTGTGTTTGGACTGACCATCAAGCTCTGGTCTCCTCCCTGTTCAAAGTGAGCCCCTTATTTAATCAACGTTTATAAGGCAGGGCTTGAATAGAGAACGATTAACCTCCCCAAAGATTTCTTTCCATTGCAGAATAATTTTGGAAGAACTCAGGTGTCGAAGCACATTGGAAACTAACTTCTTTTTTTCCCAGCATTTGACTCTGCAATAGGGATTCTTTCACTTCTGTGTAATTGCACTGTTTTCCTTCCTAGGCTCACGGTCGCAGGCCCTTTTTTCTCCAGTATTCAGAAAGCTGCATTCTTGTTTCTGTGGGAGTCCCAAATCTCCTGAACCTGCTTCACAGGTTTTAATTCCCTGTTTTTCCTCCTCAGCATCTTTGCCATAACCTCTTCTCCCTATTCTCTTGCACTCTTCCAGGTTTCGTTTTTATTCAAACTTAAGCATGTTTTCAAAAATGCTTCTTTCTTTCTCTGTCTTGGGAGACCACTGAGAGCATCGGTGTGCGCAGTGCCTGAATTCGGCTCTGGGATGAGCAGGCAGCAAGTCCTGGCACTGCCCATTACCAGCAGTAGTGCAAGGTGACCTGTTTTATATGGGGTATATCACATCAAACAGTGTAGGAACACTGTAAAATGGGTTCCGAGCTTCTAGGAAACGAGCAGCCAGCATTTGTGAGCGACAGTTCTTGGAGCACTTCTAACTTCAGGAGAGAAAACAGCCAGCACTGAAACAGAAAAAGAAAGCAAATAGATCTCTGACATGAAGGCTGCTCCCTTTGCCAACTTCAAGCCAAACACAAGGACAGTGGAAATTTTCAGACAGCTCTGTTTTATTAGCACTTGTAATGAAGTAGTTGTACTGTCTTCAGTAAAAATTTCGAAAGGGCTCACTGTGATGCAGACGTTCGGGCCTGGAAAATCTCAGGCTAAGTGGTTACAGTTGGACGAGTAGCAAGTAAGCCACTGAAAACAGTGTTTGTATAAAGGATTTTAGGGCAACCGTAACAACAGGTGGTGGTACTGACCGCCGCTCCAACAAGTGTGGGCTGGTGTGTGTGCACAACCGGTTGTTGTTGCCCATATAGCATTTAATGCGGATGGCAATCAAAACAGTCTTTTCTTGCATAGAATCACGGAATGGTTTGGGCTGGAAGGGACCTTAAAGCCCATCCAGTTCCAGCCCCCTGCCATGGGCAGGGACACCTCCCACCAGACCAGGTTGCTCAAAGCCCCATCCAACCCGGCCTTGAACACCTCCAGGGATGGGGCATCCACAGCTTCTCTGGGCAGCCTGTGCCAGGGCCTCACTGTAGAAGTGAGGTTAAAACATCAGCCTGGTTTTGGGCTGTTGTTACACTGGAATCTAATAACCTCTGTGGTAATTAACGTTATTTGAGCAGCCCAGAAAAGCAGGACAGCACTGTCAGCAGGCGTGCCAGTTAGTGGCCCCCTTCCTGGGGCAGGCTGTGGGCCTGTGTTCACCCGTGGCTGTGTGCCTGTGTTCACCCGCGAGCAAAGCACCACTCGGGTTTGTTAAACAACCACCAGTTTGCAGTGATTTCAGTGATGGGCAGACTTTTTACAGGCAATTTGTAAAGCCTTTGGTAACAGTATTAGATAAACAAGACATTATTACACAGTTGACCAGCTAAGTTGAGCTTTAGCCAATAATCCTGCTTGGTAGGCACATTATCAGAGTGAATTCACTAGTCTAGACACTTTGTGATTTTTAACTTTGGTATGCAGTTACTCAAAATAACAGGCTTTGAGAGGAAAATTGTCTGAAATGGCTAGTTCTTTACTGTGAGCATTAAGGACCTTCAGGAAGAGAAAACATTTAGCACTAAAGGGCTCTTCAATCCAGTGAAGAAAGGCACAGCACAAACTGGTGTCTGAAAGCTGGAGACAGACAAATTCACATAGAAAGTGAGCTGCATTTTTAACAGAGTCACAATCCATTGGAACAAATTATCATTGAAAGCGCTGGATTTTTCTCTCTGTACTCAAATTAGGCTGGCTGTCTTGCTGGCTCTTGTTTTAGCTGAACAAAACTATGTTTCAATGAAAAAGATTCCCAGGCTCTGTACTGGAGTGTCTGGGAGTCGTATACTTACATGTGGTGTACAGATCAATCTGCATGATTTGATGGAGCTTTCTGAACTTAAATACTGTGAATTTAACAGCAAATGTTTATTCATACTGCTTCCCAAGGTATCCATCGTGTCCCTTCCCTTGCTTTCCAGCTTGCTTATTCGTGTATATTGGAGCAAATAACCCTTACATTTTGGTTTTGGTGAGTTTTGAGATATTGACACATCCAGGTGACCTGGAAACTCACTGTGTCCAGGCATAGATGCCATAAGAAGTCTGGTGGTGTCCAAAAGGAGTTAAATAACCACTCCTCTGCAATGCAACTGCCTCAGGCATCTCTCAGTGCCCTTATCTTGCAGTCTGCTCAGAATCTCCTATGTGGATCAGCCTCTGGCCCAAAAGAGCTTCTTCTGTTTCTTGACTAATTGGCTGTGAGATGTGGAAACCAACCTGAGCTAGTTCCAGGGAAACTGGTATTAATCACACCATCATCCAAACCGTATATGGCAAACCTAGTCAGCAGCAGTTTTAGAAATGGGAGACTTGAAAGCATAGGGACAAGAACCATACTTGCATACTTCTGATAGCTAAATAAAGCCTCAGCAGTATATATGGAGCTCCAGCAGGCAACTGAAATGAAGCATCTGGATTTCCTTATCGTATCAAAAAAAGAAAAAGAAAAACGAAAGAGGCTTGTGGCTGAGGAATGAATGGTCTTTGAATCTGTGTGCTGAGCAGGGAGCCTTGCAGAGGCACTCTGGAGAAGACTCTCAGGAGAATCACAGAATGCTAGAATCATTTAGGCTGGAAAACATCTTCAAGATCATCAAGTCCAACCATCAACCTACCAAGTCCCATCCCTAAGCCTTGTCCCATCATGCCATGTCCACATATATCTTAAATACTTCCAGGGAGGCACCTGTAGGTTGAGATGAGACCAGGCTTTCAGTATCATGTGGATGCCTTAGCCTGACTGCCAGTTTAAGCTCAGTTTAGATAGTCATCAACTTGTTTCCTCTGTCTTTTTATTTTCTGTGGCCCATAATGTAATGCGGCAGATTAAAACCGATGTTGAATGGCTCCCTCATCCTCAGAGCTGTGTCCATTCTGTGCCCTGCAAGAGGCAGGGTGCAAACGAAGTAATGACATGCATCAGACTAATTGCACACTGTGTCCAAAGCACGCGCATGCAGGGACTTGGCACTGCCCCATGTTTGCGAGCTGGGCTTTATGCAGTGCCCAACATTGTACAGCACAGAATTTATATGCAATTAAAACATGCTTCATTATTAATTATTTAAATGTAATTAAATTATGCTTAATCGACTGTGTAAACTCACACCCACACCTAAACTCTGCTGTGGCTCTGCATAATGTACCTATACACCAGATTTTCTGGAAAGGGAAATCCACTCATTAAGCAGGTGTTCCCTTGCTTGCTTAGTTCTTTCTGGTTTTCCACTAACATTTTGCCCTGGGGGGAACCTGATTATTCACTTGCAATTAAAGGAAATCACAGACTGTCAGGAGTGGGTTGGTGCTTTTCACCTGCCTTGAAAGTTTTTTGTTTTCTGATGTGTTTTTTTTTTTCTTTTTTTTTTTTCCTTTCCAATTCTGTCAGCAAATTAAACTCTGGGAAGAAGTATCAAATTAAGCTCTGGGAAGAAGTATTCAGAAAGCCTACACTTTAGGGAGGGACAGGACTTCTTTCCAACAGGGTTTGTTTTCTACAGGATTTCTCACTCTGACTCAGGCTGTCTTGTTGCTTTTCTCCTTCCCAGCCATCCCATTTCCTCATTGCTTCACCGTATTTTTATTTTTCACTCTTTCTACATCCCAGCAACATGTTTTTCCTTCGCACTTTTGTCTGTCATTACCCATTTTTAACCAATTTCTCATTCTGTCCACTGGTGCCCTGGTTATCTCCCCTTTCTCTCCTTTCCATTTTTTACCCTCTCGTATCTCCCAAGCATCACATAATGAGGAACAGATTGGATTCCTTACTAGGCTCATCGGCGAAAAGCACCATGTCGATGCCAGGTTGAGATGATATGATATGATACTACAGATACGAGTTGGAAATAAGTAAACGTGGTTATTGTGGCACATTGAGATTCTTGGCTCTGCCCCAAGGGATTTAAACAACAACAAAAAAAAAGGAGGGTGTAAAGGAGAAAGCAGCTGAATGGTCTGCTGAAGCTCACTTAGAAGGGAAAAAAAACATGCAGCTATATTTTTGGAGCTGATTTTGTAGTGGTTCCATCAATCATTCTACTTCCTATCATTGCACTTACACAATAAAAAGTAATGTGCTTTATATTTCTGTTTGTTTGCACTTGTTAGAAAAGTCTCCCGTGGCCACCGGGAGGGGATACTTTGAGAACTGCATGAACTGGTCACAAGACAGGTGTCGGTGTCCTGTCTGGGTGTCATGCAGGATAGCTGATACATATGATACTTCCCTTGCCCACATACTGTGTGTACACAATGTTTTTTCGGTGTTGTAGAAGCCTAAGAACTTACAGTACACTAGAGACGCAGTATGAAGAATTATTTCTTCTTTATGGAGGACTTCTCCAAATAAAGAAGTTTGAGATCTTCGGCATTGATATCAAATCATTGCCTTAATTTTTGAGAGGTTTCTGGTTAATATATATAGGTTAATCATAAAGAAGTTGCATTTAGCATGATTCAAATAAGCTTAACGGCACTCTTTCGTGTCCATATATAGTATTTATTCATGGTCTTTATTTGATTTTTTTCATCTTATCTTGGTTATGACAAGTAAACAGATAATGAATGTAGAAATTATTATTCCTAACAAATGTAGGAATAAACAACCCACACCAGATAGAGGTTTTAGTTGTGCTACCTGATGTTTCTGGTTTTGCTTCAAAAAATCATGTTTTTTTTTGTTTGTTTGTGTTTTTTTCCCTCAAGACTGAGACCTGCTGAGCAGACAGTTGAGACTTCTGCATTAAGAAAAGATCTCTGCAGAGCTGTCTTTACTGTGTCCTTCTTCACACTATCTAGAGCTGGGACACTGAAGGAAAGTGAACCCAAATGAGATGCCTGTAGGTGTAGTGATATCTACGGTCAACACCCACTCATCCATCCCAACTTCCCTCCATCCAGTCTATCCACCCATCTGTGTGCAATGCACACCCTACATGGCCAGATTCTCAGCTTGTGAATATCAGAGCAGTGTAAAGGAAATGGTGTTGTCCCTAGATATAGAGTCCGAGGAACCCATTTTTGCTGGTTATCTTTCTTTTGCTCAGTGATTAGGTTTTGTAGCAACGTTTGGACTTAGAGATGCCATAGCCTTATTTTCTGTTTAAATCTCATATTTATGTTAATGAAGGTGCTGCATTGGCAAGGCTGGTCAGGGCTGAGCTGGGAATAAAGCAGACTGCTCGCATGGACTCTGGACTGCTGTGCTCATCTGCAGTGTTGAAATCTTTTTCCAGTCTGGAGTCCTGTAACATCCACATTGGGGAAGGAGGACGAAGCCATCATTCTCTAATTAATTAAGGCAATTTCTAGCTCTCCTCATGGGTAGACCAATTTTGTGACCTAATACATCCCTACCTATATTGATGAGACAAACCTATGGCTCTTTTATGTCTTCCTCCTTTACCCAGCTCCTGGGTATGGTAGAGAGGATCCATGAGCTGATTTGGGGCAGATTTATGTGACGTGAGTGGTGTATAGGCAGTGCTCAGTACCCAGGGACAGCACGCCACTGGTCACCTTTGGGCTCCTGTTTGTGTGACAGCCCTGGAGAGGATGAACAGCTGCAGGATGGGCTCTGCAGGCTCCGTTTCTTACCCTGCAAGTGATAACACTGGAAGTTTTTCAGCAAATCACGTAGGTCCAGATCCTGACAAGTGTAGAAGAAGCTCCTCTTGATCTTGGAGGGAGTTTGATACCGAGTACTTGCACAGATTTTTACTTCTTGCCTGTAAGCAGGGATAAAAGCCTTTCTTGCAGAATTGATGCTGGTAAGAAATACTTTTGCTGTTGTGAGCTGCTCCAGTGCAGGGGAGATGAAAGCCCTCCATGGGTAAGAGGACACTTGAGGTGTGATGACATTTCCACTGCAGTCAATTGCCTGGGACACTGAAACAATTCCCCTGGGGAATACTGCTGCAAATCTAACCTTCCTCCTCAAGGCACTGGATATACTTTTCTCATGATGGTAGGGGCTGATGAGTTTTCGAAACCGATGCTCTCTCATTGCATGGATTAGCAGAAAGAAGAAGAGAGCGGCATCCATCAGCAGCCACGAGGCTGATTCCAGGCACAGCCGTGCAGCATTAACACACGTTTTTGTAAGCGTTGAGCTGTTTAGGCTTGGCTCTGCCTTGCCATCCTCTTTCATCTCCAGGTGCAAGTGACAGACTTGACAGCCACATTCGGCTGGGATCCTGCGGGCTGCTAAGAGTAAGGTTTTGACATCGTCACACTGTGGGACTACATCGCATTGCTAGTGAGGTGAGAGAGGGGTGCATGTCCTCAAGAGTTCAAAAAGCTTCTTAATGCCAGTGTAAAGATTTCTTAAGAAAATGTTAATCAGGACTCCTGCCATGCACATATAACTCGTGATCCCCAAAAAACAGTCTAAGTGTGCAACAGCTTGCCAGTTAACCTGCTCTAGGACACTGCACAAAGGAGAAAGAATCAGCAGAGACTTTGATACCAAACCTGCTCAAGTTCAGCGAGCCCATCCTAAGGGTGCTTTGCCCTGTAGCAGATGATATTAAATGGGTCACTGATCACCAAGCAGAAAATTACTGCTTGAGGGTTTTTGTTAAAAAAGAAAAAACACAAAACCACACAAACTGCACCACCACCAAAACCGTTATTTTGTGAAGCTTGATGTTCATTGCATGGAGAAACAAGCAAACTTTTAACGCTGAACTACTTGCCTTCTCACATGCATATTAAAGAGGGAAATCACTCTTGCTCCAGATGAGATAGCAATGTGTTTCTGTTCCTGAAGAGCAAAGAGCTGTCTTTGCTGTCTCAGAGAGGAGCGCTCTCATAAGTCTTCCCTTCACGAAGTGCCGCTCGTTTGGGCATCGTGACAAGTAATGGCCTTATTCCACGTGTCAATCCAGACCTTTGTAAGAATCTGTTTTTTGCATTCCAAGGAATATTTTAAATCTATTTTAAATCTAATCTCTGCTTCATGATGATACAGCTATTTATGTTTCTCTAACACCAGAAGTCATTAGGCATCCTAACAAAAATGAGTGGAACCCTTCCCTCCCCTCACATTTCTTTCTTTCCCCACCACAAAGCCCTCATGCTGTATATTGGCTATAAGATTAAATTAGTCTGATCATACAGCATGCAAACACGTACTGCACGAAGTACAACTCCATGGGGAGCTACCCGCTCTGTGTCCTTCGCTTTTTTGTAGTAAGGCCATTTTCCCTCCAATCTAAACGCATTGCTAAGATGCAGTCCCCTCGTGTTTGCTTTAGGCATTAGCAGTGATGCTCTAATAATGTCTCCTTTGATCATCTGGCCCAGCTGCCTCCCTGCTTTCCTAAATATAAGCTGGGGCATTTAGTGAGGTGGCCAGATTTTGTCTTGTGTGGCTTGCTCCCTCCCCGCATGGAGCAGTGTGTGCGTGCAGGGAAATGTTTTGCTTGGTAGCATTTTGCCTTTTGTTTTTAAATATGCATGCCTGCTCCGTGCCTGTATTCCTGGAGGAATTGCATTTGCAGTCTTGGCCTGGGCCCCGAGGAGGCTCCCACTGTTGCACACTTCGTTTTTAACCCTTAACGTTAGCAAGATCTCTTGTGCTGGAGGGGACTGAAGAGGAGCATCCACCTTCTTTCACAGTTGTGCTTTACAAGGAGAGAGACAGAGGGCACATTTTTCTCTCTCTGATAAGTGCCGTTGGGGACCTGGGACCTGTGGTGAGGAGCAGGCACTGGGTGGGGAGGGATGGTGAGAAGACATCATGCACAACAGCATCTTCGTGGTGCCCTTGGCAGCACCGACCCAGTCCTGCAGCACGAAGCTGCCTGACCCAAAGGAAATCCAGTGTTTGGCAGCTGTAAAGTTGCCCAAAGCCTTGCCCATCAGTCGGATCCCTATTTTTTTCTATGCTTTTGACTGTTTTGAGTGAAAGCCTTCAAACCTGTTGCAGCAGAAAGCTGTGTCTGGACGTGGCCAGCGCCACCTCTGTTCCTGGTGGCTTTCTTTGGGAAGGTCCTGGAGGAGGATGCTTGATGCCGGGATATTTTTTTTTTCCCTTTTTTATTTTTATTTTTTCACTTTTCTTTAGGGAAGATGTCTACAGCGTGCTGTGCCACAGAGCAGCACAGCAGCGCTGATGGCAGGACAGATTTGATTTTTGTTTGTTTGTGGGTTTTGCCGTTTTCTTCTTTTTTTCAAACGGGCACCCTCTGAGAATTGTTTAAATACATTTTGGTTTATACTAACCCAAGCCTGTTTCTTTCCCATCCCTTAAGAAGGCCTGGGTGAAAGGAACACTGCCAAATTGACCAAGATTTTGAATTTAAAAAAAAAAAAAAGATTTAACAAGCAAAGACCTCTTAGTACTGTAAGGTCAGTGTGGTCAGTGTGCAAGTTTCATTGCGGCATTTGGGAACAGTGTGGGGTTGTCTCCAGAAACAAGGGGTACCTCATTTCAAGGGTGTATAATAAATTTGTATAACACAAATACAAATGGGGAAGGGTATCATTTGGGGAAGCATTCACCAATAATTTTTTTTTTTTCAATAAATACAAAAATGGATAAAGCAAACATACAGTAACTGCAGCATAATGTCATCTGCTATTTATTTCTGAGGTCTAAAGCAAACAGATGTGATCTAATGGTGAAAATGGATGCTTTGAAAGCCAAAAAAAAAAAAAAAAAAGAGTGGTGTGCCCCACTCCATGGATGATGCCTTTTTAGTTTGTGGTAAAAATAGAAATAATCAAATATATTGGCCAAAGCTCAGACAATTTCAGACAAAGAGTACCAGAAACAAAAAGGAAAAAAAAAATGGCCTAAAGCTGGGGGAAAAAAGCATTTGGAAGTACTGCAGTGTTTTGTGGGAGTTGTCATCCAACATGCTTGGTTATGCTTGGGTTTCATCTACACTGAGGGCTTCGTGGTGAGACCATGTTCCTCTCCCACACAATAGTTGAAGGAAGCACTAAACTGGGGGAATGAGCGCTTGGGCATGTCCTGGGGGTTACTCATGATACCACCAAACACAATTCCTACAGACGCAGGCACAGGTATCTGCATTTTACTCGCCTGAAGTGAGCTCACCAAGCTGTCCTGTCTTTCTGAGGCAGCATCCCACCGTTTCTGCAGTGCCTGATGTGGTGAGACACAGTGCCAGTTGAGTCCTCTGGCTGTTTTTGTTACTGGTAAGCTTCTTGATGATGTCATCTTAGGCCTGTTACTAACAGCTTTGCATTTTGTCAGTAGACTCAGTCCCAAAATACATCATTAAATAAAGGAACTTTTTGCCCTGACTCAAAAACTGGTGAGGTCACCTTGGTGATATCTTCTCACCTTTTTCATCCAGCCTTCATCTTCCTTTTACTCTTCAGGCTGTAGGCACATGCGTGGATCTGTTTGAATCAAGAGGGTCCTTTGGAAGCTTATCTGGTTGTCCCCACTTACTGTGTTTTTGTTCAGGCTGGGGAACGGTCCCAGAGTCCCCAGACTAGCCTCTGCTTTGGAAACTGAGCTAGGAGAGGTGCACCTGGAGCACTCCAGCAGTGTGGGCATGCAGCCACGAGTGCAGGCTGGAGCACATCTCCCTGATGCACAGTATGGCTTTGGGGTCCTCAGTACAAGTTATTTTGCTTTACAGACCCGCTCCAGTTACTTCATACTCTTGTTAACATAGGCATAGACTTATTCTCTCTGAAAAAGTCAAAGAATTTAAGACCCTAAAGGACCGTTATTAACCTTTGTGAATAATGGAAACGATATGTTACTCAGTGATTCTTACAGCTTCTTGCTGGAACACATCACTTAGACAGTTTTAGTCTAGGAAACAATAGACCAATTTACAGATTTTTTTTTTTTTTTTATTCTTACAGTGAACAAAATATTCAGTTTGGATTCAGTCTGAATTTGTCTTCATTTTCGTCTTTATTCCCCTTTATCTGTTGTTCCATATATGCTTCTTTTCAGAACTATTTTTGTTTTCTTTCAGTCCCTTTCCTGAATCTTTCATAGTTCACCGTTTTGTTAGGTAAAGCAAAAGCTCCCTTGATAACACTCTGTTATGGAAATACCACATCTATAAAGATAGTTTCTGCCAGTCCGGGATTTAGAGACCTGCTTGATAATATAAAGTCTGCCGTTGCAGTATACTTGTGTTTCTCCGAGGCATTGGACTTGGTGACACCAGATCTTTTGATTAAGCCTGTATAGACATAACAGCATGTGCTAGGTGGATTAAAAACCAGTTTGATGACATGTGTCACACTGTAGTTGGTAGGGGGAAGATATCAGCGAGGAAGTAGTTTCTCACTAGATACCTCTGGGAACAGTTCTTGGGCTGATGTTGCTCAATATTTTTAGCAGGAACCTAGTCAGTGGTATGAAATCTTTGCAGATGACATAAAGGTAGCTGAAAAGTGAGGAGGTTATCTCTCAGTGCAGTGCTGTAGCAAAAAGAGTTAATTCAGTCCTCTGATGCATAAAAGGAGAAGCCAAGAAGAGATTCTGTCTCCAAAGTGGGTACAACCAAAAAAAACTGTTATTGTATTCTAGTTCTGGTAATGCATGTACTGAACAGAGATCAGAGGAAACTTCAGCCGCTGCAAAAAAAGACACAAAAGCAAGGATCTCGCTGTATTTGCTTTTATCAAAGAGAAGGTTGGCTGGTGTCTTCACCCCTCCATGTGGATACACTCAGGAGGGCTATTGAACGTGTTGTGGTTTTCTTGGTGAAAGCACAACAAGATGTGATGACAAAGTTGACGTGAGAAATCTTTTACTTTGAAATGCTACTGTTTCTTACCAACAAAAGTCATTAAAAATCAGAATGGCTACAAAGTAAGGTAATGAACCCATGGCTTGGAGACTTTCGAATGGATTAGTTATTTCTGAAAAAGAAAAACATACAGCTATTAGTGGGCAGTTATTCTTCACGCTCTTGACCTGGAAAGATGGAAGTCATATATCCATCTGCTCATCCTGGCCCTTGATGGCCCTTGAGCACAATAAAGATTACCTGCGTAGCCTTCAGGAAATTGTTAATACTTGTGTCTCTCTGTGCTGCTGATAAATACAATCAATTCCATATTTCTCCTCTAGAACTTGTTGTCTGCCAGGGTCAGAATGGATGAATGACCACTTTCTTTCTCAATATGCAATTATCTGGGGATGTGCCTGGTCTCTCTATATGTCTGTTTTTATTTGTTGGGTTTGGGTTTTTTTCCCTTCTGCACTCTCAGGGGAGAGAGGGACCTCATTTGGAGATAAGAGACTGAACATGATGAACGAATGCTTGCTGCTACCAATTTGGCCAGCAAGGCTTGTCTCTGTGGTCAAGATCACAGCAATGGCTCTTTGAAGCCAGGGAAGGTTTTTCCCTGTTATGATTAACTGAGGACTTGGGAAAATTTCATCTCCTCAGCGGGGCTCATCCGTCATCTGGGGCAGTCATTTTTGCCTTATTTTCCCTGCTATGTTGCACATTTTTGCTGTAATCACTTCCCTGCCTCGTCTCCAGTAGGGTCTGTATGCTCCGAGGCTATCCTTAATTTCAGCCTCAGGCATCCTGAGAGCAGTTCACCTTCAGGTCGGTGGCTAAAACGTGCCTGAGGAGCCTCGCCTAGATGTGCCCACAGACGTGGGAGGCTGGCGAGATGAATCCTCCCCAAAAGTGGTGTTTTCTATTGGTGAGCTATAATGAGACTCCTGGGTACTGAGCTCAGGTACAAACATGCCTGTTTATTACAGAGGTTTACGTTTGGATCCTGTGAACCTGTGAAGATTCCAGCAAAAGCCTTACTTTGCCTCTGCTTATCAGCTTTAAGCATCAGTGGGGAGCAGCTGATGCTTTGTCACTTGGGAAAGGCAGGACAACGTTATCTGCAAACCTCTTTTCCCCAAATAGTGAGTTTGGAGAGGGGGAGCAGTCAGGGACCTGATGGAAATCTGATACAGGAGTTATCCTTCTGTAGAAACAGAGGATGGCTGTGGATCAGTTCACGTAGAGAAGGTTATCTCTACGACCTTTAAAGGCTAGAAGCTTAATTTTTATTTTTAAATGAAAGCTTAAATTCTGCAGATGGCTTTGATAAGAAGGCATGCGGATTTTTTCATCTCCTGTTTGTTATTACTGTGAGGTCAGGAAGGGGTCGTGCATTAAGGATATCTGGGAGAAAAAAAAGAAGGAAAAAAAAGTGTGAAGTCTTCACAGGCCCAAAGCTATAAAAGGAAGAAAGCCAGTCTTCATAGGAATGGCACATCAAAGCAGTTTAGGAGGAAAGTATCTGTTTGTATTCCCACTGTAGTTCCTCTTTGCCACTACCACCCCTGAAGCATGTTCTTGACCCCAGCAGTAAATTATTACAGTAAAGGCTTTTGTTTTTATTTTTCATTTTCAGAGGGAAAAAAAAAAAAGTAATGTCAGGCATGGGGGTGGGCAGACAGGCAGAGAAAGCAATGTTTGTCTCCCCTTGCAACAGAGCAAAGCAGTCTGTAATTATGATTTATCTAGTTTTGATGTGCAGCACACCCAACACCCCTCTGAGCTGCATCTCTTACCGGGCTGGAGCAGGCACTCAGACGCAGCTACTGTCGGTAACTGCACTTGCTCAGGTATTTGCAAAATCCCTTGAAAAGGGATTGTGACTTTTGGCTTGGCATTTATTTTTTTAAAATTTTCTCCTGCACTGAGTGGACATCATTGTGCAGTTTGAAGTCAAGTGAGAAGGAACTTCGATGCTCTCTCTCCTTCTTTTCCATGCCTCTTTGCCCTGCCTCGCCGGAGCAGCTCCAATTGCTGCCATTGATCCTTCCTGCGCTTTAATTTCTGCTCCCGATTAGGTGCAAAGGAACAGGTGATTTAAATACAGATACTTAAAATAGATGTGGTATTCCTATACAACGCTTTGTATTGTTTTAGTGCTTTCAGGCTTTTTTTTTGTTCCGAGATGAAAGCAGCAGAAGATGGCCAGTGCATTTTGGCTGCTTTTGTGTGTGCATTGGCCAGCATTCAGAAACCCTCTTTGGCTGGCTGTAATTCTCCCTGTCTCCGGTCCATCTTACGAGAAGGTATTTGCTTTTAATGATTCCCCCCCTCGGAGCGGCGCTGGCAGCTGCTGTGCCACCGCTGCCGGAGTGACAGCCACGCTCCCTGCCTGCGCCCGGGAGATTGATATGAGCAGTTGCCTCCAAAACATTTTAATCTCACTTTCGGTCGTAATGAAAAATGGGTAATCAAACTCTGTAAATCATTACCCGGAGGCAGTAAACGCTGCTCCGAAGTGTTCAACACCAGGCGGGATTGCTCCTCAACCTTCAATCACTGCTGGCTGCAGTGAGACCCCCAGCGAGCTGGTCACCTCTGAAGTCATCATTTTGGGAAGGTGGCCTTGTGAGTGACACCAAGGGGTGTCTTGTGCTCCCAAATGGTGCAGCTTCCTTTTGGGTTGGTCTTTTGGGATGTTTGATCAGACCTGGGGTCGTGGCGGGGAGGGTGGCCCCACTCCAGGTGACACCGGTGATGCTGCTGCATGGGACCTCCAGCCACAGCTGGGAAGCTTGTGCAGAGCTGCTGCTGGCCTTGCATGGTGCACTTCTGCTTTTAAAAAGCTTTGAGGTCTTTGCAAATACCCAAATGGAAGCTTGCACTGACCAAGCACTTCCTCTGCCCTTAATGTCTTTTTCTACAAATGTGCTGGGATTTAAGCTCCATTTCTCTGTAACAGCAATTAAAGCTCTTTTTCTGTGGAAGTTTGTTAGTGATAACTCTTTAGGTTTCCTGAAAGCACTATTTTTTGGTCTAACATGTTTTTACCTGGCAGTCACAAGACTTTATAACAACGTTGGGAAAAATAAATGCAAAAGAATGCTTTTCACTCCTAAAAATGACCTTTCCTGCTTCCTCCCATCTGTGTAACCCTTGGCAGATGATGCCAGTAGCTGAAATTCCTGAAATGCATTTGTTGCTGACCTGTATCAAACCACTTGATGTGGCTGAGGCAAATGCACGTGGCACAGGGATTGTGCTCAAGCACCTGGTACAGCTGAACTCTGTTAAATTTCATAAAGATTTGGTCCTGTTCAATGCAACAAACCAAAATCTCAAAAATTGCCATCAGCTTGTGAATGACAGTACTTTGGGGATAACAGAAAGCTGACACAATAGATGAAGAGACCCTCTGCTGCAATGTAAATACAGAAGGGTCCCATCACTTTTTACCCAGACAGGAGGATGCTTGAGGTTTTTTTTTGAGTTTTGCAAATTTTATCAGGGACATTTGCTAATTTTTACTGGGGGATTGTATCACTGGAACTATATCACAGGGGTGAACATTACATAAATAAAGAATCATAGAATCGCAGGATGGTTTGGGTTGGAAGGGACCTTAAAGCCCATCCAGTTCCAATCCCCTGCCATGGGCAGGGACACCGCCCACCAGACCAGGTTGCTCAAAGCCCCATCCAGCCTGGCCTTGAACACCTCCAGGGATGGGGCATCCACAGTTTCTCTGGGCAGCCTGTGCCAGGGCCTCACCACCCTCTGAGTGAAGAATTTCCTCCTTATATCTAACCTAAATCTGCCCTCTTTTAGTTTAAAGCCATTCCACCTTGTCCTATCACCACACCCCCTGACAAAGAGTCCCTCCCCAACTTTGCTGATTAATAGAATGATTAACTGTGTTGTTGTCACCATCTTCAACATTTTCTTTTAATGCTAAATATACATCAACTTAAGGGCATGGACAACTGGATGTCTGACTGGGGATGACGACAGATTTTAAAGCACATTTTATTTGTTAGGGCACATCTGCGTTAAATTGAAATAGTTTAGATTAATAGCCTGCCAACTATTTTAAGTGGGTTACATGCTGACTTTTTTAATATCTATTGTATGTAAATTGCATGTTTATACTTTTGTAATTACACTTCTATCAAAATGTAACAAAACATTTCTCTCAGAAAATTCCAGTCCTAGCCAGAAATTTATAATCTGTTGCAGGATTTTTGAAATAAATCTGAAGAAATATAAATAACAGGAGAACAAATATAGTAACAGTACAATATCCAGTCCTAAGGGAAAATAATTTAGGAAATGGACAGGCAGTATGAAACATAGTATAATTACATGCATATGGCTTTATACATTCTCTATCTGTGAATAACAGCAACCCCTCTCATTTAAAAGATTAAAAACAAAAACTCTGGACTGATACTTTTGTTCATGTTTTTAAATACAGAGTTTCATATTTTACACATCTGCATACTCCAGTTCAAAGAGAATTGTACACATATTTGTAAAAATAATACTTCTGCTTCCAAATACCCTGTTCTTCCTTACAGGTATGTTCCGCTTCCCAAAGCTTCTGCTTTTGTTAGTATTTATTGCTGATTTCAACATGGTTTGAAGCTGCGAACAAGCAGGTTGTTTTCTGTGAGGTGTGGCTGATGTTTTGAAACTTCTTTGCGTGGAAGGGCTGAAATAGGCACTGAAATGTACCCTGGCATCTCTCAGCAGCCCTCCACACTGCTCAGAAGGAAGTCTTGCTGCTCAGTAAGAAATCCTTGAGGTCACCACGTATTTCTTTACCTATGTGCAACCCGTAGGCTGTGCCGTTGCAAGGTGATTTGGAAATCATAGAATCATAGAATCATTAGGGTTGGAAAAGACCTCCAAGATCATCTGGTCCAACCATCTCCCTACCACCAATGTCACCCACTAAACCATGTCCCTAAGCACCAGGCCCAACCTTTCCTTGAACACCCCCAGTGACTCCACCACCTCCCTGGGCAACCCATTCCAATGCCTGACCGCTCTTTCTGAGAAGAAAAATAGTGGTATCTGAGTCAAGGTGGTGGTTGGTTTTCTAAACCAAGCTTGTGCTCTTGAATGATCCTAACAATGAGCGTTCCTGTGGCTGTCCCATGTAAAGCTGGGGAGCCTCACAAGCCTGACACGACCACCAAGCTTGCAGAGCAAACCAAAAAATAAACACCTTTAAATATAACAGTCCCAGGGAGAGATACGAATCTGCTTGTGCCAAGTGGCCAGCTGGGACATCCCTTTAATTGCAGCTTGCAGAGTTTTAGCTTTAGCCTGTTTGCAGGAGCTTGTGTTCATGGCTGTGCTTGATGGGCACTGGAAGAGCCCATTCCTGTCAGTCACTGTGATAGCATTACCGTCACATCCGAGCCCTGAGAGGTGTCACTTGCTGAGGATACTGCGCTGACAGAAAAAAATCCAGAACTGTATGGATGTATTACTTTTACTTAAAGACTTATTTTTACACTGGGATGTAGCAAGAGACAAAATAATCTGTTCTAAGGATCTGGGAGGGAGCACAGGGGGTAAGAAGTTGTACAGAGGAGCAGGAGGCCTGATGGAAGCTTTTCTGGCAAAATCATTCCCTGAGGTGTTCAGATGGTGATGGCAAGTCACGTTCCCCACAACTGGGTGAAACATGTTAGCTGAGAAAGTGCACAGGAGTTGACACAGGGCGCAGGCTGTGTGTGTGTGTGTTCCTGTGAGTGTATGGCTTCTTTCTTTTTTGAGGGATCAAATTTAAAAAAAAAGAAAAAGACATCTGAGGTCACAGAACTCCTCTCCCATGCATGGGCCCACATCATCAATGCAGAGCACACATTTACAGTGCTTCCTCTTGAAAACTTGCATGACAGAATAGCCTGTGGAAAGAACAGCATTTCTCCTGTGCCCTCACAGTGGTAGGTCTGTGCTGATGCTATCACACGTGCCCTACGATAGCCACGTTTGCTGTCACTGGTAACCCGAGATTCAGACTGGCAGATAGGAGAGCTGAAGGAAGGACTAACATCTTCAATCATTTCACTGAGCCGTTTCTTCCTCAGGAGGTTTGCTTTGTGTGTGCTAGCAAATGCATCTTGGCATTCTGGCTGGTTTTCATACATAGTTAAATGGGAACATGGATTTTTATCCATTTTTTTTTTTCTTTTTCAGTGGCCACAGCATTTATAAAATCAAGATACTGTCAGCAGGTCTTATGTCCTTCAA
Source organism: Cygnus atratus (assembly GCF_013377495.2). Classification (NCBI taxonomy): domain Eukaryota; kingdom Metazoa; phylum Chordata; class Aves; order Anseriformes; family Anatidae; genus Cygnus; species Cygnus atratus. The sequence continues at coordinate 198,599,929 of NC_066362.1, read as the reverse complement.
AACTGCTCCCGTGGATGTGCATCATGCATATTCAAAGAGCTGTTTCAGTTTGGCTAGCTAAGGCAATTTACATGCCTAATTACCACTGATGGGCTTTTCTGATGAGCCCTGTGAAGGAGCTGAACATAAAAAATAAATAATAATAAAAAAGGAGAAGGATTAGAGATGAGATTCTTTCCAGTAGGTAACTGGGTGCACTCAGTGGCCAGGGCCATCTCTCCTCCTCAGGCAGCAAAAGAAATTCTGGGACAAATGAAATCAAAGCAAGCACTTAGGAGTCTTAACGTAATATTTACTCCTTCAGTAAAAAACTCCTAAAGAAAATACTCCAGTACAGCAGTTTTCTAGAGAGAGAGAGAGTCGGTGAAAGAGCTGGCTTGCTCTTTTCTGAAATTGCCTTTTTTTCTATGGGTATTGGAAGGGGTGCCTTTGGTGCTGAGCAGTGGAGCCAAATCCAGCGAAGATACATCAGGATGGCTGCAGCAGTGAGTTACTCGCTGATCCGATATTGCCATGTATTTCTGCTGTTGACCAGTTGTGGTCATATCCTCAAGGGTACAGCTTCAGCATCCTTAAGGGGCAACATAGGATTGGACTTCGAAGGTGTGTTTTCGAGCGTGTACTCTGTGCGTTTGAGCGTGGTGCTGCTTTCACTGACACTGGGGAGATTAATTAAAATGAACAGCTTTTAAGGAGATGATTGGGTTCCTTGGGACCCACCTCAGTAGCTTTTGCTATGGAATGAGAAGTGCCTCTATCGGGGAAGGAGAGGGACCCCGGCATGAAGAAGAGGGCAGGCAGCGCACTGCCCTGCAGCCCTCAGCATCCTGAAGCCCCAGGGACGTGACCCGCTGTCCCCCTGGGCCACCCGCTGTGCCACAGACCGAGGAGGGTTTGGCAAGGCTGGCTGTCCCAGCAGGCAGCAGTTATGGGAAAAAAAAGAAACAACGGTCCTTGAAACACAAGCGCTTTCCCTTGTCACGAGCAGGGTAATGATGGGTTTTCATGTAGAGCAGCACAGGTCGCTTTTCCAGCTTGGTTCGGGTTTTGAGTGCTTTGTAATCATGGGGAGGGAAGTAATTGGCAAGTAAGCTAATAAGATGAAGGTGTTACAGATGTTTAATTTCCTGGAGAATAATTTTCTACAACCTGTGTAAACCCTGATTTTATTTTTTTATTTTTTTTGGGAGAAGACAGAATTTTGTGGCTGAGCTCTTTTGTAAGAACTGCCTCTGTCTTCCTTTCCAACAGCTTTAACAGACAGTGAATGTATAGCTTCATGCAGTAAATTACATTATGAATGGGATCTTTACTGGAAAATGCATAGAAACAAACACAAAGCAACCCAGAGACGAGCACAGCAGAATTCTGCGTTTTTTGAGCAATTTTTTGTTCCAAACCATAGCAATGGCCGAGCTGCTCCCTCCTGTTCCTGCACATACATAAGCTACACCTGCGAGTGTGTCTTTGCGTGTGAGTATTTCAGTTGTGGCAACTGGCAGTCGTGGCCCTGTGCTGGAGGCAGAATTTGGAGCCAGAGGAGACATTGAGCACCGTGATGCTCCGACCCCAGCTAGTGAAGGGGTCTCTGCACACCCACAGGTGCTGAGGACACTGTTCAGTCTCATGACTGAGTTCACTCCCCATTATTTATATTTTAAATGGGTCTTGGACAATAAAACACCAGCGTGCTAAAGCCTGTTTTCAGCCCAGGTGATTTAAATGATGGACAGATGCAACCTGTGCAAACTTTTCATGATGGATTTGTGGCAGTTTTTTCCTGGTTTGTTGATGAGTTTCCCTCGTCATCTTCAGCCATTGATAACTTCAGGCCATAAACAGGCTGCAGGTTAACCATTAAGGCTGTTTTTTATTTACTCTGCCCTGCTAAGGGGAAACTTCCCAGCATGAGGAGCTTGTGCTTTCCAGATGCCTTTGCTCTGGAGAGCATCAGCAAAGTTCAGCCCTTCGGGTCATTTCAACACCGAAGTGACTTCTCTGAGCGTGCTATTTTGAATAATTTTTAAATCAAAGGTTAAATTTATGTCATCATCCCAAACATACAGTGTATTAAGGTGGATCGATTGCTCATATCATTAACCTATACGCTTTCTTTGTTTGTTTTAAAGGACATTGATTTTGTAATTACCCCAGAGATTGCCATTGAAAACCTTAGGAATTTACAGCTTAATTGAAATCCAAATATTGAAAGCTGTAGGAATGTGTCATTAGGAAGCCCGGTGATGGGCTCTGCCATCTAGTGACACCCACAAGAAAAAGGAAATGTTTACAAAAACAAACCAGCGCCCACATCTGAATATTTTTACAGTCTGTTTGCTATAACCTGGGGTCATAAATGATCAAATGTCTCAGCCGTGGTGGTGTCCTCACTGCCTGGTGGCACGGCTCAGTTCAGGTTTGCTTTGGCCTTCTTAACTCCACAAGGACATCAGTGCAGATTAAAACCACTCACGTTTTTTACAGTTTTGTGTATTTTTTCTATCAGGAAGGTTGGGCCCTAGCCCAGCATTAACCCCGTATGGCCCCATCCTGGAGTTTGGACGAGCGGCACAGGAAGCCTGTGCTCCATCCCCAGGGAGTCAACGCGCGCAGCCAAATCCTAAAACACACAAATTCTTGATAAATCCATGTGAGATCTCAAAACACAGGTCTTACAATGTGCTTGATTTCAACCCATCCCTATTTCTAAAGCCTCGTCTTCTCTTTCACCTTCCTGAGGTCACAGAGGTGGCAGCATGTGTCTGCTTCTGGCAGATGTTTGCAGTTTGTGGTGCTCCCCGGGGAGCTGCCCAGAGCTCCCGTGCAGCTGGGTAGAGCCAGCAGCAGGGCAGCTACTCCCTTGGAGCCCCCCAGGGCACGGCCTGGCCACTGCCTCAAACAGCAATAAGGGGCCAAGCAGGACAAGCTCCGTTCCTCCTCCTCCTCCTCCCAAGGAGCACCCTGCAAATGCTAAATCCCGTTGGGTCCAGCTGCTGCAGTAGGTTTTTCCCAACCCATTACACAGCTTTTATTCATCCCATCGAAACTGCACTCTTGGTAAACCTGCCTTTTCTGTGTCCTTCTATATTCATGGTCCTTATTACCTAGAAGTCCCAAGCTCTCAGGAATTCCTGTTTTTCCAGTGCTGTTGGCATCACAGTTATCTCCATTACTGACGTTTTCCAAATCTCTTGGCTCAGTTGAGGAATAAGTATGTGGCATGGGAAGCGTTAAGCCTGTGCCAAATTTCAGGAGTGGGGCTAAGCATCACAGGTTTCTCCGTCTTTTCTTCTGTAGGGTCTTACAGCCTCCACACTGTCAGTCAATAATAAATAATGTCATATGAGTATTTCAGAAGAGCATTAACTATGCCACATCCTCAGTCACATCTGTGTGCAGTGGAGAAAACTGCAATGTTTGTATAAGCTTCTCTCATTTGGCAAAACTCAAGGGCTGCAATCTTCATTTTATTTTTCCTTGTCTGGCCACATTGTTATCTCCCCAAAGTGTGAATAACTACAAAAACCTTCTCAGTCTTTCATAGAAGACAGCCAAGAGGGGGAGAAGAAGGAAGGGACAAATCACACAATGAAGGCCTTTTGGATGGCACTGAAGAGCTGGACTTTGTGGGACTTGGAAAGGTGAAACAGGACCTCAGTGGTTTAAACGGCTGATGTGGTATGACCACAGAGCCCTTTCCTATGGGGTGATTTTTCCTCGCAGGCTCAGATGTGGTCTCTTGCAACACAACAAAGTTTTCCTTTGGCTCCAGGAGGACTCCAGATTTTAATCCCAGCTTTGGCTTTGTTGTAGGAGAGTCCCTGCTCCCACCACTTCGTGTGATGTCTATGCTGGGGCAAGGGAGCATCTGCTGAGCATCCTCCATGGGAGAGCATCCTCCCTGGGAGAGCCCATGAGCATGAGCATCCCCTATGGGAGAGCCATGCCTGCCCCTTAGCACCTTTGCATGGACCAAATACTTGCCTGATAGCCACAGTATGGAACTAGGAGTGAATTTAAATGAACCCACCCGTAACCCACCCACCTGTGGGTGATGAAGGCCCATGTGCAGAGACACAGAGTGGCCAAAGAGGTGCGGGAGGACACCTAGCTGTGCTTCTCTGCACCATCAGCCTTGCTCAGGAAGTTGCCTGTGGAAAACAGGGAAAGCTCGTGTGGTTGCTTTGCTGTGGACGCCCACTTTAATTAACCTGCCAGCAAGGAGCCTGTGGTCCAGGTCCTGCAGGAGGGAGGCATTAGCATATGGAAGTGGGGCAACCACAGGAGTGCACGTCTTGGCATTGCCTTAATTCAGGTTTGGAAAGGCTGACAGAGCCAAAGCCTCGTAGTCCTGGAGGCTGTTTCCCTGGCATTATGGCGGCTTCTCTCTAACAGGAAACCTCTGTGTTGGCATCTGCTCAGACACAACTTTTCTGCAGTTTTAACGCATGATTGTGCCATACGTTATTTCCTTTGCTGCTGCTCTTTATTTTCCGTAGCGCTGCTTGTCAGCATGCCAAGCACCGGAAAGGACCAAAAAGTAATTGCTCAGATGCATTGAGAAAATAGGAAAATGCATTGAAAATAGCAAATTTTCTCCTTCAGTTATTAAGGTCTAAGGCATGTTCAGTAGTTGGGGTTTTAAGAAGAGCTATTAACCTTTCAGTCCCCAGCACGTACTCCTTCCCTGAATTTTTCTGCTTGTGAATTTTGCAGCCCAGATGAGTTTTTGATGGCAGTTTTTAATAAACGATCTCTGGGAGGTGGATTTGGTTCTTCTTCTTTTCAGAGGTGAGGCACGGGGCGTAAGTGTTGATAGCCCCAGTTGTATTAAAGAGGCTGTAGATAATTAAGCACTTGTCTGGGTCTGGGCAGTTTGTTGATGTGTTTTTTAATTTTCTGGTGAATGAATGATGTTCTTCAAAGAGAGCTGTCATTGGGGAAATCAGAGATGTACTGAAGCACACCAGTGTTGTCTGCGCTGTCATGTTCGGTGCAAGTCCAGCAGTATTATAGCAAAGCTTATGGGCAAAGCTAATTATGCATCTGTCAGATGCACTGAGAAATGCTCTGTGCATCCCTGCGTGGAACTTGTGAAAATTTGTGTCGGCAGTTGGGATTTCAGGATGTTTTTACAATAGCTTGTCGTGTTGTGAGGTGTGGATGCTTTGCGCACAATCCGCAATGTAAAAGACAATCACCCATAACATGAAATTGGAGTGGAAAACAGAAGACTGTCACGGCTTGTGGAACTAACCCGTGACATTTTATATGGCAAGGATTTGATTTGCTTAAGGAACTAACGTTGTGCAGTGCATGACAAACTTCCCCGTGCTGCTCCAAAAGCCTCGTGCCTCCATCCGTGGCAGTGGCGCTGCTGGGGCGTTGGGAGCATGATGCTGAAGCTGCAGAGCTGTGCTCGGGAAAGGGGATGCTGAGAGAATGAACCCCACAGTATTATAGGCTGAGAGGGACGGATTCAGCTCCTGGTCCCCTGCGAGGACAGAGGGGAAGCCCTCCTGAGCTTCCCTGGTGGCTCTGCAGCAGCAGCGTGTTCCCCCGTGACGGGGGCTGTGACCCGAAGTCCTCCGAGGCCGCCCGTCCGCGCTGAGCTCCAGTTGCAGAGAGTGAATTATTGCCGGCTCTCTCCACAGCAACCACATTTCTCGGAGCTGACTCAGAGCGCAATCTCATCCCAATCAAAATTTCTTCTTATTTTGATTAAGGAACACGGCTTTCTCTTCAGAGCAATTTCCACGAGGCCAGATACAGGCTGCTCATTACAAAGCGAAATATCCTCGAGCACAGGAACCTGCTCGGAGAGGACAATGCTGTTTAAAGCCCCGAGTTAATGAGAAGTCCGCAGCACACATTTGATAAGCTTTGTCATCCTTTTGTCTGCAGATCAGAGACCCTGCATTTTAATTTACTATACATAATGCTTTCTTAATGAGTTCCAGTGGATAGCCATTGAAACATGGCACTGCAGCTGCCAGCGTGATTATGGAAGAGAGGCGGTTATTTGATTTACGTGATATTCTGTTATGGTAACTAATATTTGCAGACAGGATACAATAGAGGAAGAAAAAAACCCTCCATTTAGGTTTTGGTATCTCAGGACTAAGGTGCTAAATCAATTTATTTTGCATGTACGTGGGCAAACTGCTAATTGAAAACTAATGGAATTATATTTGAATGTTGAAAGTCATGGGAGACTCCTGTTTGCTTTGCCCCACAAAGTTCATGCAAAACCAATAACACTACCAGGATTTTTAAAGTGCAAATGGGCTTCCTAATATTGTACACAGAAGCATGTTGTAGCAGAGGTCCTTTATGTCTCCCCCAGTTTCAAAAAAAGAAATGAAAATACCCCAAACTTGGGAACAACAAATTTGGGGAACAAAATTGTAAAGCTATGGCAGAAACGATGTGGTGCTGATGGTTTTCTTTTGTAGGGAGTCGCTTTCTGGGCCTCCCTCCTTTCCTTGTCTACAGATGGGTCCTGTGGGTAAGCATTTATCCAGAGCCGTGTGTGTGCACCCTGATTCCCCTCCCTGTACATCCCTATAAAGCAGCACACTGTGCCAGTGCTGGTGTCTTTTCACACAAAGGCACTATGTAAATCACTGGAGTTTATAGGGCTTTTCTATTATCATTCCCATTGTTATTCCCTTTGTATAGGGATAGGAGCCAGGATGTCTTTGTGTGCAAGGCAATAAGAAGGGTGAACTGCTGTGCTGGTAACCTAAACTGAGCTCGTGTGTGGCGGGGGAGCATATATGATTTTGGTAGGATTCAGTGGGTCTTGCTGTGGAACCCACGTGGAGGAGCAGACGCACGTTCTGGTGCCTAAAGCTAGACAAAAGCTGCTGAAGAAAATAGATGTGTGACTCAGGGATGAATTAAGTTTTGTATGGTTGGAACTTCTGGCATTTTCGAAATTTGAATGCTTGACTTTGCAACCTTAGTATTCTTAGTGTTGATTTTTTTAATTATTATTACTAGTTTTATATTTTTCCCCTATGTGTTTAGTGAGCCCCAGCAGGGCTAGCAGGGGCAGACTGCCTGTGGATTTTACAGGTATTTGCAGGCACACCGAAGTGGTGACACTTCCAGTCCCAGGCATGGGGAAAGGGGATGTCACAAGCCTTCACTCTTCCTTTTCCCCATGTCATCAGCCTGTCCCAGTCCACCACTGTCTTCCCAGTCCAGTGGTTCCCAGTTTTCCCCTTTCATTTATCACTTCATATACCGTGTAAAAATACCCCTGCCTCCCCGTGCAGCCACAGTCCCAGGGACATCTCACCCTGAATGTGCAGCTCAGACACCCAGCGCATCCTGAGGAGGCTAACACAAACGCATCTCTGCTCATCCCATGAAAATCAAGATTTTCCTCACTAAATTTATAAAGCAAAGTGTTTGATCCAGAGAAATAGTAGCTATTTCTGCTTTGGCCTGAAAGAAAGAGTGATGATAATTAATTTGCTGTGAGACAGAGCTCCGTTACGAAAGTTTAAGTACTGAATCATTAAAGTTTGGCAGAGTGCTGAGGAGCAGGGTCCCAAGGCTGAGAGTGCGTGCATTTAACAGGGAATTGACTGGAAGTGCACATTCCCCTTATGTAGCGGGTGCGCAACACGTACGTCTGTATGTGTGCTGTGCGAGACTGAGTCATCACTATTACCCTTTTGCCAAGACACTGAGACTGCAGAAATAAAACAGACATGAAAAAATATGCCCATCACGAGGATGTGGTGTCAGGGGAGCTGCGGCGAAGCGATGGTGAGGACCAGGTGCATGGGACAGCTTTGGGCAGGAGGAGAGGAGCTGGATGGCAAGGGGGGGCTGAGAGTGGAAACACCAGGTGTGTGGAGGCTCCAAAGTGGCAAAAAGAGAAGGTGGAAAGGAATGATTTTTCATGGGTCTGCCTGCTGAAAGGTCTATGGACTTCAAGTGAGATAACCAGGCAACAAGGTGAGAGCAAACAGGTAGGAGGACGTTTTCCCCCAGCACCCACGGGCTGCTCTGCTACCCAATTGTGCTCACAAAAGGGCTGCAGAAAGTCATGGATGAAAAACCTTTCATGAGCTATTAGTTACAAAGGCACAGTTGTTTCCCACGGCTCAGGAAACCTCTAATTTTAGGTTGCCAGAAGCTGCTGAGGGCTGTCTGGGGAGGCGTTCCTGTACTCAGCGTGTCCCTTACATCTGGCTCCAAGCATCAGCAAAACGGAGCTCGGGCTGATTCGGTCCAGCCATCCCGGTGTCTGTTGTCTTGCTGAGCTTTCAGATCAGCTCTTTCTAATATTATTAGAAGTTTTTGAGGAAACATTGCTTTAACATAGCTGTAATTAAAACCCAGAACTCTTTAAAAGTCTCGTTTGGAAGTAGGTCAGTTTGCACTTATTTGTCTTGAAGGGTTTGGTTTTTTCCTTCATGTCTTAGTTGTAGGCTGACTTGCCATCTGCCTTCCTTGGCAGAGCAAAGGAGTGGAAGATAAAATTTGTAAGATATAATTGGGTTAATATTAATAATTTCTCTCACGTTAAGTGAGTCACTGGCAATTACCCGTGACTTTGTTTATGGGTCCTCTTTGCAGAATCGTCTTTTTTGGTGGCCCTCAAGCTTGGAAAACCTTTCCAGAAAGAAATCCTAAATAAAAGCCTGATGCTAACCTCAGAGATACCTTGTAGGATACATTACAAGCATTTCCACCAGGTGGAAGAACCCACTATTTGCATCAGTGACTATTTCTGTGGGCAGCAGGAGATGTTTGCAGTGCAGCCTGCTGAATTTGGCACCTTTGGGAAATCATGAGGTCAGCCCAGGTACAAGGCAAGGGACAGTGCTTGTCCTGGGCGAATCTTGTAGCCTCCCCTACTTCTCTGTTACACTATGTTATCAATGGGAAAAAGCAAAATAGTTACCTAATGTGCATGCTGACTTCACCAGACATGATCAATTTTAATATAACAATTCTTGATAGTCGAAGTGTGACAGCTCATAGATGTGATCTATAACACATAGCCAAGTTTGCTGATTGGTTTGGTTTTGCATTCAATAAAAAGATTAAAAAATGCATGTTTCCTACAGCATCCCAAAAGCAATTCTGCTTTGGGTCCAGCTCATTGAGTTTCTTTCCCTCCGGCAGCCAGAGACTCAATGAGAAGTGACACCTCCCCTCCTTGTGAAGCAAGTCTAGAGGAAAATGCTGCCTCTAACGTCACCACGGTCCTTTGGATTAATGGCCGTGCCCAGCAGCCAGCAATTGCTAACCACATTTTTTTTTCTTTTTTTTTTTGAGAAATCTGTATTTGAATCTAAATTATCAAAAGAAAAAAAAAAAAAAAAAAGGAGAAGATGCCTCTTCTTTTGCTGTTGGTTGTTCCAGGCCTCCTGCCATAAGTTTTTCTGACTCTGATACAAACCCTTCTTATTATAGCTTCCGCTTTGAAATGGTTTCTTTGTTTTATCTGCGTGTGTGTGCACGCGTGTGCTTTTAAAAGCTTACAGATGGTTTTTCCTCACCTCAGCATCAGCGCTAGCCAGGTTTTTTAGTTTTTGTCTGTGTTTCTGGCTGAAAAGCAACGCCCTCAAGAGTAGTAGACTACTCCTCTGTCCAAGGAATGGGGGAGATGGACCTTTGGAAGCAGATGGCAATGAGAAGAAGTTTCAGTAGCAGAGAATAAGAAAACAAGCCATAGACTTTCAAGATTTTATGAAATGAGATGTTTGTACAATGAGTACAATTGCAGCTCGACAGGAAGCAATATATAAAGTTACCTTTGTTGTTCATGCTCCCTCTCTACTGGCACCTATTGTTACAGGATGCTATGCTGGGTATCTTTTATTTTATTCTTTTTGAGGTCAACTAGCATAGTAGATAGCAGCACAGCACACTTTTCCATGGCTTTCTCATGCGTTTCATTGCTGCTGGATAGTGCAGCCTGCCAAGCTGCTTGGTGATTAAGGATCAAACCAGCAAGTAAAGCTTACAGGCGTGAAGGCTGGAAGCACACAGCATGGCGTTGAGTGCATGGAGATGGCTGTCCTTTTGACCCAAGTTGTAACATCCATTTAGGTCTGCTTATTATTTGTCTAGACCTACAGTGGTATTCTGACTAGTTTTATATTGTTCGGAACAAAGTGTTTAAGCTTTGGATTGGGTGATGCTTTAATGAAATAATTGGTCTTTGACTGACAGTGAAGGGAAACAAGGGAAAAAAATAATAAGTGATTTCTAACATGGTGCTGGAGATGAGAGTTTGGACAGGATACCTATGCCCTAACCTGAGTCAGAAGAGCTGGCAAGGAAATAGTATTGGGAGTTTTGGAGAAGATGCTTTACAGAGAGAAATCTGAAAACTGTAGAGAATATTCTGCTTAGCTTATCAAATCAGATCAAGTGATGACAGGTGAACGTGATAAAAGCCTTAACCTAGAGACAGCGCTGGGTACCTTGGGGTCTTCAGTGCAGTAGAGAAAGGGGGGAAAGAGAAAGAACCCAAAAAGGGGAATTTGCAGCCAAATAACTCGAGGTTGGATATCAGTGCTACATTTCAATCCCAAGTGTGAGCAACCAACCGTTGGGACAGCATATGTGCTATATCCCTGATTTTCAGGAAAATAAGCCTTAGGGGAATATTGTTATTATGTAGCCTATGCAACCTACATAGCCCAGGTTATGAAGTTCAGTCAGGGGGCAGATGAGTGAAATGATGTTGCCTGTGTTACACCAGAGGTCAGTTTAGGTGGTCTAATGATCCTTGTGGACCTTAAAAACTATTATTATGTGCCATTATCCATTTCGGATATGGATAATCCACATCTGTTATACACAGTCCATGGTTATGATGCTATTTGTCTGGAGAGGAATGTCAAAATTAATAAGTAGTATATGAGTTTTATGGCTTTGTACCAGATTTCTTTGGGGATTTTTCCTGTGGTCTTCTATTTTTAATACAGATACAGACTGGTGATTTGTCTGACTGCCAGATAAAGTTTGTTGAAAGGGGCCTAGTGATTAATGGTGAGGCCATTTTAGAATGCTTGTGAGATAGACTAGGATTATTGTTTTCATTCTTTGAGTTTTACCAGGTAATGCCTACAGTAGGGAGATAAGCAATATGTGACTTAACACTTGGCAGAGACCAATAGGGAAGAACCCAGGTGCTACAGGCGATCAGGTAGATGACTGAATAAATAGTGTTGGCCATTCTGCACCAGTGTATTACATGAGTATTGTGGTGTTGAGTTCGGCTGCTAGAAGTAGAATGAGTTTTGCTGTGTATAGTAGGATGAGAGCAAAACCATATAGGAAACAGATGGCAGAAGCAGGAACAGTACAGGCTGGGTTTTCAGAGCAAGAAATGAGCTTGTTTGGACACTCTCTACCCTTTGAAGTGAGATAGGAACTTCTCAAAGCAAAATAGACAAGAATAGACACATTAAAAGGTGAATCAACTTCAAATAAAGTTTTCCTAAGAGTCACAGAGTCAAAGTAAACTTGGATTTTCTTTGTATTCTGCAAGGGGATAATTTAAAACATATTCCTGAATGAAAGTTTTATTAAAATGGAGTTAAGGATGAGAATATGTGGAAGTAATTTAGGGCTAGGCACATTACAGGGATATTGTAATTATTCCAAAACAAACTTAATAAATGCAGTGTATCTAGAGTTAAGGTTAACCTTAAGAGAACTCAAACATGCTAAGGAATGGAAATGCACAATCAATTCACCCAAAGAATTCTAACTCTGTTCTGTATTGAGGTCATGTAATATCTGTATAATTATGGTGAGTGAATAATAGGGTTTTATTCTTTTTAAAGTCCTGGAACAGATTAAATTGGTCTTTCAAATGATGTTTTTGTCTTAAGTTGTGCCTGCGGGATGAAGATATGGTTAGAGTAGGGGCTGAGGGAGGTTGCTACCAACCCATTTTCAATTGATTTTAACTCACGAAATGACAAATGACCCTATTTGAGAGTCCTTGGAAAATGCTGTCTGAGATTTCTGTTGTTTAGGGAAGATGTGTTACACTGTGTAACTTGAGCTTTGCTCTTAGTATAGGACACAAAGCTGTCTTTAATGAGGAAACTGTGGTACTTCTGCAGGGAGGGATGTGCAAAAAAAAAAAAAGATGTGAAAAGTGTCTCAGGAAGCTTTGAACCTGACAGAAATGTTACAGGCAGAATTACTAAAGGTATGGGATGAAACTAAACGCTTGCCTGAGTGTGATACAGAACTAAATCCAGCAATGGGGCTTAAAAGGGAGAAAGCAGAATCATAGAATTATTAAGGTTGGAAAAGACCTTCAGGATCATCTGGTCCAACCATCCCCCCACCACCAATGTCACCCACTAAACCATGTCCCTAAGCACCACGTCCAACCTTTCCTTGAACACCCCCAGGGAAAGTGATGCCACCACTTCCCTGGGCAACCCGTCCCAAGGCCTGAATGCTCTTTCTGAGAAGAAATGTCCCCTAATTTCCAACCTAAACCTCCCCCGGTGCAACCTGAGGCCATTCCCTCTAGTCCTATCACTAGTTACTTGTGAGAAGAGGCTGACCCCCAGCTCCCCACAGCTTCCTTTCAGGTAGTTGTAGAGGGCAATAAGGTCTCCCCTGAGCCTCCTCTTCCTCAGACTAAACAACCTCAGTTCCCTCAGCCGCTCCTCACAGGACTTGTGTTCCAGGCCCTTCACCAGCTTCGTAGCCCTTCTCTGGACACGCTCCAGGAGAACTAGCCAAAGAAGTTCAGTGATTCGCTTCTATTCTGGATGGAAAACCAAGCAAACGGATTGCAGAGCAGTACCTCACACAACAGCAAAAAGATGGCAAGTGAAGGCAGGGAATCTGCATTTGAACACAAGAAGCAGCTGGGTCCTTTGGGTGGTGAGGACACCTGGGTGCCACCCTGAGAGCAGTGGGTGAGGTGGTGCTCTAAGAGGAGGAGAAACACCTCCTAGGCTACAGGCTTGGGATCATCCTTCAGTAAGGAAATTTCCTCCTATTAGTCACTGAGCTCGTTCGGATCCATGCTTCTGGTGGGCTCTGAGGTCCATGAGCTGCTGTAGTGGCCCTGATGAGCGGGATATTGTTGAATATGCAGTGGAAAATGCAGGTCCAACGAAGCAGCTGGCGTCTGGCACATCACTGCTTCACTGGAGACATTGCTGGAAACCTTTCCGTGGGATGAAGAGGGATTTTGGCCTGCTGTAAGGCTGCTTTCATGGATTTAGAGGCAGCAAGGCACTTCACAGCACTCCTTTAAGAGCAGCTACAGAGCAGGATGCCGAGTCCACCATATGTTCATGTTTAATAGCAGTTTATAAGTCTGTGAATTTTGCCTACGGGATGTCTAAAGACTCTGGGGTCATGTAAATTGAAACAATGCAAAGTTTATTGTGCATTTAACTTAATTTAAATACCTAGAAACAAGCACAGGGGGATTCTTACCAGTTGCAGTTATTGGTTTTAATAAATACTGCTGTAATTGAATGTGATTTAATAAAAACAGTTTATTTCCAGCCTTTTGGAGTGGGAGTGCGACTCCCCAAGGGGAAAACAACAAAAGGGGGTTAATTGGGATAACTTTTATTTTAACTTGCTCAGTCATGTCGAGCTGCTCTGAGAAGTAGGTGGGCATTTGGGTTCATTCATGCCGACCACGAACCAAGTCTTTCAGCTTGGCGGTGGAGAAAAGGTCTGCAGTGAGAAAGAGGTTGCTGCTCTTCTCTGCGAGTTGAAATGCATCCTGTGAAGTGGTCCTTGGGAGCAGGGAGGAGGATGCTTCATTCGTTGACCAATATTGAGCTCTTTTCCATAGGAATTAACTGAGGAGAGTGGTGAGTCTCCCATTTAGACCCTGCTGGGTTTTCCAGCTCAGGAGAGTGCCTGATTGCCCACGCAGAAGCTGCCCACACTGTTCTGTGCCTATGGCTTTGCCCATGAGTCATCCTCCTGCTTTATTCAGCCCCATCTTTGATCTGATGTGACCTAATGTGAGCTCATCTAACATAATCTGTGTTCAGAACCCCTGCTGAAGTTAGATTCAAGTGTTGCATTAATTTTGACAAACCTGGGATTTCACCTGGTATGTATATCTGCTCATCTAGCCATCTGCAGAGCCATTTCTGTGCAAATCACAGTCACTGTAATTCTGCAGCACTTAAATAGATGCAAAAATTAACATAGTTAAAAATTCTCCTCCTAGTTAAGAAATCACATGCAGATTATAAACCTGGAGATACGCGTGTGATTCCCATGTGTTGTTTTAATGGCGAATGCTCTAAAGCCATCATCAGATTCAGTAAATCTGTATTGCATTACTTTTACCAAGCTCATTTTATTGAAAACACCTGGGCAAAGCTCACAGTTATCTGGCACTGATTTGATATTCAGCATCTAAAAAACATCCACTTATTTATGTAGTATTTAGGGATCAGAATAAAGGCTTTTAACATGATATCAGTGCTGAGGAAATCAATTTTTAAGGCATGACTCAAAGGTCACTAATATATTTTGACTTTAGAGATGCCACCAGATAAGTAAAAAGGGGTCTGTGACACGATATTTCAGATATTTTTCTGCTGCAGATTTCAAGCTGGAATCTTTATTTTGCTTAGAATGGAGTAGGTGCATCAGAGAGAGCTTTTATGTTCCCTATTGTCACAAGGACGGTGTATGCCTGTTGCAGGATCACGAGATGATCCCTGTTCTTGCGGAGAGGTCAGGAAAGATCTTCTGGCTCTGTGGCTATCGTATTATTATTACCTTTTGCTCAGCTTTGGAAAGTAATAGATATGGTTTGTAAAGTGTAACAGTAATTTCTTCTTTGATGAGGGCTCCAATTACCGCGATTTTATCTTATGATGTTTGATTGTGTAATCTTTAGAAAACCATTTAGACATGCTGAAGCATTAGCACCAGGTGTACAGTACCATGAAATCTGTTATAAAACAGCTGTTAGCGGCACATTTGCCAAGTATTTCTAAATAATTGAAAGACCCAGTTAAGAAAATGCTTGTTATTTATGCAGTATCACCTTGTGAGCACTGTGTTCAGCAGCCTTGCAGGAGTCCCATAACCATCTTGCTGAAACTTCAGTGTGAAATGCGATACTCTCATAGGTAAGAAGCTTTGGTATCGTATGTAATTTAGTGGATCTAGTAGGAATATTTCTTGGAGCATGACCATCTGCTCAGCGAGCCTGTGAGGTGGTATTTTGGGTGGCTGGAGCAGGCGATGCTGCTGGCAGAGGTGGCATCAATGGCAGGCAATGTGGGAGGGGAGCAGTGTCTGAGCTGCCCCCTCCTATCACACGGGGGCTGCTAGGTTCCCACGTGCCGTCATTCCCCTTGGTGTGCATTTGTGGGGAGCAACTAACCCAAAGGATGCAAGGCTTGCTTGAAAAATTAAATTTTGATCCACGATCTGAAAAAGCAGTGGAATTGCTTTGGAGCAATGGGAGAGTATTTGTTAGTAACTTAATAAATGTTGTCCTTTCACAAAGCTCTTACCCCTAAGAAGGGCTGTGAATACTGTATTATCCTAGAAAAAAATGAAATTAAAGGTGAAAATGAAGAAGCAAGCACTTTTAACACTGAAGAACCCCCCAGGTTTCCCTGTCTGGGGCAGCTTCTTTGTGTCTTCCTCCTTCAGTGAGCCCATGTCATTATACATTTCATCAGATGATACAAATTTTAGTCCTTACAACATTCTCATTTCTTTCCTATCATTTATTATTTAACCTTCTAAAGCATTTTATGCCTTGCGAGTTATCATAAAAAATAAAGCTGATTCGTATAAATATTGTATTAGGAAGCTTCTACGTTTCTGACCTTTTTTTTTTTTTTTTTTTTTTTTTGTCCTACATTACAAAGACACTAAATATTAGTTTAGCTTTAATGCTTATTTAGCAGGAAATTATGTAGCTGAGTACGCTGAACTTCAGCTATATGCCCAGCTCCCATGAAGTGAAAGCTCTCGGTGTGTAACTGTGTTGATGCACGTGCATTGGTGTGTGTTGGCAGCTGGCAGGCTTCTTTCTTTGCGGGTAATTATTTCCTGTGGCATCAGATATTCTCCAGAGTGCTGAGATTTTTGATTTTAAAAGAAAAAATATATTGCATGTCATTGAAAAGGTAGTTTTACAGAAAGCCTCCAGTGTGATTCACAGCTTTCAGTGGCAGGAAGCGTTGTACATAGCACTTACCTTTTGCATTTCAGTCAGCTAAAAGAACAGCAGAAATACAGCGAATGAATCTAACCTCCATTGGAGTAAAGTTCATCCAGACTCTTCAGGATGTCAGTTTTTACCAGGTTTGATCCCCAAACTGATAGATTTGTAATGTTTTATAGATGGTGTTTTACTGAGGTGTGGTGACCTGGGGCAGAACCATGATTTCTATTTTTCCAGCTTGAATTTGGAAATATTTCAACCCTCTGTCTTTACACCAAGCATGAGGTGACCAGCATCAATAAGAGAGAAGGTGCCCATGATTGACATTAAACATGGTCAAGGGAGACTGTGGTATATCGGACCTCTGTTATCTGAAGTGCCAGGTAGGCATAACTATGTTTTTATAACTGAAACCATAAAATGGATTACACTGGAAGAGAGCGGAGGGTGGAAGAGGGAGTAGAAAGTAGAGATTACTTTAGGTGCTTGGAATGAATCTTTCATCAGAGCCTTGGAATGAAAATCCAAAGATTTAAAAGGTAGTGTGGACTGAGGCCAATAACAACAGTTTATCAGTTTTACTGGGTTTAAATTAATCTTAATGCAGACAGAGAATTTCCAATAAATTACTCTTTAAAAAATATATAAAAAATAATAATTAAAAAAAACTGATGGCTCACTTTATGCAAGATAAATAATAGGAAGGGAAGCATTTCTGCTGATAAGATGGCAAGTCTAAAATAATCCTAAAGATACCTTTATGCACATGCTTTGGTTAGACAGCCTAAATATTTATTGAAGTCACAGACAGCGGGACTTCTGTGCGTGTTTGTTTCCAGATGAATGACGTTTGAGTCATCAGAAAAAGCACATTCAGTAAGGTGTGTTTTTTTTAACTACATTCATTTGAGTCATTTGGTGACCCCAGGTTCCATTCATGCCTTTAGGGAAGGAGGAGATGGAGGAGGAACAGACAGATACGCCTGGGACTGGGAAGTGATTCACTGTCTGAGAATAGCACCTGGGGATCTGCACCTCCTGGCACGTGGTGTTTCAGTGAGCTTTAAAAAAACATAGCCACAATGATTTGCCTTACTTTCTGCCTTTTGCTACCAGATTTTGGAGCTACAGCCAGCTTGCTTCATTTTTGTACAGCTCCTTTCATACCGTGCATGGCTACCAGGTATAACAATGGTAATCGGTATTAATCGGTATTATTTTCTGATTTAAGGGATTTTTGGGGCAGTAGCTTGAGATAGAAGGCTTTGAAAGAGAAATGGTAAGGAAAAGGGTGTTGTAGGTGAACGTTTTAGTACAAGGCTTCCCTAATGGACAGTTTTTGTTTCTGGCTGAACTGATGTAAAATGCAAGAAGAGGTCTGGTCGCTCAAAGGCAGGATGGAGGCTCATAGTGCATCTCAGTGGCTGCTGCTGGGGGGGATCTGCCAGAGAAAATTCTTTCTCAAAGAAAAATATCTTACATGGAAGTATAAAAAACAGCTTGGTTCTGTGATCCTTTGTGAAATCACTTCCCACAGGACAGTGTTTCATATTTTCTGAAAGTTGTATTTTCCCTTCAGGAGAATTTGTCACTGTGCAGCATATGCACGAGGATTTGGGAGATGGCAAAGAGTTTTTTTTTTTTGGAATGCCTCACTTCCCCCCTGTCTTTTTAAGCATTGATGAATGGGAGAAGCAGATGAAAAATGACAAGTTCTTGAAATATTTTTTTTGATAGCTTTCCCCCAAGCCTCTTTTTGTTGTCCTCAGAAAAGTCTGTTTTTAACCAGGCTGTTCCTGCTCCTGATGGCCAGTCCTGGGTTTTCCCTTTTTTTTTTTTTTTTTTTTCCAGAAACTGCAAATTGGTGACACCCAGCCCGGACTCTGAGGTTTTCATAAGGCTTCTCTCAAGCTGCCTTTCTGCACCCCAGTTGGAGACTGCAGCATGAAGCATTGCCAGAAGCACTCGCCTCTCTTTTCCCCCAGCCTGGAGATGGTTTCATCTAGAAAGCTCCTTTCTTTTCTACATCTTCTCTTTACATTATGAATATTTCAGGAGAATCTGTGCAAAAGAAAGGGGCTTTTTAGCTGAAATGCTCTCCTCGCTCTTCCGAACCCCTACACTTTAATTGTTCAGCATTGCTCTTGCTTAGGGGGCAGATTGCACGCTCAGTATGGTCAGCGTTACAAATCCTTTCTCTCCATGTTTCAACAGCTCGAGGAGATGAACTTTTCTGACACAGCTGATTTTTCTGACTGCACTCGAGACTAAGATTTCAATGCCACTTTCTCCACAAGACCTTTAGGATGGCAGAGCGCGTTGTTTTGTGGTCATCTTATTTGTCTAAAATATCCACATGGCAGAGTGTGCGTGCGTGCACACGTGTGTTCTTGTCTCTAGGGACTTTCTGTTAAGGAAAAAAGTGCAGAAGAGCCAAAAACAGGGACTGAATATCTGGCATGGTTTCTCTTGAGATTTCCTCCTCTTCTATTAACCTTTCCACCACAACCACTTTTGTATTTCTGGTCTTAATTAGAATTTTGAGTGGAGCTATGGAAGGAGTGCATCTATCCCCCAGTCGATTCCTCCATCTGATTTGGCATCCAGAAATACGTTTCTTAGGAATTAATTATAATTGCTTTTGATGGAAAGCCAACTTTTTTCATGTGTTAACTGTTAATTCTTAGCTCGTTTAACATGTGATTAAGTAATGATGATAATAAGCCTGAATGCCGGCTGTCTGTATGCTTGTGATTTGTATGTTTGTGTTTCCTATTTCAGACTTTGCGTAGTTAGATGTCTGTTGCATGTTAGCGGTCAGCACAGACACATGCTTTGGAGAGGCAAGAAGACAAGGCAGGAATCAGGGAGGCTTTCAGACTTGACAGAGCTGAGGGGCTGATTATCAGAAGGTTGAAAATACCATTTTTTTGACTGCATGGCGAGGTTTTAGTTCATTCCGTGGCATGGCTTTCCCCAGCTGTATTCAGGACAGAGAAGTGAAGTGTTTATCTGAGGTTTCTTCTTCTCTCTCTTCTATAAAGTGTCACTTATGTCTCTACAGCTGCATGTGGCTGAGGTGGGGACATGAGTACCTCATCTCTTGTGGGGCTTCTCCATCCGAGCAGCAATGAGGATGGCACCTGGGGTCAGAGAAAGAGACTGTAGTATCTGCTTTGGGGACTCATCCTTAGAGGTTGCTGGAGTTATGAATTTCCTTTTTTTTTTTTTTTTTTTTTATTTCTGCTCGTTTTCTGGATAAATTTTTGGTGTGCCTGTTATTCCAGTTTCTAAGAGCAACTCCTAGCACCAGTAGCTATATTTTTAATCCTCATCCTTCTCATGACAGCCAAAGATGTCATACAGGTTCTTCGAGACAGGTTAAAACATCTTTTAGACACCTTATAACTTTGCTGCTGGAATTATTTGTGACTGTCAGGAAAAAGCCTTTGCTGGGTGATTTTACTCTGAAAACTGACTTTGTAGAAAGAGACTTGTAACTGTCCAAGCACACTTCTTTGTCAAATTTGCTGAGCTTACAAGTGGGAAAGTACTTTTCCCCTGCCAGCTTTAAAGCCCATCCCAGTGCCAATCAATGCCCAGATTGTTTTCAGTTGAGACAGGCAGCTTGACAAAGTCATGATGCTTGTGAGTAAAGAAGACAAAGCCTTTTCTTGAGCTCGGTGAGTGGAGCTGTGTATAGGCTCTACCTCCAAGATGGTAGCATCGCCCCCAGGCTCATCATAAACAGGCAGAAAGTTGGAGGAAGATGGCCTGTTAATGTCAGACACTCATTTTTGCTATTCAGGTAGTGGGATTTTCAGAAACACCTCACAGTGCAAGATGAATTGTAGGAGTCCCAGAAATGCTGTAAGGGTAAGTGCTTTTGCAAGTGTAAATTGCAGCTTATTAGCAGGAGATGCTGCTGGGAGGCAGGCATTGAAAATGAAGCTCTGCACATCTCCAGAGCTGCAAAAAGCTCGAGTGCAACTGCACAGCTCCAGCTCAGCTGGCATGTGGAGGGTCATGCTGGCATCTCTTGGGTCCAATGTGGTCTCTTACTAGCTAGGTGTAAAGCTATCCCCTTTGTCTCCCAGACACTGAGCAGCCAAAGGAAGAGCCAGGACACAAAGAAGTGACTTAGGAAAGCAGCAAAATAGATGTGGTTTTGAAACTTGTTTAGAAAATTCTGGGAAAGCAACGAAGTCAAAGACACTTCTGATTTACATTCCAGCCTTGTTGAAAACAGGAAAAAATAATGGATTTGGAGTACAAGCAGTAGTTCTCTAAAGTTCTTTCTCTCCCTCATGTGCCTGGGATCACCCTCAACTTCAGCCCTCACCCAAAAGCTCCTGAACTCAAGCAAGGGGTGGAGATACAGAGGAGTGGTTTGTTATTTCATTTTGCTGTGGTTTTGTGCCTAGGTTTTACACAGGCAGGATGAATTGACTGTCAGCTTTCAACATTTCCTGGCAATAGGTGTGCTCTTAGTGGAGTAGGCCTGGCCTTGGGATTAATCGGTGTGTTGTGGACTGTTACCAGCCAAAACGGGTGGGGAGATTGCCAGGAGCTTTGTGTTGGCTTTTTGTGAAGCTGAAATGGTAGGTTAAGAGCTGGTAATTGTAGATAATGGGTGAAAATAGCAAACTTTGATGTTTTACATGGTTGGTAGCACGTGCACAGGGAGGAAGCCACATGGGGGACAGAGGTCTTCTGGAGCTTGTGTTAGCTGTGAACAGTCCCACAAGTGCCACATCGCAGGAGGAAAGGTTATGATTTGGAAAATATTTGGAAGGAAAGGAAGGCTTAAAAATTTGCTGGAACCTGAACACGGCAAATTGCAAAACCCCATTAAAACTGAGGTGGAGTGGTTTTCGGGACTGGGAACCTGAAGTAGCTCAGTGTGTGTCTAGCATTGCAGGTCATCTTCAGAGAGGTGAGAAAGGGGATTGAAAGCATGCTTTTTTTGCTGAGTTGAGGCATTTGTTTTTCTGTGCCTGTGTGCAGCAGGTTAGTCGGGGAAGGGCTGTGCAGAGCCACAGTTGCTTCATTGTGCCCATGATGGACACAACATCTTCGTTCCACCCTCTGAGTCCCTTCAAGTCAGGCTCCGAGGAGCAATTATCGAGTCTCCTGGCGATTGCTCTATCTCCCGTGTGCACTCTTCTAGGCTTCCTCATTTGCACGTGTGCTACTGGTTTATTTATTGCAGTGTAATTGCTTGCTGTGTTTGTAGTGTTTTTCAAAGCTCACGTAAATGATCCCGCTCAACTCAATCTGCTCCAGTAAATACCTATTGCAGAGTACTTTCTGTCACCTTGAATGTCCTTTATCACTGAAGCAATTTGATTCCTTGCTCTGCTTTTTCTAATCTTTCTATTCCCTCTTTAACCACTTCAGGCCAGTGAGCCTCTCCCTGTCAGAAGCCTCTCTTTTTTGTGCTTTCGGCCCTTGGTCCAGTGCTGAAGAAAGCCCCCCATCTCCTCTCCACCAAGGAGAAAAACCTTCCCCTCACCCCCATGCCATTGCTAACCTTTTAGTTTTGCTCGTTAAGTAAAAAAAGATTTGTGTTCATGATAGTTGTATTTATCTGTCTGTGGTCCCCATTCCTCTCCTCCCCATGCAAGAAAAACATTATGAATAAAACCAGCAGTAAATTGTATTTTGCAAGTTACACTGCTGAGAGCACTGCTTGTTCCTTCCTATTCTTATTTTTAGCCATGCCCCATCCTGCATTGCCTGGCTGAGCAGCCTTCAGTCCCATCACTCTTCTCTGCAATCAAACCTGGGACATCTCTCTTCTTTCACCTATTGCCCCCTCATGTCTATTTATTTGATATAAGCCACATCCATTCCTGCTCAAGTGATATCCTCTTTTTCATAACTCTTATCCCAGATTAAGGACTTTCATTTGTAATAACATCTCCAGCATGCACTTTCAAGTACCTTGAATATGTTCTGAGTGATTTTCCTAATTTCTTCTGTGTCTGTCTCTGGAGATACTCTTGGCAGGGTCACTAGTAATTCTTCTCTTGGATCATCATCTTGAATACCATCTTCCCAATCCATGTTCAACTCTCTTCCCATTTGGAGTATTCAGTCCTCCTGCTTTACCACTAAATCTTCCAGCTCCCTTAATCATTCCCTATTGCTTAATCCCTGTTGTGATACTCATTGGCATTTTAAGTTTTATTCTTCTCTCTGGTGCCTGGTGATAGGACCCGAGGGAACGGCATGGAGCTGGGACAGGGGAGGGTCAGGCTGGGTGTTAGGGAAAGGTTCTGCACCCGGAGGGTGGTTGGGCACTGGGACAGGCTCCCCAGGGCAGTGGTCACAGCACTGAGCCTGGCAGAGTTCAAGAAGCATTTGGACAACACTCTGAGCATGTAGTCCTGTTTTTGGGTGGTGCTGTGTGGAGCCAGGAGCTGGATTCGATGATCCTTGTGGGTCCCTTCCAGCTTGGGGTATTCTATGATTCTGTGACTGCTTTTCTAAAAGTATTTTTGAAAGTTGTTCTTACTTTCATGTGCTCTCACTCTGGCTTTCTTAACCCCAGCTGTCACTTTGCAAATAGTGACTCCAAAGATCCTTTTGTGCATGTGGTCCTGGGCATAATGCATCACAGCCTGGCCCCTGGTGTATGCTTTTTTTTTGTTATAAAAGTGGGCAGGGTGCATAGTTCTGACCTAAGTGATCTCGTTCCTTCTGCAATTCGGTAAGGAAAGCTTTGTGTGATTCCACAGACACAGGCCATAGGTATAAAATTTTGCAGAAGGTACTGGCGTGATCTTTTTTGCCAGAGGCACAACACACATGAAAAGAAAGAGTGGGGGATGGAGAAGATCAGTTTAATTTGCCACTAGGCAATTGAGCTACCGTGTGCTGTAGAGATGGTTCTGCACAAAACATCAGTTTAATAACACAATGAAAGGCATTTTTGTTCTAGTGTCTGGTGGTGATAAGGAGATAGTTTCTCTCAAGTTAATAAACTTTAATTAAAACTGCATACAGTGATGTAAAAATGGTCTTTTTCTTGTAATCATTGTCAGCTCTAAGTCAAAGAGAGAAATTTAGCCAGCAAAAATGGGATAGAATCTTTCTTTGGAGTCTCCAAATTCATTACAGAAAAATTGAACTGAGACCTTTGGTGGAGGCTGATATGGTTCAATAAGGAATTGCTGTAAAATGAAGAAAAATCCAACTTTCATTCAGCATCCTCCAGATAGGAGATGCTTTTTATTGGCTGTTTCCTTTGGGAGTGTGCTCATTACAGTAACCATCAAAATAGGAATTCTTCATCTGGAGGCCATTCTTATGTTTGCTATCTGGCTGTTTGGGGAATGAGATCTTTAATTAGTTCAGGATATAAAATATTACAAAGAATTTTCCTCCAAGTCTTCCTTTGTTGCTGGGGTCAATAAGTGCAGCTTTGTTGTCATTGTGGTTCTAATGCTGTTGTCCTTGTCTATTCATAGCACTCTTTTTTTCCCCTGTAAACTGTTAGCACATATTTTTGCATTCTCTAAGTACACAAAATTATGTCCTGAAGTTAGTAATAAATATATCAAGTGAGAACAGTGATCTGGGTGACACATAAGTGATACCATGTCCAGTAAATGCTATGTTCTGTTGGTTATGGCTTCTCTTATAGGAGACTTCTAAAAGCAGAGATCTGGATTCCTTCAGAGGGCATGAGAGGTTCAGTGTTGGTATAAAAGGGGTATGATTTCATGCAACATTTGCTTAGAGCCCTGATGGAAATTCAGGCAGGTAGACTTCACAGAACTGGTATGCAATATTCCTCAGTGCAGTGAGGGTAGATGACAGCAAGTCAAATTCCTTGCTTCTTGTCACGAGACAGAGTTTAAACTGGGAGGAATACTAGGATAAAATAAGGATATACTGTACCTTGTTTTCACGTAGACGCTATAGAAATGCAGTTCAGATTTTTCAAACAGAAGACAGGAAAAGATGCTATTGCTCTTTGAGGAATTCTGGAAAGTGTTTGCCCAAACTGCTGACATGTGGCGTGATGCCTCAAAGGGCCGTTCGAGCAGGATGCAGTGAGAGAGCACAGCTTTTCCCCTGGCTGAGGAATAGCAGTCAGTGGCGATTCGGGGTGGAAATTCTCCTTCTTTGCTTGCGCTGGATAAACCTCATTCTTCCCACTCTTGACTTCCCTCTTGAGCTCTGCCTGTGATCCCCGGTGACCTCCTTCATTCACGGCTGTTCCTGCCACCTCACCTAACCCTGTTTTCTCCCTTGGCATCACTTCAGTTTTCAGATCTGCCTTTGTGTCCCTAGACTGGGAAAAACCCACAATACTCCAAGCATATCTGCTCCTGCCAGACACCCTTCTCCTTTTCTCTCCTACCCAAGCTCCTTATTCCTGCTCTGTATTTTGGCTGCCTTCGTTTTCTCGCTGCCAACTCTCTCTTTTCTCATCGAGTTTTTGCCCTCTCTACTCCGCTGAGATGGCAGTTAACTAAACCCACAAATTATCACCTCCTGGCCAAATCCCAAAGCGTCATGCCTGTCCTTGGCCTTGACTTGTTTTTGTATTCACTGCAGCTGACCCCTCTATCACTTCAATTCACTCTTTTCTCTGTAGCTCTTGGCAGCTACGATTTCTTCGAAGAATGGCTGGTGCCTCTTATCTCTGAAGTGTGTTGTTCAGCGACTGCCTTGGCAGCTGCATCTTCTCCATATCCCCCCATCTTAGTATTTAGCAGGACTGCAGCCTCGGTTACTTTCCTTCTTTCCTTCTGTTCCTGATCACTTAGAAATTTCATGTGTTTTATTGCACCAGCTTCTTCTTCTGTGCTGACTGCTCAGAAATAATACCCTTTAATATGGAAACTTCCATTCCTGTTGGAATGGAAATTAGTGTCTATTCCCAGATACCCCCCACTAGTTCATTTGCAACTTGCTGCAATCAGCTTGCATATTATCCCTTCCTGAAATTCCTATTTTCTTCTCTATCATAGGGGAAAAAAAAGAAAAGAAAAAGAGAGATGCTCTTTTTCTCTTTGACTTAGCATAGATAGGTCATTAGAGGTTGCTGTAGGATTTTCCTTCTGCAGCACTTCTAAAGTGCCCTCATGTATCTCCAGTCCTAGTGCCAGATTGACCTAGTGATCTCTGGAGTAGATGTAGAATCTATTTTGTCTTTTTGCTCAGTTTCTGATTACATCTTTTATACAAAATGCTGCTTAAAAATCAGTACCAGAGCAAGGAAGCAAAGTTACATACCAGAGGGTTCATTCAGGTTAAACACAGCCTCTGCCTGTATTGTCTTACAGTAGAGCAAAAAAAAAAAAAAAGACAACTTCAAAGCAAGACAAGCAACCCATTTGTGTAAGAGTAGTGAGAAGAGAGGCCATAAGAATTAACAAATCATTAACAAGATTATGTATTGAAATGAGACACTTAAAAAAGTGCCATTACACACCTGTGCTGTAGGCTCATTTGCAGGGTTAAACCAAGTAAATTAAATGTTGCTGGTGAAAGATTCGTGCAAATGATGTCAGAAAGTTCTCCTTAAATGCCTGATTTTGCTCAGGATTCACTACCATGGTGTTACTTACAGATTTCCAGCAACGTTCAGAATCTAATCACTTTACTGCTGTGGTAACAACACATATTGTAGAGATTGTTGGATAATAATGACACTAAAAAGTAATTCCAGCAATGTATTCAGTTTATGAATGGCTGTAACGTAGTAGTTTAATATTGCTGCTCTGCTGGAAACCATGTAAATGCCTGATTATCTATATCTATTAAAAAAAAAACAACAACAATTATTTATAGCAGAAAGAAAAATAAAGCATCTGTTTGTCGCTGGGGAGAACACACTGTGCGTTTTTCTATTATAGGCCATGCATGTATTGAGATTCCTGCATACTCCAGTCCTTCAATCATCCGAGTTAATAGCTTGTGCCATCAGACTGCGCGAGCTCGAGGGAGGTTTTCCCTCTGCGGCGCAATGCTGTGCGGTGAGGCGTTCACCCACTTTTAGAAAACTTGATCCATTTTTGCCCGTTGAACCGCTGAACATGTGCTGTAGCAAATTTGCATGGTCGGTCAGTTAAACTGAAGATGCGCTAGTTAATAATGTGGGAATTTTAGATGCTTCTTATGTTCAGTGGGGATGTGAGTGCCAAAGTTAGTAATGTCTGTGTATCTGTGTTTGTTTTGCCATTTTTTGGCTTGTTTTGTCTCGCTGTTGCAAGAATTAGCAGATGTTTTGTTTGATTCATGATGCTGGATGTCACCTCCTGGAACTGGTGTTTTAATTAGGTGGCACCCGATGCTTGTTTGGTGGCGAGCAAATTAAGGGGGGCTCATGCCGGGAATGCCAATGTCCTTGCAGTGCTATTGCCGCCTCCCCTCGTTTTGTTCTCGGAGCGATGCTCTCTGTAATGACCAACCGTGGTCTTTCCTAACCCCCAGCCCCTGCTTTCCTTTTCCTTGTGCTTTCAAGTCCCTTACAAAGACCATTCCATCAAAGCTTCCTTGGCATGACCTTATGTATTGCTTAAAAATTACTGACCAGCTGAAGTAATGCCACTGGGTCTTCCCAAGATCTCTTCCATCAGCATACAGGTTCACAAGCTTTATGACAGTGCTGGTGATGAGGCCGTGTCCATAAAGCTCATTGACAGGTCCCATTCTGGAGTCATCACTAGAAGGGCCCCAAGCAGTGGTTCTCTAAGAGACCAGTTCCCTTTGGAACTGTCAACTGGGATTAAAGCCAAGACCGTGCTGCCATTCAATATCATGGTCAGGGTGACAGGTAGCAGAAGTGCCAACCAACTTGCTCCAGTACCAACCAGACTGAAGCCTCTGAGAGTCAGTTTGGGCATGCAGGTGATGGATGGCATGGTCCTCAGATGGGATTCATGGTGGCAGGCAGACAGCCAGACACAGGGAAATGTTCAGCTTATAGATGGCTGTAATATAAAGTTCAATATTCTGCTTTGCTGGGAGCCACGTACACACCTGATTATCCATCACTATCTGTGTAAATGGCACCCATACAAAGCATAATATCCCTTGGTTCCACTTTTGGAGACTGCTGCTCAACAGGGGAAAGAGCTGGTTTGCCTGTCACCTTCTTTCAGAAAATTAGAGCAGCCCCTATTTCTTATTCCTGGATGCCTTTGGCTGTTACCCAAAGTTCTCCAACCTCTCTTGACACCTTTTTCCCCTCCGCACTGTGTCTGGGGAGAGGCCTAGCGTGGACTCTGGCAGCCATTGCCATGCTGGGCAGTCCTCAGGCACCACAACCCTGGTGTGATTCATGTAGCCTGCTCAGGGCCTTGGGGCTGCTCCTCTCTGTCTGTCGCTGCCAAGTTTTAACCTTAATTTGAAGCTGTCTGGGCTGCGTCAGCACCTTTTGCAGTCACACCTATGTGGCATGAAATAGGAGAGCGCCACGTTCAGGTGTTTTGACCGTGGTGCTTTCCAGCCCAGGCCCAGCTACGATGGTTGTGGATGAAAAATGTTCCTCCTGGATGTTCGCCTTCAGAAGTCCAGGAAGTCATGTTTTCCTTGGTATCACTGGTGCAGACATCAAGCCATTAGAGTAATTGGGGAGTGATTCATCTATTTATTTTGAGTGATTGAATGCCTGACCACAGTGTGTTTTCTTAACTTTTACAATTTAGTAGTGGCCTGGGGTGCTGTATTCATTTTACTGTACTGCTCCAAGAGGCTAAGCTTTTGCTGTTCAGTTCTCTTTGGCTTTAGTTTAGAAGTACTCCACAGGATTAAAGCGACTGCTTAGTAGCTGGAGCTTTACTCTTTGTTTTGTGTTGTGTTTCTGACCCTCCTAATGTTGGCCTTGCCCCTTGGTTAAATGGTACAGAGGCACCTGGATGGTGGGAGTTCACACATGTTTGCCAAGAGTTCCTGCAGCGATGTTGTATAAGGCCTAACTGTTTTCTAAACAATGCCATCCTTCCAAAATTCCTGTATGCTGAATCTCAGGGGGAGGGAGATTGATTGAAAACCACCACATTTAAAATTATTCTATTTTAAAGTAAGAAATGACTGACTGCTGAAAGCTTGCCTTATCTGTTGTCTTCCCAGTTGCCCTGCCACCCCTCACCGTCCCAGGGTCAAAACAAATCTAATCCAGTCTTGTATTGGAAAAAGCAAATCAAACCAAGGATATTATTATTTGCTCTATTTGTCTTCACTGTGGTATGTTTATAAGGTAAGCCACATTTTAGTGATGTTCAAGTCGAGTTCTGAATTGCGCTTTCCCAAGTAAGCTTTGCTGAAGGAAGCCAGTATTTATCAAGCATGCTGTCAGAGTTTTAGTGCTCAGCTCTGGACAAGTGGACAAGTTACATCTCAATTAAAGCAGAAGATAAATGGGTGGCAGTAAATGGAGGTCATAGGTTAGAGGCGTTTAATGGAAGAAATGGAAATGAAAATTGGAAAACAATCTAAGGGATCTATAGAAGATAAGAACGGAGGAAACTCAATTAGAGGGAGCCATGCTTGCTCCTGCTCCTGGATCTGGGATAATTTCCTGGTTTTTGTTTGGATGGTTTTATTGCTTCCACAGTTGGCCAAGCTGCATTATAAATAAATAATTGAATCACCCTTTTCGAGATTTGCTCAAATTGATGTATTTCAAAGAGGAAAAAATAAACTCCATTTCAAAATAGTGTATAAATAGACAGATTTTTTGCTGTCTTAAGTGCAGCCTATAGATTAGCCCTAGGCAAAGCCCACACTGGTATTACTGAATGTTTAAGAATTTACAGCATAAAATACAAGGGAGTGTTTAAAAGCTAAAATATTCACAAATGCCAATTCAAATGTTAAGTGCTTACGAATGCTTTAAAATACATCTGATGATGTAAGGCAAGCCATGCAGAGAAGCCTACTATGTGTTTATGGTCTGGCCATTTACAGAATGAAAATAAATCACTTCTTTTGCCCTCTTTCATTTAGGATAGATGTATGTGCAAGTGTATGTATACGTATTTTCACACATATCATATCTGTCTGTACATATATACAACATCACACAAAGGTGTATAAGTGACAGAAAGAGACAAAAGTCACTGCAGTGCATAATGAGCACATAAGGGTTGTGTCCACAACAAAGCCCTTATTTTCTGTGTTGTCTTTTATTATGTTTCATGCTTGTGGTTTCTCTCAAGGGACTAGAGAATGTATATTGGTGCTGCAACATTTCATTATTTGCTTTATCAAGATGTTGACTTTCCCCACCTCTTTAGGGAGCTCAGTCCGCCTCATCATAAGAGACTCTAAAATTGAGCTGCTGCAGTTCCTGTGCGTGTATGTATACATCAGCTGGGAAATGCAGTGCTTATTTCCATTGAGTCCGTTAGAGCCTTACCCTGAATGGGAAGGGAGCATCTGGGCAGATGCTGATGTCTCGGTACCCCTCAGATGCCAGACTGCCCTCTTTGCTTCCCGGCCCCTTGAACAGAGCCACATCATCTCCTGGAAGAGTGGGCAGGGAGAGCTGGCAGAAAGTACCATGACTTCTGAGGACTGGTGAGATAAGGGTCTGAGTTTTCTGTCTGACATGAAAGACAGTACTTAGGAGAAACGCAGCCACAGCACACAGCCACAGCACAGCATTTATTTGATTCTCTCTGTTCTGGGCCAAAAGGAAGCACCCACTGAGTCACTGGCACCATTCCCAATGATCACGGTAGGGTTGTCTGCTTGAAGGCTTTTATCGTGCTCCTCTGATTTGCAACATTCCCTTGTGTATCTCAGCTTCCTTCTGTTTTCTTGTCTGAAGAAGAGTATTCTACCTTTAGAATATTTTTGAAGATGATAAATTTCAGACTAAAGCTACCAGAAGATTAAAAGAATAGTACTTTCCACTAATATACTCTGGCATATTCCCATATACTCTTTGACCCGTCGATTTATTATCACGCAGATTATGGAGAGTGAAACAGAAATGCCATTACTGTCTGCTTGTTTAGGGTCTGTGCTAGGTTTGCTGTTATAACCCCAGTTCCATTTCCGCCACACTTTACACAAGGTAGAAAATTAAAGTTCTGACTCCCTTAATGATCATGTGCAACGTTTTCCTGCAGAGTTGCCACAAGATTGCTCAAAGTGTTTTGGAAAAAATCCAGCATGGAAATCAATTCTAGTTCTTTCACCCTTTTTTTTTTTTTAATTTTATTTTACTTTATTTATTATCAACCATCTGTAAGTGGCTGTGGCCTCCTTGGGATACAACAGGTATGACAGCATGGGCAAGACCGCGATGGCACTGTGGTTTCCCTGCAGAGGTGCAGCATTCATGCAAAGGATATCCTTTGGGGACTTCTTTGTGGAGGGTAATGCGCAAGTAGTGAGAGAGGTCTGGGGTGTAAGACTTATTGGTATGCTTAGGAGTGAGACCAGAACCACTCTTGCATCTGTTCAAGGAAAGAAACTGAATTTACATCCTTCCTGAAGTGAATGGCAAGAGATGCTCCTAATCTTCTTGGCTTTGGCAAGTGATCTTTCCTTCAGAGGCCCGAACTAAATTTTGGCCCTCAGGTAATCCTCGTACCTTTCCTCTGCTGCAGCTACCCAAATTCCTGCCTGGAGCAGAAGCAGCAGCTTGAGGTGTTTTTACACTCCCTGGACATGGAGGATGAAAGGCGGATTCTCTTTCTCAGCGTCTTTAGAGAGGAGAGGAGAGAGTACAGCTGAAAGTGTACTGAAGAAAACATGGAAAGCTTTGCTTCTGAGTGGTTTGTACAGTACATACAATAATCCCAATTCAAAATAAGATGCCTCTTCTTTGACATGCTGGCTGTTGCTACTCTGGGCCCCGTACACAGTTCTGTGATACAGATGGAAAACTTGCATTTTCTAGTCCCAGGGAGATCCCTGCAAATGGGTCTAGATAAAGCTGCAGGTTTCAGTGCATCCAACTTGTGTTTCACAGCATAAAGCCTTGCAAAACAGTAATATTCTGCTACATCATGGAAAATATTTATGAAGTATACTGCCTAGAGAGCCCTTATCCATCAGAAAATTTATTATCAGAAACACAGGAATGAGCAAACAATTGTTTTTACGAAGCCAGGTTTGCTGTGTAAGAGTCTCTTGTCATCTGAGGGTTTCTACTCAAGCACAGAAGGGGACCAGGCCATTTGCTGCACGTCTGTCTGGCCCGGTGCTCGGCACGGACGGAATGACGGACATTGCTCTAGGCTCACCAGGGTTCACCTCCAGCAGCTGTGCTGCTTCTAATGGCTTGTGCACACCTCCAGAACAGGGTTTCTTGCATGACCTGGTGAGAAGATACAAGTAAGCTTCTGGCTTAACCCCTTACAAAAAGAGAAGGGAAGCGACTGCTGGTGCTGCTGGGCTCAGTCATACTTGGTGCCCACCTGGGCAGTGCTGTAGGGCACCCACCTCACATCTGCGTGCTTGGGAACTGTGCATTTCGCTGTGCTTGGTGCAACTTCTGCTTTGAATCCCAAATCACCTCCCAGTGTAGGACATGGTATGTTTCTACAGACATAACTATTTTGATGGTGAGGATTTTAATGTGGGGAAGGGGATTTTTTTTCACTATATATGTTTTTTCCCCTCCGTGGGGATGGCAATTCAGAGACTTTTGGAACAACCAAATGGTGGTCAGGGGGATCAAGCCGGGCAATTTGGGAGCCACCCAGTACCATCCAGGGAACCCCCTTTCTCCAGGATCCTTCAGTAAGCGCAGCAGGGGAGTGTTTGCAGATTCAGCCTGCTTAAAGGCCAGAAGGGACCAGATTGTCTGGTTTCATCCCACTTATGTTGGATATAATATAATACTGCCTATTATATTTAATCTTCTTACCTCTCTATTTAGTAGTCTTCCTCTGACAGAAGCATATCATACATTTTCCACAAAATCTTTCTCCCCCAGCAGCTTGTAGACCTCATCTGCAGATATCTAGAGATTGGAAAAATTATACCAAGAATTAATCACCCACTTTAGAAAAATAAATAATAAAGTAGGGTATCAAGCTGATTGCTAATTTTATTTTTCCTGGCTTCAGTTTCCAATCATTAGATGTTGCTCCACCTTATTTTGTTAGATTAAAGAGCCCTTTAGTTTCCCATATTTCCCCATGAACTTTGCATGGATTTTATAATCAAATTTTCTCTCCATCTTCTTTTTAATTAGCTTAGCAGATCGAAGTCTTAAACTCTCTTACTGTAAATCATTCTCTCTGCTTCTCATACTGTTTGTGGAGCTCTTCTTTTTATATCTTCTCCGATTTTTTGACATGCTTTGTAAAGCAGACTCCAGAGTCAGGTGCGGTGTCTCCAGACAGAGGGAATGCTGCTGTGCCTGGCAGGGGGGTTAAGCGGTGCTCCGGTGCTTACGCTGTGCATCACTCTCGCCTCTTCCCCGCAGCGTTTGTGTTCGAACACAGCGTGACTATTAAACCCCTTTCAGAGGTACTCATTCTCTCCTGTTTGACTACTCCTCTGGGTTTATTTTTGGATAGAGAAAAAGTTAAAGGCGTATTTCAGGGTTGATGTTATTACTCTTTTCAGAGGGCTACCCATTTGCTGTGGGCTGACAGGCAGCTGAAAGAAACAGTGGCAAAGGACGAAAAACAAAAAGACTCTATTTCCAGTATAATAAAAACTCAGTTCCAAGGTGAAAGTCTTTTATGAGGAGATGTATTCCTGACAGTTCCGTGTTTACCCCGGCCAGCCATCCCAGGCTGACTCTGCTTGGCATTGAGATCCATCAGAGGAGTCGATGTCCTTTTATGCTTTATTTCAGCCCAGGTAGAGTCAGCTCCACATATCCTCCGTGGGCATCATGGTGGAGGGCAGGCACAGAGCACCAGGGAGCCTCCCCGGCAGCCAGGCTCTGCCACGGAGCTGCCTCCAGTGCCTTTCAGTCCCTCCCCAGGGGTATAAAAAGCTGAAGCTGCTTGGGACAGATTTAGTAGAAGGGCTTCCAAAACAATCCCTCTTACACTAGGCAACACAAAAGGTGCAAAGCTCTTTGTAAAGGAAGAGGAACCTGCACAGAAGTCCCTTGCTGCTGTTGTTCAGGCCAGGACTTTCATCAGGATCCTTTTGAGCATCCCATGCCTTTCTTCTCTGTCTCCTCTTCCTGCTTTGGCTTTGCTCTGCTTCTGATCTCGTTTCTAAAATAACCGGGAGCAAACCCTTCTTTTTAAAATAGTTTCCCAGTCCTCCTGGCAGAGGACACATGGGTCGGACTTTGATCTCTTTATTAATCTACTAAAGAGGATGTACAGAAAATCTGGGTTACTCTGGGCATTAGGCAGGCCCTTTGTGAAAAAGTGCCTCCACACAAACGGGTTATTATCGAGGTTCAACAACTTCCATTGTTGGTGCTAACAATGGGCGAATTTCTGCTGATACCAGCTGTGGGTTTCCTTTGGTCCCTTCCCCTTCCTTTGGGGGGCTGCACAGGTGAGTTTTATAATCCGAGCCGGGCTCAGGAAACAAAGCAGAACTCAGTTTGCTGTAGAGACAAACAGATACAGAGGCATAAATGTGTACAAATGTGCTGTAATATAGGAGAGAGTTCACAGTTTATAATTCGTGTGTAGCTGGAAACCCAGTAGCCACCAGTGCTTAAAAACAAACAAACAAACAAACAAACAAACCAGCATTATCAATAGAATGAAATTATACAGTCAGCTGTTGTCCTTTTGGAGTTACCTTAAGCAAATGTTACCCCATTGCATCTTCCTTCTAGCATTTACAAGTGCCTGAGGTGTCTGAATTTGGGGAGACACCCACCACTGTCACAATATTGCACTTTTCATTTGTTCTGGTTGCTCTGCTGGCTGAAAAAAATGAGCCTCCACATGTCCAGCAAATAGCAGAAAGCAGATCCCATAAATAGGCATCGCCTTTTGCTGTGTCTCGGTGACCAAAACAACAGCAGCCCTTGTCCGTAAAGGTTGAAGGAGATGGCTGAAGCCGCCCAGCCTTGCAGCACATCCCATCTGTCAGGGCAGCTTTATGCTCGGTCCCATCACACTCCGACTGCACCGAGTGGGAAGCAGCACGTGGTAGCATACAGTCATCGCTGGGGTTTCCCAGATCCTCACAGCCTGGTTTTACTGCAGGGTTTTAGTGCGCTGCTTGGCAGTGATGGAGTGTGTGAGGCTTTGACAGAGATTATTCATAAATGCGGGGGGTTTATAGTATTTGTGCTTTTGAAGGCAATTTGGTTCTTCTGGAGATGTCCCACTGTGTATTTTTGTTTATCCATATAAGATTATCTTTATGATTTTTTTTCCCAAGCAAAAAAGCATTAAAGCAAGCAGAATATGCGTATTTCTTCGAATAAATAGAGGGCTGTGATGGAAGGTACAGAAAGTATAATAAAGTCTAATCAGGTTTAAATGTTGGCACATCTTATTTTATTTAATTCATAAATGGAAGAAGATAGAGAATTTATTTGACTAGGTGTCTGGTTCAGTGTCTTGATGATCTGTTTGGAAAATTGCTCTGAAATTGATGTGTAAATGACCTTGAAGATGTCATATTTAAGCGATAGCTCATTTTGATTTGAAGTTGCAAGCCTTTTTTTCCACCTCCGTGCCCCAAACACAGCAAGCAAAGAAAACGTGACACATTGGGTTTAAGTCGTTTGAAAGTAAAGAAGGATATCTTTACCTTCAAACCTCAAAAGCTAAGTAACGTGGAAGGTCAGGCACCTAACCTGAGATGTGCCTTAATTCCAGTGCCATGAAGGTGCTGTTTACAAGGAGCTCTGCAGTGCCAATGGCTCGGTGCTGCCTTGTCAGACTTGGGGAGCTCCTTTCAGTCCCATGAGAAAACCCAGATCTGGTGCTGGGTTGCAGTCGGTTCAGGGCATAACATTCACCTTGTAACTCGCCTCAGATGTACATATATGTGCAAAAAATATAGAAAAATGCATATGTTCCCTCTTATTATTGATATTTTGATTTGAGAGGGCACTGGCCAGACCTAAGCTTGAGTATTACCTTTAAGTAGTTGAAGTTCCCCCCAGCCATGGCAAATGAAGTTACATTTACGTTTCGCAGCCTGAGGCAGGGCTGGCCAGGGTCTGTGCTCAGGTGGGACACTGTCCCCAGCCCCATGTCAGGGTCAGGCCCACAAAAGCCGTGCTGATGGGGCTGCACCTGATTTAAAGACCCCTGCCAGACCTGCCGTGCAATTACACCATGTATCCAAGTCATACGGGGTATCCCTCACCTCAGTTGGCTGGCCAAAAACCTCAGAGGTTAGTTGGAGTTTCCATACTTAACAAATTGTCCTGTACCTGATCTGTTTTTTTCTAACTGGACATGTTTTGTCTAAACCATTGCATGGCTGTGTTTGGTTTTATGAGTGAAAGCTGTCTGCAGCCCCGAGGTACACCCAAAAGGCTGTGCACACCCCAGCAGCCTTCGGAAAGAGTCCACACTTGAAGTTTCCCCTAAAATGTATGGTGGCATGTCATGGACAGTAAGAGCTGTAACCCTTCACATTATCAGCCTATCTATCTCTTCCATGCAGATATATTACATTTACTAACAGCAATGTTAATGTCCTTGTCATGATCCTGACTGGATGTGATATTAATGCAATTGCATGCAATAACCAGATAAAAGGTGTATTTGCAGACTAATCCAGTGTCCGTTGAAATAACGTTGCTGAGGATTAGATTTTTAATTCTCTTTTACTGCCCTGGGAATTTGGATATAATATTCAACTGCAGAAACTGCATTTTGAGGTAACAGCAGATTTGTACATTCAAAACATCAGTAAAAAAAGAAAATTAAAAGTTAAGCCCTAGGCAGGGGTATTACCTGTCCTGCATTGTTTGACGAACATGGTTTATTATGTATGTTTTACAATTGAACCAGACAAAAGAATATTAGAAAGTTCTACATAGGTATAACCTCACAAAGTTAATATTGCTTTTGGACTCGTTCCTTGGCATGATCTAATCTCCATTTAAGTCAATGGGGATATTTCCATTCACTCAATAGGAGCTGGGTTTGCATTTTAATATGTATTAAAGCTTACAAAATTCATGCAATAAAGTAAAAATGGGAGGACACACTTTGCACAGTGGGGGGGCTCAAACAAAGGTCCTGCGATAGCATTTAATCACCAGAATAAGGAGCCTGATTTCCGGAGCTGCCTGCTGGGAGCTGTGGGTGGCACAAGGGGCCGGCCGCCTTCACGCTCCGGTGGAGTTCCTGGTTGATGTGATGCTGCCGTCTGTAGTCGGGTCTGGCCCTGGTGATTCACGGCTTGAGGGGACTTGAAAAGGGGTGAATATAACGTGTGGTTTATTCTCAGTTGCACTGGCTCCAGTGGCCCCAGTGTTCTCATTCTGTCAGGCACTGGTGCTCAGATCCACTGCGCATCTTCGTTACTCTAAAGCCGTTCAGTCCTTTAGGTTATATTTACAGTTCACCCTTAATGGAGGTAATGGAAGAAATATCTTCTAAAAGAGGTATACTCTTGGCTTTTATACACATCAGAGCCATTTTATGTGAAGTACCTAAATAAAACAGTGTATGCACTAGGCATAATGTCAGCTTTCTTTAAATCATAAATTTCCTTTCTTTATTGGAAGTGTAATTCCTGTCTACAAATCATGCTATTTTAGTTGGCTTTATGTTCATCGGTTTGATGAATTAAGGGCTTCCATAATTTTTATACTTTTCCTGCCTACGTTAGCTCTCTGGTAAACATCCTTCAGAAATCATGTAGTTGCTCCCTGTGAGGAATCTGGACTAGTTCTGACATTTGGGTGGGACTCACAAATCTCTGCACGACCCCGGCTCTGGGCACGGCAGCAGCTGGGGGTAGGAGCACCAAGAGGTGCCTGCAGAAACTTCATCTCAGGGAGGCCAAAGCAGCTTGGTAAATGCCTTCTTCCCCTCTGTGCCTCTGTGTTTTATACTGAAAACCTGAAAAAAATGTCGTTATAAAGCTTTAATCTGTGTCTTTTTTGCTTACTTCTTTTCTTCCAACAAGGAAATGCAAGCAAGGGCCGTTGGGTGGCGGCTCGGTGACAAACAAGGTGTTGTGTTTACTACTGGGAGACTGGCAGAGCCTTTGATTGAGGGTCATGAATAATTAGTGGTATTTCAGAATCAGTGATTTTTCCTTTCTTCCTTTGAAACTGAGTGATGAAACAGAGTCCTGAATATTTTCTTGTCAGTATTCATTCCTGACTCTGCCTCATTCCCGTCATTTTAATTTGGGCAGAGACCAGCTTCTACTTTGTAGCTGTTTTGCACTGAGTCCCCTTAGTTTTGAAGCTGGAGGAGAGAGATGCACACTTAGGGCTCTGGAAATGCTGTTTTGTAGCACTTCTCATGGCACAAACCAACGTGGCCCTTGCACACAGTGGTGGTGAGTCTGTAGGTCCAGAAGATGTGTGCATGATTCTCAGTCCTTCCTAAAGTTTATGCATTTTTATAGCTACTCAGACCTCACATTTGCACTGGCGAGGAGCTGGCTTTGGTTGGAAGGGGCGTGCTGTACTCCTACATTCATTTCCCAGAGCCACCCAGCAGGTGGGAGCACTGTGGGCCTGCTGACATGGGCTCACCTCCAGGCAGCTCCTAA
This sequence comes from Cygnus atratus, assembly GCF_013377495.2. Taxonomy (NCBI): domain Eukaryota; kingdom Metazoa; phylum Chordata; class Aves; order Anseriformes; family Anatidae; genus Cygnus; species Cygnus atratus. The sequence continues at coordinate 198,562,134 of NC_066362.1, read as the reverse complement.
TGGGGACAGGTTCTGCCCTTGCTGCCTCTACCACTCCTCCTGCCCACCTCTGTGGCCACTGCTGGGTCAGGGTCTGGGCTGTTCACCTCACCTGGCCTTTCCTAATTTCCCAGTTTGAGGTGCAGATTTGTGCAATGAGTTCATCCTTCTGAAAAGGGATGAGAAGAACACATAACATCTTGTTGCTGATGCTCTTCCCAACTGATTGACTGAGGAGAGATGATGGCATTAAGTGGGGTGCCCCTGTGCAAAATCACTGCAGTATTTTGAAAAAGAAATAACTAAGGTATCTCTGTAGTAGTTTTTTGGTAGAAGTTTTTGGAAGCGTGGCTCATTCTTCCAAGTCAGTCCTCATCCTGTCTGCTCAGGAGCCTGCCTTGTTCATTTACTGAAACCATGAGATTATGACGACTTCCACTGACAATTTCTATAACACAGGCTACTGAGCCACTCAGCAAAATCACACACTAAAATATTTCTGTATTTATGCCAATAAAAATGGGTGGGTAGGAGAATAGGTTACAGTGGCTCATTCCAGTACCAAGACGCCAAACAGTGGGAGATTCTGGCCCGTCTCCATCACGCAGGTGCTCCTGCCAGGTATCCTCCGCGGTGCGTGTTTGCACTCTCCTTTTTCTGACATCAACTCTCAACCATCAGACCTCGATTTGCTTTTCTCAGTGAGATTAAAGAGCCTCGTTATTCTCCTCTGTCTTTTCCCTGCCTGGCTTCTTACAGACCACCAAGTTGTCTTTTAATCTTGCCTTCCAAAAAAACTAAACAGAATTGAACTCCTTTCAGTGTCTGCGCTATTGAGGGTATTCATGAAGGATGGTGTGACTCTTAGGAGGAACGTATGTGCGAAGCAGATATCCATGGCGATGGGCACCTATGTAAACACGCGGACTGACAGCTCCAGTAAACACTCTCTTCCAGAGCTGTGGCAGGTTCGTTCATCACGCGACCTATACACAAAGTACTGTCAGACGTGTAAGGTAAACAAGCAGGGGGCAAAAAGAGGCTAGGAAAGAAATAATGCTTCTCTCTAATCCCTTTTTGTTTTAAGAGCCTCTTGGGTTTCCTGTGGCTGTAGTAAATACATAACTTTCTGATAATTTTTGAGTGGACCGTGTCATTTAAAGTGGTCTGCTGAAACATGGGCAGCAAATCAGTGGGAGAGGCAAGAAGGAAATCCAGTTTGCTGATTCTTGTCCACTTAATAGCCACTAGCTTCTCAATGCTTTTTTTTTTTTTTTTCCTTTTTGCCTTCACCCGTCATAAAGCAGCCCCTCACTGCGTGCCACTTGCAGGAGCCGTGCAGAAAACATTACCCCATTATTTTCCTGGGGAAAGAGGGAAAACAAGCCTTTAAGAGAAACAAGCGCACAACCTTTGCGTTGCTGGCACATTGCCGAGCCTGAGGGCTGCACTTAATTTACATATAAATGTGACCAGGATTTTAATCAGAGATTAGTGCACTCTGTTGTTATTTTTCACTTAGAGTGTTCATAATGCACGTGGTGCTTTGCAGATCGCATAGGACAAATGGATTTTGAGGATTGCAGTGGAAAGCATATCTGTGGCACTGCTGTTCTGATGGATGACCGGCTTTATTTCTGAGCGGCCTGAGGAAGTGCTGGCTTCAGTTCTTTAGGGATACTGCAAAATCAGGCAGTTCTTGCTGAGGGGGATGTAAAGAGCTGACTTCGAGCCTGCTCACCTGGATTTCAGCTGCCCCGTGTGGCAATGCAGTAGTGCCTCCCTGATGGAGCATCCCGGTGGACGGGAGCATCTGCTTTTCTGCCTCGTCATAAATGCGTCTGCAAAATCGTGAACTTCTCTTTTTAATGACTTCGAAATTTTCAGGATCTCTGCTGATATTTCTTGTTTTTTTCTTGATTTGTTTAGCTCAGGTGTCATTACCTCGTTCATGTTTCTCTTCTAATTAGCAGGCAGCTGGGAAGAGTTTACCACAAAAACTATCCCAGAAGAGCTTTATGGCTGCTCCCAGAGCCCTCTCCTCCTCTCTGTCCTTCTGTACCTGAAAATAAGCTTCTGGCCTTCTTTAAGCTTCTGGCCTTCTTTAGTATCTGTTAATAGCAATAAACTTTGAAATAAGTGAGGTCTTTTCTGATTTTCTTGTGATCTTATACAGGGATATTTTCGTCCTTTTCTATACTTTCACTCGGCTAACCTCAGGTACCCCAGGGCCTACCCGTAGAAAGCCCCAGGGAATATCTTGCTGTTCTAATACCAGCACTATCAGCCTTTTTCCTTGAGTGATGAAGAAATGGTGATAATTAAATGGCATCACCAGTCTTCAGAGTTAGCACCTCATCTGAAAATGAAATTTGACTTGTGCTTGAAAGGCGTTACCCAAATCTACATGGAGATATTGGTTAAATATTCTTGTATGTGTTCTTGTGGGTACGAACTTCAGACCCATGTTTAGGAAGTCACCAAGGGGGAACTTTGGAACATTTGAGAGTGAGGTAGAAGGGGAAGGGGATCCGAGGGCTGACACAGGGTCTCCACATGGAAAACCTGAAAGGAAACAAAGACCTCCTTCTCTATCCATCAAGCTGCTGTGTGTTGACAGGTTAAATGACAAGACATATTGAGCAAAAGGAATTAATCTGTATGTGGGACCTTTTAATAAATCAAAAGTAAAAGGAAGAATCAGTGTAGCAGACCCATTGGCAGCTGCTAACACTTGTTTCATCATCCTTTCCTTCTGAAATACACAAATGGAAAGGAACTGTTGCCAGGAGTCATAAAATGAAGGAAAGACGCGGAAGATAGATTTATTATCAGTTCAATATTGGTGAAATTCAGCTTCCTAAACAGAGGTTAATCTGCTAAAACCTTCCTTGCTTGAACTGGGGGAAAACCCCACTCATTTCAATTTTTGCTCAAAGATCTAAAATAATTCTTCTTGTCATCTGAATAAATCAACATCTCTAGAAGCACCAGTGTTCATCTTTTTTTGCCTCATCCTTGCCCACATGGATTTATTTTATTTATTTATTTCCACAGGGTGTTGTTTATTATGGGCTCTTCTCATCCTGGCGATGTAATTTCTCTTCTGGACTTCTAGGCATTTTCATCACACTTTGCTACATATTTCACCCATGTTTCTACAGAAAGTCATTATGTAGCACAGCCTGCTGCTGACAAGAATATTTAGAATACAGTCTGCCTTTGTCCTCCAGTGCCGTGTTGCTCACCTTTGTTGGGTGAATAATACGAGCAAGAAGGACATGGGCCTGGTGTTACTGCAAAGAGACCTAAGCCCGCACATGTCTGGAACTGGTACTGCTCCTTCTTCTCTTTCTTCTCTCTGTATGGTTGATGAAACTGTAGGAAAATACCTGCCAGTTCAGACTAGTGTTAAAAAAAATTAATAAAAAAATCCAAACTTGAAAAAAGTGTAAAAAAGAAGAGTTGTGCTAGAAGACAAGAACTAATACAACAGGCGTCCATTCGGTGCGTCTTGTGCTGCCTCCCATCCAGCACAGATTTGGATGGGGGACATCATGATCTGGAGCCTGACTCCCTGGGGACAGGCACCATCTCTTCTCGCTCAGGGAACTTTCTGTCTTACGCTGGGGAGTGGTGGTCCCTGAGGGTGGAAGTTACCTCTTTTGCCTCTTGCTGCTACCCCTTATAAAAACAATGCAGTAAGTTCACCAGTAGCCCTGAGCATAGGATGGGTTCTGCTATCAAATGGCCAGGGAAGTTCACACCAAGGCTGTTTAGATCATTACAGATCAGAAGCTCTATCAGGCCATCAAATCAGTTCCTTCTGCTGATGTCTCACAAGCGCAGGGCCATCATTTTCATGGCTGCTTTTCAAGAAATGGAATAGCCTTTCCAGTTCACTTTTAAACCAAAGGTCACGGCTTCATCCAGTGTCATAAATGGAATAATTGCTGCTATCTACAAAGCCAAATTTGATGCATAACTTGTAAGACCGGGGCAAGGAATAAAGCAGATGAATTACGGCTGAACTTCACTTATGCCATTAAGAAGGATTCATGATAGGACCAGTGAGGAGGAGCTCTTCCTGGCATCCCACACCCTGTGCACCTAAAAGAGGCACCCAAAGCCTGCCTGAAACCCCTCTCACATGCAGGCAGGGAGGTTAGCATCATTTGTGACTATTCCAGGGTCTTTAAAGCCTCTCTAAGACTTCAGGATGTCCTAGGAAATTTTAGGGTGCTCTGATAATTAAAAAAAAAAAAAAACTAAAGGCAAAAAAAGACACCTACCTCTCTTACTAGCACTGATCTTAGAGCTCCACTTCCCTCCATAATTAACTGATGGTGTTGTTCTAAGTAGCATCAAGCACATCTGGGACTAAATTCAGGTTTCTTGCGTTACTTCTTCACTAGTTCCTCTCTATTAATGACATGACTTGCTTGGCTGGAAACTGTCCTTTCAATGTATCTATCTCAAGCTTGAGACCCATCATATTCATGTGCCATCCAAGGTTTAATGCTGTATAGAATAGGAAAATGCTCTTGGGATAGGTGTCACAGAAGTTACGGGAAAGGGCACTTGCTTATTTTGATGTTGGTGTGAATGCGTGTGTGGTGCTGGTGTACTTGATCCTTGTGTGTTTACAGGCACACTACAAGTCAGTGAAGGCACTGACTACACAAATATTAACAGGTCTTTTAGTGCTAGCAGGTCTTCCTGGTATAAGGGCCGTGTATCTGATATTGCTGAAGTCATGGTGGGTTTGGTCCTCATTTCATGAGTAGGATGGCTACCTAAATCACTTTAGGTAGACTTGAAGGTGCCTTGAAGTCCTTTGCTCTGTTACAGACAAATGCATTCTCTCCTGGTTTCTTAGGGGCACAAAGGAAAACAGCCAATGTTGTCTTACACCAGTAAGTAGTGTGGGCAAACCCTTCCTTCCTCTGTGATGAAGGAGGATATACCGATCGTCTAAGAGCTTCTACAAGGCTAGCTTTCAATTGCTCGTTATCTGGGATTTTGGCAATGTGCAATGACTTTTCTCAATATTTAATTTGCTGTCTATTTTCTGAACTTGAATGGATTATTTTAAACAGTCCCCTAGGGCTTTTTCTTCAGCAAGGGCACTGGTAGGATTTTTAAATGAGTAGCCACCTTCCCTTGTGCAATTCACTGTCAGTGCTGATTTCCCTCTACTACAGTTCATACAAGCTCGCACCACTGGCAGAAGATGATGGCATTTCTTCTGTTACTCTGCCAGCTGCAGTGCCAGCAGAAACTGGTTGTGACACTAGGACACTTAGGAAAAGCCATCTTTTTTCCCCAAAAAAATTTTGTGGTACAAAGGCCTGAGATGTTGAGCAGGGTTTTGGGAAACAGTGACTATTTTCATTATATGCACATATTTATCTTTTGTAAGGTTGAAGCATTTAATAAATCTGAGTACATTTCTGTAGTACAGCTAAATTAAAAGAGATGTGTTTTTTCATTGATCCTCTTCCTGAGATCTTCTGCTTGCTGTTTTTCTGCAGGAGTTATCTACACAGCAGATATTCTCGATCGGGAGACGACCAAGTCGTACTGGTTGACAGTGTATGCGACCGACCACGGAGTCGTCCCGCTCTACACGACCATTGAAGTCTACATTGAAGTGGAGGACGTGAATGACAATGCCCCTCTCACCTCTGAACCCATCTATTACCCAGCCGTCATGGAAAACTCCCCAAAGGATGTATCTGTCATTCAGATCCAAGCCCAGGACCCGGACTCCAGCACCAATGAAAAACTGACTTACCGGATTACAAGTGGAAATCCCCAGAATTTCTTTGTAATCAATCCCAAAACAGGTAACAAAATCCTGCTGCCTTATGGTGGTAGGAAAATACAGTTTAAATATTTATTGGCTTCCTCCCTTTCAGTATTTTTCCCAACCTGTGTTTTCTTGTTAGTTATCTGTCTGAAGCATCCTGCTGTGCACTTGTAAATGAGCGCACCGGCAGCTGATGTGGGGCACATGTGCCACTGCAGCGATCACTCGTCTGCAGGTCACTGAATAGCTGCTGGCTGTTGCCTCTTTTCCTTGTCTGTAAGGATGAGACTTTGCTGCTCTGAGTCTGCAGAGCAGTGCTAACAGGCAGATTCAAGCTGTTGGATTTCACGAAGCACAGCCTTGTCCTTTGTAATCCGGCAAAGCTTCGCTGAAGTGAGTGGCACTACAGTTGTCAAGTACACATAATTAGGCTGTGTGTTACACGAGCTGGATGTAATTTTACAGCTTGTTTCATACAAAAAGACAGTTGAGATGATCTAACAGTCCTTCCGGCCCTTAAAAAATCTATGCATTTGCATTGATTTGTAACAGTTGGGATGAGCGGCCTGTGTGGGCAGTGTCACAGACACGCTGCTGTACGCCTGGCGCTCATGCTTGCTTCAAGTTCTCGTGCTTGTTGTAATGCTCCTGGCTTTGTTCTGGGGTTATTTTCCGAGTTTATTTATATCTGCTGCACCTAGAAAATCAAAAGGAATATACCTGAGTGAACGCTTTTAATTTATAAGGCAATGATATTCGCTAAATAACTTTTCAACATTTGTCAATCCTATTGCAATGTGTAGCTTAAGAAGGGTCTGGGATCATTTCAGACATAAGCCTTTCTTCAGGTGAAGAAATCATAGAGCACGTGTATTCACACCGTTCAATCTGCTGAGCCCTAAGGCACATATCTCACTTATTCTTAACACTTGAAATGGCTGAAGATGGCTCTTCCATCTGCATCCCTTCCCTTCCTCCCCCTGCCCCATAAATCCCATCTGGGCAAAATAGCAGAGTTAGGACTCAGCAATATTTAATTAATTACATTTAATGCACGTGCATCCCTGCCATCAGCTCCTCCCACAGAGCATCCTGATCAGCACATGTCTCTGCACGGCCGTGAGTTTCAGACAAGTCCCAGCCATGGGTGCTTGGGCGCTGCTGCTGTTAGCACCAGGTATTTTGGTGGCACTTCCCCACGCCAGAGCAGAGGGCAAGAATAGTTTTCTCCAGTAAGAAAATCGTCATCCTCTTGAATCGCAGGTGATGCTGAAGAGGTTCATCTTCAGTTTGTACTGCTAAAATTGCTGTCAGAGAACTTAAGGGCATCAACATAGTTAACAATTCACTGTTTCGGCAACCCCTGGGGGGCCCCCATTGCTGCTTTTTTTCTTGTTTTTTTCCTTTGAAAATGATTGGACTGATGGAGTGCATGTGCACTGAGGTCCCTTGATCCCCAAACAGGGAGGTCTGTCATTTGAACACAAGGATTTCCTCTTCCCTTGTGAGGTATCAAAGCATGGCAAGCTCTGCCTGGCCCGTGCTCCATGTCAGGAGGCTCCTTCCAACAGGAGGCTGGCATCCCAGGAGGAGGATGGGTTTGCATGAAATTTTCCCTGAGATATCTGTCTCCGGTACGTTCCTGCAGGGCATTACCTTCTCTCAGACAGTGGCTTACGCTCCGGTTGTTTATAGAGGCGACTTCTGCACACACAAGAGAGACGAGAAGTGTGCCAGCCCCGTGTCCTTGCTGGGATTCAGCAATGCCATAACTCATGCACTGCTTCGTACAGCAGCCACAAGTGCAGCAGTGTGCTGTATAATCAAGATTAAAAGGTTTAACATGAACCCAAATATGTGATGATGGCAGCGTGTGTGGGTTGAGTGAGAGCAGTCATTTGTGAGGAGGTCTTTTGTTTTCTTTGTCACTTCGGGAGTTTAGACAGCACCAACAAACTGACATCTTTCTCCTGTGACTAATCAGGTGTCAAGAGGCAGCACGAAGGCCCCACCTCACGTTTTTTACATCCTTCTGTGCAAAGCAGCAGAAATTGGCCTCGACTGGAGATGGGAAACGGGCTGGAGCACATGGGTGCTTCTGTGGCAATCAGACATTTCTCAGATGCCTCACTGATGAGGCTTTTGCGTTAAAAGTCTCGTTGGATTTGCTGTCAGAAATAAATGTCTCCTAAATCCAGATTATGAGGAGGGTCAGGATGACAGGCAGGAGAGGAGGCTGGCTTCCTCTGCAGCAAAGAAGCACTGATCATGGTTTGCTGATCACTTCCTTAGATCATCAGGATATATTTCAGCAACAAATCTCCCCCTGTTGCTGGAGGACAAAGCCTTGTTGGCCTTGGCCTCCTGTGCTTTCTTCCTTCCTGTCTTTCAAGACCTGGTTTTCTACAAAGTGCAGAGAGGGCACGGGGTGTATCATGGCTGTGTGAAGGGTGGGTGTTACTTCAGACATCTCTGCCCTCACCTGAGAGGACAGGGCTATCTGTGGCACTGATGAACGGCATAGACTGAGCGAGGTGTGCAATCCCTTCATTTTAGAGAGCCCTTGCTGGTGTGAAGACAAACGCGCTGGGTGCTGCTTCATTCTGGTCATGGCATGTCCCTCTCCACCTCTGTGCAACCTTCTGTGCCTTATCTGCGGTCATTCGAGCTCCTAACTGTATTTAATAGAAGTGCAAGTGGGCCACCGTGGCTTGGCCCTTCTGGCTCCTGTTTGGGGTTTGTGGGGGTGCCAGGGGAGGCTCCAGTAGCTGTGCGTCTGCTCCTCAGGAGGAGAGGGACACATGCAGCCCTCCTGCACAAAGCTAGCCGGCTGTCACCGCCCACGAAGGTCTTTCTTTTCTCACCTCCTTTGTGTTTTTTATTTTTTTCTAGCATACCACCCAGCATCAGTCTACACCTCGGAGTGCACTTTTATCTCGTGAGCTGATATTCATAGGTACTAGCACTGAGTGGATAATGTAGCACATGAGTACGTGTGAAACCATAAATCACCCACGCTCAAGAACATAAAATCCCAGACCTTGTTCCGCAACCTGGCGGAGACTGCTTCCTAAGTTTAGCAGGTCCAAGAGAGCAAATCAGGATTTTTCTTTAGTGGGCAAGAGGTATTGCAGTACACTGGTTTGTGCGGGGGCAGTTAACATGTTTTTGAAGTAGCTGAAGTGACTCTCCTGGTTATATTACTGCAGGGAAAGGCACACTAATTCCTTCAGTGCCTTTGCTTCTCAGCGACACCGTGCATCCAGCAGTGATGGAAGTGTTAAGAAGTCGCATCGCCTGTCATCAGGATCAGCCTGATGGGGCTGATGTGGGAGACGGGGGGTTTCCCTCTTACCATGACTTTTGTGCAGCAGAGGGCTTGGTCTCCCTTCACCAGAGCACGAGGTCTCTGGCTTTTGCTCCCAGCAGCACTGGTTGGGGCTGTGATTTGGGGCTGCGGCCAGCGATGAGGTGGGCAGAGGGGCTGGGCAGGCAGCTGGGGTGGCCGGCTCCCCGCTGATCCCGTGGCATGCCACAGCAGCCACCAGCCCAGTGAGTTATTTCAGGGTGAGAAGCTGGTGGAAGAAGGTAAATAAAACGTATGATGGAGTTATGTATAAAAAAAGATTGATTAGGGGCGTAAATTCTTATTTTAATTTCATGTATATAGGCGTTAATTTCACAACACAGCACAGTGGTAATTTACTGCATTGATTTATTAGTTTCTGTGCTCTGAAGAAAACAATGAATTTTAATTCAAGCCATCACTTTTTTTTTTTTTTTTTTTTTTTTAGTGTTCCACATATATTGGAGAAACCCCATAAGCTTCTCTTCAGTTTTATGTAGATGAGATTAAGAGATATTTTAACTAACACGCCAGCAGACCAAACTTAGCTCTCATGCACAGCAATTCTGTTGATGTTAATGAGTTTACTCTAAATTCACGCTGGTGTGTCTGAGAATTTTGTTTACACCTTGCTTTGGCTCTTGCTGGCAGTGTTTTAACAAAGACAGAGCCCTGGCACTCCCAAAATAGTATTTGCTGCGGCTTTAAAGCAAGCTGCACTAGTGGGGTTAGAAATTGTGTATGTAGGTCAGTACATCATTTCAGAGCAGCGATTCTCTGCTTCTGGAAGTTGTCTCTGAACTGTCACATGCTGCACCTAGATTTGGAAAGAGACTGGATATTTTCATACTGAAGTAATATTAATATTTATATAGGCTAATGTGGGAATAGCGAGTGTCATGTTTAAATTGATATGAATGCTAAGGAAGACACCTCTTCTAAGCAGGCTTTTCTTTCTTTTGCGCTTACTGAGACAGCACAGGATCCTGCCGGGGCTGAATGCCACAATTGCTATGCCATATGAAAACAGTTCTTCACCCTCCTGCCATACCTCCCGATTTTTATGGATACTTTTGTCTTGTTTTTCCTGAGATCCCCACATGTACTCCTTTTTTGAGCCAGGCGCTCAGCTGTTGTACCATGTCCTGAAGGTTGCCAGTACTGCTGTTGGCTACCCAGTGCCTCTGCTCAGCCCAGAAGTAATGGTATGCCAGTGAGGAGAGAGGGACTGAGGCTGGTATTTTCAGGAGAGCACTCCTGGGACTCTGTAATAAATTCTTGATCTCCAAGGCCCAAGTTTGTCATGTTGTTGTTGGTTTGTTGTTTTATTTTTTGTCCGGAAGACGAAGACTGTTAAAAACATCTTTTTTTTTTTTTTTTTTCAGTTCTGCTGGGATTTTGGGGTAGATAACATTTCAGGGGTACACACCTTGCACTAGGAAGCACATTTCGGTGGTCTTAATAATCCAGTTATTAACGTTTGTGCTGTACTTTGGGTGGTGCAAAAAGCCATATGGACAGTGAATGGAAGTGGAGGCAACTTAGTTCCTGCTACAGCCTTTCATATCATTTAGATTTAAATCCAAGCTGCGCTGGGTTAAGGAAAAGGCTACTATTTATTGCTTCTGTAAAGCAAGGGCCATCTAAAACCTTCCACAAAATCATAATCAAAGTTAAATGCCAGGCTATTTGAAAAGATTAAACAAAATTACTTTTTGATAACATTTCTAAGAGACTTTGGATCAACAGCATCAAACTAAATGTAGTACTACCTTGGTCTGTTTGTCACTGTGTAAGAAGCATTTCATGCTACTTTTTAAAGTCTTCAAGAATAGACAACTTCAGTGGTCATTCTTGGGTACTGTTTCTCCCTCCTCCCCCTGTCATGGGATTTCTGGGGGACACGTCTGTAACTGCACTTGATGCTGTTCATGCTATTAAACTCTTTTAAGAATCCCCAGAAAATATCTTAGATGTTTCGTAAATGAAGACCTTTAGTTTTTTTTGTATGGTTGGTTGTGTTTTCCACCCCCACACTCCGATTGTGTATTCTAACTTGCCATCTCCCTCCTGGGCACATTTTACTTGATGTAGAGACCAAACTGGACAATCACCTCCCCCAGGCTGGAGGGTCCTTCTGGAGGGCACCTGGTGGCACCTCCTACCCATGTGTTTGGCACGGTGCCGTGTTCAGCAGCAATGTGCGTTGTAACACCGCTGTGCAGATCGTGTTGTGCCCACTGCCATTCATACTGCAGGTGTCCCCATGGTTCAGCTGCCCTGCCCAAGACTGTAGAAGACCTTGCAGAACAAGCAACCATTGATTGTATGTCTCTTAAATTAATGGTGAATTTGAGGACTTTGGTCTCCCTTCTGTGGTATCCAGCACTATTTGTACAAATGACGAGTTCTCTTAACAGTTGCACCATCCAGCCCAATATATCCATAACTGATCTGTTAACTACCCATAACTAACACAGATTTTTACAATGTAATTCCCTTAGAACATTAGCTAGCTTCCACTTCCTGTAATTTATATTATATCAACACATGCTAAATGATCTACTTTCTTCTTTCACCTCTCAATATTTTTAACTGTGACTCTCAATGACTTCTTTATTATATGCTCACTGTTAAAAATTGAGCTTCTGAGTATTTTAAAAGCTTTAATTTCTGGTTTGGGATGGCTCATTCTTTACTTGACACTATATTTCCGGTGGTTTGAGCCCGGGGTTAGCAGCTCGCAAATCAAAGGACCGTGGATGTTGCAGCTACGTGCTAAATCACAGTGGGACCTAGAAGCCCATCAGACATTGTACAACATGTTAGTCAAAGTTGCTGCCTTAAGGAGCTTGTCATAACAACAACAATAATAGTAATAATAATAATAATTAGGGAAAAAAAAAAGAAGGAAAGGATGTAAATCATCAAGTCCATCTGCTTGCCAGTGCACGTTTATTCCCCAGAGCACATTTTCAATTAACTCCTGAGCTGCAGCCCAGCAGTGACACGAACTCTTCTTTTGACTTTGATTGAGTCACGTAACCTCACTCTGTTTCTTTTTTTTTGTGTGTGTGTGTAAGTGGAAATATTTTCTTACCTCATGTGATTGTTCTGGAAATTAGTCCAGTTTGCAGATCAAATAGGCTTTGAAAATGCAAGCTATTGATTTTTCAGGCATCTCAGCATTAATAGGCATCCATGCACAGTCATATATTCATAGGCATATTAAAAGAAAAAGGAACATCGCTTCTAAGATGGTTGAGGAGGAATATAAAACCCTTTTAAATTAGGTAACTATGGTCTAGTGGCAAGACCACTGATTCCACAGAAAATGAGAAAACATGGGCTCAGCCCATCCATTTCTTCCTTTTTCTCTGGCAGTGATTTCCTCCTTACTCTGTATGTGTTATCTGTGGATGGGGATAAAGGTGTGAGCTGTGTCACCTTAGTTGAGGCTACAGTAATGCTGCTGTTAATAAAATAATAAATCCAGCTTTATCACCTCTTCTGAACAGGCCTGATTTCTGCTAGCAGTGGGGTTTGATTCGTGAAGCACTGAATACAGTTGAGCTTGCTGGATGGCTCTGATATCAAGTGTCTCTTTTAAAATTGTATTAGCAGATACAATAGTGCTCATAAATGCCATTTTTTTCTGTAATCAGCAGATTTAAACATGGCATATAAAAATTTTAACCTTTCTTTAGATCTTTATGATGACCTTTTTAGCCCTCTTTCATGGTAAGAAGCTTTGTGAGTTTTCCCATTGACTCGACTGGACCATTGTTATCCTTATTCAATAAAACATCAGTTTTTAACCTGAACCACCCATCTGATTCAGTAGAGATGTATGTCTGAAGGGCAGCAGTGTGGTGTGGGCCCGCGAGTCAGTGTTTTCTCCAGGAGAAGGTTACTGCCTGATAAGAGAAAGAGGCAGGGAAATACTGATCTTGAGTTAATGCCGTGCCAGTGGGGAGGAATGTCCCTGCTGATGTTAGGAGCATTAGTCCACCCCCGATCACAGTGACAATCCCACGCTGAACCTCTTTTCAACATTTCCCTGCAGAAAAATAGCTCCTTCCTGTCCTGCCCTTATACAGATTCTGGAACAGCAGGAATTTTGCCACTAATCCCATAAATCTACATTGTTGTATGTTACAACAGTCATCATTTTCAAAAAAACATCAGGAAAACAGACTTTGGTTGTATTCAGAACTCTGGCTATCACCTTAGCTGTATATCTGATTTTTCTACGTTGTCTGTCAGACCACTTTCTTTATTCATACATTTCCAGAAGCCACGGCTAGTCAGAACTGGTTAAGAAACCATCTCTCTTCTTCATAAATTGTTCTGTTCCTTCACTAATTTGCAATTAGGGCTGTTGCATTCACTTCCAGGTAATCAACTACTCTTGAAAAAATTATTATCAATGACAAGCATAATCGAGATTATTGGGTGAAGCTGTGTACCATAAGTATCGAGTCACAGTCCTGTTAAACATATGCACACATGCACATGCTATGGACACTTGTCATATCCTGCCATACATTATTATGGTAATAGCAGTGAATGCCCTTACGTTACAGTAATTGCTTGTGGCCCAAGCCTGAACTCTGGCAAGGGAAATTAAGTTTGTGAGTTATGGATGCAGGGACATGGAACCTGTGAGTGTGGTGTTTGTGCAGGGTTAGGGGTGTGGAGGAGGAGCTGCTGGGGAGGAAAATAAAGCTGTGATGTTGGGCCAGATGAAGTGAAGGCTTGGGGGTGGGGAATGTTGACTTTTGCTTTCTTTTTATTGCTTCTGCTTTTTAATCAATCAAGTAACTTGCATTTTGCTGTTGCTCAACAGTCAGAGGCACTCTGTGTGTCTATGATTTTGGATCTTGCAAAGCAGAGCAGACAATACAAGGATCAGCATTTTTCCCTTTTCCATAGTTGCTCTGAGTATGTTCATATTGTCATCTTAGGACAGGCACTTTCCTGGCTTGAGTGGTGTATCTTCACCTTATTGTATGAACATTTTCTAATTTCTCTTTACTGACTTCACTGGAAGTTAGAGGCAAAGCCTGTAGCCATAATTTACTCTCAGGGTGACATCCGTTCCTCATTACTTAACAAAAAGCAGAGGTGGAGACATTTCCTATCTGAGAGAATGAGATTGACCTATTCTCTGTGTGAATATTAAAAAAATAATGAGTTGGGAAATGGGAATAAGAAGGGAGGGCAACTGTAAAGACAGGTGTGTTTGCATAAGCCATCATGATGTCAATAATTACAAACTATTATTTTTTCTTTGTCTTCTGTCACGTAGGAGGTTGTATCAGCACCTAATAAACCTCCTAAACTTCATCACCTTGCAATACAGCTGAACTGGTCTGTTCAAAATTAAGGTGAATAGTAGATCAATGTTATTTTTCCTCTTCTGTCTCTCTCTGACTCTCCGTCTCCATTAGAGTTACACTGTTATATCCAAAGATAATTATTTCCTGTGAAATTATTCTCCCCTCACTTTCCCCCTTCCCTTTATGTTAATGAGAGTGCTTTTCTCTCACTGCGAAGATTGACACAACTTCTTTGAAGTTAATGCTGTTGCCAGTTCTTGCCAGTTAAGTATGTGACCTTATCAGTATAATTGTACAGATCGCGTCGCCATATGTCTAGATGCACAGAGCTTAATTTAACAGAAGACATATATGTATAAAAATAAAGCAGTATCTGGGGGTTAAATATTGGAAGACCCCCCTAATCACAGCTTTCATCTTATACAAAACTTTCTACAGAACTCTTACATCTCTGAAGTTAAATTAAAAAAAAAAAAAAAAGTTTCCCTGCAAGGGACCCTGGTCTTGTAACTATATTTTCACATTGATCATCCTGTGGCTTTGACAATCCCTGTACTTCCTCACCTGTTGTGCTTAAATGCTTTCTCTTCCCTTGGTGGCTAAGTCCTCCATACCATATGGTAAGACAGAGCAGCACTGTTGTACCTTTTGAGCAAACAAGAAACTGAGGCAAAGGGAGCAGCTAAAAACCTATGCCAATAATGAAGATTTGGTCTTATTTTGCTTTTGAAACCACTGGCCACATATAAAACCTTCCTGGCAATGGTCCAGGCCAGCCTGCCCCACTGGACCTTGAATACTAGGCTGACCCCACGCCTCCTCCCTCTCAGCTCTGGTGTTCCCTATAACCTGCACAGAAACTACCTGGGCATGTAGGAGCCTCACGAGCACCTGATTCCTATCCTGTCTCCTATCCTGTTTCCAATTAGCCCACCATTTCCCATCCTTGTCTCTCACCTCCTCCTCACTTGCCCAAAGGCAACCCTGGGTTGCCCAAAGGCAAAGAAGGATTCCAGTGTGTACAGGGGCAGGACCAGGATGGCACTAATGAGGCCTCCGAGGTATGTAAAGACCAAGCTGACTCGTGTCCCTTGGGTGTGTGAAGCGAAACCTCTCGCTATCAGCTTAATGCTTGCACAGCGGCTTGCTTGATGCTGTTGTGAACAAGGAGGCAAACCCAGAGCTCTGAAGTCCCAGGCTGGCCTCGCACATTTGTACTCTTTCTTTCTCTGTAGTATATTTGCTTGTATTTGCTTTGCAAGAATATTTGTGCTCATTGCATCCTGTAAATATGAGTCAATGTCATTATCTGCTGTGGGTTTGTTGTCATATAAGAGAAATGTCTTGTTTTTTTTTCAGATGATTTATGTGCAAGGAATCTGTGCTGTAGTAATCTATTTGTATGGTAATTAACAAGTAGCTTTTCAAATCTTGGTTTTAAAACTGCATATTTCTTGAACTTCAACTTAATAACAGCATATGAACATCAATGCACATTCACCATTTCTTTAATGTAGCCACAATACACAAAGATAACTGTAAGTCTGGCCGACAGGAGAATATTTTGATTATAATTAATTTTGCATCCCTTCACCATATGTTCATATTTTCTAACCTTCATTTGAATCATAGACACTATGTAATAAAATGTGCAGTATATATATATGTGTGTGTATATATATATATATATAAGTTGGTTAGAGAAGCATGGGTGCTTATGGTACTACAGCTTCAGCTGAATTATATGGCTTATGCCACCCTAGAATTTGGCCATCTTATCCTTAAACAGGTATTATTATGGCAGGATGCTGTCATTGTTCAAAAATGTTCAAGTTATTTTTGTTAATGTGAGAACAAGGCATTTTTTTAATCTCTGAAGAAATGTTGTATGCCCATGACTTAAGTTATTCAGAGAGATAATTTGGGAGACGCAACTGAGAATGCAGAAGTTTCTTGTTTTCATTATTATTCTATGAATTTAAGGCAATTCTTGAGATGGAACCTGGGAACATATTACAAATGACACGGGGAATAATTGTTACTAAATTTAATTTATTGAGTATGTGTGAATTAGATTGATTAAACAGAGAGAGTAAACACGCACAAGATTACCCAAAATAGGTGCAGGGATGGAAAAATGTTAGATAGTATTAATGGTATTAACAGCTTAAAAATGTATGATGCTGTAGATATTTTTCAATGAGTCTATAATTTCTTATGGGATTTACCTCATTTTTTCTTTCTTTCTTGTAATACTTAATGTAATCCAAACTGATGAAGAGAATATTATGTATTAAAGGAGAAAAAATAAAGCAACCACATGACCAAAATTAACTGTAAAGTAGTCCACAGGGGCAAGCTGCAGCATTGACTCAGTAAGATGCCCATGATCTGAATTTTTATGTCTGGAAACCCCTCAGTTTGATTTGGGTTGGTTTGGTGAGGAGAGAGTCGTCCACTGAATGATGTCCAGCCTGGTGTCAGAGAGGCAAATAGGCAGGATTTAGGTGTAGTCACTCTTTCACCAGTGGTTTCATCACCCTCCCATGAGTTCAGCTCCCATCTGTCTGATTTGTTCTTCCCTGCTGCTATCTGGTGTTGAGGAGGGAGGATCAAAAAGGCATTTCCTCACAGTTATTTATACTGGAGAGGAAGCCTCTTCCTTTCCACCTCCAAAACTTCTGTTCTTGCTTTTTGCTTGGAGTCATTGTGCAGAATAGCTGGGATTTTATGAACACCCTGCAAGGCATCAGCCTAACCTCTTTAACTCGTGGTTTTGTTAACAACAGAAACACAGCACTAGGAATGTGAAAAAAGACTTAATGGGAAAACAGAAATGTCAGAGAAGGGAAAAATTCTGTAGGGAGAGACCATTTTTGCTTATGAACAAACATGAGGAAAGAGATTAAAACATGAATAAAATAATATATGTTTTGTTGAAGTGACGGTATAAAGACAGTTGTTTCAGAAAATACTCTGTATTGAAGACTGTTTCACACAAAACTGTGGACTGTGTGTGTATTCGGCTTGTGTCACTGTGAACTCTCACCCTTACCTCTGAGAGTGCTTTTGAGTAAAAAAACAAAACAAACAAACAAACAAAAAAAAACACCTGTACCCTCAACATAGCTTAATTTCTCCACAATGAGTGCTGCACAAAAAGGAAGAGAAACTGTTTCATTTTTATTTTTCATTTAGTATTTAGAAATAATTCAGAACTAAGAAGAATTCTGTGAGGAAAAGCAAAACCTGTGCTGCCTCTTGGTAATCTAAAACTATGACTTTTTAAAGTATATTTGCAATCTTGTAGCACCTTTATAGCTACAGTTATGAGGCGGCACCCTGCTGAGCTTGGCAGTGTAGATGGAGTAAAAGATGGTTGCTGCACCAAAAAACTCACAGTGTAAAGGGAGCCTGAGACAACAGATGGGAAAAAGCAGATGGGGATGCAGAATTAAAACCCAGGCAGTATTGATCAGCCTTAAGTGAGTCAAGACCATGCTGTTAAAATGGAGGAGCGGGCAGTTCGGTCCTTCACTGGCATGGTGCCGGTGTGCCTGCTTGTGCCGCAGGCGTTGTCCTGGGGCTGCAGATCCTGGCACCGTGCAGAGCAGGGAGGAGCAGCTGGAAGGGCTTCACCGCAAATTATCACAGGGATGGCAGAGGGGAATGATGGTGTGGTGGCACATGGGTGGTGGAGGACACCACATGCCATGCTCACTAAATCCTGACTGACCCCACTGCGCTGGGGCTGCTGCAGCCCTCTGCCCTCCTCCAGCTGGGGACAGGCCACACTGCCTGCCCAGCACCACGAGGAAAGTGCACAAACAGCCTGAAAAACTATAAAATGTGCATTTTATAAACTATATGACACCTGTATGCTTGAAAGGAGATTCTGAACACTGCGTAGAGGCAGCAGCATTGGAGGAGCTGGCCTGGTCTCCCAGAAATGGTCCTAAAGGCGCTCCATGGAGGACAGTCTTGGTGCCGCCTCAAGTAACGTTCAGGCCATAACTTCAAGCACATGGCAATTTGGAGCTCTCATACCCTCACATAGCATTGTCTCTCCACAAAAATGGGGAATTGTGTTCACCAAAGGGCAGAGCAGCCTCATGCCAGGTTCTGCGAAGGCTTTGGCCTTCAGGGGAAGGGAGGGTGTTGGCAGCAGGGTGTCCAAGTCATCAGCCCTGTGCTGCTCTCCCTGCCTGCCCTGCACCTCCATCGTTCAGCAGCTTCCCCATCAGTCTTGTGGTGTAAATGGGGTGTAGGACATGGCTGGTAATTCCGTGTGGTTGTTGGTACAGCGGATATATGCTCTTGGCCTCCTCCCCGCTCTCTGTCTCATGGGTGTCAGCTCCACAGTTCCTTGTCGCCTTCAGCTGAGCTGGCAGCAGGTGCCTGCATCTACAGAGACATTTCCCTCTGCCTCTCTCAAGTGTCTCTGTATATATATAGCATATATTTTATTTATATGTACCTTTTTTTCCCAAAATTTTTGCACGACTTGCAAAGTATTTTTTTTTCAGATTTTGCTTTTTTTAAAACGGAAGGATTTTTCAACAAAAACATTCAAAGTGGATTTTTTTCTTTTAGTTTTCCTTCCATGGCATGTATATAATTTTAGTTTTTCTCCCTCCTCTCCTCATCCTTTTTCATGAGCAAAGAAAGACAGCAAGAGTCTTACAATAAAAAAGCTTAGTTGCTGTTTCCTTAGAATATGAAGGAAAAGTCACCTCAGAAGGCTGAGCTTTTCAAAAATGGTACCCAGCTGTGCTTCTGAAAGGTGAAATTCCTTTGTATTCTGGAAAAGCTGGCTTGCCTTCTCACCATAGTTAAAAAATGAAATATCTAATGGAGTATCCCAGTCTTTTCCTCCAAAACCATAGCTCAATTTTTATTTATTTATTTATTCTTTTTTGTAGAGGGAGTTTACAGAGACCTGTTGTCTACAGCCAGGGTGAGATTTGGGAAGGTGTCTGGGCACTTGACTTCCCATTGCTAGGTGGGTGACAGCTGTGATAGCTGTAGACACGCATCATAGAATTAAGAACCTAAATGTTCTTTGGCTGCCTCTTTAGACAGTAGGACTCACTTTTAAATGATGAAGTTAGAAGTTTAGAGCCAGCTCCTCATCTCTTTTAAAGCATGTCTGGATCCTGTGTCAAGCCGTGTACTTGAAAGGATCACACCACTGAGGTTCTCAGTTGCCTTTTTTAAAATCTAAAATTTGCACCGTCTTATCGTAAGAAGCTGAAGAAATTCAGTCTGTTTAATTTGTCAAGAAAACTTCAAGAATTTGTCAAGAAAACTTCATGGTTTGAGTGTGCCTACGCAGGGACAGGATTTCTGACGAAAGTTTTCTTTCATCTAACAGATAAAAGGCATAAAAGTCAGTGGAAGGTGAAGTCAGAGAAATTCAGAACAGAAAAAAATCTTATTTTTTTGGCTCAGGATAGTAGTATTGGCTGTAAAGATACTGTTCTGAAGTTATGGTCTAGGAGCAGGAGCCGAACAGTGAAATTCCATAAATGTTGTTATGTAGGAGCTCAGAAGAGATGATCTTACTTGCACTGAAAACCTATTAATGTATAACAAATGAAGTTTAAGCCCAAAATGACTGTAGTTGTAGAGTAGAGGGGCACTGTGGCACAGCTCAGTTTTGCACTGAAAGCTGGGAGGAAAGGCTGTGTGTGTTCTGGGAACAGGTGATGTATACTCAAATATACATCTGTGCGTTCCCGTGTTTTTTTGCTCTGGGCTTCCTGAACAGCATTTTTGCCATGCAATGTTATAAACAAATCAATAAAAGAAAATAGGCATTTTCCTTATTTTATGATATATATTCCTACAGTGCTTCTAACAGGATTGTTAGAAACAAGAAAATGTTAACAGCAACTTGCCTCACATAAGGAACATCATTTTCTTGTTCCAACACAGTTGAAGCATTCGCAGACCACATTCTTTTTAAATCACTCTTTCACTGATAGCAGAGTGTAATGGAGCTTTTCAGACTCTTCTTGTTACAAATTTCTGGATTAAAAAGTTTCCTATCAGTTACAGCACAGCAATGAGCGCATTCAGTGATGTGTGGGATAGGAGTGACTACTTCCATTTGTGGGGGCAAGTAATATTTTATCATCTTGCAGACTTCCTGCAATTTGGTATGCTGAGAGAAATTAATTTGACTGTTTACGATATTTAATTTTCAATAATTATTCAAGCATATATAACTACAGACATTTACAGTATGTAGTAAACAGATGGATTAGCAATTGTGCATGTAATTAGAAATTACACTTAAAATACAAAAGTGCATTTGAATATTCAGCTGCTTTTAAAATGAAAAAAGGTAGAAATGTAGCTCTGAGTGGCTTAGAAATGCTTTAAAGAAACTAGAGTCCATGAAGTGCCCTTCATAAGTGAGTCCTTGCCAAAAAATATGCACTGAATTGTAATTGCAAATTGCATATATATACATTTTGTTTTTTAAAGATAAGACTAACTTGTTCTGATTCAGTGATCGTTTTGGCGCTGGTGTGATGTCAGGATGACCGCAAGACCAGGCCAAAACTTCCCCTCTAGTTGCTGCATCCGTGTCATCGGTCGGGCACACAGTGGGCACACACCAGGGCAGTCCCTGGCTCCCCGCAGGCTCAAGTATCTCAGCCCAGCTTCTTCTAGAGGTCCACTTGAGTCATGACACTTGAGAAATGATTTTAAGACAAGATAAATCTTTCCCAGAAATAGTGGAACTGTCAGGATGTGAATGTACCATAAATGAATAACAGCCCGATCTTATTACTTTAGAGTTTATCCTTTTCCCCACCTTGAATTTTGATTCAATCATTCATTCTGCCTGGTCAAGATTGATTTGTAAGATAGTTGGCACAGCGACCACAGTAAAGTCATCAAAAATGCCTGTGAATGATTTTTAGAAGTAACTTTTGAGAAGCCATTTTAGATGCTTTTGAAGGCGCTTTGAATTTTGAGAATTTAGATGCTCTTTGCTTTAGCCCAGTGAAGCTGTGGATGCCCCATCCCTGGAGGTGTTCAAGGCCAGGCTGGATGGGGCTTTGGGCAACCCAGTGTGGTGGGAGGTGTCCCTGCCCATGGCAGGGGGTTGGGACTGCATGGGCTTTAAGGTCCCTTCCAACCCAAACCATTCTGTTCTTCTATGTTTCTATGAAAATACTCCTGCCCAGATTTCCATGTGGTCTTATAATGCAGCCCCTGGGCTGAACGCTTTGATATTCTGCTCTGGCACTTACACTGTTTAGGTCTAACTCAGTTCTGGTGTAGAAGCCCATCTTTTTCTTTAATCTTAAAAAAAAAAAAAAAGGGGGGAAATAAAGTCCCACTCTTTTGTCTCATAGATGCTTTAAAAAAAAAAAGTGACTATAACTGTGCTGTAACACCTACAAGGAATGAGTTTTATCCTCCTCACAGTGAAGTCAATGGGATTTCTGCCATTGCCGCAGATGGGTGTGGGATTGAACCCTTAGTGATTGTCTGACTGTGAAATGAGAAAATATATTTAGCTGGGCTTATATGAGACTATTAGATACAAATACTCATCTAAGATAACGGTCATAGCTAATTTTCGTGGCCTTCCAGTGTATCGACCATAAAGTATGTCATGAGTATGGAATAACCCATTTCCCCATATCTGTCTCTTCCCTTTCAGGGGATTGTAACAGAACACAGAAAAAAAACTGCAAATCTTTGAATTCTCTGCCCATAGAAGTTTACTGCATTTAAGGAATTATTTTAGCTTCAGGAAAAAATTAATGGGTTGAAGATGATACTTCTGATGCTATAGTTGTAATCCCATTATTTTTGTATTATAGTACTACTTTTTTTGATACTATGTTCTATTTATTTATTTATTTGCTGATGGAGGTGATTTTTTCCCAGACCTTCCAGCATAGTGCATGAGAGCCCCTCTATTTTTCCTGCTTACAATATTTTCTGTTTTAGAGGTGGAAGCAGAGGTTTCTCAGTGTGATAGGGTAGTGAGTGAACAGATTCATAGTCATAAGGTCAGAGGGCTTATTAGATCACCTGCTCTGACCCCATGCACAGTTCAAGTTGTAGAAAATCACCTAATTGCTCCTACACTGACACGTCTAACTGGTGTTTGACTGAAGCCTATATTCCAGGAAGATACTGATTTAAAGGCTACAAGACCTTTTTTTCCTGATGCTTATCTCCTTCATTCTTTGAAATGTCTGCTTTATTTTTCATTTGAATTTGTCTGCCTTTTCTTTCCAGCTTTTGGCTTTAGTTGTACCTTTCTCTGCTGGAATAAAGAGCCCTTTACTCCCTTGTAATTTCTCCCTTTGCAGGTATTTATGTGCATTAATCCAATTATTAATTAATTACACATGGTATAGTTCTTTAATGCAGAGAGGGGGAAAGAAACGCTGATTTAATTAGTGCCAGATTGTAATTGACTTCCATGTAAGGAAAACACAGGTTGTTCTGCTTCCATAAAGCCATGGTCACAGTACAGCAGTGACCTCCAAAGTCCTTCCTCTTTGAGTCCCAGCATGCAGGATAGACCAGGGTCAGGTGTGAATGTGAGAGTCCGAAGTAGCTCCCAAAACCTCCCCAACATGAGCAGCAGCAGCAGCTGCTATTGCAGCAGAGGAGACGTGCCAGGTTATCGTTCACAAAAATTATTACTTGTGTCTCTGGCTTCCACGGTAAGCTGATAGCTGCTTAATTTCTTTTCAGGGTAGATAGGAAGTGAATGCATATGGTTTAGTCATTTGTCATCCGCTATGTGTATTGCCTCCCTCCCCAAGGGCAAATCACTGAGTTATTCTTATGTCTAGAGATGAATGTTTTGGGGGCTTTTTTGTGTGAGTGTTTTAGTTTTTGCAGTTTTTTTCCCCACCCCAATTAATGCTTTACTTAGCGTCAAAAGCTAGAAAAATTGGTACTGCATCTAAACACATAGGAAGCATTCCGGGGGCACAGAACCTAGACAGATACTAGCTTTCTGTGCTTCACAGTATGGATTTAAAGGAAAAGGGATTAAAAAAATACAAGTTCTGGAATTTCTGAAATGCATGACAGAAGCTTATCAAAATTCCCATTTGTTTCTACTTTGTTACCGCTGCCTTCAGGTTTGCACGCATTGGAAGCCCGACCAATGTGGGTTTATCGATCACAATCAATGCATGTTGCAGCAGGGAAGCAAGGTCTGACCCAGGTGCTTATAACCCCGCAGTCACACATTTGTCCACCAAAACAACAGTGCTGGAGTCTGGGATGTTGGTTTGTGCTTTCCCATCAAGCCATCGGCTCCGTTGTGCGTACAGAGCGATGCTCGCTTTGTTACCCACAAGCAAAATGTGGCTATTGGCACAGAAACAAATCAGTTGGAGTCGTGTTTTTGAAAAACGGGGCTCTAGGGGTAAGTGGTTTGCCTCAGGTGACGCAGGAAAGCTGTGACAGGGTCGCAAGATTGAACTCAACTCCTCTGAACTCCAGCTAAAAGTCTGAATCACAAGATGCTGCGTCCTGTTTCCTCTAATGTGTTGCCAGTTAATTCATTTGTGTCTTAACAGTTCTTTGTTGATGTGAAGTGTGGTGTAATTAAGGCCTGGATCCCCTCCTTAGCTCTGCCGTAAGGCTCCTGCATGATTCGGAAATGTCTCTCGGGGCAGCTTGCTCGGTACAGAGGTCAGGGCTGTGTCCCAGCCAGCTGACTTCATGCCAGCTGGACAGGGCTGGTGGCCACGCACAGAAAGAAATCGTGACTCAGCCCCCAAGAAGATACTGTGACTGCTTTAGAGAATGGGAGTATCTGAAGCACAAAAAGAAAATAATTTTTGTTGTTTTCATTTGCCTTCTGTCTTAGAGTAGACTGAACAGATTTTCCAACTTTGGTTCCACAAATATAGCTTTTTTTTCTGGGGATTGTTTTCATTTTGTTTCTTGTAAATGAAAGCTGAGAGTCTCTTGCAATTACAACAGTCTCAAGACCTGGAACTTGAGTTAAAATACTGAGCATCAAGGAAGGGATGATAAATCCTTGACAGGACCCATGCTGAACTCAGACTTCCACGGAGAGAAGTATATATCTGGTGACCACTTGTGTGCCTGGCTCCTTGCAATGAAATTCTGTTGAGCACAACTTTATGACTGCAAGCACTGGCAGTAATGATCCCCTTCTTCCTTGCAGTGGTCTTGTGTGAGTTATTTCATTACCGCCTGTAATGTGCTTTGAGACCTTGGATTGAAGAGCAGGGTGATTATTATGGTAGTTTAATAATATTGTTTAGAAGGATATAATATGCTGCGGCACTGGATTTCACTAAAATGCAATCTGCATTCAGTGTAAATGCTCTCCATCACCAAAGTCAACCCGCAGAGTCAAAGTCACACCTGGCATTGCTGCTGCTCCATCTTCAGCCCCTAAGGGTGCAGCATGGTGACCTTCAGGCCCTGGCCCTGCTGTAGGACACAGCTCCAGCCCTGGTTTTGCTTGCTGGTCCTGCACTTTCACTGGGACCTTCACCTGCTTTTAGGGCTCCCTGGTACAGTGTACGGTTATTTGCCTTCAGCTGCTGTGCCTGTTCTCTGTTTTCCGTCAGCGCCTGGTTTTGTACTGCTCTTTGCAGAGATCCTGCTGTGATGCTCTTTGGGTCATCCCTGTTGTTGACTCCAGTCCTTTACAGATTTTTGATTGCTTTCAAAGGTGTTAAAAAGTGTGGCTTTACTCCTGGTGATGATCCCTTCTTACAGCCTGCTCTCTTCCCAATGTCTGAGCCCAAAGCAACACATGGTGCCTTAGGTTTCAAGGCTGGAAGGAGCTGCCGCGATTTGATACAACCAGTTAAGGAAAATGCAGTTTCTTTTTTTGGGAGGTGGAGAGGAGCAAGGGTATTTCATTGCCGGCTCAGGGCCCAAACCTGCAGGACTGAGCCTCTGGTCCTGGCTGCTGCTCTGCCACCTCTGAGGCAGCCCCTGCGCTACGCAGAGGGCAGCAAGGGGCTGGGGCCCAGCCCACTCCCAGGGCTTTGTGCCCATGCCCCTGACAGCCCTCCAAGGCCATGAGTTCATTCCCATTCTCACAGAGTTTTGCAGACCTTGCAGTATCGCTCAGTATCTGGAGAAGTGCAAATTTCAAAATATCGTGCAAGTGGAATGAGCTTTTTCCATCTGGTTCCGTGACCTTTTATATATTGTGCGGCTTTCAAGACTATTCTGTTCTTGTTGTGCGTTTTTTATCTCTTTTTGATCAAAGGCAGAGGTGAGGTTATTAAAAGATACTATTCGCTGCCTAAATTAGTGCCTGAAATACTGCAGTGTCTGTACTGTAGTGTGTATTAAATTGCATTATGCTCTGTTGTATTCAGATTTTTGCACCATCCTTTAATGCCACAGCATCTGAATACCTTTCAAAATTCATGAACCACTCCATTTAACATCTCCAGGAAAATAGAGGCTTATTTTAAATTATAAATAATATTAATATACTGTTCAATACCCCGGTTGGATTAGAGTTTGTGTAAACCAAAAGCCTTAAAGAACTCTTCAGTTTCCCTCTGAAATGAACGCACAGAGAGAAAGCCCTCCAGAGGGCAGTTCTTCCCATTAAGGTTTTAGTTAGAAGGGGGTGAATGGCTCTTTGAAGGTGCTAATGAAAGAGCTTGGGTGCTTTAACACAGCTGTTTGGAGTCTTACCATGAGAATGGCAGAATACCTGGCTCCAGATCAGGACAAGACGAGAAAGGAGAGGGAGGGATTTTACACAACTTTGCCTCTTTTGTCCTGCTGTGCCCAGTCACCCACCACTGCTGGGTGCCACAGGATAGGTAGCATGAGAGGTCACTTTACTCTCCTTTCCCTTTCCTTTCTAGCCTCAGCTCAGCAACACTTTCAGTAAAGGGAGAAGCAAAAGAGGTGGGAAATTATACACACATACATATATATATGTATTTTGGCATCCAGCCTGTTTTCATATTTTGCTTACGCTGGGTCTGAAAGAATTAATTTTGGTCCACATCTGGGGCCTCTGGGGGCTGTCATAGTATAAATGATGAAAACGGCGAAGCTGGTCTCTTCCACCAAAGAAATCATGTAGGTTTTTCCCTTACTTGGTCACAGAAAATGAGAAATGACAAGAAGCTTTCAGATTTGGCTTTTCAGATTGATTCCTGACTGTACATGTCATGCAATACACATAAATGCAGCTTAACGATAAATTCCGAAGGGAAAGGAAGAATTAGGGGGGGTGAATCTGAAAATGCAACATCTTTGCCATCTAGCTACATGCTAGAATGTCATTTTTGACTGATTGTCATCTAGTAACAATTAAACATCTTTAACCTTTACAACCTCCACTGATTTGGCACATTAATGAAAAATGTAAAATGGAGTGTGCATCCTTCTGAAGAGGTTGCGTAGAAAAAAAAAAAAGATACTGAGATTTACCAAGTTTTAATTTACATAGCAAATCCGGTTGTTACTTAAATTGTCTTTCAGAAGACAGTTTCTTGAGAAAGAATATTCTTCTGATGTTACTTAAGGATTAGAAATCAAAGCTAAGAGGAATACAGTGCCAGGCATTGGTGGCTTTTTTTTCTTGTGCATTTAAACCAAATCTTAATACAATTGAAAAAGTACAATTTTAATTATCAAGTAATACTTTTTTATCATAATACCATTAAGATGTGTAGCTGTAGTTTTTACAGGTAAGCAGGCAATTTTATATTTATTGGGACATCAAAAAACTAGGATTGAATTTCACCATTCTGGCCTGGTTTTCCTTGTTCTCAGTAGAAAAAAAAATGTTGCCACGTGGGCTGAAAAGTAATCTGCGGTGACTAATCGACTGCAAACGTACACCACTCGGGTATTGAAGCAGATAAAATTGCTAGTCATTTTTTAAATCGAGGGCTCAATATTTTTTCTTCACAGTTGTTCTGGGCTCCAGCAAGTGCTTACTATTCAGAAGTCGTTAAGGAGGAACACATTCTAGCCATCGCGAAGAACAGATTGATCAGTTTTAGCTTTTCCTTTAAGGATGAACAAAAGAGCTATACATTTTGTGTATTATAATGATCTTCTGAAATGAGGCTGTGTTATTTTCCTGAGTCTGCAAGTGTTCAGTCTGTTCTGCCTCTGCTGCAGCTGTTGCGGTATAAATAGGCTGTGTGGGTTTTTCGAGGAGTCTGGCTGTGAAGTCTCTCACAGACCATAACATCTTTGACATTCTGCAGTTTTGAAGTGCTTCCCAGGGGAAGCATTGCGGGCAGGGAGCAGAGCTGGGGCAGGGTGGCCACATGCAGCGGCCAAGAGGAGAAGGGACCGAGGTGGTGGAGACTCTCCACACCTGCAGCAGCCAGACGTTTGGAGAAGAAATTGTAAAAACCCTTGGCTTTTGTAGTAGGAGATGCTCAACTGCATTTCCTGTCTTGTCAGGGACTTGTGTAACAAAGGAGAATCTCTGTGCCAGTGCAAAGAGACACTCTACAAACTCAGGACAGTGCTGCTTAGCACTTGTCTTGCACCTTAGCCTCAGCTTTGTCAGATATCTGTGGTTTTCTAAAAACAAAACAAGCACTGCTGTTATATTTAGCACCTCTAGGCAAAGGCTGGGGGAGCAAAGTCCCTTCCACTGTAAGCAAAGAGCAGGTTCAGGACCACCTGGTGAAGCTGAACAGGTATAAGTCCATGGGGCCTGACGCTATGCATCCCAGGGTCCTGCAGGAACTGGCTGATGGAGGTGCCAAACCTCTCTCCATCCAATCTGAGAAGTCCTGGCCATCAAGTGAAGTCCCTGGTGACTGGAAAAAGGGAAGCATCATTCCCATTTTTAAAAAGGGTAGAAAGGAGGACCCAGGAATCTACAGACCGGTGAGTCTCACCTCTCTGCCTGGCAAAATCATGGAAAACATCCTCCTGGAAGCCATGTCAAGGTACGTGCAGGACAAGGAGGTGATCCGAGATAGCCAGCATGGCTTCACTGAGGGCAAATCATGCCTGACCAATCTGGTGGCCTTTTATAATAGAATGCATCAGTTGACAAGGGAAGACTGACTGATGTCATCTACCTGCGCTTCTGTAAGGCCTTTGACATGGTCCCATATGACATCCTGGTCTCCAAATTGAAGAGAGATGGGTTTGATGGGTGGATCATTCAGTGGATAAGGAGTTGGCTGGTTGGCTACATCCAGAGAGTTGCAGTCAACAGCTCTATATCCAGGTGGTGTCCTTCAGGGGTCTACCTTGGGACTGGTACTGTTTAATATCTTTATTATAATGACACAGACAGTGGGATTGAGTGCATCCTCACCAAGTCTGCCAGTAACACTGATCTGAGTGGTGCAATCAACACAGCAGAAAGAAGGGATGCTGTCCAAAGGGACAAGCTTGAGAATTGGGCCCATGTGAACCTAATCAGGTTCAACAAGTCCAAGTACGAGGTGCTGCACCTATGTTAGGGAAATCCCAGGCATGAGCACAGTCTGGGGGAAGAGCAGCCCTGCAGAGAAGGACTTGGGGGTTCTGGTGGACGAAAAGCTCCACATGAGCCAGCAGTGCGTGCTTGCAGCCCAGAAGGCCAACTGCATTCTGGGTTGCATCTACAGAGGAGTGGCCAGCAAATGGAGGGAGGTGATTGTGCCCCTCTGTTCTGCCCTTGTGAGTCTTCACTTGGAGTGCTGCGTCCAGGTCTGGGGCCTCCAGCACAAGAAGGATGTGGGTCTGTTAGAGCAGGTCCAGAGGAGGGCCACAAGGATGATCAGAGGGCTGGAGCACCTCTCCTGTGAAGACAGGCTGAGGGAGTTGGGGTTGTTCAGCCTGGGGAAGAGAAGGCTCTGGGGAGACCTTACAGCGGCCTGCCAGTACCTGAAGGGGGCTACGGGAAAGCTGGGGAGGGACTCTTTGTCAGGGGGTGTGGTGATAGGACAAGGGGGAATGGTTTTAAACTACAAGGGGGTAGATTTAGATTAGATACAAGGAATAAATTCTTCACTCAGAGGGTGGTGAGGCCCTGGCACAGGCTGCCCAGAGAAGCTGTGGATGCCCCATCCCTGGAGGTGTTCAAGGCCGGGTTGGATGGGGCTTTGAGCAACGGGGTCTGGTGGGAGGTGTCCCTGCCCATAGCAGGGGGTTGGAACCAGCTGATCTTTAAAGTCCCTTCTAACTCAAGCTATTCTGTGATGATTCTCTGATTTACTGTCTTAACTTCTGGGCTGTAACCACATGACTCCATTAACATAGTTTCTTCAATGCTCATATGAATTGTGTGTCAAAGGCCATGAAGTTTTAAATCATGTTATGCTGATAAAACTCAGCCAGCCGGTCAGCACTTAACTAGCGACGTGGGGAGCATTGCAGAGTCTGGCTAAGTGAGGCTGTGTAGGTGTAGGCATAAGGTATGGGCTGACATCCAAACACTGCACAAACTGCTGTTGTTCAGGCTTCTGGATCAGGCTTAACATTTTCAAAAATACCACACAGCAAGTGTCTCAGTATCGCCCGTGTGCATAGGTGTGGGGAGAAGTCCAGGAGATGGGTGATAGACAGGAAGGTTTGGTGATGGGGAAGGTGTGCGATGGAGAGGAAGCTTTTTATAATCTTCCATACAAAACACAAGCAGCTTGGTAGCACCACTTCCAGCATCCCAGCACTATGAACTCAGAGCAGACAGTGCAGGAGAAGCAGATCCGTTCTCATTGTGGTACAGAAAAAGTTAAAGATGGAGAAGACTCTGAAGAAAGGAGACGGGGAATGTCTGCTAATTTCTTCATATTGTGAGGTCCAGGGGGTGTAATCAGAAATCAGTGAAAAGGAGAAGAGAGATTTCCTGCCCACCCTGTGTGTTTTATTGCTTACATTTGTTTACAAATTGCGTGCTGGTTAGAGCAACCTCATAGTTCCTGAATTCTCCAGGTTGGCTGTACTGATAACACTTCATTGTGGTTTTCTCTTGTGCTGCCTCTGCATGCTGAAAGCAACCTTCTCCTGGTATTAAAACCTAAAATGAATGTCTTGAACCTGAGTCCCAGTATTGTACTTCGGTTGATCAAAATTACTGCTGGGATTACAAAGAACAAGGAGTGCAGCTTCAGAGCGCTCTCAAGTAGCTTTCCTCAGCTCCACAGTAACCTGTTAGGAGGTGGATTAATGACGAACAGTATAGGTTTGCATAGTACTTTTGAACAAGATATAAAGAGACAGTAAAACACAGGAAGGGGAACTCTGTGAGTCACTGGTCATTTTTTATGCTGTCAAGTACTTTAGTACAAATCACATACAGTTGGAGCTTTTTTCTGAACGGCCCCTGGACATAATTGGTGAAGATGTCTCTCAAGGCAAGTTTAATAAAAGGGCAAACTTCTCATTTTCCCAGTGTTGGCATTGACCAAAACATCCTGAAATCCTTGCAGAAGAGCAGAGCCTGATTAATGTCTCTGTGACAAGGTGAAGGAGGTTAGCAGAGGCTGAGCCTGCTCGTCAGTCTGTCATTATGACACCTTGTCACGCACACACATGCCACAAAGAGCTCTCTGGCGTTGTTTTGCTCCACATTAAGTTTGTGTTTGAGGTTCTTCTCCACTGGGAAATCTGGAAATAAAGATCTGCTCACTTAGTTGTGCTAACAGACATAAAAGGCAGATAGCATATGCTTTGTTGCAGAAAAGGCAATGTATGGGGCTTCAAACCATTCTGTCTCATTTCTTCTTCATAACAGAAGGAGAAGATTTTGGGTGTGCAAAGAGAGGTTTAGATTGGATATTAGGACGAATTTCTGCATGGAGAGGGTTGTCAAACATTGGAACTGCCCTGGGAAGTGGTGGAGTTCCCATCCCTGGAGGTATTTTAGAGACATGTGAATGTGGCACTAAGGGACACAGTTTAGTGATGACACTTGGTAGGTCACATTGCTGGTTGGACTTGAATGTCTTTTCCAACCTAAGTGAGTTTATGATTCTACCTCTGTAGGATCTTTTCATAAAAACATATATATATTTTTTTCTTGGACAATCTTCCATCACACAGTATATAGTTCAGCATTCTGGAACAAACCACTTAGGGCTGGCCCTGAATGAGAGAAAATAAGGCATTCCATATTTAAAAAGCATCAATTTTATGATACTCAACAGAAAAGTCAGTGATGTCACAGCATATATATTAACTGTTGGTTTTTTTTTTCCCTTTTTAACTATATATTATAACTCTGGTTATCTGGTCTTTGAGAGCAAACTTTATAGGTCATTTCTTTTACAGAGCCAACCATATTTGTGGTACTTTAATTCCAATGCTACAGGTTCACTAGGACTGAAGGTAGGGATACAGATGAGATGCACTGCATAAACTGTAGCCTGCCTGGATCTTGTGTCATATATTAAACTAGTATTTAATTTAATCTTATCAGAAAAAAATACTTTGTGTGTTCACTGCTGGATTTTTGTAGCATAAGATGAAAGATATGAATTGTTTTACGTTGAAGTTAACCTGGCAGTTTAGTGCCAAAAGGTCACTGGGGAAGAATCTTTAGCACTTGTAGTTGTATTTTGTGAGAAACAGCTTTGTAAAATTCATTGTTCAACAGGACCTCGGAATAGTGTCGCATTATTTTTATCCAGAGAAAGAGCCACTATATCCTGGATTCATTGTCATACACATTTAAAATGTCTATGCACACCTTTCCATGTTTATTATTGTTTTCATCCTTGTTGCTGTGTTTATCTTAAGGTTCTCAGATTTGGCTTTTATTAACTGCTACAAGGCAGCACCCGAAAGACATACCTTATACTGCAGCATTTGAACTGCTCAAGGAGAGGCACAAGTTCTTCAATATAAAAGGAATGTCGAAATCTAAGAGACAGTTTGCCTGAGGCTTTCAAAAAAAATATTCCCCAGGTGCCAGCACATAGAAAGTACCAACAACTCCTGGAGAGAAAGCAGAGTGCATATGCACATTATTCTCAACTCAAGTTTGTACGAGGATAAAGGAGAGGAGGATCCAATAAAAACACTCCTGTGAATAAACCGGAGTCTGCTGCTGTAGATAAGTTTTTTTTGGAAAGGCGTGCAGTGCAGTATGAGGAGCAGTTCTGCATGGGTGATGTTTCTAGTGCAGGCAATGCTGTTAGAAAAGTAGGGCATTTTGAGCATATGAAAGAGAGAGGTGTGCTTGGCTTCATTAGAGATTCTAGTCACTTCCTTAGTACAAGACAAGATAGACAATGTATTTTGCATGTTAAGTCACTTTAGTCATTCCCTATGTGTTTCACATATAGGTTGAAACATTTTTTTTCTTTAAACAAAGGTATCTGTGCAAGACAGTAACATCTTTGAGACTGTACTTTAACAAGAGAGCTAAATGGTGGAATTACTCTAGATTTGCTTTGGGCTCTGTTTTAAGAAAGGTCTTTTCACCTACGGCATCATTTTCTCTGCTATCATTATTAGACTATTTCAAAATTGACTAATGTGTTTTCTCTCAAAGGTAGTCTCAACCAGAAGTGCTGTTCATAGCTTTTCCCACTGTGGTACATGGTACCTTTTCTACAAGTTTCCATATCACAAATTTATTTAGTCGTACTTTTTTTATGTAAGGCTACTACCTCCCATCCCAGAATTCAGTTTTCTGTAACCTAGAGTGTTTGGTAGCACTCTTCAACAAAAGCTACAAAGATGCCTCCAGGAAATTCAGGGCAGTAAACCCAAAATGGCAGTTAGTGTAGTACATACTAGCAGTGTAATAGTAGAGTAGTAGCACAGTGTAGCTTTTGTAAAGGATATCAGTGTCCCCAGAACCAATATGGCGTTCTACA
Source organism: Cygnus atratus (assembly GCF_013377495.2). Lineage (NCBI taxonomy): Eukaryota > Metazoa > Chordata > Aves > Anseriformes > Anatidae > Cygnus > Cygnus atratus. The sequence goes on along the minus strand of NC_066362.1, from coordinate 198,528,852 downwards.
AATGATCCAGTTCCAGTTGATAAAATGTGTTGAGTTTTTGGAAGGTGTTATAAAAGGCCTTTCACTGACATCTGTTAGAAGCCTGAAGTTGTGAAGTGTTCTTTGTTCTTTGCCGCCCTCTTCTTTTTTTTTTCTTTGCCCACATAAGGGTTTCTGCTATGGAAATGCAGGCTACACTTAGTCCTTTAGTATCTAGAGGAGGGATTCCAAAAGGATCATCAATTTCTTTTTCACCAAAATCTTTCTTTTTTTTTTTCTCATTCACTTATTCTGCGAAGTCTGATGTGTGGTTCTCAGAGGCAGCCACAGAGGTCTGTGGTATTATGTCCAGAGCAACAACAGTTACATCAGTTGATAGTAAAACCTGTTCCTTGAAGAGGAGCTCTGTCCTGTGGCCTCGAGCTGGCTATCTCACCCATCAGTCTGGGCTCCAGGAACAAGACGGGGAAAGACATGGTCAGGATCTGAGAGCTTTTTAGGAGAATAGAAAACCGTTACTGTTGTCTTTACACTGTCCGTTCCATAGAAGTTATATTTTTCAACTGCAGAAAATTGGGATGAAGAAAAGGAAGTTTTTCTTACCTGCTTATCTGCTTATCTTATCTGCTGGAAAAAAAAAAAAGGAACTCATGGTCTCTTTGCACTTTGACTTTGTACCATGAGAAGGTTTGTTCTTTCTATTCGAATACACAATTTCCCACCAAAGCAAAAAACTGCAGAGTAATCTTTCTTACTGGAATCATGTTTCTTACCATAACTTTATTTAGGGTTGTCCCAGTTTGTGGCTGAAGCTAAATACAAAAGAAGAAACAAGAAACAGCAGAGGAGACTAATGCATCTCCCCTCTGAATGTTTTAAAAATCAATAAATAGAACAAAATCCCCTTTCTGTGGGAAAGTGATTTGTATATTCTGATATAAGGGTTTTAAATCTCTTCAGCTGTGTTTGTACTTACGAAGAAAGAAATTTTATTTCATTATTGCAAAAGGAGAGAGTGTAATAAATGTGGGTTGAATATAGCATGGTTCCTTAAAGCTGAATTCTCTACTGACTGCAAATTGGTGTAACTGAGTTGATTCAGTTAGGATTGTATGTCTTAAAGGTCAGCATAGAATTCATCTCTTGCATTATTAATGACTGAATAGCAAAAGTGGGGAAAAATAGTAATAAAAAAGATTCTGTGTTATGTATATATGTAGACATTACTCAGTTCTTTGTAAGTTAAGGAAAAAAAGGGAAAGTGCTTGAGAAAAATTGGGAATAACACATACTTAGGAATATTCTTGTCTGATACAGCTCTGTCATTTGTGTTTTAGGCATATAATTGCATATATTATTCTGAATTAGTGCAAGGAAAAGCTCAATATTGCCAGTACTTTACATTAAAAATGCAATGTTCAGTTCCATTAATAATGCAGAGTATTCTATAGAATGTGCTGATGGAAGGGACAGTTGATAAGTACAGTTAATAACTCAAGATAAATGTAACTAAATATGTAAGCTCTATTAAAACTCAGAAATGCCATCCTGAGAGTGACTTTTAAATTATCAAGACTGATCCCTTTCATTTTATCCAGACCTGACCACATTTTGAGCTGAAAAGAAGTATGGTGATGACCAGAGATCCTAAAAGCAGAAGCAATGGAACAGCCATGCTGCTGTTTCCCTTATACTTGATGCTCGGCAATCCTCCCAGAAGTTTAGATCTGACACAATTTAAAAAGTCAACAAGTCCCACTCCAGAAGAGAGGCAGCAATTACCACTGTCTTTCAGAACGAGTACAATCGTGATATTCCAGTATTATAATTAGTAGCATTGCTGAACACAATGCGTTGCATTTTCCGAACAGCCCTTACACCCTGCAATTGTGTTTAAAAAAAACACCAGCAGTTGTTTGTGCCTTCTGACTGCATTGGTTCTGCACACAATTAATAGGTTAATAAACAGAGAGCTGTATGAAATCTTCATTTTGAGGTGAGAGAAGTGTGCTTTATTTGATTTGGTTGTTTTTTACAACACAGATCCAGATTTGGAGCAGAATCGGTCTGTCATGAAACATCAGCTGCTTACATCCCGTTATTATGTTGTTGTTTTCCTCACGTCAGTCATTTTCTCTGCAGCAGCTTAAGATAAGGCACAGTTGTGTCTTCTCTTGTTAATGGCTTCTGAGCTGTTTTGAATCCTCACCCATTGCATAATCCAGTAAAAACTTTACACACACACAGAAAAAACACTTAAAATTTCCAGCATAAAGATAATGTCTGGACGAGAAGTGGCTTTTTTTTTTTCACAATGAAGTACTTAATTCTTTTGGTAGTAGTAATTATGTCACATCCGTTCAGTAGCACATATTAATCAAGACCGGGTCGCCTCTGTGCCCCTTCACATGTTTCGCTGCTTCCATTTGCTCAGTGCTCAGGGCAGGGGGGGCATAAAAATACAAAGTACCTTGAACTCAACTGGTAAATATTCAAACAGAAGTACGGTGTATCATTAAGTACAATTAACAACATTTGCATTTGAAATGCCTGCAGTGGGCTGTTGGTACTGTTAGGAGGATGCTCTCTGCCTAAGCACAGCCCCTTGCTGCCCAGGGAGGAGGCTGGGGGGTCCCTTGGCTGCAGCCTGCCCACAGGACACCGAAATGGGCTCACCCCACTCAGATGGGATGCTTCTTCTGGCCTCCCCTGGCTCTGAGCTGGGATACACTGAGTGCAAGCCAGATACATCTGTGCAAATCCTATAATGCGCTTTATACGCCATGTCACTCTGATGACGAGCATGATCCCAATCTATTCACAATCTGTGAAACTGATCTATTGATATTCGGTACTGTATGGATTCAGCCAGCTTCCTGTAAGACGAGTAGTAAATTTCTGTGAAGTTCCCTAACACCCGTATGTTACAAATGCCTAAAAACCGATATACTTGTTGATGCCTCACATAGCAGCACAATCACAGAAGAGCAGGGATTTCGTGCATAATGAATCTGTTTATGCACTGATCTCATTACCATTTTCTTCTCTCTCCTAGAGCAATCCAGTAATGTTTATAAGCTGACTGATACAATGTCAGTGTCATAATTTTTGCATATATTTGGTAGCAAACCGATCCCAAATCTACCAAAATGTTCAAAACTTCTTGTGTGCCTCTTGCTCAGGCTATAGGATAACCACAAAACTGTGCCCCCATTCCCAGAGCATCACATGTGGCAGATGGGCTCATGTTCCTGAGCACTGCCCTCTGACAAAGCTAAAAATTCCTCCATGTTCAGAGCAGGTCCTGTCCCCAAATGGTTGAATGTCACCAAGGCAGTAAATGGAACCATTTCTTTTTAGTCTGAGCCTTTACTTTAGTTTTCTTTTTAGGGTTGTGTTTGGTTGTGTTTTTTGTTTTGCTTTGTTTTTTCCTGGTAGTTCACTTCGGTGTCCTGTTCTGAAGAAACAGGTTTGAGGTATAAAAAGGAAGAAAATGGCTTTGTCTAACAGTGTCAGACTAGATCAGAGAGGCACAGACTGAGATTCACATAAACTGAAATCTTGAGACAGACCGTGACTAGAAACCGGTAGCTCAACTTGCTGATGAACATTTCATTGATCTAATAAATCAATTAGTTTTTATTGTATATTTCCTACAATTAATCTATCATTTCTTAGTAAGTAACACATAACTTTCAAATATTGTTTATGGACTTGGTAATTGAATTCTAGTTTGCCTCCCAGTGTGACTTGATACAGGAGTAAAACATAAAGCGAAGTAATAAAAATAATCTAGCAAATATAAAATTCTCAAATCTAGCATAATAAGGCATAGAACTGCTCTAAAGTATGTGCAGATTTAACATACAGTCCTGGTTAGAAAAATGTACCCTATTTAGTGTAGTTACAGTTTAGTCACAAGTTAGTGTATTTTAATGGTTACCAGTCACTGGACTGAAACTCACTTCAGGGAAATACATAAAAAGTGCTGCTGCAAAACAAGATTAGAATTGATTATTTAAATGAATTGTTCCCTCTTGCTGATTTAAATCATGATTAAAACGGGTGATATAAGTCACTTCTATTTAGATAGTTTTGACCAGTTTGGAGACTGGCAGTTCAAGTCCAGAGACATTATTTCCTCTCCCACAATGACAGAACTGCCTCTAGTTAACCACAATTACATTTCTGCATCCTCTTCCCTTCACTAGTTGTTTGAGCATGTTGTTTTTTTCTCCCTCTGCTTATACAAGTACATTTATAGCACGTTATCTAATTACCATTTCCTTTGGCCTCTCTATTCACCCCGCGTATTGATTTTTTTTGGTCTGAAATGTCTTTTGTTTCATTTGTCCTTCCTCACTGTAGTGATGCCTTCCTTGACAACTCTTCCCAGCACTGTGTAGGAGGAGGGTATCGACAGATGTAAATACTACAGCTGCTGTGGTTAATGAATTACTCTCATCAGCAGAGCATGGTGATCGACATCGAATGCTCTTGACTCATTACAGTACAAAAATCACCATGAGGGTAGCTGAAGTTTGCATGCTTTCCTTTGCACTTGCAGCAGGGATGGAGCATGCACTCAGTACATTACTGTTGGTCAGTAATAAGTCTTTAAACTGCAGTAATTTGTTTGATTGCCCCCACCTTGCTTATGGTTGTCTTTCTGTCCTTCTGTCTGTCTCACAATTCAGCACGACAATATATGGTATTGTCTGGCTTTGCACGATAAAAGTTTTGTGTTACCTTTTCAGTTTCATTAAAGGGAATAATCTTATGCAGCTGGATAATTCTTTTAGTCATTGCAAACAGAAGACATGAGAGCTTTCATTGTAACCCAGAGGTTAATCTCCATCAAACCATTACTGAAAATACAAGAGATCATAATGAAATCTTTGGTTTCCTGAATATCAGTTGCCTAAAGCCTGAAAGAATGAATACGAGAAGCTCCTTGACTGACTTTAAAGAGGTGGAAAATGCACAGATTTTCTTCAGTCAGACATCCAAGGTTATTTTTTCTTTTTTGGAACATTCATAATTCTTCTGATAAGTAAATTTGGTGATGTGTAATGCAAAGGGGAATGTAAAATGTGCTGTCCTGTCTTCTTTATACTTCTGTTTCAAACCTATCAAAGAGCAATAATGGCACTCCTGAGATTAAGGACATTCAGAAGGTTATTGATATATCTCATCACATATTGTAAGGCTGTGGGGTAGTTTCATAGGATGGCTGTAGTTCAGTCTTTGAGTAGTAAGTGGAGTTTCCTAAAGTAAAGAGCATTTCTGAAAGAAAACAAACAAACAAAAAAGACTTACATTATAAAGAACCAATATTATGCTGTCAGGGTCCCTAAAATAACCAAGGGACTGACCTACACTTTAAAGGATTTTTACATTAATGTCAGAAGGGATTGAGTCATTCTCCTTTGGCTAAACAAGTTGTGCATCCTCTCATACATCCTTAATAAAGAGAATCCTCACTGGGGCCATTCATGTTTCCATCAGCCTCTGCATCAAGAACAATTTGTCATGCAAGGCAGCGTAAGTAAAGGAAATCAATCTCGCAGAAGCTAATGGGAGTGTAGAACTCCTACGCACCTACTCCAAAACAGGCTTCCTGATACCATTTGGGTGCTTCAGTCAATGGTTCACTGTCCAGCGAATCACAGATCTGTCCGAGGTGGAGGAAGAGCACCTTGGCAAAAGAGGAGAGCTTTTACTGTAGTCTGCCTACACACCACCAAGTGGGATTTCTCAGGTTTTTGTACTACAGGGCACTTTTGCTTAAAAGGAGAAAAAGAAATGGGGTTTTCTCAGAAGCGTAATCAGGCAACTATTGTATCTGAGGCTTCCATGTGTGCTTCTTAGGGAAAGTCCTGTTGCAGTGAGATGAAGGATTAGCTGTGGCATTTGATTTAGACTCTGAAGAGCAGCCATCGGGTTCAGGCGTAAGTGCAGGGATGGCCAGGACTTGCTTTGCTTCCTCAAAAGGAAGCAGCACACAGAGGTGTTCACCTCCTCTGCCCTTCTCTCCTGGTGAGCCAGCAGAGGGGAGAAAGGTCTCAGGTACTACCTTCACCACAAAGTTAGGAAGAGAGAGATCAGCCAGCTACTTCACTCAGAGTAATTCATAATGAACACACCATCAAATAGTCCAGCCACACCTGGCAAATTCTTCATAATATATTTAAATTTGTAAGTTGAATTATCTTACAGTAGCATTAGAAACTGGAAGAGTATGTGATCTTTTGCTGTTTATGGCTTCTTTTTTTTCTTTTCTTTTTTTCTTTCTGCTAGATTTAGAAAAGATCATTACTCGTGTCTTTAGATCTGCTACTTACTGCTGCTGAGGATGATTCTGCTGATTAAATTTAAACAATGTACCCAAACCAGTCTTTGTCAAGCTGGATAGAGTATAAGCACAAGTAAGATAGACAGTGGCACATCTCCACAATACCTTGGGACCTGCAGAAGGAATGTGTCTTCCCAGGTCCAGGAACCTCCTTTCATTTTCTTGTAAAGACACTTGGAGGTGATCTGTTCAGAAGTGCTAACTAGCATTCCTGGTGATACACTGAACCAATAGTTTCTGTTTAGTGTGAGTATGGGTACATTTCTTGTATAAAAGTGCTTATTTCACTTAACTTACTCTTGTAGCTATTAATAACTTTGTCAAGATTGTTCTTCAGGTTGAGCTTTCTGTAACAAATTCAGTAACAAAAATTCTGCTGACTTCCCAGGAAGTTGCTCTAGATGCAAAGTTGCATTATGAGGCCCACATTTATTTTCTGTTTCACTGATGCAGTATAATTTGGGGGACAGATGACTGATTGTGTCTCCTCTTTGCTGGAGATGTCAACCTATGTCTTCAAGGTGTAGTTTTCTAGGTATTTTCTGCTTTTAGTCAAATTTATCAGTCTGGAAGTTAAACTTAGTTTTTTGAATTTGAGCTTATGAAGAAAAAAAATGTAATCACTTAGAATCCCACAGTTTTGTTTTTAAGCAGCAGTGACTCTTGGTCAGATCCATGAACCTCAGTCACTTGCTTTTCCAACTATTAAATAACAAGCAGCCCTTTTTCTTCTCATGTTGGGAAGCTGATAGGCTTGACAGAGTACAGTTTAAAAGATATGGTTTACTTCTGGGTTCCTGAGGGTTTTATCTTCATTTAAGCAGGGTGATAGTACTAGAGCTTCCCAGAGCTGTGTTCAGAAATTCTGGTGATGTGAAGTAGAACTATTTCAGGGGGAAATATATATATTATATATATTTTATATATATATATATATATATATATATATATATATATAATATTTTATATATTACATATATATATTATATATTTTATATATATATATTTTATATATATAATATATATATTACAGTCACAGTTACAGTTGGGAGGATAAAAATGGTAAGTGATATCAGATTTTATGCTTTGGGGAGAAAGGGAAAAGAATTGTATGCTTATGATAGAGTTGAAAAGTCTGTTTTCCTCCATGGAGTCTAATCTTCTACAGATGATAGTTACAGTGCACCTCCATAGGAAGCATCCACTACTGGGCGTTCTTGGGAGTATAATACTACATTACTCTCAATGAACCACTCTCAAATAATATTGTTATTGTCTTAACAGTGATAGAGGGGAGATAATACTCAGCTAAGCAAAGAAACTGAGAAGAGATTAATGGAGGGCAAAATATGGGTTCCATGAATTAAAAATGCATGTACATTGGAAGGCGAGGCTCATTGTTTGTTGTGAAACTGTTACATCCTTATTGGTTTTGGCCACAGATATTATAGATATTTAGCAGTTCTTGTGGCTAGCTCCAGAGTTCACAAAAGCTACAGTTCATGAAATAGGAACCAATTACATGGAAGAGATTTTTTATTTAATCCATTTTAATTTTTGGAAGATGCAACCTTACAGCATGGACTTCTGTGCAACCTCAGTTGCATTCATTATAGATCTATCAGAGTAGCCATCGTGTTCCCGAGGCAGTGGCTAATACTGAAGTATTTAGTAACAGTTGACAGGGATGTGTTCACCCTGCTCTGTATCAAAGATTGTCTTTTCATCCTGTGCCTAATTTCAGTGTATCTCCATTTTGATTATGGCCTGCACTCCAAGCAAGAGAAAGAAAGCTACAGAAGCCCAAGAGCCAGACTGAGTTGTTTACTTCTTGGTGGAGGAGCTTGGATGACTGTATGGTTATTTAATGTTAAGGGTAGCATAAAATGATCTTCATTGGCCATATAACATCAAGTTACCCCTGTCCATTACTTCTTAGCATGTGCTATGAGCTCTTTAAGTGTGAAGAGTAGGAGTAAATGTTCCTATGAATAGAAATTTCGATTTGTATTTAAGTGCTACAGAATATTTCAGGATGAAAGATACGTGAGTAGCCAGACGAGATTGATTATTAACCTTATGCATCAAGCCAAAAATACCTTGATTTCCTGGAACCACGGATGTAAATCGTGGCAGAATCACCTCAGTGTTTATCCTTTCCTGTTATGTGGATTAAAGACTACCCATTTTATTGTGTTTTCTTCTATTGGGTGAGATCTTAATGACTGAGACCTCATCTGATATATGTGTCCATTACATTCCATTACCACTTTCTGTAACAGCAGAAATTTGCCAGATCACTTCAGAGAGAATTTTGTCTTGCGTGATGTGCTGTTTACTAATTGCCTACTGCCTTCAACCCTGCAGTACCTATCCATCAGGGGAATGCCTCTTTGGCAGCACGCATCTCACTGAACGACATTGACTTTCTGATCATCACAACACACATTCCTGAAGGGCTCGCATCTTCCTGAAGGGCATGTGGAGCTTGAAGGCATCTGGACTGCAGAGTGTTTCTCAGCTTTTCAGATTCTTCTGCCATAAATGGATTCATCATTTTAACTTATTGCTGTTATTATATTATTGATACATTTCCTAAGGGTAGCCCAGAATAATGTTCCTAGGGAATCCAAGATTTTACATAATTAGGGAAACTTGCTTTCCTTAGTCTCTATAAATTTTGTTGGCCTTGCCATACTTCAGCTTAATACGATGTATTATAGACAATTTTGGTAAAAACCAGTACATAAAAACACCCATGCTTTTCTTACATGACCACTTAATCATACCCTTTAATCATACCCCTAGTATAATGTTCAGCAAAGTGCCTTAGTGAATGTTGTATTCTCAAGTCATTGGTTCTGTCTGAGACCTTGAAAGTTTTAGTGCTTTTCTGTTTTTTTTTTGTTTGTTTGATTGACTGATTGATTGATTTTTTCCTTTTAAGTTGAAGAAAATAACCAGATTTGCATCTCTGTGACTTGCCCCTTTTAGCCTTGTTACTTCAGACAGTCAGTGTATGATTTGTAGCTGCTAGGTCTTCCTTGGTACTGGTGCAGGTCATCTTTTACAAGATTGATTTTCTAATAGTTTGCTTCAAAGGGCAGATGTATCCATCAGTGTGTCTTTTCCTTTGATATTTTCTGACAAAGCAGAGGACAGACTTATTTTCACCATTTGCTCAAAGTGGTCTCTAACAGTAAAACTCCTGTTAGAAATTATTTATGGAACACAAAAATATTACAAAGTCCAACCTGATTAACTAAAGTGGCTCTTCTCTGTAATCCATTACTCTAATCTGGTGCTTGATAGATGGATGGTTATTACCATGTTTGTATTTAAAGTAGTTACATTTCTCCAGTTATAAATTCGCTGTCAGAGTTGTTTCCAGCTGTCTAAAAAGCCCCTGAAATCTTTTTAGAAAATTCACGGTTTTGAAATTTTAAAAAATGAAACATCTTCTATGTTCATAAACAGAACACCAACAAAAATAAGTAATTTGAAAATAAATTTACCCTTGATCCTTCCTAAGCACTGGCAATAGAGGGGCAGCTGTCTCTGACTGGCCATCCTTGTTGCAGTTGTAGCCCTTTAGTTCGTGTACTATTGCTGGTTGATATTTGGCTTCTTACAGAGACATTTACTGTGAGCAGTAGGATGAAGCAGCTGCGCCCTTGAAACTCTTTTGGTTTGCCTGTGCACCCTATTTCTGAACAGGAAATTGGTGTTCAGATCTTTCTGCAAGGATGATAAATACTTAATTTTTGTGGTAACCATTTGGCTTTCCTCTGAAGAGAAAATAACATTATTCATCCAGCCCAGTGAGTGCGCACAGCTTTAGGGTCTTGGTAGCAGTATTTTGTAAGATGTATATAGTCCAGTACTTAAGTTCATAAAACTTGGGATCACACCTCCGTATTGCATGAATTTTCTATGACATCTCTGTGAGCTGGGGAGATGTTTATAAAGCACAGTTTCTTCAAAGAAATATAAAAAATAGATGTCAGAATTTTTTCCCTCTTGTCTTCCTGAAACAAATACACTGTCTTAGAAATGTTATCCTCCAGAAATTTATATGTATCTGAGTCTATGCAGCTGCAGAGTTCTTAATTTATTTATTTTTCCAAATAATGCTTTACTCTCCCCCTTACTTAGTTTTAACTTCAACACCCCCAGTCCCAAGTATCACAGCTTCCTCCAGTGCTGCAAAGTTAAGCTCATTCTTGCCCAGTACAGTAGCTGTTCCACTGTTGCACTGTTCCACGTACAAACCTGAGGACCTGCATGAACTGGGGTCTTGGTGCAATGCTGGAGGCTTGTCAACGTCTCCATCTTCCGTCTTAGGACACCGCACTTACACAGGTTTTGCAGTTAACTCAGTGTTCAGTTACTTTCTGAAAGTTACTATGCTGAGAAACAGGAAGCAGAGAAATGTACTTGAGCCATGCTGGACCATTGCAGGAACTTTGAGAAGTACACTTACTAAGAGGTTTTTCAGATCCCATATTCCTTAGGTGTTGCTGACTTCCATTTACACAGTTTCAGATCATGTAAAAGTCTGGTTACCATTTTGAGGGACAGCCTTATGGTAGAGGACTTTCTAAGAAAATTGTAATTATTACTTTAATTCACCTTGTGGAATCAGATGTGTGAGACTACCAGACTGCAATGGGGATGGGGTTTGTAAGCATTCAGTATTTCTGAAAAATCAAGCCATTTACCTAAATGCCTAGATAAAGACTTAAATGCCTGGCTTGAGGCAACCCAATTTAAACAGGCTAATCTGAGTATCCTTGTGGAGGCAGACTTTGACAGAAGAAGCGTATACCTAGATGTCTGCTCAACTTCTAAAGAACTTGTAAAACCTTGACATTATGGATTCTGATTTATGCCCTGCTGGAAGACTGGGGGATAATTGCACCATTCTGTTGTCTTTCTAAAATTGAAATACATCTATTTCTGTTTGAGATGATAAATCCTATAATAAAATCTTAATTGGAAAAAAGCAATTTGTTGGAAGAGCAATTAGCAGTGGAACAGCTGCTTCGTTAACATACAGATGCAGGGTAATGGCTTCTGAATCAAATGGGACACGGTGAACTCTCTGGTGAAGAGGTACCTCCTGACACTATTACACATCTTGCTTTTTCCTAGTGTTGTGTTTTCTGTTGCTCATGAGCTTGACTTGTTTTAATACAACATTATTCAAATGTCTCTGATACCCTTCTCAACATTATCCAAGTATTTTCCATGTAAAATCAGAAGCAATTACACAGCTCATATTCAGATGATTTACTGTGTCAAACTTAGTCGCTTGCTCTGATGTCTGAATGCAAGAGAGTGATGAAAAATGTAAGCAGCCTCTTATTCAAGGATGCCAATCCGTGGGTTTATGCTGAGCACTGTATTCAAATCCCAGCTCTGCAAGCTTCATTTGGGTGTTGAGCCCACTGATTGCCCCTTGTCAATGCAAGGAGCTCTTGTCTGGCACTCTTGAGCAACAGCAGGTCTTGGTCACTTGTCACTTTCCCCAGATTCAATGCCATTGTAGGTAGTATTGTCATTGTTTCTGTTGAAATTCCTTCACAAGCCAAAGTCCTAAGTGGATATCACAGTCTTTGACATTTCTCCCTCTTCATAGTAAAAACTGCTTGGGCAGAGCTTTGGGATTGGAGTTCTATTAATTTTCAAGAAAGATGATGGGGAAACCTGTAGTTCCACTGGTAGACCCTTATATCTGTGGACACCAGACTACAAAACTCAGTTCTCAGCAGCACTGATAAGCCCATAAATGGCCATTGCAATAGCTGGAACCTCAGCTATCCAGCACTGCCAGAATCTTTCCATTTTCTAGGGACCTGCACCTGAAAGTCTGGGTCAGTCTTACCACATGTAAAGACACTTCCTCTGTAGCAGACATTTGATATTACTTAAATGTATAAACACCTGCATGTTGTTTTTTGTTTTGTTTTGTTTTTTAAATCTCTTCTCTCCAAGTGATAAATCATTTAGTCCTTTTTTTTTTCCTGCTCTTGAAATATCTTTCCCAGATGTGTGAGAACACTGGAGTCACTTATGTGGCTCCTTGGTGTGATTAGGGTAAGAACACAGAGTTGTTCCCAGGGGCAGTAATATCAGAAGAGATTCATACTGAAAATCATTTAAATCAGAACATGACTATATGGTACCCTATTTATCATCATGTCATAATTATTGGAAGGTATTGTCACTGTTAGGGTGACCACCAGGAGCCTTTGTGAACAGGGCAGGGTATTCATTTGAAAACTGCTGGTAGCTCCCCAGGAGAGGTCCCTGTTTTGCAGCCCAGTACAACACATAACTGAAGGGATAGTGAGTAAAAATGCCAGGAAAAAACAAAATGTGTACTTTCATGGGTGTTAATTAGGTGCCTCAGAACACAGTCTTAGGCACTTGATTGCCATTTTTGGTTTAGTGCATTTGAATATCCTAATGTCTGTCTGAATATTCAGACACATAAATACCTCTGCAAGTCTTATCTTAAATGGCATATTCACTGAGCCACAAACTTAGATTTCTACATCACTTAGATTACTTTTTTAATCTGTTTATAAATCATGCTTCTGTCACAAGTGTTGTTGCTTGGCATTACTTAATGTCATACCTAGATAACTGAGTTGAACAAAATAAGAAAAACAGTTCTGAATGTTCATTATTGGAAATAATAGCAAGTATGTTACTTTCAGACAAAGGTGTCTGCTTGGCTTTTTACCACAAAAGAACACACTGAGAATACTGGCATCAGCTTTCTGTGTCCTAAATGAATAAGCACTTTAAGCCTGGCTTGCCACAGAATGGAGCCGTTTGCATTCATGCCTTCACAAAATGAACACAGCATGCTCTTCACTTGGAGTTGCAATGATAAATACCCATTTTTCATTGTTTTAAGTGACTATCCAGGGTGCAGAACAACAGAAGGTACAGGCCTGAATGCTGACTTATTTCTAGGCATGTTTCTGCACTGCTATTATTCTGCAACTGTAAATACTCGAAGAAGAAGATGATTTTAGTTCAGTTGCTGTTGTGAATTACAAGCAGCTTTCCTTGTAATATCATATTTGCTTTCAGAATTAACACTCTCTGGAGATCCCTGCTTAAATACAAAGTGTTACTCTGGAAGACGTTTCTAAATACACCCAAACCTCTATATTAAAGAAATATAGTGGCAACTTTTGGAAGGGAGCCTTATGCTCTTCATCACTCAAATCAGTTATTTCTGCTTTCTGCAAAAATGTTTGACAGGAAGGACATCATTCCTGGTATAAATCAAATATATTTCCACCACACAATGATTTCTTATAGCCTACCTTCTTCCATGATAATCTGATTTGTGTCTTTGTCTCTGTGGCTGAGCATATCCCTAATATATTTATATATATTTATATATATATATATAAATTCATTGACCAGCTCTGACCTTGGCAGTAAGATAAGCATCATGAAGATGATGAAGTTCTTTCAAGTGATGTAAGGATAAGAAATGACAGGACAAAAAGAAGAGACAGAAGCATGTGCTATGCATTCATGACTTACTAGACGATGGAAAATCTGCATGATGGGCAATCGAGTCAAAAGCTGGAAGGGCACAAAGCAGAGGGAGCTTGAGATATTGTAACAAGGCAATTTTTCTGTATTTCCGTCATCTTAGACACCAACATTGATCTACCACAAGGCATAAAACCTGAGGGAACATACTTCTGATATTCCTGGGCCTAGCTGGCAGCAAAATGCTGCCAGAGGAAGGGGGCACCATTGTAAACCATCATGGTGTTAGTGATGCACTGATAAAATCTCATCTCCACTCTCAGAGCACCTGTTGAGTCCAGTTTGACCCAGAAGACCATGACCATACAGGCTGCAGAAGGGTAACACCACCAGAGGCTGAAAATACAGACGTAGGTGTATCACCTAAAAAGTAGATGGCACCAGGGATACGTTTTGCCATGCTTAACCATTATTTTTTGGACAGTAATCAAGCGTGACAGGGTGATGATGACATTGTTTACTATAAGTAGGGATTTATTTCATGTTGTTTATAAAGTTCTGGGGACTGTGAGCTAGGGCATTTGCTTCTGAAGCATTTGAAATCAGCAGATTGGTGCTTTTTGCAATTAGCAGTACAGGCTAGGAGGGGGTTCAGTATCCCATCTTTTATTAGATTTGAAATCTGATCAGCCTTCCTAGCAGCTTGCAGAGTGGTGCCACGCTCGCACTTGCGATTCCACAGTAATAACATCCACGAGGCAGCCTGTTTGCTGCAGAATCTTTGGATGTGACATGCCAGCTTTAATAAAATGTAGCAATTTCAGGCACATGGTGATAATCATTTTCACTGTTCAGCCTTGTGTGCTCCGAGGAGGCATTAAGTGTTAAGGTTTTGGTCTTTTCTTACAGCAAAAGAAAAACACAAATGTCTTAAAAATAGCTCCAATGTTAGGTGCTGGTGAAGGCTCTGGTGGTGTAGTGCTTTCAGCATACTGCAGAGTGTGGGCCGCAGATAGCTGCCGCTATTGAATACCACAAAAACTTGGTAAATGGAGTGTTACAGTTAGGTGTGAGGGACTGGAATTAACTCACTGACACACACTTTCCTGGGATTAGGGCTGTGATAGGAAGGGTGTTATCAGAAGAGCATGTGTAGGTGCCTTGCTGGGCTGGGAGCTCCGTGGGACTGCGATGGTGGAACTGGGCCAGGGATGTGGGGGAAGAGCCACTGTGTGGGCAAAGTGCGAAGGAGACCCAGGGGCCATCTCCCGTGACACAAAGACAGATGCGTTGCTTTATTTTGCCCCAGAGAGAGCTATCACACAGTAGTTGCTTTGCTCTAAAATCTTTGGTGGTGACAACTTCTCCATGCTGCTCGTTAGCAAGCTAACCAGGAGCGATCCTCCATGTCTCAACAGGCGCCAGAGGGCCTTGTCACCACTTCGTTTGTACACTGGGATAAATTAAATATGCCTTCCTGACTGGCTTTTACTGGGGCTTTGTGTGCACCCAAGCTGTGGCTTGGGTGGCCACAGCTTTGGAAAGGTTTGTTGGTACTGAAGGGACATGAGGGGAGAGCAGTGCAGCAAGAATGACTTTTTTGGTGATCGCATCTTTCTCTCAGCCTCAGTTCCCAGCCTTTTTTACTGCTAGAGCCAACAAAAAGTGGCTGCTGGATCCCCGATGGCTGTTGCTGTTCTCCATCTGTGCACTCTCCTCTTACAACACCTCACAACACCGTTCATCAGAGACAAAAGGTGAGGTTAATTGATGTGCTAACCCGCTTCAGCCCCTCGTGGAGACTGGGCTCTCACCACCACCAGCGATACCGTGGGCTGTGAAATCAGCATGCAGAAACTTGAGACTTGCCTCCGCCGCGCTTTCAGCATGAGCCCTCAGAAGGCCTCAGTACCAAGAGCCAAGCTGTGGCTGCCAAACTTAGCGGCCAAGTGCTCTGAGGCACTGCTCTCTCTCTCTTGGTTGCCTTTGAAGTCATCAGCGATGGCATGAGCCCTTCTGGAGAGCACCGCCCTCCCTCATGCTCCTGCAGCTGCCCCGGAGGCACCTCCCTGGCTCCCCCATAGGGTGTCCCGATTCTGACTGTGCGGGAGGCCTCCCGTTCCCCGCCTCGCAGGACCCCTGGAGCTACTACAGCAGTTGTGAGGAGGAGAACAGATATCAGGGAAATACTGTGAAAGTTAGCTGTCGCGCTGCACACACAGAGCTGTGGCGAGAAGGAGCACCATCTGACCAGGCGGTGCCTGCAGAGAAGTGCTAAATTCGTCCTCAGCAGGATTCCAATCTGTTCCCGAGGCGATTATCAGCCTTTCACACTCCCATTGCTCTTGTTCACCCCAAACTGATGGGCAGATCGTGAAGTGCATGCGTGCCTGCTGTCCTGATCCCTCCGAGCTGACCCTCCATCACACTGACGGGGGGCCTGCACCAGGTCTGCTTGGGAAGATGAGACTCCTCCACAATAGCAGGAGGCCTCTTACAGGAGGGAGGTGAATTTTAAAAAGGTTGGGCTTATTATCTAAATGATAGTTAATACAGAAAATACAAACCATCTGAAATTGCCCTGAGTTAAGACTATCCATGTAGATTTATTATGTGGTCTGTGAAAGCCATTAAAGTTTTTGCTTCTTGTGAACTGGGCAGTGTATGACTTCTCCGTGTTCCTCTCATTATGCTGCGTATCTGCCAAAGGCATTTCTCACTCCTCCTTTGGTGGCAACTGGTACATCAGCTAAATTCGCTCCTTCCAGCAGATGGTGATGCTGCTGCCCCTTCTGCAGGCGTGCACTGCCTGAACAGCTCATACAGCTCCTGCTCTTCTCCTTTACTTGATATTCAGGCTGGAGGCTTCCAAAGGATTTTCTTACATCAGTTTTTTTACATGACACCTTTTCCCTGGACTTGTGATCAAAAGAAAAAGCCAGGCTCATTTTTTTCAGTAAGTTTCATGGTAATAAGAAAGATTTAGGCCAAACTTTGTAGGAAACTTTTTAACGGTAAGGATAGCAAAGCGCAGAAGTAAGGAAACATGAAAAGTCATGAAACATCTTCAGTAGCTGGGTAAGAGTAGGAAAAAGAATATCTGTTGGGAATGATTTAGGTACTGGTGAGCGAGCTTTGAGGCTGTGAGATGGACAAAACTTCTTAAAGTCCTTCTGGTCTTGTCTTCCATATTCTTTTATTTAATCTGGTGATTAATGGGTTGTTCTGAACATACTGTTCAGCCTGGACGTGGGTGTCTGAGCAATGAAATGTGTAATAAAACGAATAGCATAGTAAGGTGAATTTTCAAAGGCAGTGACGACTTTCCATTGATGTTACCAGGGCTGTATATCCAGCCTCAGCACATGGAAGGGTTTTTATTCTGCATGATGCTTAGAAAGTTGATATCAGTAAGCCGCCAACTGCAAACCAACAGTATCTGTGCCTCTTTGGATATACCTAACTAAATTTGTGGCTGACAGTTTCTTATCCTTTCTATTTTTTTTTTAATCTTGCTTTCCTTAGTTTATTGGTCCATGAGGACTTTTTAGAATGACAGAGACAGTACCTGACCTAAGCTGTGTCAAAGGGGTGTGGTTGCACATCCACTGGTTTGATACAATTTTGTATCTGTGACTTTTCAAAAAGCAAAGTTACTGGAATGGGGAGGCTCTAAAAGTGATGTGAATAGACCCTGAGAATGACACTAGCCATTTCCAAAGAGAAATGGCTATTTTCAAGTCAAGAAGCTCCTGATAAAGCTTAAAATGAAGAGGATCCAGCTTTGCCAGTCTCTCTGAAAACTGGCTGAAAGACAGAAGACTCACTGCTGACTTGCTTGCTGCCAGATACTGGATCTCTTGTATTTCCACCAGGCCCAGGAAATAAGGCCTATTTATTTTTTCTGTAGTAAGGGGTGGGAGTCTAGCCATTCTGAAGTGCAGCATATATAGGTAAAAAACTCCTAGCCAGCTCACGAAACTGTCATTGCTAAATAGAGACATCAGTAGGACAAATAATGAATATTTTCAAGCATGGAGCATTTATAGGCAGCTGAATTTCAACAGTCATGTAACTGATCTTGTGTAAGTATTAAATCTGCTGGTTTGATTCATGACATAAATGAATACTCACAAGCATTCTTACATTTTCTCGGATTGCTGGGCATCCATCTCTGATTTTATAATCAGGGATGTTTCTGTGCTTGTGTTGAAGTGCGCATTGCTAGAAGGTACAGACCCTGTTGAAGAATGGTACTGATAGATTTGCTCATGTTATTCCAGTAACTTAATATTGTTCAGATGTGTTAATTCTTCAAGGTTGTTTTATTTTTATTTTATGTTTTTGTATAGTTGTGTAATTGAATTATATAAATATGAAAAAAAAAACTCAATTCTCTCTTTAATATGACTTTTTCCTCTCCAGTACTAATGTTTGATCTGGGAAGCTGCTGTTGTAAATAAGATAACTTTGCATTCCAAAAGATGAATTCTCCTGGTCATCCGTCTGTAAGGACGTATGTTTTGTAGCACAGATAATCTGATGAAATGTCAATGTACATTTAAATCTGTTTAGTGTTTTTGTTTGTTTGTTTGTTGTTGTTTTTCCCCCCCCCAAAAAAAAATAAGGTAGTTTCAGAATCCCTAAAAAGCCAGTGTGAGATTGCCAACCCCAGATGAACAAGCATCTTGTGCTCAGTGTCTGTTTTACCTTACTTGAGGGAGAACAAGCCATATAAGAGGCTTGAGTAAAAGTAAAGCACTTTGACCTGCTTTTAAGAAATCCCTAGTGATCCCCCCTTTTGTAAAGAGCCTGACTCAGTTTGCCTGCCTGATGTAGACCCTGTGGTTGGAAATCATTATGGTCTGTCTGGTGACAGATTGTTGAGCTGACAGAAGATCTTCTCCCTGATCATCTGGACTGCAAGCATCACTTCATCTGGGTCCTGTTGGGACACAAGCTTTCTTCCCTGCCACTTTCCAGAAGTTGCCTCTGTCTTCAGCTGTTCATAGTCTTTGAATATGAAATGATTTGGGTTGAAGAAAAGGCTTGATGCACTCTTTCGATAGAGCTCTTGAGCAGTTGTGGATGACAAGTTTGCTATGAATATGTGCACAGCCGTAAGTTTTAATTGTGATGGAAGGAGATGTGTGACAAAGTAAACCAGCTTAACTTTTTGAAGGCACTGACGGATTACCAGTAGTCAAATCATTATATCTGGGTTGTATGTCCAGGTCAATAACAGTAAGCAGGATAAAAATCTGCAAATCATTTGATCATGGTTTAGACTCTTAGCAGCTGGTTGCATGCTTAAAGTGTTAGCATTTTGACTAATTTTGCTTTATCAAATTCAAGGTTTGTTTTATGTTTCCATGCTTTACGTAAACATTCTGATGACTCCTGGGAATGTTTTTTGTTTTGTTTTGTTTTGTTTTGTTTTTAGTAAGGAGTTGTAATCACAACTACCGCTGACCACTTATATTATGAAAAGTCTTAAATTTTAGAATTCATTGACATTTCCTAAAAGGTGCTCCTAGCTGGAAACAAAGTTTCCAGCTGTCCATGCTTTGTTTCGAACAACTTCTCAGGCATCTGTTTTCAAAAGAACTATACTGCTGAGCCATTTGTTTAAGACTTTTTAGCAGAATTTACATCATCTGATTTTTAAAAGCAATAGTATGGATATTTGCATTTGGGCTAGTTTCCTGCAGTTTCCTAAATGTTCTGTCAAAGCAAGTGGGACCTAAGTTAGGCCTCTGTGTGAGGATGAAACATATTCCTCGCTGACTGCAAATTTGTTCTGGGGAGCAAAGCAAGCTGTAGGGGTCTGCACAGTACATGCCTCCATAAGAGAGAACTCCAGCCCCTTGCCTCTCCTGAACAATGGGTGTAATCCTTATCCTTGTAGCACTACATCTCATTTGCACTCCCTTTCTACCCCTGCTTTTCTAAAAGATGTTGGCTGTGCTTCTTCACTTGGGATATTATCCAAGGCAGAGCTTTCTTTTCTCTGTGTTTCCTGAGTCCTTCCTTTCTGCCTATGCCATTTCCAGCTTCCTCCCTAGTATCATATCAGTACTTTAATATGGAGCTATCACACTAAGAGGAACCTTTGTTTGGATATATCCAAGATAAAGGTACTCTCATTGGCATAAGCTTCTGAAAAAATAGTCTTTGTAGACCTGGTCTACACCAACTGCTCTACAACTTCATGCTCAGACATCTGTGATTCTTTGTTCCCTGTGTAGTACTCGGGCTTGCACAGTCATAAGCACATGGCAATGAATGCAGGTAAGGACGAATCCACAGGAGGGTATTGTCAAAGTCACAATAGCAGTTTCTTAATGCTAACCGTGTTAGTTATGAAAATATAAGAATGACTCTTCCCTTTAAAAATGTATTTCATCAGCAGAATTCTTTAGTATGTTTTTCACAGTTTCGTCAGAGTTGTCAGTGGCTTTTTATAAGTGAACTGCAAATAGCCTGTAGTATTAAATATTTCATCACAGTTAGGTACACTATATTCATCAGTTTGTAGAGTGAGCTTGTCAAAAGGCTCCTTGTTTTTGTTTTCAAGTCACATGCTTTTAATGCAAATCTGTTGGGTCTGTTATGTGGACTTAAATTGCTGCTTTGCTTGCAAAAATAGAGAAAAGAAGGAGAAACTAAAGCTGTTAGGGCTTTACATGTTTTTGAAATATCTTCAGCAAAGAGTAGGATGAGAAGTTGTATCCACATAAACGTTTAGCAAAAAACTTAGGAACATAAAAGCGTGTCTGTGGCTTGTAAGGAACAATTATTGGTCATGGTGAGCTTTATCTGCCACTGGTACTTTATTCTTTGTGAAAAAGGGTGGCTTTGCTTCCCATTAGAAGCACCCTTAGAGAATCTCATGTCATTAAGGCATTTAGAAGTTTTTACTATTCATTTTTTTCAAGCACTGAACAATCAGAATTAAAAGTAATGCCAGATAATGAACCTATGCTGCTTGTGGCCTCAAGGTATGGAACTAATAGGAAACCAGCTAATGAGAATATCCACAGTTGTACTAGGAAGGATAAAGAGAAAAAAAACAAGAATTATAAACCTGCATGCTTCAGAACCAGCCACTAATTGGCAGGGAGGTATGAAGAAACTTCCACAGTGCATAAGGTACATATTTTGATGGCTTCTTGCAACTCTTTCAAGAATAACTGGTGCTTATCCCTGTTAAAGTGAAGGTGGCAGAAATAAGAGTTGCTCAGGACAATGGTTAGCTATTATAAATATGAAGATGATGATGCTGATTACACATTGCTATACAGGACATTAAATTTCTATGTGGAGCTGAATTTTATTAATTAGTCAACGGAGGAATGATTCCCCTACCTTGGAGAAAAAAATGCATAAGAGATGATATATATCTGGAAGCAGGAAATCAGGTGTGTGCTTGAAAACGCAGGTGAAATAGTGACCAAGATATAAATAAAATAGGAATCAGCCAACGCACAGAGAAAGAAGGTGCAATAAAACCAGCTGCGCCATATATTGTTAAATCACCTGCAGAGGTTTAGGATTTCAGCTCACCATTATGCCTGCATATAGCATTGCTTTGGCATTGCTCCATAATTGTCTGCAGTACAGGATAAAAGACACGCTAAATCTTGAGCTTGGCTGGAATGTATTTTAAAAGATTTTTGACCTTGAAGCATTTTGAAGCAATTTGTCCAGTCCCTGAAAACCAGGAATGCCTGCTGCTTTCTGTCTAACCTGTGACATGGTTATTTTCATAAAAACAGAGCTACTGTTTAACTCAGCCAGCGCTGTGCTCCTCATTCCCATTGCCTTTCCTAAAGCAGAAGCAAGCTGGTGGCTTTTATTCGCCATAGATAAAGTTGTAGTGAGCTAATAGGAGCAGCATGTGTACTAATTGGTGATTAAAGCGTTGGTAAAATGGGCACACTTTGCAAGCCTGAATAAATTCTTCAGCAGAGTATCTCTGTAGTACTTGTAGTAATCACTCACTGGGGCAAAAGGTGGCCTAGAACAAATCTTCAGGGGATTGTACTGTTGTGATGTTGCCCTCTGAACAATGTGAAACAGCAGGGGAGCTGAAGGATTTGATTGTACCTTGGGAGGGATGAATGTAGCAAGAGCTAGGGGCTGACCACCAGTCCTCTGCTGCGAAGTCTAATAATGAATTGCGAATGCACTCATTGACCCCTTATCAAATGAAATTTGTCGCATATTCACCAAGACTTCTTTAACCGTAATCTACTTTTAAGAAGATTTTATAACCTATCTTCAGGAGGAAAAGGAAAATAGTCTATTAATTGGGAAAGTTTTCCCTTAACTGTTCTTTGCTGGCAATCCTCAGAAGTCTTTTTTGACTATTATAAAGAGTGATTATCTTTGATGGTAATAGTTACAATGAGAGTGAAATTGATATGACACTAAAAATTAAGAGCATTGAAAGGGTCAGCACTGTAAATCTTCATAAGATTTTCATTTAACTAGCAGTTCTTCTTGTAGTGACTCTTACAAGTAAAATAAAAGAGATTGTTTTGGTTTAGGGATTTTGGGTGGGTTATTAAAAACAACACAGATCTGATTGATCAGGTCCCTTTTTGCTATAAAAGCAGCTCTTGCCTTCTGATTCATGCTGGATCATCTCTCTTAAGAAGGAGAAATGGTAGCACAAATTACAGTTAAATATTTTTAAGTAATGGAAAGAATATAATTTCTGATAGTCAGTTTAGAAAAGTATATAACTTTGGGATTCAGAGGACCACTTTCACAGATATTTCATGCAATTTATCTACTGATTTTCATACCAGTGTAGAGATCTTCCAGCAACTGAGTTAGTCTAATTTACTTTAAATTCATGATTCAACCTCATGATAGTTTCCACAGCTGCACTGCTGTTAAATACAAGTCTTCTGTAAATCACTTTAAGTGTATATATATATGCTTATTTTTATATACAGAATTTCAAATGTTTTCATACAAAATGGAGACCAAAAGCAAGATATCTAATTGGAGAATGCAAGAATCAAAATTTATATTTATTCTAATTAATGTCTTCATGGTTCAATCAAAATGAAACAACTGCTTATTATTAGACAAGTTATAACAATAATCCACAGCACCAAATTTCTGTAAAGGATCATTAGTAGCATGGGAAAACCATGTCCACAAGTATCTGTCCTTTCCTCCAGTGTCACGTTCCCACTCTCTGATGCATTAGTAGGGTGAGCTGCCAGTACCGTCTGCTCTTTCCAACAGGAGTATGATGTTGATGATAGCAATTTCCTTCTCCTGAGTTTTTGGTTCACTCAGAATTACTTCTTGTCTGTGGTTCAACCCCAGAGCAGCTCATAAGTTGCACTGTTGGGGTTAGTTGTACCATGATTACTTAGGTTTGCTAATCCTTCTCTGTATAGAGCATGATTTTGGGGGGGAGACAATCTGCATTTGCATGAAGTTAAGCAAGACTGAAGTTAAAGCAAATTAGTTAATAATGTAACTAAAACAAGCTCAAAACCACAAAGCCTAACAAAGCTTCTGGTCATGCATAGATCTTGTATCTAATTACCGCTGTAAAACTTGAGGCACAGCATGAGCATGAGAGTTTGACAACAGGGCTGTGGCTGAGCCAGAGGGCTCCAGGCATTTTGGGTGTATCAAGTCCTGCCTCCCTCAGGTTTGCAGGAAGGTGAGTTTGGGAACTGAGTTACAACGAAAGCAGAGTTAAAAGGCTGCATCGTGTTTATGTGAGGATTTAGATCTGAACAGCTCACACGTCTCTCTTCCCTCAGGGTATAAAGAAGCCTGCAACAGACTGCAATATGTGTTACGGGTGGCTTGATGGGAGTGAAGGCACAGTGAAATACAAATGCTCAAAGAAATGTCCTTCCTTGGCTCTGAAAGAGCCTGGCAATGAAACAGCAAGGGTAATAGTCAGTATGATGGCCCTTTTCCATGGATATATTAACATACATTCCATGGTATTTTAACAGATCCAAAGCTCTTAAGGCTGGAGCGTAGACAACATGCTCTCTGTAGCAGGCTACCCATTGTCATATATGGTCTTGCTTGGAGTACTTGCAAATATAGAGATCAATTACCTTAAAGTGCCTTAAAGCACACCGGTTACAGTATAATTTAATCAAATACAGACATTCATTCAAGATGTCACTGTCATGAAGTGGTAGGACCATTAGGAACCTGAATTCTTTGGCAGCCCCTTGTTATGTCTTAGACAATTCCCTGCTGAAAGACTTTTCACATTATTCCTTCATGCTTGAAGCACACAGTGTTACTTCACCATTCTGGACTTGGCTGCGTATCACCAGGCACTTTTAGTGGAAAACATTTGGAGGGTTTTGTATAGCCCCAGTCCTTCTTTGTCACTTGGCTTCGACTCAAGGGACACCCCCTGCTTCCTTCAGCAGAGCTGGTCTACAAGAGGCACAGTCTGTGAGAGGAGAGAAGCACTGACATGATCTTCCTTCCAGTTCGCATTCCAGGTCCAATACTGAAATGCAGGTGGTTGTTGACAGGGTGTGAATGGTCATAAAATATCATAAAAACAGAGTCTAAGCAGAGAAAAGAAATAAAACAACTCTCAGACCGGTGGCAGCAGATACTGTCAAGCTTGCAACAGTTGGGAGGGAGCGAGGGTTGAGTGAAGAGGAGGATTAGAGTTGCTGCCTTTCTGATCAGAGATGTGTAGTAGATTTGCTCTGTTACAATGATCAGAGGTTTCACTGAAACAGTGCTCATTTATACTTGTCCTTTAATGTCCTTTAATTTTGAATTCCAATGGAAAACAGAGTAAATAGGCAAGTTGTAGATTGACATGTGAATTGAAAAGCTGGGAGAAATGGGTTAAGCCACATAACATCAAGCATCCTATGCTGAGGCATGGAAGACCCATTGGTTAGAGCAAAAATAACAAAGTGAGGCACGTTGCATGCAAGGATCACTGACTTTTGGTACAATGCTTTGGTACTAATACAGCAGGTTACATGGTGCCCTTGCTTCTGTATGAGTACTCTGTTCCCTTTGAACTTGCACTAAATTTAGCGTTTCTGATTTGTTAAGGAGGAGCCACACTCTGAACAACTGGGAAGCCAACACCAGCGGTTTGGGGTTAGCAGCACACTCCTTGTTTGATGCGCTGCTTGGAGCCCCTGGTTATCTCTAGCTCAAAGTCCTGTGGAAACTCCACTGAGTTTATGGCTCAGTCATTTCTGTGAATCAAATCAGCTTGGCAAATGAAGCAAGATTATTTGTAATAATTGTGTCATCATCGCTCCTCCAAAGAGATCTCACGGGGCGGATATTTGTGAATGTATCATCATTTGGAATGCAAACCCAGCTTTTTTCTTTCAGAGCTACAGCAGCCAGTAGGACATGCATGAACTTCATCCCTTGTGAAAGCCATTGCAACCAAGAGTAAAATGTTAGCATCTAGCGTTAGTAGGAGAAGGGAGTAGGATCTTGTGCTCATTTCATCAGTTTAAATTCAGTTTAAGATTCTGCTTACATTTGATCAATTTGCTAGGCAATGGGTGCTAATGTTTTGGGGTTGGGGGAGTATTGTGCACTGCACCTTACTGCCCTCCTGTATCTGAATAAGAAAAGCACTGAAACAAAACGGGGGAGTCTTCGAGCACCTGAAAGCGCTGCTGGCTCAGGTCTGTACCAGAACTGAGAGCAGGTGTTGAGGGTTAGCCCAGGAGCCTGTTCCCAGCTGGTGGGTTTACACACATTTCCACTCCAGAAAGGGCCTTGAACTTGGAGGCATCATCTGGGGGTTTGTTTGCTTCTGAGGAGGTTTCCTCAAAGAAGGGTAGGTATGGGGCAAACCCACAACTGAGGGAGGTTGTTCTCCTCCTCCTTTGGTGTCAGTTGGGTGCAATTACCCTATTCTTTTACTGGCCTGGAACTAGAGTGATTAATGGTTTTACATTTTGTACACCTACTGATACTCCTTAGTATTACCTCAGAATTGACATGTCTGAACTACTACATCTGACAGCAATTTGCAAGAAAGGTGTGCTCTTCCAGAGAGATGATAATGATGGTAATTATTAATAATACTTTTTTTTTTTTGTAATTTAGGATATTTTCCTCCGCTGTGCTTGTTACAAGTTTGCTGTGTTACGAAAAACATTAATCAAAATCATGCTTAAAAACAACTGAAATACTTCATAAGTTTGGAAAAGAGAACAATTCTGTTCTCCCTATATACATCTCTCAAATTCCCCTCTTCTGCTTTCCTGTTCTCAGAGTATTCTGACAGTGACACATGGGCTGCTATATACAACTGTAGAGATTAACTGATGGGATTTTAGAAGTGAACTGAAATGAATGTTTGGGTATTTTTCTCCTTTTTCTATCTGTCCCTCTGTCATGCTTGGTTAATACTGGCCAAAAAGGATAAAAAAATTACAAGAGTATCAAGGATGCACCAAGTGCAGGAAATGTGAAACCTTACCATGTTTCTCCCGGAAAAGAAAATATATTTATTGATTCTAGAATGAACTGAACCATACCTATATTCTTCTAATAAAAAATAACTTTTGCGCTTCTTCCATCCTCACTTCAACCCCAAAACAGTAGTTCTTTCAGGCCAGCAGCTCACAGGGCCCTGCTTTCTGTTCATGGCTGGTGGCTGATGAGTTACACATTTGCCATGACTCTCCCATTCATAATTCATTTTTTACCACATGGAGTCTCTGATTACCACTAAGTCAGCTAAAGTTGTGCTACATTTAGAGCAGAGAGAGGCATTAATGTGGGCCTCCATCCTTTTCTTGGCTGCTTGTTTTCATCAAATTCATAAGAATTTGGATAGAAGATTCTCGTTTCTGTCAAATTAAGGTTAAAATTGGCTAAGAGAGAAAAAAAAAAGAAACGTTATTGAGGAAGAATGACAGGCACGTAATATATTCACTTAACTCTCAGTTCTTTGGAAACAGGGACTGTGTGAGGTTTGCAGAGTGTCAGCAGGTGTAGCTTCTGAAGGGGGAAAGCTGCATTTCACAGTTGAGGAAGTATCATCAAGCCGTACATATTCAAGAACTCCCTACCTGCTCACAACCTTTTCAAATCATGGAGCTTTTATGCTGAGCAGCTTCATTCACCACCATTGCATTGGAAGAGTGTGATTGCTTGGCCTTTATAAAGGGGAAGAGGGACGGCTTCCCAAGCAGTATCAACTCTACATGGCAATAGAAGGTCAAGTACAACTCCTTAAGCTTCACTTAGGAGCCATTTGGCATCCAGCAGAGATTGCAAAAGAGAGGTGTAATGAGCCATCTGGGTAGTAAGAACTTTTTGGGTGAGCTGCTGCATGGCTAAGCCGTTATGCCAGCCCGTGTTAAAGCACATATCGCAAAGCAGCTTGAGAAAGCATTTAAGCATACTCCTAAAGCTAAGCATGTTCTTGAAAACAAGGAGACTAAACCATATGTACGGTGTGTTTCCCTGAATAAAAGCCTAAATAAAATCTGAGATTCAGTGACTGGAAATGTAGTCACCAGCTTCAGGTTTAACAAAGCTACAGAAGAAGCATGTTGTAATATTCCTTGTCTGTGTTGCATTTCACTCTTCTTCCAAATACTAGTTCAAACAAAGCCCAAAGGGGGCAGGAGTTTGGTTGGGAAATTGCAGCAAAGGTATCACAGACCACAGTATTTTCGCTGACTTTATGGATTCACAGTAGCCTGACTTTAGAAGCAAAGCCTCCTGTCACTCATGAGTCTGACTCCTATCTTTCTGACCCATTTTCCCACTCTTGCGCTGTATTATATTCTGCAGCACAAGTTTCTGAACCCATGACCAAGGCAATCTCCTGCGGCAGCTGTGGCCCTCAGTGATGGTGCTGTGATCACAAATCCACCTGTCATCCAGAAAAACTGGCAAGCTGGCAAAATGCAGCAGCATCAGTACTAATATCTGATCAAATTTGATATTTCAACCCCTAGTGAAAAAATGGACTGTCAACTCAATTATTGTTTGGAGCAAAACACAACAGTACTGTTGGCTGCAAGCCATGCCATTATTGGGACAATTGAGTTCTATGCTGGGGAATAAAATATAGTTATCCTTAGAGTGCCTGTCTGCATGCACACTGCACTGCAGACCTCCATGCACCACCAGCACACAAATGCTAAGGCTTTTTGCTTACCATATCTGTATGTCATGTGTATAGCCAGATGCTCTAAGTACCCCATGCAAACAGGCCATTGGTGACTTCGCATACTTACTGCTCCTCTTGACTGCTGTTATTCTAGATAGAGCATGCACACCCTGCAGATGTCCTGTGAATGCCTTACTTGGCATTCATTTCCCTTTCCTCTCTCTTTTGACTTGTTTTCATCCACAGAATCATTTTAAAAAATATTAAAAAAAAAATAATAATAAATTTAGATTGAAAGGGACCCCTGAAGGTTCTAGTCCAATATCAAGCTCAAAGCTGAGTCAATTGGGTCAACATCAGTTCAGACACGATGTGCTTCCACTGGGCACCAAATGTCTTCAGTAAATGAGGATGCCTCCATCATCTCCTAACTGACTTGAACTCTCCTTCGGTCACCACTGTGGCTCTCCTGAGGTCAATGGGCTAAGGGCTTTATGAGTCCATCTCCATGGACTCCTGTGTACATGGGAATTGTGCTGTGTGCTGTCCTCGTTTTGTACACAAAAGAGCACATTGAGAGCTGACTGCAGTTTGCCTAATGGAGTCTGCTCCTCTTGCAGAGGACTGAGCTGCATGCATTAACTTCTGTGGGCACAAGCCTGTAGTGATACCCAAGGCCAGAGCATTTTTTCAGAGAGAGAAATTGGCTGCAAGGTTCTCTGAGAAACTCTTTCCAGCTTTTTCAACTTCAGCAGCTCCACGTGATGCTCAGTCCACAGATGCTGTGCTGATGCTGGCCCAGCTCCCTGCAAAGCTCTGCTCTTCAGCTCCTGGAAGGTATGGAAGTACAAAGCACCTTTCGGTTTCTCCTCTGGCTGCTAGCAACTGCACGTCTGACACAAGCATGGCTTTGTGTCTTTGCATGGTGAATTTCAGTGTTTCGTACTGATAGACTTCTCCTCACATTTCTCCATCAGTATTGATGTGTCTGGAGGTGTCACTTGATTTCACAGTACTGCTCATGAAAGATGCAGCTGCAACTGCACTGCTAATGTTTCATGCTGGTCCAGAAGTGTTAGCCATGAATTCCCCATCTTTCCAACTCCATTTGGAAGTTGTTCCTAGTTCTGCTCCATTGGCATTGCCTACAGAGATGCACTTTCCAGGGTCTCCCTTTGATGACACCTGCTGATCTGGGTGATCTTCACCTCCCTTGGAAGCCATGGGATCCCTCTAAAAGAAATTCTCCTGAGACTTTGAGCCTGCCTGCTGCCAGCTCACCACTCCAAGACTTTTGGCTCTAGAGACATCTTCTGCCTTCTTAAAATGGTTGTTTTGGCTATGGGCCCTCCTTCCACTTAAGTATTGACTCTGTAAGCAGATCACACCACCAAGGATGTGTTGTTTTAACACCATGAATCCTCCCCTGCTTGTATTTTATGTTCCATTGCTATAGAACAAGAGTTTTCTGATTTGATCTTCAGATTGTCTGATTCATCGCCCTCATTTGATAAGCGCTCATCATTCTGTCAGCCTCACAGATGTGTATCTTTGGAGGC
The DNA here is from genome assembly GCF_013377495.2 of Cygnus atratus. Lineage (NCBI taxonomy): Eukaryota > Metazoa > Chordata > Aves > Anseriformes > Anatidae > Cygnus > Cygnus atratus. Next base: position 198,499,304 of record NC_066362.1, on the reverse strand, counting down.
ATGGAGGAACACATGAAGAAGAAGTCCAGCTTTACAGATTCCCATGGAGGAGTCAGAGAAGTTTACCTCAGGGGTATATTTGCACCAGTCTGCGCTCAGCCAGCTAGTCTCATCCTCCCATTGGAGAAGAAGAAAGGACAAGAATTGTGTGGCAGATGTCTGCCACTCATACCCTGCCCACACAGAAGGCTGGCAAGGCCTTTACAAGGCTATGGTCCTCTTCTATTTTCTCACCACCAATCTTTTTTTTTCAGTTGTTTCCATGGCCAAAAGACATGAGAGATTGTGGTGTAAAGCTCTGAAGATGAGGAAAAAAAAACACCACCACCACCACCAACAACAACAACAAAAACTGCAACCCTGTGTTGATTTCTGATGCCAGAATGCCAAAACACTCTGTTGGTCTTTTGAGATGATAGATGTTGCATGTTCTGGACATCTTCTATCAGAAAGTCAGGACAGTCAGGGAAGGATATTAGTTGTACTACCTGTGGAAGAACACCCAGGATAGTATTCTCCTCACCTGCAGCCTCTGTAACCATAACGGAGTTTCTCACACCAGACTTACAGGTTGCAGTGCAGGAAATTCCAGCTATATATTAGAAGAAACTTTTTCACCATGAGGGTGGCCAGCTGCTGGAGCATGTGCCCAGAGAAGTTATGGAGTATCCATCCTTGGAGATACTCAAAATTCAACCAGTCCCTGAGCAACCTGATCTTTTTGGCACTAACGTGAGCAGTGAATTGAGCTAGATGTCCTCCACACACCCCTTCCATCCTGAATTATATTGTGCTTCTCCAATTCCTCTGTGATCAACAGAAAGACATAGGCCATTCCAAGACACAGTCTGTTTTACAGATGCATCACTTAGGGAGAGATGAAGGTCCCCCAGAAAAGTTTGTGGTGCTGTTCTTTTTTTTCCTTTGTATTGACTAGAAAGAGGACCACACACAGACATTCACTTTTCATCAAATTAAGCCCATCTTTACTGACAAAAACATTGCTTGAAGTCTCTGAATGTGATTTGGACAACACTTAATTGAGGAAGGGAGATGCAAGGCCTTCTGTCTCTTTTTGCATACTAATTTCACTTCTGAGGATTTGCCATGTTTGCTTAACGTAAAAAGAAGCCTGTTTCTTTACCTTCACTGAACGGAGCCTTTCCTGAAACCATTATAGATATGGATCTGAATAACAGAAAGATCTAAATCACAGTGATATTAGCCCAAAACTTCACCGAACCTGACTTGACTTAACCTCTTCGCTTGACCTCTGTATGTATCAAGGTATGCAGCAGCAGCACAAGCCTCAACACAGCTACAACGGACAGTGTATTTCACTGTAGCTCACGAAGCAGCTACCTTTGCAAAGGTAGCCTTGACCTTTGCAAAGCCCCTCTCTGAAGCTTCCTAAAACCCTAGCATGGTGCTTGATGTGGCTTCAACAGCACGCGTCTCTAGGGTACTCCCACATCTGCTACCAGCTCAGAGCTTCAGGGCTGACCTTCCAGAGAGCTGGGGTCTGCTCTGCAGTCTGTGCATCTGTACGAGCATTTGGTAGAGGCTGAGAAGCTATTTAGGGAATCTTTTACGATGTGGTTCCTATGTGTCCTCTGTATTGCCTTGCCTCCTTCTTTTCTCGGAGTGGCATTCTGGGGTCTGCTGTGGGAGGCAAGAGAGGAGGAAGAAGCGCCAAAATTTCTGCCTTTGATGTACAACACATTGTTGTGGTTTAGCCCGGCTGGCAGCCAAACACCACACAGCCGTTCGCTCACCCTCCCCCCTCCCTCTCCGGGATGGGGGAGAGAAATGGGAAAGTGAAGCCTGTGAGTTGAGATAAGGACAGTTTATTAAGACAGGGAAAATAATAACAATAATAATAATAATAATAATAATAATAGTAATAATGTGTACAAAGTGATGCACAATGCAATTGCTCACCACCCGTTGACCGATGCCCAGCCTATCCCCGAGCAGCCGGCCCCCCCACCCCGGCTAGCCACCCCTATATATTGTTCAGCATGACGTCAGATGGTATGGAATACCCCTTTGGCCAGTTTGGGTCAGCTGTCCTGGGTCTGTCCCCTCCCAGCTCCTGCTGCACCCCCAGCCTGCTCGCTAGCAGGACAGAGCGAGAAGCTGAAAAGTCCTTGGCTTGGTGTAAGCATTGCTCTACAACAATTAAAACATCAGCATGTTATCAGCGCTCTTCTCATCCTAATCCAAAACATAGCACCCTGCCAGCTACTAGGAGGAAAATTAACTCTGTCCTACCTGAAACCAGGACAGATATCCACCCCTTATTCCATACCATTTATGTCATGCTCAGGTTACACTCTTTCCAATACCTTCTAATTAGTCACCATTTTCATCTATGATATATAGCAACCATGGTAGTGATGACATACAGTGTTATATGATAATTAACATACTACAATTCAACTCATGGGCTATTCTCACCCAGTATTAGGTCCCCTTGAGGTACACACCGAACCTCCCCATTCTTTTGCATTACCCACCAAGTGCATCCAGGTCCCTGGGCAAAAGCAATCCCACGAATGGGCTTGCCTTTTCCTGAGGCAGGAGTAGCCCAGACTGTCTTACCCAGTATGTTTCTTACGTGCACTACAGGAACTTTATCCCCTTCTACAGTGCGTAACAGGTTTGATTGGGCAGGTCCAGCTCGGTTGGCAGATCCTCTAGTATTGACTAACCAGGTGGCCTTTGCCAAATGTGTTTCCCAATTTTTGAATGTCCCAGCACCCATCGCTTTCAGTGTAGTCTTTAACAGTCCATTGTATCGTTCAACTTTCCCGGAGGCTGGTGCATGATAAGGGATGTGATACACCCACTCAATACCATGTTCTTTGGCCCAAGTGTCTATAAGGTTGTTTCGGAAATGAGTCCCATTGTCTGACTCAATTCTTTCTGGGGTGCCATGTCGCCATAGGACTTGCTTTTCAAGGCCCAGGATAGTGTTCCGGGCGGTGGCATGGGGCACAGGATATGTTTCCAGCCATCCGGTGGTTGCTTCCACCATTGTAAGTACGTGGCGCTTGCCGTTGCGGGTTTGGGGGAGTGTGATGTAATCAATCTGCCAGGCCTCTCCATATTTGTATTTCAGCCATCGTCCTCCATACCAGAGAGGCTTTGACCGTTTGGCTTGTTTAATTGCAGCACATGTTTCACAGTCATGAATAACCTGTGCTATAGTGTCCATGGTCAGGTCCACCCCTCGGTCACGAGCCCATCTGTATGTTGCATCTCTACCTTGATGGCCTGAGGTGTCATGGGCCCATCGGGCTATAAATAATTCACCTTTATGTTGCCAGTCCAGGTCCACCTGAGCCACTTCAATCTTAGCAGCCTGATCCACCTGCTGGTTGTTTTGATGTTCTTCAGTAGCCCGATTCTTGGGCACATGAGCATCTACATGGCGTACCTTTACAACCAGGTTCTCTACCCGGGCAGCAATATCTTGCCACAATGCAGCAGCCCAGATGGGTTTGCCCCGGCGTTCCCAGTTGTTCTGCTTCCATTGCTGTAGCCACCCCCACAGGGCATTTGCTACCATCCATGAATCAGTGTAAAGATAGAGAACTGGCCACTTTTCTCGTTCAGCAATATCTAAGGCCAGCTGAACAGCTTTCACTTCTGCAAACTGACTCGATTCACCTTCTCCCTCAGCAGCTTCTGCAACTCGTCGTGTAGGACTCCATACGGCAGCTTTCCATCTCCGATGCTTTCCCACCATACGACAGGACCCATCAGTGAACAGGGCGTATTTCTTCTCATTTTCTGGTAGCTTGTTGTACAGTGGGGCTTCTTCAGCACGGACCACCTCCTCCTCTGCTGATATCCCAAAGTACTTGCCTTCTGGCCAGTCCATAATCACTTCCAGGATTCCTGGGCGACTGGGGTTTCCTATTCGAGCCCGCTGAGTAACCAGTGCAACCCACTTGCTCCATGTAGCATCAGTTGCATGATGTGTAGAGGGGACCCTTCCTTTGAACATCCAACCCAGTACCGGCAGTCGGGGTGCCAGAAGGAGCTGCGCTTCAGTACCGATCACTTCCGAAGCAGATCGAACTCCCTCATATGCTGCCAATATCTCCTTTTCGGTTGGAGTATAGCGGGCCTCAGATCCTCTGTATCCCCGACTCCAAAACCCCAGGGGTCGACCTCGAGTTTCCCCAGGTTCTTTCTGCCAGAGGCTCCAGGTGGGACCATTCTCCCCGGCTGCGGTGTAGAGCACATTCTTTACGTCTGGTCCTGTTCGGACTGGCCCAAGGGCTACTGCATGAACTATTTCCTGCTTAATTTGTTCAAAGGCTTGTCGTTGCTCAGGGCCCCATTCAAAAGCATTCTTCTTACGAGTTACTTGGTAGAGCGGGTTTACAATCAGACTGTAATTTGGAATATGCATTCTCCAAAACCCCACGACACCTAGGAAAGTTTGTGTTTCCTTTTTGCTAGTTGGTGGAGACATAGCTGTTATTTTGTTGATCACATCCATTGGGATTTGACGACGTCCATCTTGCCATTTTATTCCTAAAAACTGGATCTCTCGTGCAGGTCCTTTGACTTTATTTTGTTTTATGGCAAAACCGGCCTTCAGAAGGATTTGGACTATTTTCTTCCCTTTCTCGAAAACTTCCTCTGCCGTGTCACCCCACACAATGATGTCATCGATGTACTGCAGGTGTTCAGGAGCCTCCCCCTGCTCCAGCGCAGACTGGATCAGTCCATGGCAAATGGTAGGGCTATGTTTCCACCCCTGGGGCAGCCGATTCCACGTATATTGGACTCCCCTCCAAGTGAAAGCAAACTGTGGCCTGCACTCTGCTGCTAGAGGGATGGAGAAAAATGCATTAGCAATATCAATTGTGGCATACCACTTGGCTGCCTTTGATTCCAGTTCGTACTGGAGTTCTAGCATGTCCGGCACTGCAGCACTCAGTGGTGGCGTGACTTCGTTCAGGCCACGATAGTCCACTGTTAGTCTCCACTCACCATTAGACTTTCGCACTGGCCATATGGGACTATTAAAAGGTGAATGGGTCTTGCTGATCACTCCTTGGCTCTCCAGTTGACGAATTAGCTCGTGGATGGGAATCAGGGAGTCTCGGTTGGTGCGATATTGCCGCCGGTGCACAGTTGTGGTAGCGATTGGCACTTGCTGTTCTTCAACCCTCAGCAGCCCCACAACAGAAGGGTCCTCTGAGAGACCGGGCAAGGTAGACAACTGTTTAATGTCCTCTGTCTCTAAGGCAGCTATGCCAAAAGCCCAGCGGAACCCTTTTGGGTCCTTGAAATATCCTCTTCTAAGATAGTCTATGCCAAGGATGCACGGAGCATCCGGGCCAGTCACAATACGGTGCTTTTGCCACTCATTTCCAGTTAGACTCACTTCAGCTTCCAATACAGTTAACTGCTGGGATCCCCCTGTCACGCCATAAATACAGATGGGCTCTGGCCCTTTACAGCTGGATGGCATTAGAGTACATTGTGCACCGGTGTCTACTAAAGCCTTATACTTCTGTGCGTCAGACGTGCCAGGCCATCGAATCTACACAGTCCAATAAACTCGGTTGTCCCTTTCCTCCCCCTGGCTGGAGGCAGGGCCCCTCTAGTCCTGGTCAGAATCTTCGTTTCTGTGTTTAAAAGACTGCCTGCTAGAAGTTGGAGCAGCAAACTTTTCAGAGAACCCCTTTCTCCCGATTGTTTTCTTTTGTAACTCACGTACCCGTGCCTCTAGGGTCTCAGTAGATTTTCCATCCCATTTTCTCATGTCCTCTCCATGGTCACGTAGGTAGAACCACAGGGTGGCGCGGGGTGTGTACCCACCATATTGTCTTCTTTGCACGGATGCGCGTTTACCCCTAATAGCCGAGACGCTGGTTCGTACAGGTGGGGAGGAAAATACACTCTCTTTAAGTTGGTGGACCTCTTCAAAAAGTTTCTCCAAAGTATTCTCTTTTAGTTGGTGGCCACTGGTTCGTTCAGGTGGGGGGGAATATAAATTCTCTTTAAGTTGGTGGACCTCTTCAAAAAGTTTCTCCAAAGTATTCTCTTTTAGTTGGTGGCCACTGGTTTGTTCAGGTGGGGGGGAAGATAAATTCTCTTTAAGTTGGTGGAACTCTTCAGAGAGTTTCTCCACAGCCGAGACGCAGGCCTGTAGGGAAGAGGAGAGATTTCCTTCGTACTGCCGGAGTTGTTTAGCCATGTCACCCACTGTGGGATCTTCACCGTCTTTCCAGGATATTATTGCCAATGTGCTGGCCCATGTTGATGGTGCATTATGTACAAACTTCCGCCATATGGGTCGAGTACACTGGACGTCATCTGGATCTGTGGATGTTTGTGCGTCGTCTAGGTCCTTATAAATTACTTCCCGTACGGCTAATTCCCTCAGGTACTGGATTCCCTTCTCCATGGTGGTCCACTTGACTGGTAGACATACAAGTTCTTCCTTGTAGGGATACCTTCCCTTCACAGCTAACAGGAGACGCCTCCAGAGGCTGTGAGATCGTGCTCCATCTCCAATTGCTTTGTCAATGCTTGCATCTCTAGCAAGGGATCCCAACCGCTTGGCTTCCCTGCCCTCTAATTCCACACCATTGGCTCCAGTGTCCCAGCACCGGAGCAGCCAGGTGACAAGCTGTTCACCTATACAGCGACCAAAATCTTTTCGCACATCTCGTAGCTCACGCTGGTATAGGGTTCGGGTAGTTACTGTTGAATTTTCAACATCCTCATCCTCATCTTCATCCTCCTGCACACTTGATGGCCCAGCCTCGTCTTCTCCACGCCCAGACTTAGCAGAAGACTTTCTGCGTTCTAAACGACCTGAGTCTCTATACCATTTTTTCACCTTTTCTACAGGGGCAACTTGCACTGCTACAGCTCGCCTCTCCGACCCAGCCACAGGGTCTGCCACAGGGGTTGGAATACCCTCTGCAGGGGCAACTTGCACTGCTACAGTTCATTTCTCCGACCCAGCCACAGGGTCTGCCACAGGGGTTGGAGTACCCTCTGCAGGGGCAACTTGCACTGCTACAGTTCGTTTCTCTGACCCAGCCACAGGAGTGGGAACGGCTGCGGGAGCTGGAACGGCTGTGGGTGCCGGAGCTGGAACGGCTGCGGGAGCTGGAGCTGGAACGGCTGCGGGAGCTGGAGCTGGAACGGCTGCGGGAGCTGGAACGGCTGCAGGAGCCGAAACCGGGACGGCTGCGGGAGCTGGAGCTGGAACGGCTGCGGGAGCTGGAACGGCTGCAGGAGCTGGAGCTGGAACGGCTGCGGGAGCTGGAGCTGGAACGGCTGCGGGAGCTGGAGCTGGAACGGCTGCGGGAGCTGGAACGGCTGCAGGAGCCGAAACCGGGACGGCTGCGGGAGCTGGAGCTGGAACGGCTGCGGGAGCTGGAACGGCTGCAGGAGCCGAAACCGGGACGGCTGCGGGAGCTGGAGCTGGAACGGCTGCGGGAGCTGGAGCTGGAACGGCTGTGGGAGCTGGAGCTGGAACGGCTGCGGGAGCTGGAACGGCTGCAGGAGCCGAAACCGGGACGGCTGCGGGAGCTGGAGCTGGAACGGCTGCGGGAGCTGGAACGGCTGTGGGAGCTGGAACCGGGACGGCTGCGGGAGCTGGAGCTGGAACGGCTGCGGGAGCTGTCACTAGGTTGATAGTAGCATCAATTGCAGCTCGATAGGCACAGGCCAGACCCCAGCACGCCACAGTGATTTGTGTCACTTCGGAACTGCCGGAGTCATGACACCTTTTTTTCAAGCATTCTACCAGTTTTTTAGGATTTTGCAGTTGTTCAGGGGTGAACGTCCAAAACACTGGAGGTGCCCACTGCCCTAGAAACCTGCCCATATCCTCCCACACTCCCTGCCACTCGCAAATATCCCGCCTCAAGACAGATCTCCGGATGAGATTCCTAAGTAGTTGTTTAACCTTAAACAAAACCTGAAGCGCATTCAGGAGACATAACAACAAGAACATGCTGGTCTGAGTATCCCAAGGATATTCAACATCTTGGAGAGCTACCGTAACTAGCTCGGGGGATAAGAGGGTGGTGAAGGAGGAAGGGAGAGTGAACAGGTAGGAGAAAATATCTTCCCCTGTCCCCTCCAGAGATTGACTCCCTGATGAAAAAAGGCAATAGGTGTAATTGCTAATAGTTTCTGAGATATGGTTTCCAAAGTATAGAGTCGACGACAGTGCTGAGTACAAATACCAGGTTAGAGTCATGACCAGATATTTCATCATTTCATAAGCCATCGTTACACCACACAGTACCATAACAATCTTGAACCAGGGCCCGGAAAGGATAAACAGCATGACAGGGAGCACATACAGAAAGTAACTTGCTATAAAACTCAATTTGGGAAACAGGTATAGCAGACTTGAGATGAAAGCAATCAACATTGTGACTAGCAACTATTAAGCAGGTCGAATACTTATACCAATTTTAGTTTAACACACTCGGGTCAAATCTGTCGATATCTCAACCCTTCGTGCCCCACGTTGGGCGCCAAATTGACTGTTGTGGTTTAGCCCGGCTGGCAGCCAAACACCACACAGCCGTTCGCTCACCCTCCCCCCTCCCTCTCCGGGATGGGGGAGAGAAATGGGAAAGTGAAGCCTGTGAGTTGAGATAAGGACAGTTTATTAAGACAGGGAAAATAATAACAATAATAATAATAATAATAATAATAATAGTAATAATGTGTACAAAGTGATGCACAATGCAATTGCTCACCACCCGTTGACCGATGCCCAGCCTATCCCCGAGCAGCCGGCCCCCCCACCCCGGCTAGCCACCCCTATATATTGTTCAGCATGACGTCAGATGGTATGGAATACCCCTTTGGCCAGTTTGGGTCAGCTGTCCTGGGTCTGTCCCCTCCCAGCTCCTGCTGCACCCCCAGCCTGCTCGCTAGCAGGACAGAGCGAGAAGCTGAAAAGTCCTTGGCTTGGTGTAAGCATTGCTCTACAACAATTAAAACATCAGCATGTTATCAGCGCTCTTCTCATCCTAATCCAAAACATAGCACCCTGCCAGCTACTAGGAGGAAAATTAACTCTGTCCTACCTGAAACCAGGACACACATGGAGAGATAGGACAGATGTGCTCTGTGAAAAATGGTGGGAAAGAAACAAATTGTTGTGAGCTGAATGAATGGGGCACATTCCCTCCTGTGGTAGGATGCATATGTGCATGTAATGCAAGCGCATCGCGAAGAACTCCAGCTCCCGAGAAGTGAGCTGCTTTTTTCAGCTATAAATTCCCAATTATAAGAAGTCTTTTTAATGTAAAATGACATTGCCTTGCATACCACAAACATCAAATATACAAATGAAAAAATCCCCCCCAAAATTGCAATGGATAGATATCTGAGGAGCCAAGGAAGGCTGCATTTTGACATGCTGCACTTCTTAATTGAAGATTAGGAAATCAGCAACTAAGCATGTATTTATCTCCCTATGGCAGAAAAGATCTTTTGATGCACATAAGCAGTTTCTATTGCTAGCCTGCAAACGCAGAGAAATTGCCTGCTGAAGTCAGAGATGATGATTGCTTCCTGGGTAGTGGCTGTTTTTACCATTTTTTCTTCTGCTTTTAATATTATCTGTGATATTTCTTTGCATTATTATCTGCAAAGATTTTTTTCAGACTCCACAATATTCAAATAGGGAATTGCTCTGTTGTCATGGAAATCATTACAGAATTAGGCCACAAAGAGTGACAGTGACTCAGTAGCCAGGTGATACAGGCACTCAACTGGGAAAAGAGAAATCTGGTTTTTTGCCCCTGCTCCCATGAATATATAATTATTTCTCTCTCTAATGAAACAGATTCACTAAAAGGGTATGTCTCAGAAAGATACTGCCAGGTGACTGCAGTGCTCCTTCAGACCTGGATGCAAATCTCTGGTCTTTATCAGGCAGGAGGAATAGGGAAGAATTGAATTTTGATTTCACATACCTTAGCAGAAGGAATTAAATTGCTGGGTGAGGAGGTAGGAGAGGCAAGATGGCTATGTAGGGCTGCCTTTCATGCACTTACCCAACACTGCCTCAAATGAATGAGATGATAGACAAATGGGTGCCTAATTTTAATCGCATCAAGATTCAGCCAGGTGTGAAACTGTTTCTTCATAATACAACAGATGTGGGCTCAGGAATTCAGGTGCTGATGGGAATTTAGGTGTCTGGGTGGAAACCTAGCAGGGGTTTGGGGAATCTCTCCTCAGGAGCCTGTATTTCTCTTCTGAGTTCAAAGTTTCAAGGTTTTCTGTTGTGAAAATGTTAATAAAAAATGCAGTTGTGAACCTCGTTTGTACATAAGCGTGTATAAGCATGCATGTGCACGCATAACTTAAAGAGGATGAGCAGTCACATGGAAAATGCAGCAAACTGGACTTCTCAAGGGCCTTTTCAGCCTGAATTACCCCATGGTCCTGAGTGGAAGCATTTGACATAACTGGGGACTTGAAAAATCCTCAAAACCTTGTTCGCAGCACAATGTAGCATAAATACATTTCCAGTGTAAGCACTTGACATGAGAAAGAAGATGATGTTCGTAAAAGTTTATTTTGAGAAGCCTCTGGTATTATTATTCCAGGATGCATCCAGGTTGAAATATAAGAGCGTTTGGTCTGTTTTTAATACTGATTTTGATAGTTTATTAACGGGCTTCACAGGAGTAGTAAAATAAAATGAAAACATTACAGCAGTAAAACAGACATTTACATCAAAACTTTGGCCACTTAATATGTACTCCATTCGTCTCTAGAAGTGCTGTTTCTTACAGCATCAGCTTTTAGCTCAGTCTTTCCTTCATGGAAGAAGAAATGGCAGCACAATTCTGTAACCTATAATCATTTGTCTGGGATGGGGGTGGAAGATGATTAGCTTATAACACGTTAATCTCATCTGCTATCTATTTTTGGACAGATTTTGATTAATTCCCCATTAAACGAATTCAGTGGTGTACATTATTATACTGTCATGCTCTTCTGTAGCATGCTAACTTTGTCATGTGACTAGCTGTCCTGAGGGCAAGAAACCAATAAAAATGACATTCTTGCTTATTATTTGCACCACTACCCTTTCATAGCCCATCATCAACCTATGTGTTGCCTATGAGGAGAAAGTCAAAAGTTAATTAGAATGACTGCCACTTCGTGTCATATAAAAGATGATCATTGTATGTACAGGAGAAGTAATACATCTCCATATATGCATTTGTCATCAGCTCTTGCTGGTTGTGCCTCATTTTTTGTTTTTAGTGATTCCTGTCAATATGAATATGGGACATTCAACAGCCATGAAGGTGGCAGAATCAAATGCTTAGGAAGTCAGCAACCTGTTCAACACAAATGCTGCATTTCTCAGAAATGCTTTAAGTCTGTTAACCAAAAACTCATCTTTGAACAAAATCATCCTTTTTTTTTCATCTCCGTCATTTTATTTACGTCAATCACCGAAAGAAGATTTGTGAAAAGATAGCAAAGAACAATTCTTAAAATGCATAGATATGAATTGTAAGATAAAAAACTTAATTGCAGTTTAGACTTCAGATTTATTTGAAAAGGGGATAATGATAGTAATTACCCAGTTTGAGTTTTGTAGAAGGCTAATTAGATCCCAAAAGCATTTGTATGCACAAGGCAAACCATAAATACAAAAGACCATCTGGTCCTTATCAGCTTACAACACTAACACTGTCTGTAATTATTTTTTCTATATTGTTTTGATGTTGACATTTTATGATGCAATACATCTAGTCATGGATAGGGAATAACCTGTAAATTCTGAAAAGCTCTGCTTTTTGGTTGTTGCTGGGTTTAGGTTTTTATCCTCCTTTTAAAGACATTGGCTACCTCTAGGTGTGCAGGAAAGCAATTTATGGTTTAATCTTTTATACTACAAATTGGTCAGTGTTTTAAACTTTTTTTTTTTTTTTAATCTAAGTTGTTCCATCTGCTTTTACAGCATTCTGAGGTTCAAAAATAATTTATGAATATGTTGAGAAGGGTTTATCAGTAAGTGAAGTACTTTAAAGGTCTCTTTCACAGCAATAGAGAGACTAATTCTGATGCCTTTGTTCAGGATTTAAAGCTTGCCATCTCAGTCTGCCTGTGTTCTTGCTCCAACAAAAAGTCCTTCTGTGGTCTTGCGAAAGTCAAACATGAGTACTATGGAGTTACAAGTTTAGTACCTTCTTTGGTCTAGGGAGAGCTCTCAGTACCTCTCTGCTGAGAAGCTCCATGAGCCGCAGCAGGATCTCTCCCAGGCTGCAGAGCAGTGCTGAGCTGCAGAAGAAGTTGCAGAAACAGCTGTGGAAAGGGTTAATGGGGACCTGCAAAACATGGGGAAGCAAAAGTGATCCCAAGCCCTAGAGAGGTTTCAAACGTGGTCAAGTCTGAGTGATTTTCTGGAACTACATGGGAAGGCTCTGCCAGCTGCTTTACAGAGAAGGAGTTTCTTCCAGTGGAATCTTGCGGCTTCTCTGAGTTTTTCTCTAAGAGGAAAATTCTTGTTCTGAATTTCAATCAGTTTCTTATTTATGAAAATTATCGCTGACTGATGACTTCTGACAGTTCCACTCTGTGGTAGCCAAAGAAGTATGCAACCTTGCTGATGCTGCCCATGGAGCCACGTGGATTTCAGGGATCAAGCTGTGCAAATCCAATTGCAGGCCAAGGACTTAAGAAACTCAGAACTTGTTCCACTGAAATTAGAAGCATTTAATCCAGTCTCCCTTCACTTCACTCTGGACACCTCCTTATCCCTTGACCACCTAAAGATTGTCTTGGTCCCTGCATCAGTCCAAACCTTGAAATCTGACAACAGTTCCATGTTTAAAGCACCAAGTTGTCCTGAAACTGAATCTTTTATGGGAAATATTTCAATATGAAGTGCCTTTACTTCTCTTTGTCCAAGTGACAGGCTTTCCTTCTCAATTATGTTTATCTTATTTGTTAAGCTTGGAATCTAACATCTCTTTTGCTTCTAAGCTCCATTCTGTTACTCTCCTATAGTCCCATTTAACAGTGCACAGCCCTTACCCGCATTCAGACCTCTTACATCTATCTGTTTGGAAAGTGAAATAGAAAAGGACATGGAGCAGTGTGAGCAGGAGAGTTATATACATATATCTTGCATGTTTTTTCCATGTTTACAAGGTCTTTTCTCCTGGAAAGTCTGTCTCATGTGGATACTGAGAATCTCTTACTGGTTGTGTAAGACTTAACCCATCTGCCCCATTGTACCCCATGCAACCCTGGTGTCCAAGCTCATACACCTTGTGTAGCCATCAGCCTCCTGGCCCCCAGCAGAGGAGGATGTGCCTCCCCTCACCACAGCATCACACTCTGCCTCTCCCCACATTCCCCCAGTCCCATCACCATCCCAGGCAGGGGGATCCCCATGATAGCCTGGGGTTGAAGGAGGCTGTATACAGTCCGTGCCATGAAAGTGGGATCTGGGAAAAGAAGCTGAAAATCTGTATCTGCATAGGAGCACGTGTATATTTAAATGGCAGAACAGAACTGGAAAATTAGTATGTTTTGTAGGATGTCTTAGGTGGGTGTATTGTTTAAAATTATTTTTTAATTGCTTTGAGACACGCTGATGAAAGGCACACTGATGGCTTTATACAATAGCTGCAAACTACCTTCATTTATATCCTTTTTACAGAGAACAGATTTGAAGTAGACAGTGTTCCTTAAGTACGCTGAGTGTAATCTCGGTGTTTTCATGTGAGAACCAGTTGCTCTCCCCATGAAAAGCTATGACCCAGATCTTCTGGCCATTGAACTCTGCTGGCATCACTTTTGCATAACCACTGTGTTGTAAAGCACTGAGCACAAACCAGACACTTGGCCCTGGAAGTCATCTGGAGGCTGCAGATAGAGGCTGTGTTTGGGGCATAGTTCATGGCATAGAAAGTACATGGCATGGAATCGTGTGACTGCTCAAAGCTAGACCACACGCAACCCTGTCACCATGTGTGGCATCCGAAAGGTTAAGCTGTACGGTAAGAGACACAATGTGTGAGTTTTCTTCCTAACACAGACTGTAATGGGGGGAAAAAAAATAGTGTTTTACTACAGGAATTGCTTTGGGGATTTTTGTGGAATCATCTTGTTTGAGTTTTATACCTGTCTGTAGGAAATTGCTTGGGATTAGTCTTGAAAGTGTTGTGCGTGTGAGATGGATGGACCTGCTGTATGCAAGGGTGATCAAAGTACATGCTGTGTGCCTGAGGCTAGCACCAATGCTGGGACAGAGCATTCAGACTGCACGGTGCATGGCAAAACCTTCCCTTTTGTTGTCCCCTTCTCTCTGCAGCAGTTCCAATTCTCCGAGCAAGTATCCAAGCCAACACCGCCTGCTTTTCCCCTCAGTATTATCCCCATATCTGCACACACTACCTTCAGGCTGCTGGTTAAACTGCTGTTGAGGATGAAAATGGGGCTTAATGTTGTTTTTCTGTGTGAAATGAACACCTGGGGTGGGATTGTTCAACCAACATCCAAAATGTCAGCAGTTCTGGAGCCAGGCTCCATTGGTTATAAATGGATGCTCAAGTGCTTTCTCCAGTAGAAAGTAATTATTTTACACTAAGGCAACTGGAAACCTAGCCACTGGGGGCAAGATCCAGAAAATGTCTTGATTGCCTAAAATGAGATTTAGAATGTAGATACCCAGATCTAAAACTGCAGTCCCAAAAGCTGTAATTATTTACACACAACCCTGAGGCCACTTCAGCTTTTCACTTCATTTGCATTTGCTGAATGCTCCTCCCTATTCCAGGGTCTTGAGACTTTCCTTCCTGGATGGCTGTGGTCTCAACAGAGCTAATCAGCCTGGTTTGTAATTCACATATAAAATGGGATAGACTCAATCCAGGATGCTTTCTCTGAGCGTAAGGAGCACCTGCTGGTAGAGTTGGACTCCCTGCGCCTTGCTGTTGCCATGCTATTTTGGAAGAAGGCTGTAGGAAGGACAGAGAATCTCTATGTCTGATGGATTAGTGCTGTGGTTAGAGCACTCGTCCAGGAAATTCAATGTCCTCTCACCCTGAAGGTTCAAGCTGGCATCTCTGCTCTTCCAGGAGATGAGTTTGGCTTCCACATCAGAGTGTAATAGGTAGGATGCACTATACTGATAACTGCTGTACCCTTTCTTTTATGCTGGCTCTCAGTACAAAAAATAACTCTTTCTGTAATGGAAGGAGAGAAGGGAAATAAGGCAAGTAATCAGAGAAATGTGAGTGTCCCTCAGAGTGTCATGAGCATTTACCTGGGAGGGTACGTCCAGCCCCTGTGCTTTACTGCTGAGGCTGCTTTGGCATTTCTTACTGAGCCACAACTGGATTAAAATGCCCAACGCAGAACTGGAGGATTTCTGAAGTGAGATTCTCCACAATGAGCTCCTCGATTTGTGTTACAGTTTATGCCTTCTCTCAGAGACAATGAATTTTAGATATTTTGTCTTGATGTGGTATAGTGCCCATGGAAAGAACAAGATTTCTGTGAACAAGATTTTTCATGTACATGCCTTGAGGTTTTGCTGTTCTCTGAGGAGGTAGGACAGCAACTTTTAAATTCACCACCTAGAATGAAGAGCTCGGGACTGGATATCCTTGCTGGTGCCTGCTAGTTCTTAGGCTTCTGTTGTGGTTTTAACCTGCTGTGCTGCTGCACTCCATCATAGCTGCTCTCTCACTCCCTTTCCTCAAAGAAAAAGGGAAGAAAATATGATGGAAAGAGCTCAAGGGCTGAGATGAGGGCAGGGAGATCACTCACCTGTTACCATAACGGACAAAACAGACTCAGCATAGGGAGATTAACATAATTTATTACCTATCACTAGCAGAGTAGAGCAGTGACAACTAAAAGCAAACTAAAAACGCCTTCCCTCCATCCACCCTCTTCCACCTCCTCCTCCCCCCAAGCAGTGCAGGGGAACGGGGAAAAGCTGCCCCCCTAAGGGTCCGTACCATGGGGTCCATCCCCCAGGAGCAAACTGCTCCAGCACGGCTCCCCCACATGTGGGTGGCAGCTCCCCCCAGACCCCCTGCTCCTGCGTGGGCTCCTCTCCACGGGCTGCAGCTCCGGCCCGGGGCCTGCTCCTGCAGGGGCTCTCCATGGGCCGCAGCCTCCTCCAGGCCACATCCACCTGCTCCACCGGGGACTCCTCCACGGGGGGGCTGCAGCGTGGAGATCTGCTCCATGTGGGACCCATGGGCTGCAGGGGGACAGCCTGCTCCACCAGAGGCCTCCCCACAGGCTGCAGGGGAACTTGTGCTGCGTGCCTGGAGCACCTCCTGCCCTCCTGCTGCACTCACCTTGGGGGCTGCAGGGCTGCTTCTCTCTCAGCTCTCACCCCTCTCTCCCAGCTGCTGTAGCACAGCAGATTTCCCCTTCCTTCAATCTGCTCTCCCAGAGGCCTAACCAGCCTCACTCATGGCTTGGCTCTGGCCAGCAGCGGGTCCCTTTTGGAACCATCTGGAGCTGGCTCTGATCTGACCTGGAGCAGCTGCTGGGCTCTGCTCACAGAGGCCACCTCTGCAGCTCTCCCCGCTACCAAACCCTTACCACGTAAATGCAATACAGCTTCTACCTGTCATCACAAGCAGGTCCACCATAACCACCCTGATCTTCCTGGGTCTCTTCTGTCTACAGCTGCTCATTTTCCCAAAATACAGAATCAAAATAATTTAGGTTGGAAAAGGCAACTAAGAACATCTAGTCCTACCTAAATATATTGAATCAGTACCATTGAGACACATACCCCTCTGTTAAATTTTGTTGAAATCACCTATTCAAAGCTATCGAGGGCTTTTATCAGTCAGCACACACTCATGTCCTCTCCTTACCTCAGAAAAGAAGGCTAAAATGAGGGTAAGTTATGAAGTAAGTATCAGTCTGCCTTTGGCACTTGGACATCAACAAAAAGATAGGGGAAAAGATTTTTTACATCTTAAAGTAGTTAATATAGCTGCAACCTATTATGTTTCATTACCAGTTTTGTTTTTGTAGTGATGATTTGACCCTGTCGGTCAAATTCTATAAATAAAGCCATGCTGGTTTACCTTAATTTCTATCTGACAGGAGCACTAAATTATAGCATTATGACGTATTATCTAGCATTATTGTTCAGTGATGGTTTAGTGAAAAACCCCCCTTCTAGATACAATTTATTACTTCTTTGTCTTGCTAAACTCTTTGAGTGACATTCAAACTTCAAGAGAGCCAATTATATTGTTTCTCATAATAGACATATCCGTTCGCAGAGCCTTTTAGTAGTGCTTAGGATTTCTTGACTGCGTTTGTCTTTTATCTGTGAAGCTTACTTTCAATGTCATTTCCACTTTGCTGCTGGAGATAATCTTCAGCATCACAACTTTCCTTTCACTCCCTTATCCCTCTCCTCCCTGTACCTTGATTTTCTTGCAGAATTTCCCAGTGGCTTACGAGTGTCAGCAGTGGCTGTAGCTGCAGGAACTGAAGCGTGGTGTGGTTGTAAGAACAGTCGGGAACGTGAGCATCGCTAGCACCATTGCACCTGCCTTGCTACAGCCCTTGTTACAACC
Organism: Cygnus atratus; assembly: GCF_013377495.2. Classification (NCBI taxonomy): domain Eukaryota; kingdom Metazoa; phylum Chordata; class Aves; order Anseriformes; family Anatidae; genus Cygnus; species Cygnus atratus. The sequence continues at coordinate 198,481,692 of NC_066362.1, read as the reverse complement.
CTAGTTCACCTGCCCCCTTGCTTACACCAGTTGTCATCAGTTGGCTTACTGCAGGCTGACTTCATGTCTTCCTCTCTCATCAGCTACTTGATAGCTTGCTGATCTGTTTTGTTTGCACTGTGATAGGTTTGAGCATACTGTATTATTTATAAATGTTTAGTAATTTTCTGTGTCAGTGATGTATTCTTTGGGGCTGCTACAGCCTTTCAAAAACACATTCGACACAATGTCTCTTTGTCTCAGCACTACAGCATTCCCAACTGGTTAGTCTCTGTACTGTACTTGCTTCCGCTTTCTGCAGTTTTTAAAATGTTCTTGAGGTTTTGTGCAGAATAATTAATTAAAATTTCGTTAGGATGCCAGGTCTAATACTCACACAAATTACAATGGCATGAATGGGAAACAGGGGCACTGGAGTCAGTGGAGTTAAGCTAGTCTTCAACTGCATTATCACATTGTAAATCTTATTGAAGTTTCCCTACAAAACCCAACAATTTGGTGTGTATATATATATGTACATATATGTATATATATACATATTGTTCAACCACCTTTCCATTGCTTTGTTTCCTAAATTTATATTAATGCCCCAGAGTCCAATCTTGAGATATTCTGCCCCATCTACAGCTTTTCTCAAACTTGCATCTCATATTTTGGTCCTGAATCAGTAAAGATTACCTGCAGTGTATTCTGTATTATATGAGAATTAATTTGTCTTCAGACAGAGGAAAAGAGTAGTATCTCCTAAATCCTAGTTCTGTCACCTTTGGAAATATAAATTGAGCTTTTAAAAACTCAGTGGCTCTAGTTGCAGGAGCTGCCCTTGCCAGGTTGCAAAAGGATTCACCATATGGAAGACCTGCAGAGCAGCTGTAACTCAACCTGTTATCTGCGTCTTTCTTTTTGCTTCTTTCCACCTTTTCCCTACTGCCCAGGTGGATGCAAACATAATTACAGCATCGGGTAGAGATCCCCCATGTAGCTTTCAGTGAGCTAGCTAGATTGCCTAGCCATGGTATATCCTCACTTTCAGAGGTGCAAGCATAAACTACTTTTTTGTCCTCTTGAAAAGTCGAAACACCCTTCTTCCCTATGGCTACAAGTCACTCATTTTTTTACTTCCTTATGTGTGTGAGAGAAAGAAAGAAAGCATTGTTTGCAAAGACTGAAAACCAAGAAGTGTAAATGTGGAAAGTCAGAGCCAAGTTTGTTTAAATCCTTCCTTTTAGTCCATTGTGTTTGTGGTATCGCACTGAACTACTACCTTGGTGTCTTTAAATTAATAGTGCTTTCTTATATGCTGATCTGATCCTCAATGTAAACTCCTTCTTAGCTAAGATTTATTTTTTTATAGGAAAGCAGATATGGAAAGTTGTGTTCCTGGTGCTGGGGATGGACTTTTGGTCACTCCTCTTGACAGTCCAGTCTTTAGTAGAAGGGGACTGATGGGATACAAAGATACTGTCCACTAAGATGGATACTGCCAGAAGGAGACATTGACATCCTATTTTGCTGTTAGCTATGTAAACGTGAAGACATGTTAATGCCAGAGGGATTTTTCATGGTGTTTTTAATTTTTGTCTACAAAAGAAATAGCTTATCATTTTCAAAGGGATAGCTTATCTTCTTCAGAGGAACAAGTAGGTTTCTTTAATATTTTGTTTTAAGGGAAGAATAAATTGAGTTATTCCTCAGCTTAACTAAACAAGCAAAGAGTGCATTAGGAATAAGCAGAACAAAAGATGCCCAAGAATTATCTCATAAGACCAGATGGGCA